>NC_046224.1:47752783-48379783 GCF_009819885.2 Catharus ustulatus
GAGCTGAACTGAGCAATCCAGTGAGCATTTAAAAAATCTTATCTGCAGTGCTTGTATTTTATGCAGTAATCTGTAAAAATGAGAACACAAATTATGAGCAATATATACAGATACATTCATACAACTAAGACTAACTGAGGTAGTTGAGTGAACTTAAAACATGTTACCTTCACTGTCAGAAGTTGGACTTCAAGGATCTTTGTGAGTCTCTTCCAGCTCAGGATTATCTATAATTCTATGATTTCCTCTGATCTGTAGCTTTTAGCTGAGCCTGTGTTCAATGCTCCATGGATTCCATAATTCCATCAGCTAGTATTAGACTGAGTCAGCAACAACTTAGGCTGTGTCTTCAAGCTCTAGGGATGGAGTTTCTACCGTGTCTCTGGGCAACATCTTCATGTGACATGCTATTCTCTGTGTGAAGAAGTTATTGCTGTTGTGTACACCAATCCTCCCAAGGCTCAGTGTGTAATATTATTCTGTTGGCTTCTGTCAAAAAAAGTTTGGTTCTCTTTTCTTTGTAACTTCCCTTCAGAATGCCTCATAGCTGCTGGTTATGAAAACTAAACAAATGTTAGCTCCATTAGCCTCCCCTTTTGATGGCTTTTGCTCTGATCCTTTGTCAAATCCTTTCTGAGGGAAGGAAGGAGCCTTGAAGTCTGGAAACTAGCATGGACACACTAGCCTGCAGAGAGGGGAATTAAAACCTTCCTTACATGGATATACCCAATACACTTTAATTTCTTACCTAGACATGAATTTTGCTCTTTTGGGGACTGAACAACAGGAGTCTTGTCCATCTGAGGTCAGGCCTTGAATTTAAGATCATTTGCAGCAATGAAGAACCTTGATTTGATATTTGCATGATTCAGTATTTGCATATGCAGAGTGATGGCTTTTATAACTGGTTTTGAAGGTATTGCTGAAAAGAGTTATGCATTCTAACTTTCTCACAAAATATTAAGCCATGAGAAATTTCATAATTTTTAAAAGTAAATAGTAATTTTAATTCATTTTATTTGCTCATCACTATGCACTGAATTTTGCATCATTGTAAGCATTTATTTGATTTCTAGTCTCGTTGAAATGAATGCAGATGTTGCTCTACAGAGGTCACTATTAATTTTCATGATAATAAAATCTTTTGGGAAAGTACTTAAGCTTTTATTTTTAGAATAAATTAAAAAATCTATACTATCGGGTAAAGATAATGGAAAAAAAGTCTTGAAGTATCCCTAGAGTAACTACTTAATGCTAAAGCAAGTACAGTGAAAGCCCTGAGAAAGGGAACAGTGCAGAACCACAAAATAGAAGATATTTTGTAGCTGCCATGCTTTAAATTAAAGCCAGCAGGTGTCTGAGCAAGGGGTTAGTGGGACCTTCAGGAGCCCTTTTGTTGTTCATTAGCACTCATGGTCAGCACAGGGTGATTCTCTCTTTTGAAGACCATCTCAGGCTCTCCTAGGTCCAGCTTCTGATAGTGGTAGAATGCCAGAAAAAACTGGCAGTAGTGACTGCATGTGTATTAATTCCATTTTGTATATGTTGCATCAATTGTTGGCATTTCATTTTAAGGTACTTGAAAATTTTGCTTAAGAATGCACAATGTTAAGATTCCTTTACTGCTAACAGTCCTTTTACTGTAATCATTACCAAAAAGTCAAATATTAAAGTAGAACTTCTCTTGATTTTTCTGTAATTTGGGATGAAAGTTCACTTGTGGGGTTCTGTAGGGTTCCATCTAAGCCTTGTGCTCTTCAATGTCTTCATAAACAACTTGGGAGCAGGACTGGAAGGGACACTGAGCTAATTCACAGATGATACAAACCTGGGAGGAGCTGCTGACTGCCTTGAGGGCAGGAGGGCCCTGCAGAGACTCCACAAATCAGGGTCTGGGCAGTCACCAACCACATGAAGTTCAACAGGGCAAAGTGCTGGATTCTACACCTGGGAAAGGACAGCTCTGGATGTACGGACAGGCTGGGGAATGAGAGGCTGGAGAGCAGTGCCAGGGAAAGGGACCTGGGGGTCCTGGTCTGTGCCAAGTTGGACAGAGCCAACAGTGCCCTGGCAACCAGGAGGGACAACCCTGTCCTGGGGGCATCAGGCACAGCATCACAGCTGGGCAAGGAAGGGAATTGCTCTGCTCTGCTCTGAGCTGGGATGGTCTCACCTGCAGTGCTGGGGGCAGGTTTGGGTGCCACAATATAAGAAAGACATGAAACTGTTAGACAGTGTCCAAAGGAGGGCAACAAGTACAGTCAAGGGTCCAGAGGGGAAGCGGTATGAGAAGCAGCTGAGGTCATTTGGGCTGTTCAGCTTGGAGGAGACTGAGGGGAGACCTCAGTGTGGTCTTCAACATCCTCATGAGCGGAAGAGGAGCGGCAGGTACCAATCTCTTCACTCTTGTGATCAGTGACAGGACCCGAGGGAATGGCTTGAAGTTGTGTCAGGGGAGGATTGGGGTGGATATCAAAAAAGGTTCTTCACTCAGAGTGTGGTTGGGCACCAGAACAGGCTCCCCAGGGCAGTGCTCACAGCACCACACCTGACAGTTCAAGAAGTGTTTGGACAATGCTTGTGGGCACATGGCACTCAGGGATGTTCTTGTGTGGTGCCAGGAGTTGGACTCGATGCTTCTTGTAGGTCCCTTCCAGTTCAGTTTGTTCTGTGGCTTTGTGATTCACAGTCCATTGCCAAGACATGTCATATATAACCTCTGAAGAAGACTGGTTTTCTCTGAATGCTCATATTTAGGGAACAACAGTTACTACTTTTGTAACAGTGAGAGCTGCTGCAAGTTCAATGTTTGCCTCTGCCCTCTGCATTTTTGTAATTTCCTAGTAGAGCTTTTGTCTAAGAGCAGAATGGAAGATGTTTCATGAAAGATTACATTTGGTGACGTAATATTCAATTGAAAATTAAGGTGTAAGGTTTTCTTTGTTTGGTTTCTTGAAAATCAGATTCTTTTCAGCATGGCATGCTAACTGGTTTAGATCTATAAGCCAGGGTCCACGGAATATGTTATAACAAATATTGCTCTGTACTATCACTGTATCCTCCTTTACAGCGTTCTTTTTAATACATCTGTTGCAACAGTTAATGGGTAAAGAATCAATAGCTCAGAATAAAGTGCCCTGTAGTTCTGATAGGTGCAAAAACTAAAAAGCCCCCTATCTCTTATACTTCCGAAATCTTCTAAGGCTTAAAGTAAGTTTAGAATAACCAACAACTGGTTTGTTGTTGCATTAGTTATTTAGTTATTTGGGTTATTTCAATTTGCTTTATTTTTTTTTTTAATTTGACTAGTGCCAGTCAGTATTTATTTGAAGATTGTGAATTCTACCCATAATATCTCTGTGGAATTAGGAAATATCTCTTATGGGTACCTGGGAACTTTTCAGTTCTTCATCTGCACAAAGGTTAGATCTCTCTAGAATTTGCTTTGCACACAAGATCAATCAAAGAAATATCATAATTCTTTAGTTTCAGAATATCTAAAAATATGGAAGATTGAATATACCCCTCAATACCAATAATATCTATTTTTTCATATATAAAATTAGTTTTTTTGGAATAAAAAGCAAATTTAAATGCAGTAAACAAGTGCAGTGGAAGATAAAGAGAGGTGCTGAGGCCTGATTGTTGCTGGTGGACTCCATACTATCCTGGACCATCCTCTTGTGCATTGGTTTTTCTCCGTGTAACAGGTTATGATCAACACCTGCCCACTTTACAGTGAATGGCACAAAGTTATGGTTCAGTGTTACTCTAATAAAAATAAGAAGATCATGTTAAATCCCCTTTCCCCTTTTGGATGATATTTCCTGAAAAGTTTTTCAGATTGACCTGTCTCAGCAGAAAATTGTTGTGGCATGCAGGAAAGAAAAATCTTACAACTGAGACTAAGTCTTTAAAGAATTTTTTTGACTAAATATTGCTGGAGGTAAAGTTTTATTCTCTTAGTTGGAATCTGTGTCACCCATAAAACCTGGAATAATGTGAGTCTCCTCAGGCTCTATTGTACTTACAGAATGTATTGGAAACAATATAGAAATAAGGATTTTGTCTGTCAAATACAAGAATTCTCATATTTATTACAACTAATATGCATAGACAAATCGAGTGTGTCGCAGAGAATATTATATGTCTATTTTTTATGCAAATAGAACTCTATTAAAAATGTAAAAAAATATTAATTGTGGCATGGCTGAGTTTGTGACCACTGAATGCTGTCTTAAAGGGTAACTTATTATTTGAAGTGCCTGCTGTTATTTATTTCATTTGTTCTCAGCCAGTTTTTCATTGCAGGAGGATGTTGCTGCAGAGAGGAGAAAACAGGCTGTTGTAGAACAAGTTATGGTGGATCAATTATGTAGGTAAATGAATTTATAATGTAAAATTTCAATTTTCTGTACAGAAGAATTTAGATCTGTTAATATTTGGCTTTTGTTGCTTAAGAGATGTTTTGGTCATCTTGTTCCAAGTCTGTGCAGTCCTATGCAGCAGTATTATTTGCAAAAATTCTCTAAGTGAAAAGTCTTTTAAATGCAACCTAAAATATCAGTTTAAAGTGCCATGTGTATGTTATTTTTTTCTGGAAATAATTTTTAATTTTATACTTGAACCTATTTTACGGTATTTACAATAGTCTCTTGCACCTCAAGAAAATATATGGATGCCTGATGTTATAAATTACACATCCTCAATATTTATTGTTCTTTCTGAAAATCTTAGCTTTATAAATATTTATTAATCCTTTATTAATACTGGCACAGCACCTTTCAGGCACAAAGGACTATTATACCAATGCTGGCCATGTCGGAAAAAAAGGCACAATTATTAATTGAGTTGATCCATGTTGAACAGCAAGATCTCCTGCCTTTGTTGCTATCCCTTTAGCTTCAAGAAAGCATTGCTTCTGTGCAGAAAGATCCCTCTATTTTAAGC
The DNA here is from genome assembly GCF_009819885.2 of Catharus ustulatus. Taxonomy (NCBI): domain Eukaryota; kingdom Metazoa; phylum Chordata; class Aves; order Passeriformes; family Turdidae; genus Catharus; species Catharus ustulatus. The sequence goes on from NC_046224.1 coordinate 47,757,734, forward strand.
ATACTTTAATAATTCAGGGCTTTATGCAAGCTGTCTGGTTATGACAATATAAGAAGATACAAGCTAGTTTAATATAGTTTCATGTTACTTTACACTTACTAAAAATTATCTGTGGGTATGTCTAGATTATTTTGCATTCCGTGCATAGTTTACAATCACTGGAGTCATCTGCACTGGTGTTCCAGCCCATCAAATCCTAAGATTTTGAGGTTGAAATGTTGTTGTACTTCACCATTTTAGTTTGTCTTTGTTTCTGTTACAATGGCAGTTTAAATGACCTATATTGTTTAAAAGTCTATTAACACTTTTACACTATTTAAAAGCTGACATGACAAGAAGGTTGCCTGAGGAAAACACAATGTTAAATTCCAATTTTAATCCTCATTTAGCAGGATTAAAATTATGGAACTATACAGAATAGAAACTCCCAATTTTCAGATAAGTGCTTGGCCTATGTAATATCCCTTTAAAGATTATTACAGAGGTGATCTTAAAAATGCACTGGTTATTGTTTAAGTGTTTCAGTACTACTGATGCTGCATTAAACGTACAGCTTTGTGCATTTGGATCATGGATGCCCATTCTGTGTTTAACCTCCTTCTGCTGCTTTGACTTATTTTTTCCTTGTATTCCTTCTCCTTCTCTGAACTCTTCTGTTGATAATGTCAAATTCAGTAGTGCTGCAACTGCATCAGGATGAAGCTTTAATTTAAAAAATATCTCTGTTTATGTTCCAAATATAACTCTGCCATTATTTCTAAACAAATTGGTATCAGATATCAGGATGTTAATCGGAAAAGATTCATTCAAAACTGTTGCATGAAAAAAGGTTATTAAAGGAAATACAAAGGTGTTTTGAATATTTTTTTGGTAAAGCAAATCTTGCAGTTAAATCAGTGTAACTGATGTGTACAAAGATGTATCTGTATAGATCAGAGAGCAAGTTTAGAAAACTATAATAGCCATGCAAAATTATATTTTCCCTTCTGATAACCATTTCAATAGCATAACAAGCATCTCATTTATTTTTGAAGGGTCTTTTGTTTACTTGTTGAACTGATACAGAGAATATCAAAATATTCAACACCCAGTTCATCTGTTTCTTTTCTGCTTGTTGGGACTTTGAGATCCTCTCAGCTCTGTAGTTAGCACTTTGAGGGAGCAAGTGCCAATGTTTTTGTTGGATGACAAATTGGATGAGGTTCTGAGCAACTTGGCCTAGTGAAAGGTGTCCTGCCCACAGCATGGGGGTTGGAACTAAGTGATCTTTAAGGTCCCTTCAAACCTAGACTCTTCTATAATTCTGAGGTGATGTCACTGGCCAGTGCTAGTAACTGATATCACTGCTATTGGAGGGAACCATGGTTAAAGAACATCACTGATGGAATATTTACAGAAATAGTTGAAATGATGAAAAACCCCACAAACCTTCATGATACTAAGAGTTATTTATATGAAGATATATAAAATATACAGTAATTTCACGATTATAAGCCGCACTGAGTATAAGCCGCACTTCTGGGTTTCAGCAACTTTTTGGTTTTTTGTCCATACATAAGCCGCACCTGATTATAAGCCGCATGTTACAATACAGAGTGTGATAAAAGGTATCTGTTCTATCACCATCTGTTGAGGGTGGGGACAGTGATCCTTATCTCAATGGCAGATAATCTGCTAATGGGCCATCCATTGAAACCAGGCAAGGCATTGTTCTTTATCTTTCCACAACCCATCCTTCCTCCAGGGAGTCATTGTCTGCTAATGGCCCATTGAGTCCCACTGTGTGACTGATAAAATTACTGCATCCCATTGGAAGTTGCTCCAGTCAGGGGGAAGAGCCCAACATTTCTCACCAAGATAAAAACAGAGGTTTTGGGACACTAAAGGAACCCCTTTCTCCACTGGACTCCAGAGGAAAACCGGATTTCTCCACATCACCACTGGACCTCCGGAGGGAAACTGCACCTTGTACAGGAGCACTGCTTCAACTGAGCCACATCTGTCACTGCAGGAGGATGCAGCCACCATTTAATGGGACTGCTGCCAACACCCTGCCTGACAGGGTGTCAGGTTGTACTCTGACTTTGTCAGGGTTTGGGGTTTGTTCTTTGTAGTACTGTATTTCTATTTTAATTTCCCTAGTAAAGAACTGTTATTCCTAATTTCCATATTTTTGCCTGAAAGCCCCTTGATTTCCAAATTATAATAATTTGGAGAGAGGGGGTTTACATTCTCCATTTCAAAGAGAAGTTCCTGCCTTTCTCAGCAGACACCTGTCCTCCAAACTAAAACAGCAACTTTTTGTTCTTTGTCCATATATAAGCCGCACCTGATTATAAGCGACACTTTGGGTTCGCACCAAAATTTTAGTCAAAATGGTGCGGCTTATAATCGTGAAATTACTGTACTTTAAATAATACATATCTGCATGTAAAATTACTACATAACAGCATACTGCCAGAATATTATTGCATATGTTTGATTTTGAGAAATAGACTTAAGGATTTGTAAAAACAAAAAAAAATTAGGCCCACAAATTTATGCAAGCTTAATGGATAATTCCAAGATTGTATTACTATATTATTTTTGGGTGTTTTCTTTTCTGCATAAAAATATGTAAGACCTGAAATTCAACCATACTAATAGTCAGAGGGCTTTTCCCTCTGCTCTTTGTGGTCAGAGCTGTTATAAGTGATCCAGAGCAGTCCACACGTTCTGATGCTTGCAAGGAAGCTCAAGGACCTCTGGGAACTGGGATAGCACCAACACGTTTTAGGAAAAGGACACTCCATGAAACAAAGTAAGTTTATAATAATAAATTTTCTGCTGTTTATTATTTTATTTTTTTTAGCTCTGTGAATTCTTTTAGCCTTTCCAGATGGTCTGTATTTGGCTTGAATCTACCAGCTTCATGTGAGCTTTTTCATAGGTTTCCTGTGCTTGTTATCACCTAGTGAGATCATAGGGCCTTTCTATGTGAATTCTCTGTGTATTATGATTTATTCATAGAATTTATAAAACCTGGGAGAACATTGTTAAGCTTATATTGATATTATTCATCTCAAGGATTTGGCAGCCTTTTCCAAGTGGTTGCAATCCTGTCAATATGCTTTTAAAGATTCCCATCCTTAGGTGCATAAATTGCATAAATATGCATCTGTAAATGCTAATTTAGATCTTCACAATATAATCATACTTTTCCTTCACGTTTTGATTTCTGCTGCAATAATTAACCCTATTGGCATTTAAATTACATTCCTGGACTGTCAGCATTGAACTAGTCACTCAGAGGACTTAAAAAACCTGAGGAAACACCATGATCCATAAAATTAAACGAATCTGCAGATCTGAGTTTTTTTCTGTTAATTTTTCTCAAAATTCACGCAAGCATTTCTACTTTGTGCATTTTAACATCCTGCTCTAAAGTCTTTCTCATCAAATGTCACCTTTGTATTCTTAAAAAAAGAAAAAAAGACAACAAAACCAGTCTCAATTTCTTAAATCCATCATATAGACAAATTTCCATTTCTGGAACTAGTAATAGGGCCAATAGAAAATATTTAGATAGGTTAAAATTCCCCAACCTGGGTATTTTTGCAAGAGAATGCAAAATGGTTCAAGGAAGTATGGTGAGTGGTAAAGGTTAATTCTTTATATAAGTGTATGTAAACAAAATTTCCCATTCATATCTATGTTCTCTGTGAATGTACTCTCATATTATATAATATCAGAACACTTTACAGCTCTGAGTTGCTTTATAATTCAACTACAAAGGATCATCCCCTCAGCCAGTTGCCAAGGATACCGTATTTCATGGTTTTTTTGTGGTTTGGAAATGGTTGAGTTTTATGTAACATTTATCTGTGAGCATATAGGTATCATTAACATGCTGCATTATTTTCACAGAATAAGGACCAAATCAGGGCTAACTGAGAACATGCTCTCCAACAAGCTACGCTTTGATAGTAGGATTATATCGAGGTAATCACAAATTTTGTGAAGCTTTTCAGTGCTCTGAATTTGTGAATGAGGATTACTCTCTTGATCTGATTAACTGCACTGAATGTTTCTGCTCCCTGTGTTGAAGAAAAAAAGTACATGTGAGTGTCTGTGTGTAGCACCAATTTTGACATGGCTATGGATAGTGACTTTACAGCCCCATTGTACAGTGTTAATATCTGTAAGCAACGTTGTGCTGCTATCATACCCATTGCTCTATTCAGGACAGTTAGCATAGGGGCCGTGTAAAATAATGCTTTTAGCTGTTGCATCTCAGTTGATTAAAATTATTTTAGCCTTATCTTAGATGTGGCAACTACTGTAAGTAGTAATGGCTTTGCAACTTGTTCATAACTCCTTATGCATGAAATTCAAGAACATCTTTGAAACTGTTCTGATTTGAGTAGTGGTAGCATAAACATATTTTTCTATTTTGAACGTGGTGCTTTTTTCTGCAGCTGTGAGCTGTATACTTGTTAGACACAGCTGAGTATTCAGCAACATACTTTCAAATACCTCAATGAATGCAGTAGTCCTGGTGTATGTAATCCTTCAGTTAATCAGTGAAAATTATATTGGCATACTAAAACATGAAGACTCAAGAGGTGTTTTTAGCATTATGGAGAATGGATTGAATTAAAATATGTGATCAAATCACTAAGTTGAATTTCATGGTGGGTTAGAGAAAGTAGTCAAAGAGCTCTTTAAAAAAATAAATTGTACAGCATGCAACATTGGAAATAAAATGGATACTGAGAGCAGCCTTGAGGAAAAGAACTTGAGGCTGCTGGTGGATGAGAAGCTCAGCACGATCTGGCGTTGTGTGCTTGTACCCAGGAAACCAAAAGAAACATGGCCAGCAGGGCGAGGGAGGGGATTCTGCCACTTTGCCTCTCTCCTGTCAGACCCCACCTGCAGTGCTGTGTCCGCCTCTGGGATCCCCAGCATGAGAAGGACCTGTTGGAGTGATCCACAGGAAGGTCACAATGATAATCAAGGGGATGGAGCACCTCTCTTATGAAGATAGGTTGAGAGAGTTGAATTGCCCAGGCAGGAGAAGGGAAGGCTCCAGGGAGACCCTCTTGCAGTGCCTACAGGAAGGCTGCAGGAAAGTTGGAGAGGGACTTTTTTAAAGGGTGTGTAGTAGTAGGACATGGGGGAATGGCTTCAAATTAAAAGCAGGCAGGTTTAGATTAGATATTAGGAGATATTAGGAATAATTTCTTTCCTGTGAGGGTGGTGAGGCACTGGAACAGGTTGCAGGGAAGCTGAGGATGTCCCATGCCTGCAAATGTTCAAGGCCAGACTGAAGGGAGCTCTGAGCAGCCTGGTTTTCCAGTGGAAGGCATCCTGGCTCATGCCAGGGATTTTGGAACTACATGATCTTTAAGGTCTCTTCCAACTCAAACCATTCTGATTCCAAAAGAAATGTTACTTCTGTTTGGGTCGAATTTGATTCATATAGATGAAAAACATAAAAGTGCTTTTTAATTTTCCTTCTAGAAATGGTCACGATGCATGTAGGGAGTTGATTGGATTCTTTTTTGCATATGACAAATCCCTTACTGTGTATGAATTTCGACAGTTTGGAAAAAACAGGTAGGATTAATTACTTTTTAAAAGGGTTTTAGAAAACATATTTCACTGTATCTAAGAAGCTTAAATAAGTTTAATTGTTTTAGTACCAGTTTTGAATTATTTTGCAGGACAAATGCCTTGCCTTTCATTCAGAAGGGAGTTTATCAACATCAACGTGGACAAAGAAAGGGAAATGCTTATGATCTTAGTGACTTCTACATTGTATGTATTCTTCTGCTGAATGTAAAACTATTTTTTGGAGGTAATATTTGTATATTTGAATTGTAAATCGTGATGTAGCCTTCTGGGAAGACCAAAGGTCTTCCCCTTAAGTGACGTTTTTGAATTAAAGATTTTCGGAAGTCTGGACCGTTTTGTTGTCCCGTGTTTCAGAGGCTCCCAGTTTAGGTTTCAGATTAAGCTGTAGTTTGCAGTTTTCCCCCTAGAGGGCACAAGACTGCTGACAGTGCGGACCCTTTTTGGGCGAAATGATCCACTCGGGAAGGGGAGTCCTGAAGAGGAAGTAGACCAAAGTACGTACAATAATCTTTGCAAGGTCTGCTGGCATTTTTAGCTCGAAGCAATGATTAAATATTTTTTAAACATGAAGAAATTGCAGGTTAATTGTCTCTAACCTACATTTTGAAGTAAACGACCAGATGCTTAGAGCAAGTGTATGAAACAATGTTAAGCTTTGTCTACCAGCTAATTCTGATGACTGTTAAAAAGCATATTGCACCTTCTGTACTGCTGTACTTCTGTACTGGGTAAAGTGTTCATGGTTTATAAATATTTGAGCATGTTTTCAAGTACAGACTGTTTTCACCAAATTCTTCACATGCTCCTGCAAATCTGAAGTTTAGAGGAAAAACCAGGTTTGTGAGAAATGTATAAAGTAAAAGAAGTTAACATTAGTTTTTAGTGTGTTTTGTCTAATCATATCCTAACTGCCTACACAACCACCGAAGAATTTTGAAGATGAAATAGATGAGGTTATGGTATGGAAGATAAAGCTACTTCTTGGGATTTTCGTATTTTGTCACGTGTGTTTTTGCAGCCTGCAGATGGAAATGTGTTCTGAATAAAGATGCATCATAAAGTCATCCAGAAAACGTACTGCATTGAGTTCAGTAGCTCTTTGGAATGATGCTGTGTCTGTGAATCTCCATATCTGAAATCCCGCTTTCTGGGCTGACATTAAGATATGCTGATCTCTCACAAAGTCCAAGTGGTAGAGACCCTTGCACAATAACAGTTCCTCTGTCTCCTCCTTCCAAATTCATAAGTTTTGGAGACGTTATAAACCAAGCCTGCCCAGATATTACAGTTAGAACTACTGCATTCTTTTATTCTTCTTTGCTTTTAGTTTGCTGCTTTTCCTTCTTACACCTTCCCCCCTATTTATGAAACATATGACCTATTTTTAAATCATTGTGTGCTTTACCAACAGGGAGCCAATCTGACCTTCCGAAGTGCTGATCATAACCTCCCAGAAAGTGTTAAGCAGAACCCAATCTTCACCCTTCGTGTGATAAGTATTGATGAAGCAGCTATGGATTATCTGAAGTAATTGCTAACTGCTTTTCAAATCACCTTTCCTTCCTTAAGCAAAAAAAAATAATTTTTTTTTGAGCTCCTAATACCTTATTACTTATACTGCTAAAAACAGAATCCCTATTTAGGCTGTTCTTTGGAGAAATTAGTTGCAGATGTTAGAGGATTTTGCATAGTTCAGTAACTTCTTAGAATGGTAAGAAGTAATTTTAAAGTAAGAATTGAAATGGGAAGCTGTTCCATTTGCTTTGTTTGAGATCACATGTTTTTATATACAAATCATATACCTCCTGTTTTACTTTGTACTCATTGCCTCCTGTCTTGTCAACAGGCACCACTGAGCAGAGCCTGCTCAGTTTTCTTTATTCCTTTCTGTCAGATATTCATACATACTTGATGGTAAGATCCCTCAAGGCTTCTATTCTCCAGGCTAAACAGTTCCAGCTCTCCCAGCCTCTCTTCCTATATCTTATACTTCTATCCCTTCCTGATTAGGAAGAGAATAATTTAAATCTCAATTAAACATGCTCAGTATGTAAAGACTACTTTATTAGCAGAACTTGACTATTATTTTCTTTCTGCAAGTGTTTAGACACACGAAGCTTGTTCTCAGATACGGTAATATTCACTTAAAGTCCCTTTAGACTGAAAGCTTTGCAAAGGAACCATAGTAAACTAACAGTGCATAGGACAGTAAATTCAAATTTAATTGGTTCTAGAACTGTATAGTTGTATGACGCTTAGTGCTAATTGTTCCCTCTTGGCAAGGTTTCAGTGAGATAAAACACAAGATAGTTTAATTTCAGATAGTTTATGTAAGACATTTTACATTTCAGAAACCCATTGTTCAAGTAAACAGCTTTTTCTTTTGTTTGTTGCTGTTCTTATATCTCTGAAATTTGGAGGTGAACCAATGTTATCTCTGAATAGAAGAACCAGAAAGAAGACCTGTTCAATGGGTTGTAATTTTGGATTTTGTGCTACCTGTGGTGGAATAGATTATTTCCTTTTTTATACTCTCTCTGTATTCTTTCCATTAGTGAATGAATTTCAGTCTGTCTTTTTATTCTGTATGAGGATGTCACTGAGCTGTCTATACGCTGGTGCAAAACTCTTGAATTGAGTCCTCTTACCTTCATTGCTGACAAAAAATCCTGTTCAGCTACAGTCCAAAACATCTACTGCAGGTTCCCAGGAGCAGCTATGTCCTTCTGTCGCGAACATGAATCTTTTAGTTTACATGTGTTCTCTGCAGGTGGTTGTTGACTTTCCAGTTTAGGTGATATGATATAGGTGAGCTTTTAGGGACTTCATAATGGGAGGTACCCAAAGTAGAGATGAAAAGTCCTACTAGATAGCAGATCTTTGGCCTCAGAAAGCAGGAGTATGTCATGGCAAAACACTGGTCAGCATGCAACTCAGAGTTGGCAATAATGCTTTTCCATTTTTTTCTAATATTCTTGTTAAAATAATTGTAGGACTTTTTTGGTTTGGTTTGTTTGGTATTTTTTCTTCCAGTAGGTTCTTCCACAATACTTTTTTATCAACCTTTATAGTAATTTCAGATGAAAACTTGTGGGAAGCCCTTCTAAGAAGGGAATTTAGCATAAAAAACCTTACAAAATTTAACCATAGTCTCTACTTTTGGTCTACACTTTTGCTATTTGTGTTCTATAGAGAGATTTGAAAAGTATTTCATGTTATTTTCCTTGTGGTTAAATGTGGCTGCTTTAACAAACTTTTCTAGTGGTATGAGATTAGGATTGAACTAAACTTCTGAAGATTTTATGCATGGGAGGAATCATCCATGGTCAATGTATTAGTAGAGGAGATGCCAGTTAATATTGTTAGAAAATAATTTCTGCATATCTGCAGCTGGTCAACAAGGACTTTTGTGAGTGCCCTCTCAAACTCTAGCAATTGGATGTTGTGCTTATAAGGGTAGTATATGAAGTAAATATAAAGTTGGGTAGGTTGGGATTTTTTACTACATCTGTTTTGAATGTAGTCATATTACATGTAATTTCACCAATCAACTAAAGAATTTCCCTTCTTTAGAGCTTCTTCTCTGGAACTCAAGGAAGAGTGCTCCAGGCAAGGGGTTGATGACAGCAAAGTTTTCAAGAAGATTCAAGGTTTGTGTCTACCAGAACCCATTTAATTTTAATTTCTGTATCTCTATCTTTGCAGCTCAATGCAATGAACAATGCCATGAAGATTTTATTTGTGTAAATTAAATTAAACAAAAGTTAGATATTTATCAGAATATTATTAGAATCTGATATCAGCACACATCAGTCATAAGAAAGCTTTCTCCTATCTTTTCAAATAAGCACTCTGGGTAAAGACTGAGCAGAATGTACAGAGTAATTATGAATGTAATCAATACAATGTTAATCTCTGTGTCGACATAATCTCTGAAAAAATTCTGAAATTTAACGCTGATGCTGTGTTACATTGGCATTAAATTTGTTATTGACCAAGTGTACAAATGCCATCTCATTTCTTCCATTAATATTGTGCTAAATATTTCTTTTGGCCATCATTTCTATACATTGATAAGTTGCATTTTTATATTCTCTATTATTATGCTTTTTAAAAATCATGAGTATAATTGTGTAGTGTACTCTGGAATATGTAAATAAATTCTACCACGTTCCTATCTACAGTCTTTAGGACAAAGGCATAGCTCTTTGTTGAAGATTATGGAAAGATGTTTGTACATCTGTGTACAAACAAAGTAGGTATTATTTTTGTAACCATGTCAACAGAAATGGTTGATCTGAGTAGCTCACAGCTTATATAATCTCCCCTGTTTACTGTCATTAACTAAACCTCCTTTAAGTAGGCACTCTTTGGTCACTAGAATTGTAAAAAAAAAAGTTGGAATAATAATTAGGGTTATTTTTAAATCTAATTATTCCATTTTTCCCCTTGCATAATAGACACAAGCTGACTTTTTAGTTATCTGACTACATCTAAGGTTTGCTGATGTGGCCTGGAAGAATGTTGTGTGTGTGTACTTCAAGGCACCTTTTAACATACGTCTGAGTTTCAGCATCACTGGAAAAAGCCTACTTCTTTCACCTTTCCCCTATTTGTCTTGAAATTGTAGATGCAAGGAATTTGAAGGTAATAGCAGGTGACTTCTGTTAACAGAGTATGCTGAGAAACTCAGACATCCCTATGTGAATATGCTAGCTGAAGACTTTCATAAATCTTACCATAGAAATTGCTTATAATTTGGGAATGATTTTTTCCAAATTAGTCTCGTGTACTTAACAAGTTTGTAGAATAAAGAAGCAACTCTGTGTCTCATAAGGGAATTTTTGTATTGCTCTGAAGTAGCTGTTCCAAAGTTACTTCATATGTTAAATCATGGCATGTCATCAGTTCTCACAGAAGTAGGCAGTTTACAGTCTGAACATAGAGAGGGCAATTGCCATTTTTTCTTTCCTTATGTGGTCTCTGAAAAAAGTTGGTTAGATATTGCTTGTTAGACATACTGACATGATTTTCACTGCAATGTTAAATAACTGATGGTTTCCTTTTGGACTGGCGTTCTTTCACCAAAAACAAGGGAGCCCGAATGCATGGGCATGTCTCTCTAACCAGCACCATCATATGTAGACATGGTGTTCTTTACTTCTATATTGTCTCCATAGCAAGTGGATAACTTCAGGTAAATGTCATGTCCTTTATTTCTCTAAATCCTCAGGTACATTCAGAGAAACACTAAGTAAAAGAGGATTTCAGGTTATAACAGGCTTAGGAAAGTATTTCCGACAAATAGACAAGAACAGAAGTGGCTTTCTCTCTAAGGCAGCCTTGAAAGAAGCTCTAAAAGTATTCCATTTGGAAATGCCTGAAGGGGTGAGTCTAGCTGAAACCGTAAACATGGGTATTATTTTTCTTAATTTATGGAATTGCTTCTTTTCTTTGCATAAATCTATAGTTTAATACCTGGGTTGTGCTTGTTATCTTTTGGTGGTTTTTTTTCCATTAGGGTATATGTTGGCATTTCTGCATTCAGTTCTATGTGAAGTTCTTAAAAATAAAAAATAATATACAGTAGTTTCACGAATACAAGCCGCACGGATTATAAGCCGCACCCCCGGTGCCTCGACAATGTTGCTGTCTTTGTCAATAGATAAGCCGCACCCCGAATATTAGCCGCACTTTCGTTCGTCGCGAGAATCCGTGCGCAGCTTTCACAAATTGGCCAATTAGTAAGAGGATCGCGGCATAGCGGGCTTTACTGGCTCGGGGCGGGACCAGGCAGGCTCGGCCCGCTCATGGTTGCCGACGGGGCCGGGTGGCCCAGCTCAGCGCCACGGCTCGGCGGGGCTGGCCGGGTGGTGCTGCCGCCGCCGCCGCCGGGCTCGCTGGCCCCCCTCTCCCGTCGGCACCGCCCCGCTGCCGCTTTCGCTCACCCCGCGCCGCGCCTCGCGAGCGCCGCGCCCGCCCCGCGGCGCTTTCGCGGCTCGCGGCGGCGCTTTCGCGGCTCGCGGCTCGCGGCTCGCGGTTCGCGGCGGCGCTTTCGCGGCTCGCGGCTCGCGGCTCGCGGTTCGCGGCTCGCGGCTCGCGGTTCGCGGCTCGCGGCTCGCGGTTCGCGGCTCGCGGCTCGCGGTTCGCGGCTCGCGGCTCGCGGCGGCGCTTTCGCGGCTCGCGGTTCGCGGCTCGCGGTTCGCGGCTCGCGGCTCGCGGTTCGCGGCTCGCGGTTCGCGGCGGCGCTTTCGCGGTTCGCGGCTCGCGGTTCGCGGCTCGCGGTTCGCGGCGGCGCTTTCGCGGCTCGCGGCTCGCGGTTCGCGGCTCGCGGTTCGCGGCTCGCGGTTCGCGGCTCGCGGCGGCGCTTTCGCGGCTCGCGGCTCGCGGCTCGCGGCTCGCGGCTCGCGGTTCGCGGCTCGCGGCTCGCGGTTCGCGGCGGCGCTTTCGCGGCTCGCGGTTCGCGGCTCGCGGCGGCGCTTTCGCGGCTCGCGGTTCGCGGCGGCGCTTTCGCGGCTCGCGGTTCGCGGCTCGCGGTTCGCGGCTCGCGGTTCGCGGCTCGCGGTTCGCGGCTCGCGGTTCGCGGCGGCGCTTTCGCGGCTCGCGGCTCGCGGCTCGCGGCTCGCGGCTCGCGGCTCGCGGCTCGCGGCTCGCGGCTCGCGGCGGCGCGCTCGCGGCTCGCGGCTCGCGGCTCGCGGTTCGCGGCTCGCGGCGGCGCTTTCGCGAGCGCCGCTTTCGCTCGCCCCGCCGGCAGGGCTGCCGCCGCCGCCACCAGGCTCGCCGGCCGCCCCCTCCCGTCTGCACCGCCGCCGCGTTTCCTCGCCCTGGCCGGCACTGCAGGCCCCCGCACCGCCGGGCTCCCCCACGCTGCTGGCCCCGATTCTGCTGGGCTTCCCCCGCTGCCAGGCAGCCCCACCCGCCGGCCTTCCTGCTTCTGCCATGCTCCCCTGCGCTGCTAGCCCCAGTTCTCCCGGGCTCCCCCGCCATGCTGGCTCAGGCTCTGCCGCCCTCCCTGCCCCGCCCTGCTGGCTCAGGCTCTGCCGCCCGCCCCCGACACTGCTGGCCCCGCCTCTGCCAGGCTTTCCCACCTCTGCCGGGGCCGGCCGGGCTCCAGCTTGGCTTGGGGCTGCCGCGGGCTCTCACTTCCGTGTTGGCAGCTTTTAGAATTTTGTTAATAGATTAGCCGCCCCGGAATATTAGCCGCACTTCCGGGTTTCCACCAAAATTTTGGTCAAATTGGTGCGGCTTGTATTCGTGAAATTACTGTATTTTAAAACTTGCCATCTTTTAACATCATGACATAAAGAAGCCAAGTGTGATTGCATCACTTTTTTTCTCTTTAGGCTTAAAAAAAATAATTTAGTTTACACTCTTTACTTAGGTATTTTCTTTGCTTTATATATTATGTTGTTAAAGTAGCTCACATCTATCAGAACTGCAAATAATGTCAGTTATGGCCATCAGTGACCGCTGATGATGTGTTATTTTTACAAATCTTTGTGTGAGTTTGGATCTAGAAATTTGGGGGGGTTTTGTGAGAATACTGTAATTTCCCATTATAGAAATTGTTCTATTTCAGGATATAGTGAAAGTCTTTTTTAAATTTCAGGACTTTGAATCCTTATGGCTTATTCTTCATGATAGCAAGAGTGATAAGGTCGACTATAGAGAATTTACTCATGCCATATTTGGAGAAATGAATGAATACAGGAAAGCATTTGTAAGAAAAGTAAGTTTTATTGCAGATATGTAATGTGCAAATATTTTGCAGTCTAACTTTGGAGTTAGTTACTCATCATATTCTAGTTGTTGGGTTTTGTTGTCATTTTTCTTAAGTTTGGTATCAGGAAATTGACTTCTTGAAGTTTCTCAACAGACAGGTAAATTAGTGGACTCCACACTGTTCCATTGTTAAATTAGTTCACTTTAAATTCTAGGATTAATTCCTTTATTATTTTGAGTTTTCATGCATATGTGCTATTCTTGTAGTTCAGTTCCATGTATGAAGTGTCTGGCATCCTGAGACAATCTCTTCCAGAAATCTGTTTCCTTATTTCGGCAAATGACAAATTTTGGCAAATCTACATGTGTAATGGAGTTTCTTCCCGCAGTGCCTGAAATAGGAGGCAGTAATACTTGTCTCCTTTGAGACCTACAGTAAGAGTCATTATATTTGTGAGGTGTTATATGTGAAATGCCACTTGTTATTTGTCTGCAATCTAATGTGGAGATGTTTTCAGTATCAGACTCTGATCACAAACCAGCCCAAGGAGCAGCAACTGGGCATCAAGATCAAGAAAAATGACATATACTTTCATGCTTTCAATCATGGAGGATGTGACTCTCCTAGCCTTACGCATCAAGCATGTGTATTTGAGTAAACTAAAATGAAAATGAAGCTGCTGCTAGCAGTGCTGGAGAGGCTATGTGGAGGCTTCTGTCAGAATGAGGCGGAATTTTGATAATTGGAGGAGGCAGAAGGGAAGCAGCTAAACTTCTGATTCTAAGGATGAGCTAGAAATTAGGGAGAGAAGACAATTTTTTTTTTTTTTTTTTGCTGACCAGGAGACACATATTTGATGTGAAAGCTGTTATGGTAAAATAATAATGAAACTGCATAATGTAGAATGATTTTCTGGTATCTGGTGCCTTACATAAAATAGGTAAATTGACATAATCCTCTGCACAAGATCTAAAAGTATGTGTTAGGTTGTTAAGAGTATTTGATCTTTTAATCTCTCCACTTTTTTTTTTTTTTCTCTGAGATGCATATATGAAATTCTTTTTTCCCCCCATAGGCTTATATGAAGCTAGATTTCAACAAAACTGGGAGTGTGCCTATGGTAGATGTCAGAAAATGTTACTGTGCAAAGAAACATCCTCTAGTTTTGGCAGGTAATTCACATGAACAAACAAACAAATAAAAATCTCTAACTACAGAAGTAATCTTGTTAGCAGAGACAGCAGATCCAGAAACTGGTTGGTTATAAAACTGTTTTCATATTTACTTAGACTTCAGCTGTTAAAAGGAGAACTTTTTTTCATCTGAGGACTTAAACCTCTCCAGAACATAACTATAAGTAGTAATGGAGTTCATATACACAATTTTAATACTTGTTCTTTATCAAGATGCTAATATTGCCTGTATGAGAATAGTTCTTCTTCCCACCTCTGTAAGCAGTTATTTCTCAGCTTTCATCAGTAAGTTATCAGTGGCAAATATGATAGTAGTAATTTTCACTTACTAGGATACTCTCATTTTCACATTTCTGTTATCCATCAAAATATGCAAAGATCCCAACTGACATGGAATGTACACAACACTTGAATAATTTACTCAGAAGGAACTCAAATTTATTTCTGGGACGGGTTTGTTATCTTTTACAGAGGAAATGTTGGTTTCTTCATTTTTTTTCAGGATTCTCAAAAATGTTTAAAGTCTGCATTGAAAAAATAGGAATTTAAATATTTGTATGTCACTTTTAAAAAAACAATACCTCCATATGCCAAACTAGTCACTGTGAAAGTCTCCTTGGTGTCATGTCCCTTTCCTTTTTATCTGTAGAAAAAAGGATTTTTTTTTATATTGCCAGTGATTTTAATGGTAGCACATGAAGTCACATGGGGGTATAAGGATACAATATGTGATTTTTTTTTCCAATTCTGCAATGCCGTATTTTCTGTACTTTTTTTTCCTCAATGCTATGAAATCATCTTGAGTATTATCTTTATAAAGTTGCTGGGACACAGATGCAAATTACAGAACACTTTTCAAATGCCAATTTCCATCTCAAAGTTTTCCCAGAACTCTGAAGTTTTATTACAACAAACTTATGCTTTGTTACAAGATAATTTCAGAATTTTAATTTACAAATGCATCATGCAGCTTTTATAGTCATTTGAAGAAAAAAATTTTCTCATAATTTCTCAATCTCATAATTAATTACAATGACCCCATGTTTTCTGTTGATACTTAATTCTATCATGCTGTTAAAGTAAGATAATTTCTACAGGTGGTAATAAGTGAGCCAATGACTTAATTCTGAAATCATGAATTTGTTCATGCCAAAAAAAATATTGGCAAGCTAAAATTTGAAAATTTCTTGTCTGAAGTATATTAAACACTACATACTCACTCTTCTTTAAAATGTATTTAAAAGAAAAATATACTTTCACAGGCAAAACTGCAGAAGAAGAAATGCAATCATCATTTCTAGAAGCATTAGGAGAGTCCTGCAGCAACCCCAATGAAGTGTCCTATTCTGAGTTTGAAGATTACTATGAAGGACTAAGTTTTGGAATTGTGGGTGATGATGATTTTGTTGATATCTTAAGGAATTCATGGGGAGTTTAGAATGGAAGATGGCAAAAAAGAAGAGGGGACATTTTCTAAACAAGGAGTGACTAATAACAGAGGATTTCGTTTTGATGTGCATTACTTTATAATTCGTGTCTTAAACTGATTTCAGGGACAGAAATGTTTAGATGCTTTCAGAATAATACATGGCAAATTTCATGGAGTGTCTGTTGAATTATGTTAGCTACTCTTCTAATAAAAATGCTGTTCATGTCTTTGCACTGGAAATTATTAAGGCTATTTCCTATACCAAAAGCCATATTCTTTTATATTAAAATAAAGTGTCCTATTTTAAAATAACAGGGAATTAGAATACTAAAATGCCTGAAGGGGTATGTGGGAGAGAAAATTTTGTTTTATGATTTATTGTGAAAAGCTTCAGATTTGACTTCATAAACATGAATGGTGGCTTTTCTTCGGAAATTTTCTTTTCACATTCTTTGTCTCGCTTATTTTTTCTTATGCTGGTACTTAGCTTGACAGGGAGCAGGTAATTCTTTTCCAATTTTGAGGATGTCTGCTGCACTGAAAATGCAGAGATGTTCACAGCATTTAACCCCTTGGTCTGTGCACCATCTTGACTGATCTTGCTTTGTCATTTTGGTCAGGCATCCGAAGATGAGCATTGAATCTCAAAGGTTTTAGTAAACACAAATGTATTTTGTAAAGCATATCTTCCTTTCTTGATTTTGCTAATATGTTTTCGAAACAAGTAATTTATATTTAAATATCTGGTTTTTTTTATATTGCTGTGATTTTTAAACTAAAACATAGCAATTATATATTTTGTCAAACTGATATATAGCATTTCATATCTACTCAGAAAGTATAAAACAGCGAAGTATTTTTAAAAAGGCTCAAAACAACCACCTCTGCCACAACAAAAATTAAATCATAAATTAAAATATTCTCTTCTATTTCAAATGTTCTGACTGTTATGCTTTTCAATATAATACATCTTGCCAATTCTGTAAAATTCTTTGTGTTAAGAAATAAAAATATGTAGTTAATGAGAGAGAGACTTTGGTTTTCAGTCCTGTCACTGAAATTAACTGTATGTTGAACTGCATTTCTTAAGCCTATGCTATTAAAATATATAACTTTCCTCTAAGCTTGTCTGCCTGGTTTTGAATTTATAGTCTGTCATTTAAAGATCTTCCTCTGAGACAGAATTTGTGTTTCATAGGAATTAAAGGCTAGTGCTGGAATGGATGCTGGTCCCCTGTGACTGACTAGCATAATCTAGATATAGCACTTTCTTGCTCTAATAACTTGTGTGTTTTTATATCTGGATTCTTTGACTGTGGCATCAAACATAAGAAGTATTGGACACTCTACTCTAAATTCCAAAATGAGGGATGTTGGGGGATTCTTTTGGGGCTGCAAAAGTCTGAATGCATTTTTTTTACAGGGAAAGGCAGATTTTGTCAATGCATATTCTAAACAAGAATTCTGACTCATTATGATTTTCTTGTTCTCCATTCCTGCTGGAATTTCTCTCACTGGAAAGGTTTCGTTAATTAGTGTTCTTGGAACTTGTGATTCTGAGAAGGGCATGTAATTCTGAGAAGGGAAACTTTAGTTGGTTGTAGAGGGATCTGCTTGTTAATGTGTCCATTCAAATAGCTGAAAAAAAATTCCAACTCGAATTTTTGTTAGTTTTTTAAAGTATCATGTGCTTTATTTAGACTTTTTCACTTAGGAAAATTGTACCAACAGATAAAACTTTGTTCAATTTAATGAATGAAAGTGATTGTGAAATGAGTTACTGGCATATTTCTTTATGCAATGTTTAATTTTATTGTGAAGCTTTTAGGAAAATTGTCCCACATTTTATGGAATGGAAAAATTCAAGACAAATAGATGTATACTAAGTGTCTGCTTGTCAGAAGAAGCTGTATAGGTCATATCTGCCACAAATTTATTTTGTTGTTATCATGGAAATGAGATGCTGTTATAAGAACATAGCTTTGGTAGGCCTGCATTATTTTTTTTAATCTGAAGACAGATCCCTAACAGAATAATCTAAGATAATTTCCAAAGGTCAAAATTTTCCTGAAAATTAAAGCAGTGCTGTGGTAATAATGTGAAACCTGCTATCCTTGTAATTTCTATTAAGGTCATTTACACAGGTCCTGCTTGACCAACTTGATCTCCTTTTATGATCAAGTGACCTGCCTAGTGGGTAAGGGAAAGGCTTTGGGAGTTATCTACCTGGACTTCAGTAAAGTCTTTGACACCATTTCCCACAGCATTGTCCTGGAGGAACAGGTTGCTCATGGCTTGGACAGGTGCACTGTTGGCTGGGTGAAAAACTGGCTGGATGACCAGGTCTAAGAAGGTTGTGGTGAACTTAGATACACTCAGCTGGTGTCTGGTCACTGGTGGTTCCCTCTGGGGCTCAGTCGTGGGATACTCCTGTTTAGAACCTTTATTGATTGTCTGTATGAGACAATCAACTGCCCCCTTAGTATGTTTGCAGACTCTGTGGGAGTATTGATCTGCTGGAGGGTAGGAAGGCTCTGCAGAGGGATCTGGGCTGGATCCAAATGTATAAGGTCCTACACTTGAGTCACAACAACCCCATGCAGTGCTACAGGCTGGGCACAGAGTGGCTGGAAAGTGGCCTGGTGGAAAAGGACCTGGGGATGCTGGTTGGCAGAAACCAAACATGAACCAGCGTGTGCCCAGGTGTCCGAGAAGGCCAAAGGCATCCTGGCCTGGATCAGCAATAGTGTGGCCAGCAGGAGCAGGGCTGGAGGCCACACCTCACTACAAGAAGGACATTGAGGGGCTGGAGCATGTCCAGAGAATGGCAACAGAGCTGGTGAAGGGTCTAAAGAGTTAGTCATATGAGTGGCAGCTGAGGGAGCTGGGGTTGTTAGTGCAGAGAAAAGGAGGCTCAGAAGAGATCTTATCACTCCCTACAACCACCCAAAAAGAAGCTGTAGCCAGGTGGGGGTCAGCCTCTTCTCCCAGGTAACTAGTAACAGGACAAAGGGAAATGACCTCAAACTGCAATGAGGGTAGCTTAAGATTGGACATCAGGAGAAAGTTTTCACTGGAAGGGTGATTAAGCATTGGAACAGGCTACCCAGAGAGGTGGCGGAGTAACCATCCCTGTAAGTGTTCAAGAAATGACTTAGCACATGGTGGTGTTTGATCAAAGGTTGGACTCTGATCTTGAAGGTCTTTTCCAACCTTACTGATTCTGTGATCAGTTGTTGCCTCATCAGATGTGATGTATATGGTAAATTTTTAATAGCATTCACAAAAGTCACTTTTATCTGTGCACAGTTTCTCATTGTCTAAACTTCAGATGGTGGCAAAGAATTCAAAGCAAATTCTTCCCAAGGTTTGCCGACCACGCTTACCATGAGTAGAAAAGTAGAGTACAGTAATTTCACGACTATAAGGCGCACCCTTTTGACTAAAATCTCCCCCCAAAACCAGAAGTGCGCCTTATAGTCCGGTGCGCCTTATCTGATCTACAAAGTTGCGACATTTGCCACCCCGGAAGTGAGAGCCCGTCGGCATCGGAGCCTCCCCCGTGCGGGGCGGGTCCGCCGGCTTCGGGGCCGCCCCCGCGCGGGGCGGACCCGCCGGTATCGGGGCCTCCCCGCCGGCATCGGGGCCGCCCCCGGGGCCACCCCCGCGCGGGGCGGACCCGCCGGCTTCGGGGCCTCCCCACCGGCATCGGGGCCTCCCCCGCGCAGGGCCGTCCCGCCGGCATCGGGGCCGCCCCCGCGCGGGGCGGACCCGCCGGCTTCGGGGCCACCCCCGCGCGGGGCCGGCCGGCCCGCCGACATTGGGACGGCTCCCTTGCGGGGGGCGTTAAAGCCGCAGGAATCGGATCGGCTGCTGCGCGGGGGGGGAGAAAGCCGCAGGGATCGGATCGGCTGCTGCGCGGGGGGGGAGAAAGCCGCAGGGATCGGATCGGCTGCTGCGCGGGGGGGGCGAAAGCCGCAGGGATCGGATCGGCTGCTGCGCGGGGGGGGGCGAAAGCCGCAGGGATCGGATCGGCCGCCGCGCGGGGGGGGCGAAAGCCCCCGGAATCACGGCGGTCGCCGCGCGGGCGGGGCGAAAACCCCCAGAAGCACGGCGGCCGCTGCGCGGGGGGGGCGAAAGCCCCCGGAAACACGGCGGCCGCCGCGCGGGGGGGGCGAAAGCCCCCGGAATCACGGCGGCCGCCGCGCGGGCGGGGCGAAAGCCCCCGGAAACACGGCGGCCGCCGCGCGGGGGGGGCGAAAGCCCCCGGAATCACGGCGGCCGCCGCGCGGGCGGGGCGAAAGCCCCCGGAATCACGGCGGCCGCCGCGCGGGGTGGGCGAAAGCCCCCGGAAACACGGCGGCCGCCGCGCGGGGGGGGCGAAAACCGCCGGAAGCACGGCGGCCGCCATGCGGAGAGGGGGAAAACCGCCAGAATCGGAGCGGCTGCCACGCGGGGAGGGGGCAAGCAGCTGGAATCGGGGCAGCGGCGGCACGGGGCAAGCCTGCCGGCATTGGGTCACCCGGAGCGCCAGGGAACTCCCGGAACAGCAGGGCCCTGGGGATGCTGCACGGAGCGGCGGTGGGCATAGCCCGGCCCTGCCGGGTACAGGCAGGCCCGGGAGCCAATGGCTGCCGGATTGAGGCGGGGCCTCGGCCAGCAAGCGTGCGGGAGGAGCTGGGGGCGGAGCCTCGCTGCAAAAAAAAAACCCGGTGCGCCTTATAGACCGGTGCGCCTTATCTGATCTACAAAGTTGCAAAATGTGCCGGCTCCCGGGGGGTGCGCCTTATAGTCCGGTGCGCCTTATGGTCGTGAAATTACTGTAACTATTCAAACCAAGGTCTGTGGTATCTGATTTTTCATTAAGAGTTGTCTCAATGGCCTGATTAATTGTGCTCTGACTTGCTCTTACTTACTTGTGAACATTTTAATGAACCTGAATCCTTTTCTTTAATCAATCCTTTGTAGCTTTAAAACCGTGTGGAAATGTCTACTGGGTTTACTACCTTTAAATGTATTTAAAACAAAACTTTCTACATTTGCTATCTTTTTAAGAATTGCCCATGTTTTCCAAATTGGAGTGTGTTCTTAGTTAATGTGGGGCTCTCGAAGAAGATTCCTCACTGAAACTCACTGCTTAATAAACTAGTTGTCTTCATGACACCATGATTTACACTTCTGATGAAAAGTTTTAGCAATTTGCTGTAATTGAAAACATCAGAAGTGCATTATGGTGTGAACGTATTTTGTCCTATTAGATGTGCAGGCTCCCAGAAGAGAAGTAGAAATTAGTGAAGTAATTTAACTCCTTATTCTTAAGGTCTGTAACTACTTCATGAAATGAGTATGCACTGACACTGTAAGCTGGAATGTTTAAGAGCACTTTGAAAAATTGAAGCACAGGCACACAGAGCAAACCTTCAGTAGCTTCACATTGTCTGCTAATGGAAATGCAGAATCCTCACCAGGGATGGCTTTGTTGCTGAGAGGAGGAATTTTTACTGATTCACACTCAAAACCTCATTTCTCTTTCATAAGTTACTGCCAGGTGATCAAATTGTGTGCATCTTTGCAGCCAGAACAACAAAAAGATTAAAAATCTATCTACCACTGTGTGTTTGTAGGGACGTGCTGTTTACTTTTGGAGTTTGGGTTTTTGTTTTCATGGGCATTGGTTATTTGATTTGTTGATTGGAGGGATTTTTTTGTTTGTTTGTGCATTTTGGGTTTTTTTATTGTTTGAGTGTTTTTTGTGGGGAGTTTTTTGGTAGTTTTATTTTTTGTCTAGTTTGGTTTAGTTTTGAGCATGCTATCTCTACATAGTGAAAAAGCCTAGAACTGAATTCTGATGTGATGAAAGAAACAAGTAAGTTTCTGTGGCAGAAAAAAGGAAGGTAGAAAATCACATGCATTTTTTCTTTGATATTACTCTAATAGTTTATCCTTCTTCTTCATACTTAGCAATTCAGAGATTGAGATACTTCCTTTTCATGTTGTTAATCATCTTGTCTTTGAGAAGTTGAGTCAGAACTACTTTGTGGTAACCATCAGACATCTCCAGTGATACAAGAGGGCTATTTAGGCTATTTGTCCCACAGGGGACATTTAATAAAAATTAATTAAAATATTAACCAGATTGGAAGGTACTCAGGAAAGAAATGTGGAACGACTACTTGCATGATGACCCTATGAAATATTTTTATTTTGTGACTCCTGTACTTTTGTGGTGTCCCTCTTTGACTGTGAGGAACTTGAGGCCTAAAGTTGATAAAAATTACCTTTGAGCAAAAAAACCCCAATTAGATCTGTTTATCACAAGCTTCTTAATGTTTATTATTCTTAATGTTATGTTCACCTGCAATTTATACTATCTGACTACCTCTATTCTGGGTTTTTTTTCCCTCCTCTCTTATGTGTCACATTGTGGATGGAATTAATTGGACATGTGCTCAGAAACTTCAGTACCAACATTTGCTGCCACTCTCAGAATTTGGTGTGTCCAGTGTCCCCAGAGAAGCAGTTTCAAGATAAGAAAAGTAATAGCCATTTCTTTGTGGTTTGATTTTTTGCATGCTCCATTCTCATGAAAGATGTTTAATATTTTAATGGCTGTTGCTGGCTTGTGTATGCTTTTTTTTTAGCTCCTGCCTTCTGACCTTTTATTGTCATTTTCACTCCCTGTTTTAGGAGAAAAGAGGAACCTGAGAAATTCTGGAAAAGGTAGGAAAAATATTTTTTAAGATGGTGTACTGTCTAGTTATCTAACTAATGAGGATTCTCTCTCTAGACACTCAACACTGCTTTCAAACTGCCCTTTTGAGTCATCTCAAAGAATTTCTTTGGTGGACGTCTTCCCAGTAGACAAAGACCTGAGAGGTTTTCCCGTGGGACAGCTGAGGTCAGCAGGCACAAGCACGGGTGAGAAGGGCTGCCCTGGTGGGTGGCAGAGGGGAAGGTGTCTGCCTTTCTTTGTGGGTACATTCTTCTCCCTCAGCCTTGTTTACTTCTGCCTAGACCTGAGATAATTGGACAACAGTGTCATCTTTATCTTATCTCAAGTTCCCTAATGTTGCTTAACTCACAGTCCAAAGTTTCAGTCGAGGCATATTTGGGGAGGGGTGGGCTTCAGTGGTCAGAGCTTCTTCATACAATTTTGCCAGAATGGGCAAAAAGTCTTTCATAACAGTGTTTAAGCCATTAGCCATAACATTTCAGTCTCTCACACTCTCTGCCTTGGGCAGGGACAATTTCCACTGGACCAGGCTGCTCAAAGCCTCATCCAGCCTGGCCTTGAACACTTCAACCTCTCTTTTTCCCCATATTTCTGTTATATGCCACATCTCACATTTGATTATGTGAGTATCTCCATTGAGGGAGTCTCCACAGCCTCTCTGGCAGTCTGTTCCAGTGAAGTCAACCATAGTCAACCCTAATTGTAATGGCAGCTTGGGGTTGAGCCTGAGGACCTCAGGAATATGGGAGCCCAAATTAGAAAGGTGTGAAATGAAAGATGCTCGTGCTGAGCCATGCTCCCCTTGGCATGCCTTTTCCAGCCCTGGTATCCCTGGAGCTGTAGGCTTTGTACTTTCTGAACCCCAGCACTAACCCTAATGGTGCCTGGGGGCTGAGGCTGAGATCCTCAGCACCCTGGGTGGCCCAAATGAGAGGGCAAAAACTTGCTTTGGGATGAGCATGCCTTGGATGATTACTGCTTTACAATGCTGTATACTTCACATGGGGAAAACCCCATTCTTATATAGGAAAGCACAGGTTAACATCAGTGGAAGCTAAAATAACAGCTTTGGAGATATATCTTAAAGCAATATTCCTTTCTCCTTACAACTTGTGTTGAGTAAGTGAACACTTAATCACTCCTGTGTCTAATTCTGGGATCCTTTGATTTGTCTTGGCATGAATTAAATTCTGCACTCACAGTGGTAAAATTATTCCCCTGAAGTAATTTCTTTTGACAATAGCATTTGCCTTGCAGATGCAGTGATTAACTGCAGGCTTCACTTGTGGATACTGCAGTTGTTTTCATCCTCTAGACATTCTTGAATTCTTACTTCTCAATGTTTCATGACCAAAGGAAACAGCAGTATATCAAATCAGTGCTTTTATTTTTTGTTTAGAACAATCATTTTGGAAGTGCTTGATGTATCAACACAGTTTAAACAAGGATATAATATTCTGCTTTTTATGGGTGTAATATGCTTTTGAGAGAAATTTCTTGTAGATATAATTGTTGCATAGATCCAAGTAACCACCGGAAATAGGCATTTCTTTATTTTTTAATTTATTTATTAAAACCAGTGCAGCGAGAAAGGAATCAATTGTCAGTGCCAGAAAATTAGCTTTCCATATACTTTGTGTTTATTTTTTGATACTTTGCCCTTTGTATGAGACTATGTGATTTCTAAGTTCTCTCTCCAGTTTTATCTTGGTATGCCTCCAAACTTTTCTTTTGGGAGCATCCTTCTTGGAAATGAGCTTCTTCAGTAACAGCCACAATGCTAAAATATGTTCAGAAATAAATCAAAATATGAACTAACATCCAGCAAGAAAAGTCTCTGGGGAAAAGGATAGGAGGGAGGGCAGATGAAAACAAATAGTAGCTGCAATTGCATTCCTAGTCTTTAATTTTTTTTGTTCATTCACATCTTTTGACTTCTATCTTCCTTCTGGAACACCAGTCATAAAAAAAAGCCTACCCTGTAGTATTGGTCCATATAAATACTCTTCCTTCACATCAAGTCAGAAGAAATCTGTCTGGAAGAGATTTTACAAGGTTGTCTACTCCATTATTCTGTATTATCTGAAAAAAAACCAGTTGTGCCGCTTTCTCATTTGTGATGGAGACTCCACCACATTCCCAGGTAATCTGTTCTATTGGTGTTACAAGTTGCTTGCTGATTGACCTGAATATTTCTTGCTATGCTTTAAGCTGATTACTGTTTCTGCTATCCCATCCTTCCCTTACGTAACAGCTTTGAAGACTATTATTGCACCGCCTTTGATCTGAAGATATGCTGTTTAGGAAAATTAACTGGACAGATTGAAGACCATTCTCATTTTTCTCCCAGAAGTGCCAGTTGGTACTTTCCTTGTGTTGAATTCAAAGTTCTACACGAGGTGCAGTGCTCTGGTTAAGGTCTTCCCAGTGAGGTACTTGCATTATAGAGCTTACTTTTGTATCAAGTGTCATTCCTCCCTCTCTCTGTCCTTTCACAACCTGAATTTACTAAATCTTGCTGACATTGTGATTTTAACTCACCAATTTTCTTCTCAAGAGCTGATTTTTCTTGCATCATTTCAGCTGAGGTGAAACAGTGAAGTTCTACCATTCTTTGAGATGGAAAATCTGGTGTGGATGTCTCAGTTCTGTGGGAGCTTTGTGTTTATGCTTTTTTTCAGATTCCTAACAGGTTTGCATCAGCTTTACCTGACTAGAAGTATTATTTCTCCTTCCCAGTTTTGCTTCATAGGATACATGTTAGTGAAATCCACAGCATAAACTTGGAATCCTTAATGGAAAATAAAGAAGAACTGAACAATTTTATTTTTTTAATCGTTATTTTTTTCAGAGCAGAGGTAAGGCTAAAGAGAAGCTAAACCAAAATGTAAGGTATTTGACAGCAGCTTTTGCCAGACACTGTATGTAAATAGTCTCTTATGCATTAAGTAAATGTAATATGAATAACTATGCAGGTATTTATTAGAATATGTTTTACCTTTGCTTATTTTTGAAACCGTATGGAAATGGTAAATATGGAAAATACTTTATGTCAGCTGAAAATATCTTTATTAGACTTTGAGATGTGTAGTAATCCCTGTTGCAATCTGATGCATAGAAATGCAGGTAAGAAAAGCCAAAGCTTGCTTCTCTACAACAATGTTCAAGATGCAGGATGTCTATTATTTCCTGCTCCTCTCTTTTCTTCTTTCACTTAAGTTAGGCTGCCTCTAACCTGGTGAAGTGAAAGGTTTTATTCAGTAAACTTAGTGGAGGACTGCTGTTTCAGGTTTTCTTCAGCCCCCTTGTCAACTTACTACTGTATTAATGTCTGCAGTGCCCTCCTCCTCCTCCTCCCCTGTGAAGTTACTACCATAAATAATACATAAAACTGTGAACTGCTTTTCACCCTGAAGGAGCAGTTCACAAAGTTGCTTTAGACACTAGTCAGGATGATGCCAAGATTAGTAACTTTTTAGTATTCTTTTTGTCTTAATTGCATTTTTCTCTCACTAAAATTAAAGGAGTACTAAAAACTGCAACTGTATTAGTTCCAAATAAACACGGACTACAAACTGTTCCTTTGCATTTTGACTTCAAAGCCAGCCTTTTTGATAATTTGTTAGATTGAATTGTACTCTTGGGCTGTAGAGATTATTTGATAGCAGCATGAACACAGGCTGGGAATTCTTAATTCATATCTATGAACAATTCAAAGGTGGAAAAATATGGTTTTGACACCTAAAATTTCAACCCAGAATGAGCACATCATGATACTCAATTTAGACTGAGTTTTAATTGCTAGTTTCTAATATCTGTCTTGATAAAAAGTGTTCAGAAGCATCAAACAAGAATTGGCATGGTAGGTGTCAGTTTAGTGAACTAATGAAATGTAAATGGGGGCTGGTGTCATATTTGCGCTTCTGGAAATGTCTTATGCCCACTCTGTACCATGAAGCTGATTGTCCTGTTGCCAAAGAAGGGTGTGGAGATGCTTTTCCCTTTAGGAGAGATGGTGAACCATAGGACTTCTTGCCTGTCTGTGTTCTTGAATGCATTCTGCCCAAGGGAAGGTCTGGGTGGCTATAGGGTAGAAGCTGGCATATGGAACCTCCTAAGAAATTTTCAAAATTATTATTAAAAGCCTAAGCCAAGGAGTTATTAAAAAATGTAAATGAATCTGATAAGTGGTGGTCTTTCCCCCCCCCCCCAAGATTAGCATAATATTCACGCTAATTATGATACTGCTAGATTCTAAATTAGAGCTTCCTTTTATGGAGGAGGAGTAGCAATCTTTTAGTCACAGTAGTGGGAGAAACTTAAAGGTATATTTAAGTCGACAGCTGTGCTCTCAGAGCATCTCTTTTTGCATTTTTTCTTCTACTCTGCTTCACCTTTTGCTGCTGAATCTTTTTGAGCTGGGACTGTTTCATTAATGTGCTTTCCAGCTTTGAAGAGCCTAAAAGATATGTCATGGCCTGAGCTAGTAACAATGCACACTACTACGTTGGGATATAATCCTTGCCTCAGAAAATGTAAAATGAGTTGGAAAAAAATATGAGACAGAGAAGAGATGAGGGTGGGATGATACAAACAGTTCACTTTTAATGTAATAGCAAGCATCTCAAATTGCATCTTGCTTAACAAGTACCTATGGCAGCAATTTGTAGTATGAAAAGATTATTGAAAAGTCATAAAAAATCTTCAACTCTGCATAGGCTAGAAGGAACACTAAGGTAGCTCCCTAGATAGGTAAGGGTTTAAAATATTATGAGGATTTTCTTCATTTAGGCAATTTACAAGCAGATCTTTAGGAGCCATTCTTTTTTAAAGAGGTCCTTTGAATCTCTTTCTGGCTGCATAAAGTTTTATAAAAAAACAATTGTTACATGATGTGAGAATGCTTCTTCCATTTTGACAGTCAACACTTGCCAAAAAACCTAATGGGAAGGATTTTGTTGCTTTGTATGTGTGCTGTTGTGAACCTTGATCTTGAGAAAAAGCAGGATTATTTTTCTACTACTAAGGGCTACTAACTCACAGTTAGGCTCTTCCTGCCAAGACTTCCCACCTCAACATGACCTTGCACAGCTGCTTAAGACTCACTGGCACCTTGTCTCTGAGGAGGAAATGCTGACAATGCTACCTGCAGTGGATCTGGTGATTCCTATCTGGCTCTCCCCTGTCTGGCAGGGTCATGGTTCCAGTTAATGGGTCATAGCAGAAATCTGTAGCAGCACCTCTAACCTTGGCAAGACCGAAGCACAAGCAGAGGAGATGCAGTGTTTATCTCTTGAGAATGCTGTTCTGTTTCCATGGCAGTAGACAGCTCAGTCCAGATTTGGGCAATCTTGTCTGCAAAGTAGCACAAAAAAAAATTAGGAGAGGAAAAACTTGACTGCAGCTGAATGGAGGCAGTCAAAATTAATCAAGTTTGCACACACTGAGATTGGGTCTGCCATATGAGACTGCAGAAACTAAGAAGAAACTTCATTGCTTCCCACACTGCTCAGGCATCTGATTTCAAATCTGCCTGCCTCAGTCAGTGATGCTCTGTGGGAGACTTCTGTGCCTCGAACTCTTGGAGTTGCCTTTCCAACAGGTAAACTATAGCTATTCACAGTGGGAAGAGAAAAGCATTGCAAAACAAAATTATTAAACTTTGAATCACACTCATAATCAATTAAATTGCTGCTGTTTCAGGATCGTCTCAATGACCATCAGTGCAAGCATCTTCAGAATGATCTGTTAAAGCATATCCCTGTATTCTTGAGGCATGTGTATTATGGTCTCTTCCTAAAAATTAATGAGAAGAATGGAGATTGCTCGTCATGGGAAGGAGGAAGATGATAGATGAGGTTTCCAGTTAACTTTGGTGAAACACAGAAACTAGGTGTAACAATGCCAATCACCTGGAAACCTCTGTAGTCCTTACAGTGTTTTTCCATTGATTTTGGTAGCACATGAGGGACTGTGTACTGACTTCCTCAAATAAATCACTGTCATATGTAGATTATGTATCAGATTTGAACAGATTTTAGAAGATTAGTAAAAGCTAGAATTAACTGAAACATAAGACTGCTTCCAAAATATTTTGTTGAATGGGCCTAATCTTTTAAAAACACAGACTAGCTGTTCAACAACAACCTGAGTATCAATTAGGTAGTAGATAGAGCGTATGCTGGATGACAGATGATTTGATTTACCAAAATAAAAGTGTAAAGGTCTCTTTCCTATTTTTTTCCCTACAAGTCAAAATATGTCCAAGTCAGTTTGGTCACTTCAAAAACTTAGAAACTGAATATCACTTTAAATTTCTTTGCAAGGTTGTTTAGTGGTACATATACAGTCCCCTATAAATTGGCTATTTTTTAATACAGTCTTTGCCAACGAAATGAAAATTACAGATGTTTTAGAGCAAAGTGTATTACAGATGTTTTTATTTCGTTCAGGTTAGTTGTTGTGGTTGGTTTGGGTATTTCCATCTCTGTTCTGAAGAGACTCCTAAAATTAGGTAATACTGCACTTCTTGTTTAGACAAGTTTAGTTCTTTCAGAGCATGCTCTTCTGTAGCTGAAGAAAACTAATTGTCCTGCAATCTAGGTGATTGTTTATTATTTATATTATGTGAATGCTTAAGACTTGCAACCAGATGAGGCCCTCATTATACCGATACAAAGTTTTATTATTTATATGTTGCCCAAAAACTTCAGTTAAAATTAATGAGAAGGATAAAAAATAGAAAAGCACAGAAAATTTAGAAGTAGAATTTCCCAAAATTTTCGTGAGACTGCCAGGAAACAGAAACTCCTCCAAGCTGGTAGAGGCTACCTTGGCTTTGCTGACCAGGCTGTAAGAAAAGATACACGGCTTTGGCATTTCCCCATTTTCCATCTCTCTGCATTTTCCGAATAGAAATGGAAAGCTTTATTCCTTTTGAATGAGGAAAGGTGTTTGGAGGTACTGCATTCATTTTCCTGTCTCTTGGGACTCTGTATGCTTGACGAGGACATTTCAAGACCTGTTTCTTTCAGTCTCTGCAAGTACTAAGAGCACTTGGAAGAAGCTCAGTCCATGAATTTACACTTGAACTAAGGAGTAAATGCCTGTTGAGGAGTTCAGCACTGTTCTCACTGCCTAATGAGTCTTTACAAAGACACTGTCTAGCTGAGAGGTGCCAGACCCTCAGAAATGGCATCATGTACTGGTTAGCTGCAAATGAGAAAACCGCATCACTGACCTTTTCCTGAAATCGAAGGAAATTTTCAGGATAGATCAAAAATTCATTTCAACTACTTTAGCACTGGACACTAAAAAATATGCGTGTGGACAGAGCCTGAGGCAAAGCCTCCTTTTATAAGCAGAATGTAATATCCTAAAGCTCTTGAGAAAATCTGCATCCCACAAACGTGAATCAGCACTGACGAAGACACTTGAATCACAGCAGAAACAGGTGAGTAATCTTGCCTTCCACCATCTTGCATTGCTAATTCCTCTGGCAGTAGCCCTGGGAGGGGCAAAGGACACCCCAGGGTCATGAAGGGAAAAGGCAGTGACTTGAAGATTCTGGTGAGGTTGACATTTGGGCAAAGGCCATGTACAATTTACCCCTGATCGAAAAGAAAGGTGGAATCAAAAGTGAACAGTGACAGTTTCTAAGGGAGAAGCAGGTGAGAGCAGGGACCTGTGAGAACAGGTACTTTGGATCTGAACGTTTATCAGTCTGGAGGAGGTGATCTATTGGAAAGGCTGCACTTGCCTGCATGTGTTCTTGTAGCATCCCAAGCAAAACAATCCTGAGGTGGGGGAATTTCACCCTTGAACACACCAACCTCTCCCTTCCTTTTGAAATGAGAAACCCAAAGCCAGTTTTAATGTACATACACTTTAGAATTCCATCCCCACCACTAGAGAAGGGAAAGATTTAATCATATAGTCTGGGTTATACTGGGGATTCCTAATTAAGCAATGGAATTAGTGCCCACCTTATTTTTTTTTCCTACTGTGTCATCTCTTCTCGGGAGACCCCAGTCCTGTGAACCCTAACTACACCATGGCTCCTTACAATTCTATTTCAAAGATGAAGATGTTTTCTTAATCTATTTTTTTGTGGGTTCAGAGTAAGATTCTGACTGATAATCAGTGTACTTCAGTATAATGTGGCTGCCATGTTCTGCAAGATGTGTAATGAATGTAATTGTAAATATTAGAGATTATTATAAATAATAAGGGAAAATAGAAAAATATATGAAAGAAACAAGTAGAAGCTTAATAAAATGTTAATGACAGTGGAGATTTCAAATAATTCTTTTACTTAATAATCAACTAAATTGATATAAATGATCATATTTTATCTGTTGCATTGTCCTCAGTTATAACTTTTGATTACAAAATTGATTATTTTTTGTTTCCCAATTGCAACATCATATGAATAATCTGAAATAGTGATCTGCACTAGAAAAACTTGGTGGCTTCAACCTTTCATGTCCTCCTCAGGATGGCAGATGTTATCTGGCCAGGTTACCCTTCAGGGACCCCTAGTTAACAGGGACAGGACAGGCCTCCTCCAGAAGGTGATTCAGAGCATGACTTTAGCTGAGGTACAATGCATTTGTCCTCAATTTGCTTTGCTTTTGCACAAAATCTTTCTTCCAAAGAATGATTGCTCGTAGTAAGTAAAATGCTCATTCGCCTTGGGTTTCTCATAGTGATGCTTATATCTAATTTCATTGCTTTGCTGGTTAAAATCATAACATAGGACCTTTCCTTTTGTAAAGGAATTATTAGCCAGCAGGGAAAATCAGTTGCACATTGCTTAGTATCACTCAGTTCCTCAAATAAAGCCCCAAATTCTGAGCTACAGAAATGTTTCCATTTAGCTTTTAAATAAATATGTTTGAGCATGCATGTAAAAAGTTTTTGGGATTGTTGGGGCTTTTTCTCCCTTGCAGACGTATTTCATGGTTAGGCTCACTCAGCAGACACGTTTGTCTCTCTTACATATGTCTCACGCTTTCACTCTTACTGGAAGCTCTGAGGAGTGCAAAAATTCAGGTCAAACTCTTGTAGGAAGGAAATTAATTCATAAATGTCACTATGTCTGTGTAGAATGTTGTGATTCAAGAAAATTTCAGCTCTGGAAAGTCAACATCTAACGTAATTTCATCCTTCATTGAGAAGTCTGCCTCGTGATGAAACTACAAGGAAGAATGACACACACAGAAATTAATAGCATTATATTTAGTAACAGACAAGTTACAGAATGTGAAAAATTTTATATGCCTGAAGGACTATTATATTCTGAAAGAGACCATTCTTTTTCTTACCTATTAGAAAAATTCTTTCTGTTGCTTATTCTTACCATGCATAAAACCCCCCGTGTTCTTCATAAGTCTGAAGTGTCAACAGGTTGCTCATAATACATGCCTTTTTCATGGCAATAGCATTACAGATTTTGTTTATGAGATGCCATCCTTGTTGGTCTCAGGTTTCTTAGGATTTTGGGTGGGTTGTGAGGGTTTTTTTTGTGTGTGTGGGGATGGTTAGTGGGGTTGGGTTTAGGGGGAGTTTGTTGATTTTGTTATTGTTGGGGCTTTTGTTTTGTTTCTTGTGTGTTGTTTTTTTTCTGGAGGGGTTGGCTTGTTAACTTGGGCACAGATGACTTGAGCAGACAGTGATGGTTCAGAAGGAAGTCCTGGTACTCAGTCATGATACATTTTGTGTAGTGTTTTGGCAGCTACTGCCACCCTATGGTTTTCTATAATGGATGAATGCTGCAGAGCTTTAATGTGTTGCACTTCTCCAAAAACCTCTTGTAGGTCAGAGAGAAGACAATGAATACTCCTTTTGTCTTATTCACTCCTTCCCTATGTCCCCCTTTCAGAAAAATCCCATCTGCAAAGAAAATCGAGTATGTAATGAGAGGCCATAGGTAGCACTAGGATGGTAGAACCTTTTCGACTGCATTTACAACAATGTCATTGAATATTAATTTTGGTTCCAAGGGTTCTCATTAACTGATTATATCTGCTTTGGCAGGGTAGATTTTGCTCTTTTTGTTTTTAGGAACTTCAAAATGTACATCTGGAGAAAGCTTCCAAAACCCATTTCTTAAAGTTGCTGCTGCTTTGGGAGCCTGTGTTTACATCATGGATGCCACATATAGACAGATCTGGGTTAAAGCAATCTGGTCTAAGCAGAATGTCCTCAGAGCATTGCTTCCAGCAGAGCTTTGCCCTCCAGACGCCAGCAAGTGCCCAGCCGAAGGCTCTGATGCGGAAAGAGGACGTTTCAGATACCATTATTCCACTCACTGCCCTCCTTCGGGCCAGGGAATACCCTCTGAGTGGAGGAAGACTTTTTTTTCCTTTTGAGGAAGCAGCAAGAGGGATCACCTCTCATGTTGTGTATCTTCTCTTTGGGGCTGGAAGCTTCTTTCCCTTTGACCAACCCAGCTGAAACCAGGCAGCAGTGTAGGCTGTAGAAAATAACTCAGCTGGCTTGGAAGCAGGGATATGGGACTCTCTCATATATTATAGTGCACAAACATTGGTTTCCCTCAGATATTATTGAGGACTCTCAAATTCCATCCCCTCTGCCACGCCCAACCTCACACCTATGGAGTACACGAAGTCTGAAGTGCACCCACTGCTCTTTATTCTTCTTAGCCCGCATGGAATTGGATGCTCTCTCCTTAAGCCGATGCCCAAACCCCACTGCCGGCTCAAGAGCCGGTTCTTGGTGTTCCCCCGAGTCGGGGCTCTCCGCTCCGCCGCGTTCCCTGGTACCCCGCGCATTCCCTGTCCCGCCGGCCGGGGCTGTGCGGGCGCTCCGTGATCCTCTCCTGGGGGCTGAGCCGCTCCTCTCCGCAGCCACCTGTAGCTACGGCTCATTTTTTCTGCATTTCTCCGAAAAACAGCTATTCTCAGCGCCTTCCCGCGTGTTTTACTTAAGTGAACTGAATGCCCATGTATCAGGAGCGGAGGTGGTGTCTTTTTCGGAAAGATGCCGTGTTTGTTTTCGCTGTCGCCTCCCCGCGCCCCCCGTGCTGGTAGCGCGGGACCGGAGGGGTGCGCAGGGCTGGCTCGGCTGCCCCTGCCCCCGCCCCGGGGCGGAGCTGCGGCCCCAAATGAGGCACGATTTCACCTTTGGGCTCGTCTTCCCGGAGCACCACTGGAATCACCGCTGTCCAGGTGCTGGCGGCCTCCCGCTCATGGCTCGGCGCTCCGCCGCTGGTCCCCGCTCCCAGCCCCGACGTGGAACGGCCGCATCCCCCCTGTAAAATGAGGGGAGCGGGATCTCCGCGCGGCAGGCGGGAGCCGCTGTTACGCCTGTCGGAGTTGAGCATGGAGGGAGGTGAAACAGCCACCTGAACGCGGAGAAACACCCGAGCCGACAACAAGTAGTCTCGCCTGGCAGGGCGGCACGGAGAGCGGCTGGGGCCGGAGCCGCCCGGGAACAGAAGCCGCTGTCGCTCCTCCGGCAAAGGTAGCGGCGTGGGGACGGCGGGGCTGGGGGGAGCGGGAGGGATCCCACCTGCCCTTCCTTCCCTGAGATACGCGCTCGCCTGCGTGGTTTGTCTGAGAAAGTAGCGAGCCGAGCTCCACACAGAGAGCTTCTCCCAGGGTACGCCTGCTGCCTGCGCTTATGGGGTGCTCTGTATTGCTTCCCAAAAAGCATCCCTTTCCTCCCTCCCACAGTGGGGGTGGGGAGGAAGAGAAAAATATCTAAGCCTTCTTTTTTCCCCCTCGTTAGGCTGTTAGGATAATAAAAGATAGATGCCCATTAAATAATTAACCGTACACTTTCTGTTCCATCAGCGCGGTTCACACAGCCCCGCGAGGGAGAAGGGGGTGGGGACGGTGGCGGATCCATACGCGGTCTAAGCAGCAGCAGTGCCATTTCGGTAGCCTGCTTCCAGGGGAAGCGGGAGCCAGCCCGGAGCTGTGCCCGGAGCTGTGCCCAGGCGGCACAGCCCTGCGCGGAGCAGCGTGCGGAGCTGGCCGGCGGTGGGTGCCGGGCCGGGAGGGCTCTCCGCGGAGTGCGGGTCCGCGGGAGATCTTGGGAGGGGTCTGGGACAGGCCGTGACCGCGGGGTACGGTCCTCCTACGGTGCTGCCTGTGGGGCTTCTCCTCGATTTCTTCTGTTTGCGTTTAAGGCAGAAGCTCGTCCCCCGCGGACCTGCCGGCGACCGGCTGCCCCCCGCCCAGCGACCGGCGCGCCCCCCTCCCCATCCCCGCCGCCGCCTCCCGTGCTCTCCCCAGTCATGTCCCACCCGGAGCGATGGGGAAGCTCGAGGACAACGAGAGGGTGATCCTCAACGTGGGGGGCACGCGGCACGAGACCTACCGCAGCACCCTGAAGACCCTGCCGGGGACCCGCCTGGCTCTGCTCGCCTGCGAGTCCCAGGGCGAGTCCCCGGGCGGCGAGGAGCCGCCGCCGCCCCCCAACCCTCCGCCGCCTCCGGCGGGCGGCTGCCCGGAGCCCGGCAGCGGCTGCAGCCCCCGGGGCAGCGGCGGCGCCAGCGAGTTCTTCTTCGACCGGCACCCGGGGGTCTTCGCCTATGTGCTCAACTACTACCGCACCGGCAAGCTGCACTGCCCCGCCGACGTCTGCGGGCCGCTCTTCGAGGAGGAGCTGGCCTTCTGGGGCATCGACGAGACCGACGTGGAACCGTGCTGCTGGATGACCTACCGCCAGCACCGCGACGCCGAGGAGGCCCTCGACATCTTCGAGGCACCCGACCTGCTGACGGGCGAGCCGCCCCCCGACGACGGCGACGACGACTTGGCCGCCAAGAGACTGGGCATCGAGGACGTAGGGGCGGCCGCCGAGGGCAAGGGCGGGCGCTGGCGGCGGCTGCAGCCCCGCGTCTGGGCGCTCTTCGAGGACCCTTACTCCTCCCGTGCCGCCAGGGTAAGCGCCGCCGGCCGGCGCTCCCACCGGGCTGGGGAGGCCGAGGGGCTGCTGGGGTCCCCGAGCGGGAGCCGGCATCGCGGGCAAGCTCGCCCCGCTTGGGGTGTGCGCGCAGAAGTGATGCTTTGGTGGGCCACGGCAAGGGGGGACGTCGGTCCACGTGGGGTGGTGATGCTTGTCCCCTCCGCATCTGCGGGCAGTGCCAGGCACACGGGTTCCCGCTGTGCAAGCATCCTTCCCATGGGAGCGTGCGGGGGTGAGGTGGGAGCTGTGCCCCGCGAAGCCTGCAAGGGAGCCGCACTCACCCCCTGGCCTGTGTGGGCGCATGGAGGGGTGACTCACTGTGGACCTGTTTGTGTGTGGGTGTGAGCAGGAACAGCCCCCAGGCACCCCTGAGCGCCTGCATGAAGGTGCATTTGGGGTTGGGGAAGCTGGCCTGAGGTCTCTGGTTTGGGGTCAGGTGGTGACAGTGACACAGGAGAGTGACCTCAGTCCTTTCCGAGCTTTGCTCTGTCTGCGCTGGTAGGTGATCCTGGTTGAACAAAGTAAATGTGACAGGGGGTCACCCTGGCTCTTCCTCCATTGATTTCTCAGGGTGACCCTGACTGGCTCTGTGACTGGGGGCCTGGGGACAAGACAGTAAGTGATCATACTGACTTTCTCTTATTTAGATAGGGATTTTAGATTTTGATGCTCACTCCTTTATACTTTGATGTCTTGGATTTTAGATCTTTATTTTCATTGAAGTTGTCAGTGGTGATGCGGGTTCGTTCTCTAACTCAGGGCTTTGGAGCAAACAAATGGTTGTAAGTCCTTTGAAAGAAATACGCAGTGGTGTCTAATTTAACCAGAGAGAAGCAACCACCAGCAAATCCCCCCTGCAATACAAGACAAAGGGATTGTAATGGGAAATGTTTGATGATAAAATAGCAATAAGTATTTTGTAGTGTATTTATCAGGATTTCCAGGAGGTATTCAGAGCTAAACCTCATTCTGAAAAAAGTATGGTTACGGTGGGTGTAATCTCCTGATCAGTTCCACCTATTCCGCTGGTGGTCTCATAAATGTGCCCATAAGTCTGTAGTTTGATGACTTCTGGAAGTGTAGCCCATGGCATGATGCAGTTTCTACTTCTCACTCTATCAGCTTATTGAGGTAAGTTAAACAGAAAGTAAAAGTCCCCACAATTATTACTGTCACTTGCTGAGTGCCAGCGCTGCTTATGTTTCTGAAGGTTGCCTACCAGTATGTTTTCCCATGACAGCTGGCTCCAGCTGATTCTCAAAATATGTTTTTAATAAAGAATGGGTTCTGAAGAAAAGCTACCAGAAGTGTCTATCTTTGCTCCTCAGTGACATACCCCCATCTCGCATCTCAGCTGTCTGAATCCTAAAGAAAATTTGGCTGTCAGTTACCTGACAAACTGTAGTGTATGCGGTGGTTGCCCTGCAGGTTTTCTTTCACCTTACTGTCTTGTGGAAAGTTGCTAACAGTGTCAAAACTGCAGCTCCTATGACAGAATCTTCCTGCTCAACTTTGCTGGAGAACTAAAAAGTGTGGAGTAAGTGGTAAATGGAAGATACATGGAGAAATAGGAAGGTAGGCATGCTCTTGTGCCCTGGAGTTGCAGTTGGGTTTTCAGCCCAGTCTTTGACAGAACCTGTAGGTGCTTGCTTTTTAAATTTTCCATCTGTACTAGGTCATCCTGAACCATTACTAGCCCAGGTGAAGATATTTCAATTTTGCAAAACGAACACTGTAATTAACACTGTAGTAGGAAATTGAAACATGGCAATATTAATCTCCTAGAAGATAGTGTATTTACCTTTTTAGAACTTAACTGTTTTAAAGGAATTAGTCTGACTTCAGATCCAGGCAGCCAGAATAAGGGTGTCAGAACCTTAACAACAGCGTCTAAATCTGTATTTTCATTTTTTGAAGATCTGTACTTGATCTTTTCGGTAGGGAGACAATTTCGAGAATTTCTGGTGCGTTTTAAAGCATTAAAGTGAATTTGTGTTTAAGGACTTGTATGCACTTAGTAAGCACTCTTGAACACAGTAATTTAAGGTGATGTTAACCTCAGTTTGGAACTGAGAATATTTTTCCACACCTGAAACAAGAGCCCTTATTTTCTGAGTATTCTGGCAAATACACTCTTGTTTTATGTCAGCTGAGATGATGACTAACTCTAAAAACATTTGAGTGAAATCCTGGGCTTACTGAAATCAAGACAAAACTCTGAACATCAATCTTTACCTCACAGTATTAGTTACTGACTCATACACCATTTAGATTATGGTGAGGCTGCTTAGTGGTGAACTTTCCTAAGAACTGTTATAATTATTTTCTTTTAGCATTACTGATTTAGGTTCACTAGTGTCTTTTTTGGGAATTATGATGCTGATAAAAATGGGATAATTTCTGTTAATGATATGGTACTTAATATTTGTGATTTTCTTTATTCGAAACTGTGATCTCTAAAAATAGAAATTTATAGAAATTCAAATATAAGTTGCCATGGTAACCTCTTCGGGGATAGTGCACGCACAAGATTATTCTAGCAAGACCATCCAGTGATGTTATATAAATAGTGGAACTAGTTTGTTGACTAGAGGTTTTACTTTAGTCAAGATTGTAAAAAAATTCAACTTTTAGTGCATGCAATCTAATTGTCAGATAGCAACATCTACTAAACATGGACCTTGTAAATATGAAACGTAATCTATGCATATATGATTGCTTTGAAATCTGCAACACTTTCCTTTGTTTCCCAAGTTCAGGAGTTAGGTCTGAATGTTATTTCTGTCTTCATATTATCGTTCTGGATTTCATAGACCATGAAATGAAATTAAAGAGTGCAGCCATACTCCTTTCACTGCACGCGTAATAGAACAATCATTCACAAAAGGCTGTTTGACACAATGCTGTTATGTAGATATGGAAATCTACTGGCATAAGGGGCTGGCATAGGAGGAAGAGTGCTGGGTGACTGAATCTTTGTGCCTTTGTTTAAATGACTGAAACAGACATCTAATTCTTACCTGACTAAAACTTGTGCACTGTTTTGTTGGTGATATCTGTAAGTGATTTTGGTGTCCAGTGGCTCCTAAGTGCCAGGTACTTGTTTGCTCTAGTAATGTGCAAAGATACATCCAAGTAGTTTGTAAGAAAGCACAAGAGGCAATGTTAAGTGCTGAGTTCAGAAGTGTCTGCGGATGTCCAGCAGGAGCTGGAATGCCAGTGCTCATCTCAGATATCATATTTCAAAGTAATTACCTCTAAAGCCTTTTTACTTTTGTATAATAGTGGAAAAATGATGCTGTTTAAAGAAGTAATTAGTATTTGTCATTGATTTTTCCTAAGGATTATGGATTACTCCTGTACTGAGTGCAGGAATGCAAAAATGGCCCTGAAATTCACCAAGTCCATAGCAGTATATTCCTTAATGTTTTGAGAAAACTGTATATGTTCATGGATAACAGGAGAGCCATGTGGGGTAGTTAAGCAGCGTGGCCCAGGGCACTTGAGCGGCATTGCCCTTTGCAGCAGCTGAAGGCAACTTGCATACCCCTTTGCTATGGCTTTTTCCTCTAGGAAAGATCATGATTACTTGGTTTACAAGGTAATATAAATCCTAACTAGCAAGTATTTGTCAAGTTTGCTGTAAGTAAATATTCACTGCAATGCAAATAAACCACGAAAGCCTTGTGGTCTAGGCATCAAGATACACCTTGCAAGTGTTCTTAAAAATATTGATCTGCTTTATAGTGACATGGGGAGCTGTATTTGAGCAGTGGGTGGTATTTTTGGAGGGAAATAAAGTTCCCCTCTATTGCTTTATATGATGTTAAATTGTCAGATGTTCCTTTCAGTGACACCATCTACACCATCTTTGAGCATTCGGTGAGGTGAAGAATCAGCTGAAATGAGTGGGATGGGAGAGGGGAAAAATATGATTTTACAGATTCCCTCGAGAGGGTAAAGATACAGAAATTATGTTAGAGAACATTCTTATCAAAGATAACTTATGTCTTTATTTGGTGGCTTGCTTATGTTTTCTCCAGGTACCTAGATACCTGTTTTGATACCTGTCAAGAAAGCCTTGATTTAGGAAGCCTGTCATGTACTATGGTGAATGACTGAAGTGAGTTATATTTTTAGGGCTTTGCCTGTTCTGATTCAAGACAAGTTTTATTTTTGGTGGAAACAACACTGCTGCAGTAGTCTGAAATACTGTGAATGGAGTGGTGCAGATCCATTAATCTCAGAATATATGTTTGTAGATTAATAGTGAATAGCAAAGGTTTGTTTTCTTAACTGATAGGAAGCCCTTTAATACATACATGGAAATCTTTACTATCTATATTTCATTCAATGAGGAAAGCAGCTATACTTTAGATTTTACCATTTGATTATTAGGCAGACATCTGTCTGAAAATGGCACAAATAAAACAGTTAAGGTTGATGTTTCAAAGAGGGTATTTCTTTTGTTGGTAATCAAAGCACTGAATTTATTTACAAGTGGAAAATAGTCAATTACATTTAATTGGTAAAAAACAATCATTCTACTTGAAACATTAACACTGTGGGAGCTGTCTTTCTTAAAGACACATCAAGATGTGTTCCTAATGACAAAAGTCAATACATTACTGTTACAGATACTCACACACTCTGCAGCTTCATGTATACATGGGCTGACTAAATCACATTGTCAGTAATTTTTATTAACTTCTGTCATGCTCGCTTTTAAAAGTCCTAGTTGGAAATTCTGGCTTAATACGTGATGTATAATCAACTAGCTTGATCTGCCCTAAGTGTAGATGGTCTCTGATGGTGCTGACATATCAGTGAGGTAAAATCAGCAAGATTTCTGGCTTCCTAACTTCTGCCTCTTCCTCTACAGCTGTTCTGCCTGATGCTGCTAGTGTTTCCATGGAAACAAGCCAGCTCTTCGCTTCCTCTTCCCATTGAAAACAGCCTTCTCACTGTCACTTATTCATCTGGGAAAAGGATTTTGTCATGGCCCTGATATAAATGACACAGAGACGATCTGTCCTATCATTTCAGAATTAGATGCTATTAGGTATGTGCACGTGCATACAGCCAGATTGTATTTCAGTGACTCTGAAATAATTTGGTTAATGGACTCAGGTTGAATTTGCTTTGGTGTAACTGAAAGTGGAAATCAACTAATTAAACAAAGCCCAATATAGTAACAGTGTGAGAACAATTTTAAATTGGGAAATCTGGCAGACAATGTTTTCTTTTTTATGTAGTTAATATAGAATGTAGTATTTGTCATGTTTGTTTACAGTGATAAAATTCTTAAATGGTTTACTTTGAGGACGAGAATTTATCCACAAACTGATTAAGATGGTGGTGGGAGGAATGGCTCACAACTTAGGATGAATGTTGTATAGGTTTCAGTGCTACTGTCAGATGAGGAATCATGTTATCATGCCCATCATGTGATGCAGTCAGAATATGAAATAAGAGATGCAAGAAAACTGGTATCTTCAAGGTCCTTTTATTCTTAAGATGTTTGGTACTTAGTCCAAAGTAAATACATCAATCAATACCCTGTGAAGAAATCAGCATTTTTGCTTGATTTGATGAATTTGTGTTAAGTCATAATCAGAAAAGTTCAAAACTGAGACAAATTCCATATCCTTGATTAATATCCTTCACTGTATGAACTTTTATATACTATTAGAGAAATTTGTGTAGAACTTGCCTATCCTTCTCTTCCTCAGTGATCATTGGCAGAATGTGATTGTTCCCTTCCTATGAAGGTGCCTTGCAATTGGGGTAGAAGGATAAGAAAAGAGGAAAGGCTCCTTCTATAAATTTTTAGTATTTTAATAATCTTCTGGAAAAGTGATGTCTAGTAGTTTTAAGATAGAAGAAAGAACTTCTCACTATCAGGTGCTATTTCAGCACTGTTCATTTCTCCAGAGATGGTTCCTGCTTGTCCCGCTGTGATTCAGATTTGTGGCTCGTCTTAGGGAAGGAGAGTTTCCTTCAGCCATAACTGGAAAGAGAAGGTTTATGCTCTCTATATTTAGCACCCAGAGGGGTAGTGTGTTCCCTTTTAATTCTCTTTACTAAACTTTTCTTTAGACTTCACTTCTGTCAGTATGGTTTACATAAACTTAGTGATTCAGTGTAAAAACTTGTGGGGATTTCTGCAGGGTTTTGGTTGTTTTTGTTTTTTTTATTGTGTGTAAATTAGTTAAGCAAATAAATACAGATATGGTAATAGAATATCAATTAATATCAGCTAATAGCTGTCAGTCTACTTACTTATAAGGAATACTGTATTTCTTACAGTTCCACAGTTCCTTTACACACTCTTGTTCTTTCAGAAGCACACACTTTTCCAGTACAAATCAGTAATTGCATAGGAATAAAAATTTTATTTTAAAGAAATGCTAAGCAAGACTATTGAATAATTTTATATGCAGAGGAAATAGAGAGACTATGTCCAGTTTTAATTACATAGGCTCCTACTTCCAAAGAGCCTTGTCCCTTGATATGAGGGCTGAAACATGAGAATATTTCACACGTGAGAAATAATTTATTCTGG
This sequence comes from Catharus ustulatus, assembly GCF_009819885.2. Classification (NCBI taxonomy): domain Eukaryota; kingdom Metazoa; phylum Chordata; class Aves; order Passeriformes; family Turdidae; genus Catharus; species Catharus ustulatus. The sequence goes on from NC_046224.1 coordinate 47,799,932, forward strand.
TGAACAAAACAAATATACAATTTTATCTTGGTGATATTTACTAGCATGATCAAAGGGATTTAAGTTGTAGTGATAGCCTGGTACATTTTTTTCCCTGTAGTGGTATACACGTGTATATGTTGGTATAACTATATGGTAATCTTGTAATTTCAGGTGTTACAGAAAAAGCTGTAGAGAATGAACATGAAATCACATGTTTTTGGTTTTTTTTGTCTTGTTCTACTAATTTGTTTAATTAACATCTTTGTTGGTACTTTATGAAGACTGAAGGAGTTTTGAAGGAAAAACTCCACTTCCATCTGTTAATCAGATGTGTTAAAATAGAATGCCATCTAATCACAAGAAATACAATTTCTTGTGATTTGTGATTTGCTTTACAGATTTCCTGGCTGAAGTGGTGACTTGAAGCTTGAAAATCAAATTATCTAATTATGCATTGTAGTAGTGTGTTGTTATTCCCCCTGCTGCTTCTAAGCTGAAAATTTTGAGATACTGCTATTGTTTAGGTCTTTTTAACAGTAGGTTAATTATTACAGTAGTATGATAATTCAGTTCTTTCTTGTTACAGACAGCCTTTTGTAGTTTCTTGGTGTTTCTAGGTGAAACTTAGATATTGGGTCTTTGATATATTCCAGCAAAACGCTGTAAACAGAGAACAGTCTCTTAGCCCAGTGCAGAATAGTGCGGTAGAGTTCATTAATATGCATGAAGTATGACATGCAATATGATCTAAGCTTGTTTCTGAAATAAGTGTGTTTTAAATAAGTATGGTTTAAACACAAAAATGTTTACATTTTCATTAGTGTATAGCATAGAGAATTGCATTTTTCCACTTTGCCTAGTCTTTATAAAAGGGTAAGTATCCCTTGAAGATTGTGCATTTGGCTTGGATAATTTTTAGAGCATTAAAGATACAGTAGTGTCTTGGTGGGATTAGTGTGCACTGCGAACCAGTGTCAACCAAGGCCTCAAATTCTTGTGGTTCAGATGTGCCAGGCTGACGAATCTACACAGTCCAAAAAATACGATTTTCCCAGCCTCTACTTGGCTGGAGGCAGGGCGCCTCTGGTTATTCTTCTTTTCCTGGGCATGTGTCTTGGAGGTTCCTTCAAGGGGACACGTCATCATCATCATCATCATCATCATCATCATCATCATCATCATCATCATCATCATCATCATCATCATCATCATCGTCATCATCGTCGTCATACCTGGCAGTTTGGCCATGGGCTACTGGAGCTGCTTTCTTTTTGGTGGAACATCTTCTCTGTGTCTCGCTGTCCTGCAATGCTAGCACCCATTTTGCAGAGCAGCAGTAGATTTTCCATCCTACTTTTTCATGTTTTCTCCAGAATCATGCAGGAAGAACAACAGCTCAGCTTGTGAGATTGGTCTTCTCTCCCCATCTGGGGGACATCTACGTTTGGGGCCAGAACTTTTGATCTGTGTATCCGAGATTTGGAGAAGGTCCTCTTTAATCTCCTCCCTGAGTTTCTTGTGGTTCTCCTCTATCTTACCTTCTAATTCCTGCAGACATGCTTCCACAGCTGCGATTCTGGCGTGTATTGGGCCGTGTACAGCATCTGCATATTCTCAGAGCTTCTTCACCGTATCAATCATGGTCTCCTCCCTGTCATCCCACTTCATTATTGCTAAAGCAGAAGCATTTTCTTGTGGCTCAATTCTTACAAGTTTTGCCACATCACAGACGTACATGGTATCAAATCTGGATTCTTAGTTGTTAGGTCATCTGAAAAGACAATCTCTGCCACTGCCATTTCTCGCAAGTATCGAATCCCTTGTTCTGTGGTTTTCATGTAGATATTGGCTTCCGATCTTTTGTCAGTTGCTCTGACTTCCGATTTTGTATCAGGATCCTGCTTTGAGGATCCTTCGCCTGGGTTATCATTGTCCACTGGCCGATCAGTTTTGTGCTTTCTTCCTGCAGCAACTGCCAGTGGCTTAGGCTTACTGTCTGGTTTAGCTGCTGGCTTTGGCTCACCGTCTGGTTTAGGTACAACCTGAGTAACTGGAGTGTTGGCTGAGTTATCTCCCTGCCCCTTGGCCTCTGTTTGCTGCCCTGCAGTATTAGCAGTGTGCGATAAGCATATGCCAGGGCCAGCTTATTGCAATGAGCTTTTTCTCCTTAGAATCATCATGGCACTACTCTTCCAGATATTTCCCCACTTTGTCTGGATTCTGAATTTGTTCACGTGAAAATTACCAGGCTGGAGAATCAGAAAATTCCTTCAGGGTTTGGCCCATTCTCTCCCATTCCCCACACCACTCAGAATTTTCCGTGCCTGGCCCTACTCCAAGTTTGGGGGTCTCATCAGCAACTCTGGACCCCTCAGCCTTCATTCTAGAGAGGCTGCAGACTGTATAGAGGAAGCCTACCAGATGAAATACCAGGAAGGTGATATCCTTGACATTCAGGGGAAACTGAACATTCTCAAAAAAATGACTTAACAGATTCAAAGGAGAAGAAGGAAAGGAAAGGCTGAAAAGCCTCATCCCCTGCTCCTCCTCTAACAAACTGTGTGCAATTACTAATAAACCCCCAAAACATGCTATTGGAACTGGGACACAGGGTAGGACAAAGAAGCCATAAACCAAACATACCTGGAACAAACTCCAGTGGATTTGTAAACTTTCTGTAATTCATTATCACCGAGCCCAGCACAATAGCTATTCTAATCTGTGCACCTCTACTGAAAAAACAGCAGTGTTAGGGACACTACTGGAGCTATCCCTGGGTAAGAAAATAAGCCTAGGGACCAGAAAGGTATTAAAAACTCAAAAAAGCCTAAGGACCCAAGACACATGGAGGCCTCCACCCCAAGAGACATTATAAATTCAAACAACATGGTTACTGACTGCTTTACCCCAATACAGAGTAAATACAACCAAAATGCAATCAGAACTGGTTTTTTTCCACTTTCTCGTCTCCCACATTGGGCACCAATAAATATTTGTCCTGGTTTAAGGCAAATTTGGGAGGAAACTTCCAAATGGGGTCCCTCAACTGGTTTGGGGAAAAGTATTTCCTCAGAAAGAAGTGGAAAAAAAACCCCTGTTTTATTTAACTGACAAAGCACTTCCCAGCACAAAATTTAGCAATACCAAACAGTAGAACTTCTCACTGCTGCAAAGAGATGACAAGCTCAGAAGGGTCCCTTTTATGAGTGCAGCCCAGCTCACTTAGTCTGTTCTCAGCCCCTCTAGCCTGGGAAATGCTGCAGCCCAGGTGGGCCACAGGTGTGAGATCCCAGTGCTACTCAGTCCAGAACAGGCTCAAGCAGTTGCAAGAGAAGGAAAAAAACACAGTCCAGAGGACCCCTTTGACCCAGCTAGCCAGAGAAACTAACCAAAAAGCACAAAAGACCTCTCTCCCTCTGTCCACTGCAGACAACACTGTCTGTGTGAAGGATACAGGGGAGCAAGTGCCGCCTCTCATAACAAACTCTGCACCTCTTTGTCTTCCCACTCACTCCTGGAAGCAATCTTAAAGCTGCAGAACTCAATATTCAACAGAAGATTTGGGGATACAAGCATCATGAAGTCACCCCAAGGCAAGTAGATATATAGCAGTAAACTTCTTTTTAGCTGTTTAATCCTTATCTTTAGAGAAATAAGTCTTCTTTGGCAAGACTTTCACCGCGCTTTGATAAAAACACAAGGCTATTCCAGTATTAGGGATCTGATAGTACCTGGGATTTTAAGCAACAGAAATCAAATGCTGAAACTCAGTTAATGGCAGGAGAAATTGCATTGGAGAAAATAAAATTTAGTGGAGTTGAAAAAGGGGGCTGTGGAGCAGTGCTGTGATGTGCTGGGTACGTGTTGTTGCCATAATGCAGAGCACAGGCTGTGTTCCCAACAATTTTGCAAGGGATCTGTGTTGGTGTCTGCTGCAGCACTGAGTGAGAGATGAACCAGCCCCAACAGCACCCTGCTGCTGGTGGGCACTCTAAAGGGATGGGGCAATAATGTCTTCTAGTCACATTCCTGTTGGCCTAAGAAATTTCTCAGATTGTGAACATTCACAGAATACTAGGCTTTTATATGCTGTGTACTGTAAGATTAAGGATAATCAAATATGTAGTGATTAATATTTTACATAAAACCTGTGCAATAGCATAACTTTAATGTTTTTCTTAATGTAGGAAATTTACATTGCAGGAAAATGTAAAAATGTTTTTGAAGTATAAAAATGGATATAAATTTTCTTTAGTTCTTAGGCAATATCAAAGCAGATGTCCTCAATAGTCCTTATTTTTACCTAGGTATTTGAAAATTCTCTGAACTTTTCAAGTGAGCAATAGTCTTTATTGGCAGTTGGTAATCCGACTGTGAATGGCAGTTATGTTTGATAATTGGTTTCAGGAGTATCTTCATTTTCACAGTATAATTGTTAAAAGCTGAAAGAGATGGCTTTGATATTTTTTATTAGTATCATCAAAAGTTTTACATAAGTCTTTTTTGTGACAGGAGTTTTTCAGTATTCTAAGTTTAATCCAGATATAGTTTGTAGAAGAATCTTATTCATGTTTCTGGTTTCTGATCTCTTTCAGGAAATAAATTTTCTTGCATTTGCAGTTCTAGGTCTGATACCTACCATGAGATTTTCATTTGAATTTTAGGATGTAGTTGACACACAAGCACATCTGAATTTCACCTTGAACATTCTTCCCTTGGTCTGCAAAATTATTTAAAAAAATGGCAAATAACTCAGTTCAGCTGTGATGTGGTCAAGCAGTTGGACTAGATGATTGTTGTAGGAGCCTTCCAACTGAAAGAATCTGTCCTGTTCTGAAGAAATAAGTTCTGGTTTTCCCACCTTACCTTCTTTCCCTTTTATTTAACAAGTTGTCATTCTATATAATAATGATGGTGTTTCATAATCTCATGGTTTAGAAACAAAAGTGTATATAGTAAAAGACATACAATAAATGACATCAACTCTTTTTTAGGGTGGAAATCAGACAGGGTAGGATTTCAGTGTAGGTGTTGAACATAAGCTTTGCTGTATAACTCATTATCTCTTCTTTATCTGGTAATACTGTATGTTAAATTGATATAAACACCTTAGGCATCTTAATCCTTTGGCCAGTGAATTTTGTGGCTGACTGTATTAGAGACTGTTTGAATATAGTTTCAAATTTGAGAATTAGACACTTGACAGCAAGACAGAGTTATTTTCCTGATTGCCTAGGTGATATACCTGTGCAGCTTGGAAAACAAATGACTGTGGTTGTCATTTATCTCCCAAACAGGCATGTGAAACTAATAGTGCAGTGACCTGTAAATGGTCAACAAAACTGGTTTGATGCATTGCAGCTACAAGGTCTCCTTGGTTAGTCATTGCATTTTTTAAGTTGGTGCTTTGATAGCAGAAAAACGAACTAGGGGAATTAAAAATGAAAATAAATATTGAATAACAGGGAAAATTACGTCTTGGGAAAAAATGAGCCATTATGGACTGAAGCAAAGAACGTGTCTTCATTGTCTAGGTTTGTCACAATATAGCCAGCCAAACCTTAAAACTGGCAAAGATATTTCAGGTGTGTTTCTTTTGACTGATGGTCACTGTTTTAAGTATAGAAGATGATGAGTTTTTATGAACTGCAGGTTTATCTACTTAAACTTCTTGCTCCACTTGCCATTTCCTTAATCTTTTAGTGAGGTGGGAGCTTTGATCTTTTGATCTCTTCAAAATTGCTTCCCTAATTACTAGGTTATGACATTTTTGAAATGGCTACCTCCATCCAGGAGCTGTGACAGCAGTGTCTCTTCAAGCTATCATTAAAGACTCTCAGAATTGGTTCTTGTTTCTTCACTCTTCAGCTGCCCTGTGTTGCGTTCAGCATCTTGCATTGTCACTGAACCAATGACTAGCTATTCTAGTACTTCAATTCTAGTACAATTAATGCCCTTTCCAATGTTTTTATATTAAAATTTACCATTTTGCTATGGCTTGAAGTGCAGTGGTAGCTGTAGATACCTGCCTACTGCTTTAGCAGCTGTGTTAGCAGTTTTTCTTTGAAAGTGTGATAGCTTGTCTCACTTACTGAAATGAAAACTCTGCAAGATTTCAATGACTTTGCATTCTCAACAATTGAAAGACATTTAAATTTAGTATTTGGTAGCAGAAATGTACCCATTAGTCTCTAGAGAAGTGCAGATGTAGTTTATGTTGGGTTTGTGTTTCATTAGAACAACTTCTCTTACAATACAGTCCTGACAGATTTGTGAGGTGAAGGCATTCAGTATTTGAAATGATACCTGCTTTCTTCAAATATGATGAGCTAATTTTCTAAAATGTGAAGAAATATTAAAATACTATTTTGTAGTGCTGCTGTTTGTATGCTCCTTGCAAATATGGCTGAGGAGGTGTGTGTTAGTAATTATAATGAACAAACTTTGCAAATCTTACTTTGTTTGTTTACTGACAAAGCAATGTTAAAATAACAAGGTAATTGTTGCACTTTGCTAATCATGCTGTGGGTATCCTAATCATGCTGTGGGTAGTATGTTGCCTCCAGAAACCCAAGCCTTGTCTCTGGTTGGGAAAGTCTTTGCAAAAGTGGAAGCTGAAGGAAAATGTGTGACCTAAATTTTTCATTGCAGTTCTACTGTTCAGACAAGTGCAGTATGACTACTGTGTACACTGAAGAAATGTGAAAATGGGGTGAAATGTGAGTGTGAGACAGAAGGGAGAATGTTTGGGATCCTAGTGCTTTCAGACTTCAGGTGTTCTTATCCATATATATATACAAATGTGGATGCAAATATTTTGTGTGTGTGTATAGATGTATGTACATGCACAGATACACACATACATGTATAAAAATTTAATAAATAGGTTTTTATAACTTGTAATTATGATAGTCCTTATGATTTTCTTTTGATTTCCCAATTTGTCCTTGAAGGTTTTAGTGAAGAAGGCTGCATCCTAGATTTCATTACTCAATTCAGTGGTTTTGCTTTTACATGTTTAATTCAGCTCCTGGCTGTAAGTTTGAGTAGAGTTTTGTGGACTGTATGAATATCTTGCTGTTTTAGGCTATGATGGATCTGTCTTATGAGATATGCGTCTATACTACAGTATTGGCATATAGTAATTAATCATGTTTGATAACAGTAGTGTTCCATTCTTTATAAATTTTATCTCACTAAATGTGGGAGAAACCTGAAGGAGTTACATAACTTAAGACATCTTATTTTCTGTGGACTGCTATCTCATCAGTGACTCTCAGGGCCAAATAAAGTTATTCCTGCTTGTCAAAACACACATTCTTTATAATATTTTTAAGACATTTTAAGAAAATCAAGTCTCCCTGGGATGCAGTTTTCCCTTCTTCAGATATAGTAAGGGGATATATTAAATAAAACCAGATTTGGCAGTCATTTACATCAGGTCATGTTGATAACACACAGTGATTTTTCATCTTTGAAGTATTACAGCCTGTTTTATTATTAATCTTTTTTTTCATTTAGTTCTTTTTTTGAAAGGAATAGAGGATCAGTTCAAGTTGAGTTCATACATCCCTGCTTCTTGTGAGGATTATTGACTAATGAGAAGCATAAAACCATGAAACCAACATTTAAACAGAAGATGCAGAATGTCAAAATACAGTGATATACAGTGATTATGTCACAATGAACTCATTTGGTCAGTCTTGGAGGGACACTGAGGGTTAAGAGGGATCAGGCACTAAAGTGCTAGCAGGGAGTTCTGGAAATCCAGGTTTCTGTCTTCTGTGGTTCACCCTTGACTTCAAACTGGGAAGATACAAATGCTCTCTTGCCTTAGAAAATAAAAATAAATAAATTAAAAATATTTAGTGCTAAAATAACAGAGTTACTAAAAAAAGAAAGAATGGTATTTTTGTTTTTGACTGTAAAATATAGTGCAAAGGAGAGCTTAGGTAATTTTTACAGAAGGTTGGCTAGTTTTTGTGCCTGAAGATTTAAGCATACATAATCATTTAACGGTCCCTTTTAATTTTTTTTTTTAATTAATTTTTAATTTTTTAAAAATTTAATTTAGTGGACCTATGGTAGAAGTAAAGTGCCACTGTGTAGTAATTTGAATGTATGCAGTGATGAGTATGAGAGGAAATCCTCAATATACTGATAATAGTGTTTGCAGAGCAGACTTGGAAGAGTGTATTCAGAGAAGAAGGCTTGTATTCTACACCTGAAGAATACAGAACAAAATAAAATTTTGACTTCAGGAAGAAAATAGTGATGATTTTGTGAACTGAGTCAAAGTCTACAGGGAAGAAAACTCTTCAGTCATCTCAGTAACAGTTGCTTTGGTGGATGTAAATACAAGGAGATTGAATTAAAATCATAGAACAGTAGAAAAGACCTTTAAAATGATGGATTAAGGTGGGGGTTGGCCCATACTGGTCTGCTATAGTTTTTCTTCCAAAATTTTGTTTAGTAGAAAGTTTGCAGAATTCAATACTGTTCACTGAATGTCTGCAAAGACCTTTGGTATTCGGCCCATGCTGTTAAATTCTAGCACAACAGAATGTAGAGTCTCCAAGTGAAAAATGTTGTTCAGTCTTTACAGTTGGCTCTGCTGTCAATTTGATCTGCAATATATTAGGGTGGTAAATATGTTGAATGAACTCATGTTGATTTTTGGTTGTCTTCTGTAGCTGCTTTCTAGGGGATGCATTTTATCAGGCTTTGAAAAAAAAAAAAGGTAATATCCCAGCACCATGACCAGTGTCATCAATACTTACAGTAGCACCTAATTTTGTATTTCAAGAGCATTTGCATTAGTTACTGAAAGCTAGTTGCTATTCTGTGCTGCTTTTTAATAGGTTAGCAATTTGTACTTAATTATATAGATCAGTATTGGCTAAGCATACAGTAGTGTTGTAATTGAGTTACTCTAAATTTTGGTATGAGATTTTTTCAACAGAAATTAATCCTTAATTCTGAAATAATACCCATCTTTGTGTTCTGCTTTTCATGTACAAGAACTGTAGCTGTAAGTTCTCCCTGTAGAGATGTGAATTGTCCTATATATGGTGAATGCATTTTCATGAGCAAGATGTGTAATGTTGTTTATTGTGAAACAAAGCCAAACATTTTGCTTATTGATCATAAATTTGAATTGTTATCTAATGTGAAAGCCATGGAGAGGAAGGAAGAGCATTGCCATCAAAATTGAAGTGTTGTTTTGAAGATTCTGGGCACTAATATTTTGATTTTTTTTCCCCTTTTCCTTCATAAGGGAAAACTGTACTGAGTTACTGTATCAGGAAATACATTTTAGGGAAGCTAGACTGAATTATTACGGGAAATTCATTAGTAGTCTGACTGCAGTGTTTTCTGTTGGGGAAAAACAAAGCAAACCAAAACAAAACTAACATTTAGTTATATCTGGCCAAGATTTGAGGATGTGCTTAAAGCATGTGACAATATTGGCTGAATGAGTTCCAGAAGACGGCAGTTGGCAAGGCTGAAGTCTGCTGTGATCGTGGACAGGCAAGCCATTTCTTCATTCACTTAATTGCTTTGGAACAAACAAGATGCAGGATAAACAAATTGGCTCAGTTTCTACCTGAAATGATGTACTGCCTGTACTTTTGACAGAGAATGGCTGAGTTGTAGGGATTTCTTCTGAGGCTTTTGAGGTTTCTAGTGTGTTGTTAATAGCTGTGTAATACAAGGCTGGATTTCAGCATTGATGCTTAATACAGAGTAATGTCAATACTTAAACCAACATACAATATTTTACTTAGCATTCAGTGCACATTACCAGTCAGTAAGCCAACTGTAAAGCTTTTGTCAAGAGAAAATTTATAGCACTATAAGTTCATGTCTGTCACACAATGCTTTCCCTTTCGTTCATGTACTGTGCTGATGTTGTGTGTTGTTCTGAATTTGGCAAAGCTGGTTCTGAAACAGGAGAGTAAGACAGATCTGGTTTCATGTTCACTGCATATCTTAAAAAAAACCAAACCTTCCATTATAGGATTTTAACATGAAAAAAATAGTTCTGTGTATTTCTAGTTGTTGTTGCAAATTTCTGGCATGAGTGACAAGTTTGACCCTGAAAAAACTATGAGCTGGAAGCCCATAGGAATCATGATAATGATTTGTGATACATTTTAAACCGAGTTTGACACTAACTGTTAAGAAGGCTCTCTTCAGTCCTGCAGTATTAGAGTGAAAACCCTAATAAATTGAACTATTTTCAAGACTTACCTAGATAAATACCTTGCTTTTCCTAAAGATTGGAGTTCATAGTACTGTTCTATTGAGTCGAGGCTGTTTCTGCTTAAAGGAAGTACAGTGCTTCTGCATTACTCTGGCAATCTCTGAGTCAGGAGAGGATTTCCTAGAATAGACAGGGAATACTGGACAAAGTGAGCATTGTCAGACTGGTAAGTCAAATGTGCCAGAGGATGGAAGTGCACCTATAAATAGGAAACCAATCTGCAAGAAATACATTAAGATCTTGAAGAGAGAGGATCTTAGAGGAGAAACCTAATTGGAGGATACTGAAGAAAAGTGGTGCATTTGAAATAGCAGTTAAATAAAAAGAAAGGTCAAGAGTGGGAAAAGTTGGGGAGGGGTGTATTGTTTGAATATTATAAATTAAGTAAGGCTTCAGAAATTAGGAACTGATGATGCTCTGAAATGTAGGTTGTGTTGGTTATAGTTGCTTCTGGATTTGTTTTATTCTGCTGTGTAGGGAAGACACATGTTATCAGTTTTGTAGGGTGAAATATTTGCATTTATCACAGTCCTTGGGAACTCTTCAGATGATTAGAATAAAGTATTGGCAGGGAAAGAGACAGGAGAAGGGCAGGGAGAAACCTCAGTGTCCATTTGTACAAAGCTACAGTCTTAGGTTTAATTACGCAGTTGGTTTTTAACTTTTGAAAAGCAATATATTAAATCTTTGAGTTTACCCTGAATCTCTCTGAAGATTTATCTGAATGGTGAAACTTCTGTGTAAGCTTTAAATTGGGATTCTGTACATGCATTTGCTTTTTATTTTCTGGAGAGTCCATATAGCTCACAATCCTGATGCTGTGCTCTATTAAACATGGTGCTTGTTGTGCAGTATCTGTAGCTTTTTAAATAAGAGATTTTGAAGTTAAATATATAACATATGTGCTATTGAGTGTAACTGTGTTAGGCAAACTGTATGAGTTGTGTACCTCTATGTACCAATATTGAGACTATTATTTAAATGGTGAATTTGAAGGAAGCTGAACACTGAGTTGTTTTTATTTCAGTTCACAGGAAAGTAAAAAATAGGTCATGTAGGAAGAGGATAGTAAGATAAATGTTTAATATTTGAAATTCAGGAAAACCACTAAGTGGCAGAGTTTTATTTTTAATTTCAAACTCATTAGTTTTTACAAAATTGCCTTGGATAAAGTTGTCCTAAAGGGACTGTCTCATATATTATGAGCTGATATACTCAAATGAAGGCTTTTTCTCCATCTCACAACCTATTTTAGGTCTGTTGTTCAAAGAACTTTGATACTAAGGATGATGATTCCACTTTTTGTGGCACTAATTCATAGCAGAAACAGTTCACTCTGAAATTCCTCTTGAAAATAAAGTAAGACTCCTAGAGCCAAGCAAAGGTCTTCCAGCTCTACATCACTTACAAGCATGACTTCTTTACACAGTATCTTTACACAGAATTAGACAGGCATGCCAAGTGAATGATGAAGCAAAGCACCTCTTCTGTGTTGCTGTGAATATAAAAAGACATTATAAATCATAAACACTGTATATAAAAAAATAAATTCTTATTGCCACATTGTAATTTTACCACAAAACAACAGCACAAAAGGACTCTACTTCTACGACACATTTTAATTTTTATTACTAGGTTTAGGAGACATATGTATCCATTCAATTTAGATGAAAACCCAGGGAGAGGAAGAACAGTAAAAATTAAAAACTAAGCTTGGAGATTTGTAATACCCCTTTTCCAGAATTATAAGTGATGGCAATTAAAGTGTCAGACTTGATAAACTGCTTTGTCTGTGTTCATAATCAGACTACTTCATGAAAATTTGAATTATTTTGGAACAAACAGGAAGAAATGGAACAACCAACCATATGAAAGCTAGTATGTGTGAATGATGGTTTTATAACACCTTTCATCACAGGTTCACTTTAGAACGCTTTATTGATAATTGTGTGGAAAGGAAAACTCTGTCTAGATATGCACAGTCAGAGATAGTTCTACTTCTCCACTAAATTTAGATTTTTTTTTTTTTAATTCAAGCGTATGAATCATCATCATCCTTATTTCATGAATTTGTTACATTTTGGAACAAACTAATTTTCTTCGGGCTATTTTCTGCTTTTTCTAATTCACTTATTTTTCTGCTTGCTTTTTTTCCTCTTTTTTTTTCCTTATTATTTCCTTATTATCCTTATCTCTAAATTTAGGTAACTCATTGCTCCTCTGTAGAAATACTCATCAGCAAGGCTTCTTCCTGTAATGTGAGTCTTTATATCTGTAGAGCTCGTGGTGCTTCTCATGAGTTACAGAACTAATGGGCAAAGTTCCATACCCCCTTCTTTTTCCATTTCATTGAGTAATGTTAAAAAATCACATAAATTTCTATTGGCTCACAGCTCAGAAGTGTTAAGTGTAATGAACAGTATTATTCTCTTTTCAAACACAGTTAGGCTTAATCTTAAAACTGCAGAGACAACTGCATCTAGTTTTTAATCCTATCTGCAGATGCATTATATCCCTGTTACAGAATCCTCTATAAAAAAATTCTGCCTGAAAATGCCTCAGATGTTGTGGTATATAATTTCTCAGTTGTGTGCCTGGAGGGGCAATTCAGTGCACCTAATACTAGGAGTACAAGTTCCCATCTTTTTAATAATTTCAGGTACAGCCCTGGATGATTGAAAATACCTGAGAGAGATGCATTCATTTGGACACAGAACTCTTTTGAGTGTTTTAGATATAATACTGCTATATGTGTGACTGAAATGGGCAATTGTGCTGTCTACTTCATTGGACTGCATTTGTTTTCCCATAAGCTCTACTAGTGTGAACTAAGCAATGTGCAAAGTGGAAGTTGTATTTGTGGCCTAAATGCAGAATTGGCACTCATCTAACTAAATTGTTTGCTAAAGCAGATTTGCCTAAATCCATGTAGTATGACTTTGCTTCAATTAGTTAAACAGTGCTCGGTACTCATTTAGCTTAGTTTGGCTTCCAAACCCATCTTCCCACACTCAACAGAATGTACTAGGGGCCGTCTCAGATTAAATAAGTTAATTTGAAAATCAGTTTAGCTAAATTGGAGAGAATTCTCTGTGATTTCTGTAAAGGTCACTTGTGATATTAAGGTGTTCTGACCCTTGTGAGATATTCTGGGGAAACCACTGTTGCATGCCTTGAAGTATCAGTTCTGGTCCTGACTGCCTGAGATGTCTGAAATACACTTGCTTTCAGCATGCAATGGTTTTCTTGAAATTAAAGTATTTGAGTGAAATCAGGTTGAACTGACTCTTACCTACTCAGCTACTTCTGAGACACTCATTGCTTGTGTTTAGTACTTTTTTTTTCCAGTTCTTGCCCTCACCTCTTCCAGCTGTAGGTTCCATAGATGTGCAGACTGTTATTGCCGTATGTCTGTGCATATTTGGCTTTTGAGCATTTTGGGTTGCCCAGCATGAGCCCTGGTAGGGAGAGTAGTGAGTTCCTAAGGCAATTCACTGTCAAGTTTGTGACCTCATCAAAGTCTGGCATATTTTGGAGAGCTTGGATGTTCTTTTTTCATCGTCAGTAAAATAATCTTTATTCCATTCTAGCCTATCTTCTTAATGTTAATATAAAAGACATTCTGACAGCTGCCGGGGTACTTTATTGCAATTTCTAAGATAACATAACCACCAATTGATTTTTTTTCACTCTTCACACTTGTGCTGAATTCCCTCCTTGTTTGCAATGCCCCCCAAATGCATGACAGAGCCATTGAATTCTCTTGAGGTGTACTGTGGCTGCATAAACCCTGTTTAGGCAGACCTCTAAATCTGTTACTTCAATATTAGTGATTTCCATTCCCCCTTCTGCATTTCCAAGCCAGGGAGCAGAGGCTGCGATGACTGCATCACATGGGAGGATTTACATAAGGCTGGGATTTGTTCAGAATCAGCAGAGAAATTCTTGTAGTAAATAGCAGGTTTGTGTTTTTGTGGTGGACTCACCCAGGGGCATAACAGGGTGAGGTCTGTTTGTCCTCTGTTGTGTGGGGCAGTGAGAGCAGTACTGAGAGGGCTGCCATGGACAGCTGCTGGGGCAGACCTATGGAAATCCGTGCAGGTGCAGCCTTGGTTTTGTCTTTCAGGTCTTTTTTGTGATAGAGACAAACCAGAATGCCAGCAACCATAAAAGCTGTTTTTCTGCACGAAAGGATGGCAATCATAGTCAAAATGGACGACAGCATGTTTTAATTCTGAAAGGTATGTAAATAGTCTCTGTTCAAAGGGAAAGTAAAGCAGGGGCTCAGTGGGAAGCGTGAGTGGAGGCTGCAGTAGGCACACACACCTGCTCAGCAGTGATGAAGTGATGTTCAAGTGGAAGGCACAATGTGCTTATGCAGCATCATGGTAGCTCAATTTAGTTTCTTTTTGTTTTATGAAGCTGGAACAATTCCCTAACTTTAAATTCTAGTTCTGCTGTTTTAATTTTTGATACAAGAAACTACCGGGGCTGAGTTTTGTCTATTGCCCTCTTCTTCGTTAACTGTCTTCTTTGCACTGCTGTGTATCCCTATTCATTTTGAGGGAGTGAATTTGGCCCTCTGTGTTGAGTGGGCTAGTAGGTTATATAATTGCATCTTTTATACAATTTCCTCTGTCTGTCTCCCTGGGGAACAGAAACACCAAGATCTTTAGAAGATCTTTTTGTCCTTGTAGGCAATGGACACATACATTCATGTGTACATAGATATATAGCTCTTAAATGTAAAAATTTCAGTAAAAGGCACCTATTAAAATTGTGCAGTTAGCACCCTGAATTAGGGAATACTTCATGTTTAGCAGTAACACCATCCCATGTTTATAATTAAGACATAAGATTGTAGTGCTGGGTGATATTATTCAGATTATGAGGGCTATTGCTGTCTCCACGGTTTGTTCACCAAACGCTATGGCATGATACAGACATATTGGAAGGTAGTTACTAGTTTTTCATGTCCTTTTATTTCCTTGAAAACTTTGCAAGTCATTCAGTATGTGGTGTAACCAAAAGCAAGCATCCCAGTGTGGGCTGGGAGTTGCTTTTATTCGGGAGTACTGTGTAGTATTTTGTGCTAAAAGGGCTTCCCTTTCATTAGATTATATCCTACCTTTATGGGTAGTGAAAATATTCTTGTAACTTTCAGAGTCATTGAGTAGATGAAAGGAACCGATTCAGTCATTACATGAAAAGTAACAAGGTGGCACTGTAAAGATGACCTTGGTTTTCTTGTTACCTGTTAAGCTGCCTTTTCAACACTGCTGTGGGCATCAGAATGATTTGTATCCATCCAAGCTGATTTTTTATTGAGGTTTGCTAATGTGTACACTGGTCTGTATGGACACTTTACTGCCTAGAGTTTCAGCAGTGTCAGAGAGAGCACAAATGCAGATTTTCTGTCAAGGACCAAGAACTGCCCTCCAAATACTGCCAGAATAAATAAATAAACTATCATGAAAAAACTGCTTCTGTAGAACAGCTTCCTACTGCAGCTTTGTTTTTCCAGAAGCTGGAAACCAACACTTACTTTCTTAACTGCAGTTAACAAATTCACCCATTTCTGAGAAAACGGTCTCCTAGTTCACTAAAAAGAGATTGCTTGTCTACATATCATTGTAAATGACATAAATATAATAGTAATGAAAAAAAAATCACTCATTTAAGTTTCAAAGCAGCAGTTCTTTCCAGGGGGACCCTAACCTGTTCATGCAATGTGTAGCTGCTCAGCATCAGTGAGCATCTTTTGTTTCCTATGTTTATGTTATAGTTTCTAGGAAATTAGATGATTTGTGAGAAACAGGTTTGCTGCTTTGCTGGCTTGTGAATGCTTATGTGGTACGTTAACCTTGCACTGATGTATTTCTTTAAGTAAGTTTGTTCCCAAGTAAGAATTACTACATTTTTAAATGTTTATGTTCACTGTAAGATCTGACTTAGAGAAATTTCTGTTTCATGATTTTGACCTGAGGACATACAAACTTCCAGGGTTTGGCTGTTGCAGAACTTACGTTTAATTCTGGGTCCAAAGTAATATTTTATTTAGTCAGGAATCAGGAAAGGTAAACATTATTGTCAAGAAGCATGAACTATCTCATTTGCTTCAGTGAATGCTGAAGTCCTGATTTGACCAAATAAGCATCAAGGTGATTAACCCTTTAATTGATTAACACAGTAAAAGAAATTTTTTTTTCTAGTTATGTAATCGTATAAAAATGTAAGTCCATTAACTTCAAAAGATTATAGCTTAAGGACTAAGATTAAAACTAAATATTCAGATAGACTGATATCATAAAAGATAATGCTGTCATTAATTAAATTGCAAAATTCTAATATTATGAAGACAACACTATAGAACCTATGTGACTGTGTTGTGGTTTACAAGATTTTGTTTTCCTATAAAATAGAATTGGCTTAGTAGGTACAAAAACTGTGTCTTGAATTGAACAGCTGTATAAATATTTCCTGATGACTCCCTTTCAACAATAGCTGACAAACAAAAAAAAACCCAACAAAATGAGAAGAATAAAAAATACCTGTTTATATCACCCTGGGCTGTAAACACACCGCAATATTCCTCCCTCCTGAGATTACACAATGCTCTGTCCCTTGTGCTTTGTTACGGTGCATTAGTGCCCTCCTCCTTCTGTAGAACCCCTTCTGAGGAGCTCTTCAGGGCCAACAGCAAAGTTCCAGCTCACAAGGACTTGGTGGCTGTCATCCAGGAACAGGAATAGTTTAGTGATGCTGCTTTTTTTTTCCCAGGGCATTTGTATCAGTGGGTGGGCCTGGCTCATTGCATTTTCTGCATAAATCATTTAATCATTGCCTAAATTCCCATTGAGTGTTATCTATTAATCGATTATCTTCATCAGATTCTCAAGTGTGCCTAAACTGCTCTGAATCTGCTCTGAATTGATGACCAATAACAGTATGTTTGGGGCAAGATGGAAACCAGGGAAGAATGTAATGACTTACTGTGGTCAAGTCTTCTAGGAATACAAGCATACTTTTTCTTCATAACCTCTATTCTTTTAAGCATGTCTGTTTTTATTATGGAGTCAGGATGGAAAGATGTGGACTAGTGGATACTGTCCAGATCACCAAAGTAGTGAGAAATTTAGAAATTATGGCTTATTGGAAATAGTACAACCTAAGGTTTTTTGTCTTAGGGAACAGGATAATGTAAAAGACATAGGGGACTTCAAATAGTCTACTGCAAAAAAAGGGTAAACTTTTCCAGTGCCCATACCAAGGAGAGCAAAATATAGTAGGATTAAATTGGAGGTGGAAGGATTTAGTATAGGTTTGGTTTAATTTTATTTCAGCTTTAGCTTAGCCAAAAGAGATTCTGGTGATACTGAGGTGAAGCCATAAGCATGAAACACCAAGACTTTGCTCCTGTCTCTCTGCATCTTTCCAAATTCTATGGAGCTGCCAACACGCTTTAGGATTTAAAGTTCAAATTGCAATTCTGTAGCCGGACAGTTATAGAAGAACAAATAATTGTCTTGGATGAGAAAATCCATATTTAATTCCCATCCACGCTAGTTTTATGTTTTGTTCTTAATTGCAATAGTACTTTATTGGAGTTTTAAAAATGGTAGAAATAGTTAATAATTAGGAGATTATACGTTTCTAGTCACATAAATTTGAGAAATATGCATTTGCCAGTGGATTTGTAGAATAAGAGAGTGGTCTCAAATTATAGGTTAAGATTTTGTGTTATCTTTATTTTTTTTTAATGCATTCTTACTCCATGTTGTTGATATGTTTAGCTGCTAAAAGCACAAAGTGACAGAAGTAGTTCCTTATGACTCCTCTGAGAGGAGTGTTGTGGAGTCAGGCAATGGAGACTGAAGTTGTGTTCATGTTTAAATAACAGTGTAAAAATAGTGATGTTGAGGAGAGCAGTAGTTCACCAGGAGGAGTTGGCTGGGAGGGTGGAACGTTTTTGCTCTGCAGTCTCTAAGTGCAGTCATGAATCCCTACTCCAGGGCTTCTAGTCACGAAGCAAGCTTTAGGCTTTTTTATGAGTCTGAAAGGTGACTAAGGAGGTGCAGCATCCTATTGTTTTGGCCACATCAAATTGAGAGTCATCATTTATGATTTCTGTCACACAAATAAAGATTTACGAGCCTGTTCGGCGTAAGAGAAGATGCCAGCCAATTTGTACCTCTGTATCTAGACTCCATATGAAAGACTTGCACTAGTTTATAAATAATCCGGTGGGGGATCTAAATAAGTGCAGGGAAAATAGAAACATTTATAGTCTGTGCCAAAAATGCTTCATCTTTATTGAGAGATCTATCTTCTCATGGAAAATGGTAGCAAGATTTTTACCCGAAATAAGATCTGAAAACAGGTTCTGCAAAACTTGAAAATAATAATAGGAGCCTTCTGAAATACCCTCCAAAACCTTGACATCAACCAGACTTTACCTCCCATATATTTTATATTTGTTCAACTGTTTCTTCTTCTGAATTTGTCATGCCTTCTGATGTTGTGCCTTTTGTTGTTAGTGCTTGTGCAGGAAAACGCCTTTTTAATGCTCTTAAATGCTTTTCTAAGTCAGGGCTGCAATGTTTTCCAGGAGTGAGTGTCTTTCATATGTGGAATTACATTCAAATGCATGAAAGGCAGCTGAAATGCTGGGTAATTATTATTATTTGGCTGGTAATAAATTTGTCCAAACTGCAGCTTGGAGGAGATAGAATGTATTCATAAATGTTGTGTTGTTATTGTTGCATAATTTAGATCTCTGGAAGGAGAAATAATGGAAAGTGGCAGGATTTTTAATTTTTTTAATCAGCTACTAATTCTGAAATGTCATATTCAGTAGAAATTTCACTAAAATTTATAAAAAAATATAGTTTTTAATATTTTGATATTGAGAGAAAAAAAACCAACCAAAAAACTAAACAATTAATAAAGCCAGAAAAATGTCCGTTATGGACTGATCTCTTTTAACATTTAGTTTTTCTGTGTGTTTCTCAAACTGAGAAAGCCATCATTTTTGTCATTGAAGTGACTGTCTCTGGTTAGGCATTTAAGGCTTTCTGGGGAACCAGTAAGACAACAAGCAGAGTTTAGAGCTCTCTGGAGGATTTTTACAGTAGCAGCATTTAAAGGCAAACCAGACTTGGGTGTCAGACCTCTAAAGCAAAACCAACAGATTGTTCAGGTCAGAGAAGAAGGTAGTGTGGGTTCAGGCTGTCTGAAACATGTACCAGGATGCCTGAGCCATGCACACTTCACAAAACTTCTGCATGGCCATCAGGAGAAGGTTCATTAATTTCAGAATAATAGTTGTCCCGGGAAAGGAGAAGTGGAAATCTGGGCTAAGAATTGCAATAGAAGTAAGAGATGTGCAAAGCATTTTTAAAAGAAGAACCGAAAGCCTGGTATAGTTGGTGGTCTTGATGCGTTCTTTAAATCTCAGGCTTAAGTAGAAGCAGATTTTAGAAAAATATAGATGAGATTTCTTGTATAAACATGAATATCGTTCATTAAAAGCCTGTGTAGATAGATGTAGGGAGACTTTCTGAACATCTGTTGACTTTTTCTGAGTTCATTATGCAGAAATATGTCTCTTCTGCTCATTTTGAAGTTTGGACATTAAACTTAATTGATTCATAAGAAGGCGACATGGATAATAGACTGCTATTAATGTGCATAACTTAGTAAGAGAGCTTTTTTCTACTGAATTAATAAGTGAATTTTAACAAAAATTGCCCAACTGCTAACAGAAAGGGAATGGAATTTCTTTGTATAAATAAGATACAAATAAATGCTATCAATTTAGCGTTTAGAGTCTTCTCAGTGGAGGAGAATGACAGAAGTTTCAATATGAGAAACAGTTAATGTCGCTGTTACAGCAACAATTCTGACTTAATGGAGTATGACTGCATGCAGGCAAGGGAAGGGCTTTTCCTCTTAAAGAAGTAAGTATTGTCCTTACAGACACCACTAGGAAAAAAACCCATTGCAAACCAAAAACCACTTTGGAAAGCATCTCTGCTGCTTGGAATGCCTGCTCAAAATTTATTCTCATATGATCCTGTAATTTGTACCATGATACATATTCTTTACACTGAGAAGTTTGCATTAGCATTGTTGTCCAGGTGTCGCTGAGCTGTTGTACAGGGGTGTAGGCTTGTCCCTGCCCTGGGAATGCCAGGTGTCCTGCAGGGGCTGAGTTACCTAGTGCCAGTGGTGTGAGATTCTGCTCTCGAGTCCCGCCTGGCTGGTGGGTTGGCAGCTTGCACACCTGTGTGAGTCCTTCTCCTCTATTAGAGAACTTTGTAGACTCACACCTATGTGAGTCCTTCTCCTCTATTAGAGAACTTTGTAGACCTACAGTGAGGGATTTTCCTTTCCCATACATGGGAGAACTGAGAACTCCAGCCTACATGCTCTCTCCTTACATGTGTTATGAAGTCTTTTACACAGCACTTGGTTTTGACTTGGCTTTGTTGGTAAAACTCATCAGTCTCAATCCCATTTCCAAAGGTTGAATGACTGTTCCACTTTAAAACTCAAAGCAGGAGAAATACTATTTCAAGTAAATGGTAGCTTTCCACCAAGGTGAAAAAGTTCTGATTGAGCTGGAAATTTAGACCAGAGTTGTTATTTGCAAGAGTAGTTACTCTTGCAAATAAGCTTTTGAGGAGGAAGGGTTTGTTCACCTTGCTGGCAGTTTCATACAGGAGGAAGGTACTATGTGTTCCCTGTGCAAGGAGCCTTTTACAAAAGTATGACATAAAACCTGGGTTTTGTGAAGGAATAGCTACTAAAAAAAATCCTAATCCTTAAATAGTTTAATTTTTTTAAATTATTAACAGAATTTTTCCCAGTCCTTATGTTTGCTATACTGAGTGCTGTTTCTCAGTCAGTGTAGTATGAGTTGAAATATGAGTTAACTCAGTTCAGTGGTCTGTTTGACAGAGTAATGAAGACGGACAGAGTCTGAGGTGAAGGCCTCTCGTACAAGAACATCAGCAGATGCATACGCCCACCATGTAGGCTCATTTTGTTACAAATATTTTTGCTCACAGCACTGTCAAGGTTAACTGTCTTCAGCAGATGTTTTACCAGGAGTGCTACGTTCTTGATGTTGCTGGAAGGTTTTTGTTGGAGAGATACAACAGCATGTTTCCCTGGTACTCACAGTGTCGTAGAAAAATTGCTTTCAGAGCAGTTCTGCTAAAGGGAGAAAGAAATGCTAAACTAATGAAAGCACGTGCCTTGAATATTTAAGGTTAACACGGTCTTTGAATGATCAAAGCTGTAAATAATTCATTCAAAAGGAGGGGGGAGGAAAGAAGCCTTGAAAATATCGAGCGCCCCCTGATAACTCTATGACCAGATATGTGGATTTTTCAAATGTTTGAGCGATGCCAGGGTTATTTTGACAGCTATGCAGAAATGGGCAGTGTGATAATTCAGCTTGTGGTCTTCTGGCTGGGGGTTTGATACATGACCTTTATGTCCTGTTTTATTGGCTGACCTGGCTACCTTAGAAATTAATGATTGGCCAGGTAAATCTGGATATTGAATCCCATTGGGCCTGGACAGTAGAGAGGGAGGTGAGCAGTGACCCACATAAGGAACTTTTTGAACTGACTCTCCAGAATATATATCATGGGGGGCTTTTGAGAGCAAAATGAACCTCATAGTTGTTTCCTGTGTTAAGGAGACTTCTTCAGAGAAGAAGCAGTAGTACCTGTGATGAGGAAAGAGCATAAAGCCTAGTTGGAAAATGCATATGTGTGGTTGAAAGGGCCAAATGCAGCATCTCTGCTCTTCCCTTTGGCCATCCCAGGAGTAACAAGCAGTTCCAGGCCAATTTTCTAGGAGTGATAGACAGAATCTGTTTCATAGCATCCCTTTCTAGAATGATTATTAACTGGCACTCTTTTTGGAAGAATCTGATCTTGCACCAGTGAATACAAGATTGCATTGCCTGCAGTCAATAGCTTTTTTTTTTTTTAATAGATTTGTATTAAGTTTCTTAGTAGAAATGGGTGTTTTGCTCTCTCTGTAGTTTCAGGATATATCCAAGGCAATGATTCTTTGATCGAGTATCTGGCATTTAAAGAGTACCAAGCAGTCTAATGCGCAAGTGGGAAAACACTGGAGAGATCTTTCAAATCTGAGGAAACCAAGTTAATAATGGTAAATTATTATTTGAAGAAGTCTGCCAAGGTAAAGGCACTTCTAGCTTATTTATCACTGATAGTAAACAGAACTTGAAACAGCAGAGTTTTTTATGTCCATCTCTTCTACATGGAAACTTTACTTGTCATAAAACAATGGAAACTAGAATAAATGTTTAATTTTTCTTAATGTCTGTGATATTTGGAACAGGTAGAATAAGGTGAGATGAAAAAATGCATTTTTCTTAAATCTCTCTGTTTATATCTGTCTGGGGTTTTATCAAAATAAAATGTGTTAATGTGGATAACAATTTACTTAGTCGCATTTTTAGTGACTTTAAGACAAGTTGACTACTAATGTTGGGAATAGAAGCTCGCAGATGACTACCCCAACTCCATAATAACATTTGTTAAATCCATCTTTCTTTTTGCTGTGTTAAATAGAGCTAGTAATCTGAATATATTTTCAATGAAGAGTGATAACTACTATAATTATTAATGCAATGCCAGTCACTTAAACATGTGGTATTTAGTATGAGTAATTGTCTTTCTTTTAAAACAATTTTTACTCCCACGGTCATAATTTCATTACTTACTTCATGTCATGTTATTATTAAATGGAGTATACCTAAATGCTCTTTAGAAAAGATATTTCTGACACTTTCTAATTAGTTCTAAGTGTAATTAAATTTTCACCATAACAGATCAGGTATTTGGGGTTTTCCAAATTACCATTTTTTTAAACAGCACATGAAGTGCCAATGGAGCAGAGAGAGAGAGAGAGAAGGGCAAGTTGCTGTGATATAATATATTTGATCGACTGTGCCAGAGTCTTTTTCCCATGTGGTGGAAATGTTAAATGCAAAGTGCCAAGTGTGTCAAGACACAACAGAAAATTAAAACTGTCACATTTGAATGTCAGTTGGGATGCCACAGAGCTTTATGAGGCAAAGTAAGAACATCTGACGTGTTGAAGCTGATGGGATTACTGGAATGGGTGAAAGTCTTGGAGAAGCCCTTTTTGTAAGTTAATGTTGTTAATCACTGTCTTCAAGCCTAGAGCCTGTTAGGTTTCTATTAGCAGACAAATAGTGAGGTTAGGTCCATACACAAGGAGTACTGAATGCCCTCTATTGATACAGAGGCAAATGGTCTGGTCTTCCCGCTATCACAGAACGAGGGAATGGTTTGGGTTGGAAGGGATCTTAGAGATAATCTAGTACCAATGCTCCTGCTGTGGACAGGGAAAACTTTTACTAGACCAGGTTACTCGGAGCCCCTTCCAGCTGAAACACTCACAGGGATGAGGCGTTCACAGCTTCTCTGGGCAACTTGTTCTGGGGCCTCACTACTCCCACAGTCAAGAATTTTTACCTGATTTCCAGCCTAAACCTCTCTTTCTATTGCACTTTGTCCTGTACTCCTTGGGCTTGTAGATAATCTCACTCCATCTTCCATGTGGGCTCCCTCCAGGTACTGGAAGGCATTTCAGTCAGCTGGAAGTCTTTGTTTTCCAAGCTGAACAAACTCACTTCTCTTACCCTTTCCTAATAGGAGAGGTGCTGCTTCCCAAGTGCATCTTCTAGAACTTGGTCTTGTTGAACTGCATGAGATTCCCCTTGGCCCATTTTAAAAATTTTTTTTGGCCTGTTGAAACATGTCAAAAGAGTACTATCTCCAGTGAAATTACAGGAGGGATCACATAATTTATCTCACATATTTTATTTGCTTGTGTTCTGAATGCAGCATGAGTTTCTGATTTGTGGTTGTTGTATTTTTTTGGTCTGGATCAGATGTAAATATTGGGAATAGATTTGAATTTTTCAGCACTGAAATGTTTGAGAATGAAATATTTGAGAAGGGAAATTGTGGATCTATTGCATCCACACTTCTGGAGCAAATCACCTGATTGTCTCTATCCTACATGCAATGATTAAAACTGCTGTCACATGTGACTTCTTTTATTCCAAAGGAAGAATTAAATGATACTCTAACTTCTTTTTGCTGATGTTCTCCATGGCTCAGAGTTGTGGTTTTCAGAGGACAAAACCCAGAATTTGTGCCAAATTGTATTGAATGCCAGTAATGTTTCAGCTTATTAAACTGCTCTGTGATTTCTGCTTGACAGAGGTCAATAGTCATTGATCACTTGTTTTGTAAATTGCTGTAAACTGGGTTTAATGGATAGTTGTTAGTTTAATGGAGACACTCTTTGTTTACACCACAATAGAAACTGTCTTATTTATTTACTGAATGCATCAGAAAGCTTCAGGAAAATTCTGGATTTTTTTCCCCTCAGTATCATTATCCTTTATTAAGTAGGAAAAACGTCTCAGTTTTTGTAGGAATTTTTTGCAAGAATTCCAAGTCTAAACTTTTGATCAACATTCATGTTCTTAGGTTTTTGCTTGTGGATGAGATGTTGAAAAATATTTAATCTTTTGGCTATTCAGTGGAAAATCAGCTTGGAAGAATATTTTAGTTTTCTGAGGGGTGATGAAATTATTATTTTATATTAGTCCAAAATAAAGTGCGTGAGAGGCAGTTGCTTAAGAGTTTGGCATGGGGTTCTGCTGGGCATATCTGCAAACCTTTAGAAATTAATTTAGTGTGAGATGGAAGCCAATATACGGCGCTGTTTATGAGACCCTGAACAGTTCTAAGTGTGGTATCAACTTCTTGTTAAATTCCACTGTCACAGCTGATGGAAGTATTTCCTACACCTGATCAGGATTTTGATTTCATGCTCTTTCTTCTTACCTTGATCATTACCTGTGTAATTTGATAATACAATAAGTCTTTTTGCCATAGTGATTATGTATTTATTTTCTTTAATATTGGTAGGAGTTTGAGCCATATTTTTTTTTATTTTCCTCATGTAACACAGTCCTATTTACAGTTCTGGCCCAGTTAAGATCATGAAGGTGCTTTTAAGTCAGAGTTAAGCCAATAGGCTTGCTTGTTGGCTTCATTGTTCAGGCTAACAGGAGTGCTGAGGTCATGGCACACATATTAAAGTAATCAGTGATCCCAATAAATCACAGAAATCAATGATCCAGTCAAATCACAGAATGGTGGAGGTTGGAAGGGCTTCTGGAGATCATCTAGTCCAAAACCATGCTTAAGCAGGGCAGCCTGGAACTGGTTGCTCAGTAAAGTGTCCTGTTTGAGTATATTGAAGGATGGGGACTCCACAACCTCTGTGGGCAGCCTGTGCCAGTGCTTGAACATCCTTGCAGTAAAATGCGTTTTTCTTGCAATAAAGCTCATTTCCTATATTCCAATTTGTGCCAGTTTCTATTGTCCTGTCTCTGGGGACATATGAGAGGAGTCAGGCTTTTGTCATCATTTATTTTCCCTGATACATGGATGAGCTGGGACAGCCCTAAACTTGGCTCGAATCATTGTGATTACCTGCAGCATTTTTTGTATAGAGATGCTTAAAGCACTAAGATAAAGATCTAGGTTTTTTTCTAAGATCATATGGGAATTCAGTATTCTTGATGTTCCATTTGGTGTGATTTACTAGTGTTGCATTTTGATGATTTTTCAATGTTTAAAATAAATTATCGCTCATTTGTTTAAAAATAAACACTGACTGTATTGGAAGAAATGTGCTTCTTCCTTCTGTTTCAGAGGAAGCATCACCTTCTTATAGCACAAACTGCTGGTTAAAGTTTTCAGCTGGTGGGATAGTGGGGTATTTTACTTTCAGTAGGGAAGAAATACGGCACGGAAAAGAGAAAGTCCAGATATTTACTTCACAACATGGGGAAGAATCTTATTAATCTTGCCTGCCATCCCAAAGGGTGAGAGCATTTTTCTCTGTTAGAAGAAGTCTGTGTAGCCTTCATGGGTTTATAATTGCCTGCTCTGAGCAGTGCATGTGAAATCTCCTGTTTTACAGTGGCAAACATTTCAATAAATCTGCTTGAACTATGAGCACAGCACACTAGCCATAGAAACCCATCTTGGATTAATCAGAAATGTTTTTGTTTATGGTTTCTTCAGTGCTGAACCATTTCCCTTTTGTGTAGGAAATTTGAAGCATAATGGACTCAGAGACTGCAAGTGTCTGTTTCCAAAACTCAAGCCTTTTGATCTCTTGTACCTGGGCTCATCTGTGATATTTAGAAAAATTGTGTTGTTTGGACAGCTTTTTTTGGTGGCATTATTAATTCTACCCCTACTCTCTACCCTTGTTCCTAAGCTACTACAACAGTTCTTCAAAGCTCATTTAGCAATCACATTGCTACTTGAATCCTTGGACAATTTAGGATATGGGAGTGCTTCTGTCATAAGTCATGGTTTTCAGGATGTCACTACATTATTTCTGCTCAGAAATATAATGGACAAGCTATATTAACAAGATTTGATTTTAATTTATTTGTTCTAATGGAAAGCTCATGATGACTTTGGCATGGGTTCAAAGCTTGTGTGAATCCTGCAGATTGCTGTGTTGCTTCACCCCATCACACAGCCCCAGCTTTCCATACATTGTCCTACCTCTGGAAGGCTTTGCATTATGGTGAAAGGATTAAAAAGACTGTTATGAGGCTTTTGTCCTCTAAGTGCTTAGGTTAAGAGAACTAGCCTCAGTTTCATTCCAACTAAAAGTCAAATTTGAGGCTAGTTTAGTGGAAAACAAACAGTTCTCTTATTAAGATGTTTAAACACATGGTTTGCTGATTTAATTAGTTAATGTTCTCTGCTGAAAGAAAAAGTGAAATCATTATGCATCTTCAACAACATTACAAATAAAATTTATGTACAGTAATTTCACGACTATAAGGCGCACCCTTTTGACTAAAAGTTTGGTCCGGACCCAGAAGTGCACCTTATAGTCCGGTGCACCTTAAATAATGTACAAAGTTACGAAATTTGCCAACCCAGAAATGCGAACTGTGAGCCGTGGGGGTAGCCGGCGCCACGGGAGTGCTGAGCCGCGAGGAGGGGGCGGGAGCGGGTGGCCGCGGCTGGCAGGAGCTGCACGGGCTGGGTGGGACCGGCCAGTCCCCGGCCAGCAGCAGCTGCACAGGGAGAGAGGGAGCGGGCAGCGCCTCGCCGCCCCGAGCCGCGGATGGTCCCGAGCCGCAGGCGGCCCTGAGCCACTGTGAACTGCAGCAACCCCGAGGTGTGAGCCGTGGCCTCCCCGAACTGTGGCAGCTGTGAGCCGTGGCTGCCCTGAGCCCCGCCTCACCAGCCGGGGGCAGGCAGGAGTGCCGGGCCCCGCGCACAGGGAGGGCGCTTAGGGCTGCGTTTAAAGGCTACACCAATCTGTGAAAAATGTTTGCAAACTGAGCACCTGCCAGTAAAATCCTTGATCGTGGGATTCCGTTACTAATTCATTGCTCTGTTGCTCATGACATGGATCTTCACAGCAAAAAAAAAAAAAGGTGCGCCTTATAGTCCGGTGTGCCTTATATAATGTACAAAGTTGCGAAATTTACTAACTCCCGGAGGTGCGCCTTATAGTCCGGTGCACCTTTTGGTCGTGAAATTACTGTACATGCTTTTTGGAGAAGTAGAAATCATGGCTTGATAATTACTTGAAGAGGAAATAGAAAAATTGCATGGAATTATCATGGTCTGCTTGTTTTAAGCCTGCACATTTGTGTAGGGTCATGAGCCTTCAGATAAATAATTTTTTGGTGCTTTAGTGGGACATACATGCTTTGAAGATGATTCTTCCCTGAAAAAAATATATACACTCCATATATTGTCCAAGAGTTGAGGCAACAGGACATAGCAGCTGTTGTACTGTAAGAAGTCTGCAGGCTTTAATGAAGGATAATTACAGTTCTTTTGGGAAATAAAGTTCCCCTCTCTTCAGCAGCTGCGGAATATATGATTAGGTATCATGAAGCATTGCCTTGGATTAAAACCAGTCTGATTGCTGAGCCTGAAAATCTGGTCCTTTAAACTGCCTCCTGTTTGATTTTAACTCTGTGTCAGGATTTGGAATTAACAGCAAATAACTCCAAAGAGCAGAGGTACCAGAAGTAGATTGAAAACACCCCTTACACTTCAACATATTCCCTTGTGGCAGGTTAAGACTGTACATGCATGTGTGTAAATGCTGAGGGTGAAAACTTTCTGTTTATAAGGAAGTCAGCAAAACGAAGTATTCCTTGAATATCTGCTCATCTGGGAGTAATTGGGGATCTGTCATGAAGAAGACAGCCATGGGTGGCAGTGCTTAGAAGGGAGAAATGCTCAGATGCCAGAAGAAACTATATATCCTTGTCTTCCTTTTTTTGATCATTGTTTTTATGCATTACAGCTTTTATGTTGGGCCTAGTGGCAAAATCAGTGTTGATTAAAGCTAGCTTAGGCTTTGCTGAAACTAGAACTCATTCCATCCAACAGCAAAGATGAAAATAATTTATTTAAGGTGGAACTTAGTAAATATGGATGGACTTGGGTGATAAAGTTGCTAGAAATTGAACCAGCTTGTCTGAGTCCGAGTATATTCAGCTTGATGATATCCTCAAAGGAGATATGACTGGTATTGACAGTGTGTGTTTCTATCCTTTGTGTATGAGTCACTGCCCACAGCTTACTGGAATTGTCCCTGGGCTTCTGTTACATATCCTGGCTTCTCAGGGGTTTTTCTCTTTTTTTCTTTTTTATCTTTCCTTTCTATTTTTTTTGTTGTTTTTTTTCTTCTTTTTGAAATTTTTTTATCCTTTAAACTTCTTTTTCTTTTTTTTTTTAAATTTTATTTTTCCAGGAATTTTCTTTTTGTTTGTATTTTGTTTTTGTTTTGTTTTGTGTTTTCTTTTTTCTTTTTTCTTTTTTTCTTTTTTCTTTTTTCTTTTTCTTTTTTTCTCTTTTTTTCTTTTTTTCTCTTTTTTTCTTTTTTTTTCTTTTTTCTTTATTATTTTTTCTTTTTTCTTTCTTTTTTTTTTTCTTTTTTTTTCTTCTTTTTTTTAAGGATACAAGAGTGTCTGCAAGTAGGTAGATAAGAAAAATTGGTGGCATCTGTTGATGCTATGGGTGGTACCAGTATGTCACTGATCCTTGAACAGTTTGTCACATTCACATGCTCAGACATGTCAGCATTGTTAAAGGTAGGGCAGCATTCTCACCCAGGTTTGAACGTCAGGAGTGGGTGGGTTGGTTGGTTAGTTGGTTTGTTATCATCTTCACTCCATTGTAGAATGGGGTCTGGGTAACTTCCTTTGATTTATAGGTCTCTTCTAGGACAGAAGTGAGAGTTTCTTGGTTTGGAAGAGGTTTTAAATGTATTGTTTCATATGTTTTAAGTAGTATTGTAAAATGTTTATTAGCAGCAACATAGGGTCACATCTTAAAAAAAGTGAAATAAAATAAAATAAAATAAAATAAAATAAAATAAAATAAAATATCTGTTGTTTACTTGCCTGCAGTGGTAACACTTGCCTGCTTGACCTGTGGGCTTAGGATTGATGGTGGTGGTAACATGTTCTGTTCCTGTGAATGGAGGCGGAACAAGCAAGGCTGCATTTCTCTCTTCTGAGTATTTGATTTTTATGATCTCATTAATATTTTTAATGTCTTTTTTGTGTGTGTGTAGAATATAATACAGAACATTGCTTTGTGCAAAACTTTACTTTTGGAAAAATACAAATAGAAAAATATCTAATATTTTCAGTTCTAGAAAACCACAACATGTAGGAAATACCTACAAAGGTGATTCAAGATACCTTTTTCCATCAGTGTGGAGTATTTGCTTTTTTCCTGTTGCATTTTTAATTTTTATACCAATGTATTTGTCAGGCAGCAATTTAAAGATGAAGTATGAAGTGTTTCATTTTGATGAACAAAATATAAAACCAACAGGCATATGCTTCAACTTTTGTTCCTGCAGCTACATTTCAGTCACTCATAAAATGTATCCTTACAAACATGTTTTTAGTCCTGCATGGATCTCTGTTAAAAAAGATAAATCTCTATAAATTAAAATGGTTTAATATTCAGTCCCTTTTAAGCATTTGGTATTTTATTTTGTGTTGATGTAATCCACAAATATTGTATCTTTTCATTCAATAGGTCTTTTATTCAAACATATTAACAGATCACATGTTTAATGAGTTATTTTAAACTTACCTTGCCATTATGTAAGCTGCAGCTGTTAAGAGTTGAGTAATGTTGGTATGTACATCAGTGAAGGAATTGTTTACCTAAATGGTATTGATCACTTGTCTGTGAGCTATGGGAATATTTATTATAGATGCACATTTTCTTTTGTCAAAAGAAATTAAAAAAACAGCTTCAAAACCTTCTGAATGGAGCACTGGTCCAGGCTGTGTTTGGAAATAAAGCTGCTGCCTTCAGGAGGTTTGCAATATACCACCAAACCATCTAACTCCCAGCTATAAAGCTTTGTGAAGCCATCATCTCTTGCACTGTCTGAGGTATAGGAGGCAGCGTCACAGCAGCTCTGGGCTGAAAAGGAGGAGTGCTGTGAGCTGATGTGAGTTTGCAGGGTTGTTCATGCAGGTGCCTTGGGAAGGGTCTCGAGGCTGGTCCTTCGTTGGGGTCAGAGCGGAGACCAGGCCTTCTTGGGGCCAGAGATCAGTCTGGACCTTGACAGGATGACCAGGTTATTTAAAGTACTTATCATGGGCTTTCATTTATGGATAGACAGTCATGAGAGAAGTGCAAATTTCTCCTGTATTCCTCATAGAATTTCAATTCACGTTGGAATTAGGATGAAGATATTTAACTCTGTAAGTTTTTCAGACTAAAGGGTTGCTAAAATTTTCTTCTCAACTTCCATTTCCTCATGTGTTTTTTTGTTGTTTTCTTTTTTTACTTTGCAATATTTATTCCCTTCTAAAGAAATGCTTTCCTCAGTTGCATTTTGCCTTGCTATCTGACATAAATTCTGATGCTTTTAGCAGTGTTTCTGCTTGAGTTGGAAAGACAGAGGAAATTCAGCAACCTTCTTTGTCTGTTTTCCATGTGATATAATGCCTTTTGTGACAGGCATTGGCAAAGAACTGAGGTGCAGAAAACTGTGAAATACATGAAAATCCTAAAGCCATCATATGAAAAATTGAATATCTAAGTGTATGAAGCTCACACAGCATATCATCCTACTACATATTTAACAGTTTTTCCTGAGCAGTAGGCAACTAGCTTTGGGAAGTTCATGAATATTTAATTCCATGAGATGAAAAGTAACTATGTAGCAAATATATGACTTTTCTTTTGTTGTTATTGTTGTTTATTGCTTTTATTTGTGTGTGTTTTGCTTTCATATGAATGAATCAGCATTTAATCTCCCAAAAACTAGAATTATTCCCACCAACTTTGTAGTACTCATTGCTGAGGCAGACCTCATCAGCTGGAGTTTCCCTTTGTGAAGATGTGAGCTAGGATGCAGAGCATGACTGTTTCTTCAGTCTTGGGGCAGTTTGTGACAAATAAAAACAGAGTCCTGAAACTATAATGCTGAATTTCAGTTTTAAAATACAGCTTGAACCCTTTTTGCTGCTGTGGGAACTGTAATGTTCTGTAACCTTCTGAACTGAGGGGAGAAGCAGAAACCTGGGATGTTGGCAAATGGCTTTTTTTGGACAGCAACTAGCTGGAGAGAAGTGAGCTGTCCTATATAAACTGTTTGTCCTAGTTCTGGTGTTCAGGCTGTTGTAGTTCTGCTAGAATGCAGATTGAAGAGAAACATGATTTACAGGTAGAAATAATATCTTTGGTGAGATCAGAAGGCATAGAGAGAAGAAATAGGAAAGGCTTTGGCTGTGTAAGCTTTTGTCAGATGAGAAACAGTAAAAACAGAGATAGTAGGTTGATAACAATTGCTATGAATTTAATTATGTAGATCATCTAGACAAGTCAGAGAAAAGAATTCTTCTTACCTGTGGTGCAGAGTGCTGCTGTGATGCATAATATTGTTTGATCTGGAGGAGGAAAGTCTTAGGCTGATAAAATTTGCTGACATACAGATTTTCCTTCAAGTCTATAGGTATGTTAGGGGGGATGCATGATGATTTTTGTCTGGGAAATTACTTTGTCACTATGCTAGAATTTATTTTACTGCTTGTTGACAGGTATCGGTGCAAATTATTGTAATGCAGTTTTAACATACTGTTTTATGTCTTTTTTTTCTTGCCAAGGACTATTGATTCTGTTGCACTTTGCCTTCATTTAAAAAAAAAAGTTTTCTTTTTTCACTCTGTCCCTCCCTCCATCCATCAATCTCTTTAGCTTACATCGCACTGTCATTTCTCTTTGTTAATCAGAGTTCTCTTTTCAGTAGCAAGATATGAGGGAAGGTAACTGAACATGCCAGTGCAAGTTCCCCAGATGTCAAGTCACATGCATGGTATCTAGAATGGAATGATTGCTTAGAAATAATAAAGAAACTCTCTGCACTCCTGTTGGAGCACCTGTGCAAGTCATGGCTGTTGAAGGGGGCAGAAATCAGTGGGTGAGACAGTTTATACCAGCTGAAGATTTGTCAGTTGGTGTTTTCTTTCTGTAAGTCTTAAAGTGTACAATAGTATTAAAAACGTGTTATCCCTTAAAAGAAGTAAGCCAAAACACACAGAAAATATGTACAATATCCATATCTCCTCATTTGGGATGGAGGATTTGAAACAGTTATTGCTTTTCTTTTTGCACATAAGCTTGAAACTTTGCAGATCTTCAAAGCCTTTAGGCTTTTTCCTCAGCATATGTTTATACCAGCAGAGTACCACTGAGTATTGCTTCACAACACTCATGCCCCCTAATCAACTCTGTCTCTGAAGGTAAGACAGATGGAATTAATTTGCTTATGAATGATGCAAAATTATAGTTTATTAACTTCCTGTATTTTAATGGACAAATGAGCCAATGTCTTATGTGGGTGAGCTGGATACTACACTGTGGGTAGGTGGACTACAGTTGCTTCAGTTTGCTAACTGTACTTTCAAGTACACCTGTTCTTCATTGTGGCTTTCAGCTGGAAAATCTGCCATATAGAATCAGACTAGGTTTGGAACAAAAAACCCCAAAGCAACAGAATGGCCATAAATTTAGGTCAAAACACTTTTTTCTCAACTGAAAGAAAGTACTTTTTCATGGAACTTGATAACAGAAATAAATGTTTGTTGAGAAATGTAACTAGAAAGCAGAGTTTCATATTGCATGCTAATAGATGATGAAAGAAGAGAATAAGAGAAATATGTGAAGTTTATTGGCATCACTTTAAATTGTGCAGATTGTATTGAGTCAGAATCCATTTTGGCTTGAAATGGCAGCTTGTGGAAATTCCATTTTTTTAATGTTCTGAGAGACAGAATATGAAGCTCCAATGCCTGTTTTGGATTTAAAGGTGTAGGTGTAGAAGAAGACATTACAGGCGACCTCACCCCTGATAAGTCACAGTTGTATGAATTGCCAAAGAAGAGGAATAACCTTTCCCTTAGTGGGTCACAACTATGACTAATAAAGATAAGTGTTGATAAAAAGGGTAGGCTGGTTGGTCAGGGAGGATCTTGGAGAAAGAGGAGTCCTGAGGAGGTAGAGGAACCCTGAGGAAGAAGGAACGATGCAGAGAGAGGCAAAGAACAAAACAAGGAAGAGAGTAGCTGCAGTAAAAGACCTGCTGTGAGGTCTGATGGAGTCAGAGCTGCTGTTGGAGCCTGCAGTCATAGCTGAGCTGGGTGAAAGCTGCGCTCAGTCTGCAAACCAATCCTTGCAGTCACAGTCCAGCAGGAAACAGCCAGCAGAGTCTGCAGCTGAACCCTGCACTAGGAGCTTGCTGTAGTCAGAGTTAGGATGACAAAGCTGTAAACACAAATGAACTGGGACCCTTTCTGTGTTGTTGAATGAGAGTCTGTGTCTTGGCTCGTTTCTACCCTGGATGAAAGGTCTGCTGCAACATAAAGGGAGTGAACTGGAAGAGGTAGGAGGCAGCAGATGCAAGTGTGTTATTTAGCTGTTACCTAACTTTATTTACTTTATATACAGACAGAAGATGTCCATCTTTTTTGTAGCTGGGCAAAGTTTGATGCGAGATTCTTTTAAAAATCGTCTTCAGCTTTGGTTTTGAAAGACACCGCACCAACCCAATTTCAAAGTAGTAACCCTAAAGTGCAAGGAGCTGTATTATTACAGAGTCTCTGGTAGTGTAGTAAAAAGGCAATAATTAAGATGCCAGAATGACTCTGTTAAATTACTGTGAGTTTTCTTGTAAACGTGAAGAGTTAACAGCCATGTAAACTTAATGAAACAAACCAGTATGTAAAGAGAAACAGGAACAGTAGGTATTGGCAAATAAATGTTTAGTGGTTAGTTTTATAGATCCCCTACTTCATGGTGCAGGAGAGTCAGAAACTAAACAGATGAGATAAGGTAAGCTTTTATATACACTATTGCCAGTTCATTGACCTCAGTGTGATTGCAGAGCTGTAGCAATGCTGAAATGTGGCTGTCGGGAGGGAGCCTGAGTGATGAACCATTTCCTCCACTGCTAAGGGCAAAGGCAGATGCCCTTTCCTGCAGGCAGCAAAGACAATGTTAACAGTTACCTGTGTATTACCACCAGGATAGAGATTGTTATGACTGAAGAATAATAGTTGCAAGGAAGAATAATTTATCTATTTGTCATCCACATTTTACAAAATGCTTTAGGAAGGTATTTAGAGCTAAGATGAAAAGCTGTGTTTTGAAATGCAATGACGATGCTTACAATACTTTTTTTCTATGGGACTGATAAACCATAGGAAAGGACAAGTAACAGGCATCTTGTAGAAGACTCCTAAAACTGAACCACTCTTGTAGCTCCCAAAATAGTCAAGGATATCTTTTTCCTAGTTCTCCAGTCACTACTTTTTGGTGGTTACTATTTCCTGTTGCTATTTTTAAGCCAGAGAAAGTGATTTTAGCTGTTGATTTTGGGGATTTGAAATATTTTCCTCCCTTCAGAAGGGAAGTATTTTACTGCTGATACTGCAGGATGCATAAATGATGAGCACTGATGACAGCTGCTCACTCACATTTGTCATCATTATGTAAACTGCCATCTGCCTGAAATGGGCACTGTCCGAATAAAAAGCAGAAGAGCTCAGCTGAATATCAACCATTAGGCTGGGCTGGGCTTCAGCAGAGCTTGAAAGGTGTCTGGTCATAGATGCAGCTTCTTCTTTCTGTGACTGGCTTTCAGACAAAACTGGTGCACCTTGTCTGAGCAATTTGCATGCCTTGTTTCTGGTGCTGTGCTCCCAAATGAACATTCAGCAGTGAAGAACAAAGCTGATGATCTAAATTGTTTCCAACATTGCCACTGACCATGGTGGCCTTTATGCCATGTTCACTGTGTACGTCAGTGCTATATTTGGGAGAAACTTTGGATGACCTGGTTATTGCTTTTCCAACAATACAGCCCTGAAACTCTGCAAATAAGTAATGAAAACATCCTGTGGCCAGAATAGAAGGAAAAGTAATGAATAATCTGAAAGAGGACACTAGAACTACTTTTTGCTTTGCAATGTAGTGTAGCTTGAAAGCAAGGTAGAGCAATTTTTGTCCAGTTAGTAAGAGATTATGCAAGAGAAAATTCCAGTTAAATATATTTTAAAAAATCCCAATGGCAGTTACAAATTGTAGTAGGATCAGCACAAGTTGGCAGCTGTGATGCCCATCTACAAGAAGGGTTGGAAGGATGATCTGAGGAATGACAGGCCTCTCAGCCTGACCTCAGTGCCAGGGAAGATCACGGAGCTGATCATCTCAAGTGCCATCACATGCCATGTGCAGGACAAGCAGGGTCAGGCCCAGACAGCATGGGTGAATGAAAAGCCCGTCCTGCTTGGCCAACCTGATCTCCTTCTGTGACAAAGTGACCCACTGAATGGATGAGGGGAAGGTTGTGAATGTTGTTATCTTGGACTTTGCTAAAGCCTCTGACAGCACTTCGCACAGCATCCTTCTGGAGAAATGGATTTCTTGTGGCTTGGACAGGTGCACTGTTTGCTGGGTAAAAACTGGCTGGGTGGACATGCACAGGAGGTGGTGGTGAATGGAGATACACCCAGCTGGTAACCAGTCACTAGGGGAGCTGCCCAGGGCTCAGTGTTGGGGTCACGCATGTTTAATATCTTTACTGGTGGTCTGGATGAAGGAATGGATCAGGTGCACCCTCAGTCAACCCTTGCAGATGATACCAAATTGGGTGGGAGTGTTAATCTGCGTCAGGGTATGGTGTGCAGATGGGGCAATTGAGCAGAAGTGGCAAGTCTTACTCTTGGATCACAACAACCCCATGCAGCAAACAGGCAAAAGTGGCTGGAGACCATCCTGATGGAAAAGGACCTGGGGGTGTTGGTCAACAGCAGCTGAACATGAGCAGTGTGTGCTCAGGTAACCAAGAAGTCCAGTGGTATTGGGGCTTGCGTTGGAAACAGTGTGGCCAGCAGAGTCATGGCAGTGATTTTCCCCTCATACTTGGCACTGTTGACCCACACCTTGAGTCTTGTTCAGATTTGGGCTGCTCACTATAAGAAGGACACTGCAGTGTTGGAGTGAGTCCAGAGAAGGGCAGTGGAGCTGGGGAAGGGTCTGGAGCACAAGTCTGATGAGGAGCAAGTGAGAAAGCTAGGGTTGTTTAGCCTGGAGAAAAGGATGTTCGGGGGAGATCTTACTGCTCTCTGCAAGTACCTGAAAGGAGGTTGTAGCCAGATGGGAGTCAGTCTCTCCTCTAGGCAACCAATGATAGAATGAGAGGAAATGGCCTGAAGTTGTGCCAGGAGAGATTTAGATTGGATGTTAGGAAAAACTTCTTCACTGGAAGGGTTGTTAAGCATTGGTAAGGGCTGCCTGAGGAAGTGGTTGAGTCACCATCCCTGGAGGCATTTAAAGCAGGTTAGATGTGGCATTTACGGACATGGTTCAGTGGTGAACTCCAGTGTTAGGCTAGCAGTTTGGCTCAATAATCTTAGAGGTCTTCTCCAACCTAACGATTCTATGATTCTAACCTCTGTGCTTCTCTGCAAGTTCATCTCCTTATTTTTAAGTTGCAGCTACGTTAGCAGTAATCTAAACCCAGCAGGGTAATATTCCACCTTGACCATTATACAGCAATGCTGTAGTGATCAACAGCTGAGACGTTTCCTACAGCAAGAGGATTTTGTTTTGTTCGCAAGAATTAGGCTGCTGTTCAAAATTTTCAGTCAAAATTACTGATTGACTGTGAATCTTGATTAAAAATTAATATTGAAATGTCAATTTTCTTCATGTCCCATGAGTAAGAGTCATCAGAGAGCAATGATGCCTGCCTCAACAGTGCAGCAGCACAGTACTTAAACAGGGCAGGAGACAAGCAGGGGCTGAATTTTGTGTGCTTGAGAGGTTTACTGCTCTGTGTTGACAGTGACACAATATGATAAATCCTTCTCTTCATAACAGGCCATTTAAAATGTGATTAGTGCATTTAGTCAAAACCTAAATATAAATAGAAAATAACCATGCATATAAAAATGTTTGTTGTGTGTAGATTTTCCCCAGGGGCAATAAATTAGCCAGTAAGAGGTTTTGTGCAGTTTTGTGATGTTTATTAGTTACTGTGCCACATTGTACTTTAGGAGGAAAAAGCACCTCTATTCAATTTGATGAAGCTGTTGAAGAACCTTTATTTGAACAGTTTGTGACTACATGTCCCAGATGATGGGTGCAGGGAACAGTAAATTTAATTTTTAGCTTAACTTTGCTTCATCAAATGCTCAGTGCATCAGAAATAAAAATGCTTTTCTTTGCAGTCTACACTTGATCTCCCTTATCTGAGAGAGCAGATTTTACATCAAGGAGTTTGGAAGTACGAGGAGACCAACTCAGGGTCTGCGCACTTGGCCCTCTGGAGCAGAGCTATGGACCACACATATGGACCAGGTAGCCCCTGGTATCAACATACAGTATGTCCAGTCTGTATCCTATGAACTATCCAGTCTATATACTATACACACACCAGCAAACACCTACCAATTTTTCCCCATGCCTGGACTCCCCCTTAACCTCCTCTCTGTTTCTAGCAGTGACACAAAGTCTCCCTTATTCATACTTGCATTATTTATGTTTTGCTGCCAAGCCTTTCTCCTAGTTCTTTTTAATCCACTTTGAAAAATCTTGGTTTTTTCCTCCTCTTTTGGCTTTGCTAGGAGGCAGAAAGTTACAAGTCAGCTACGTTTTCTTTTTCTGTATTTAATGCAAACCTCTTTTACTGCTTTCCAAACTCAAGGAGTCAGCTTCAAGCATCAAGACCACCTGTATTCTGCTGTTGGATGACTTTAATACTAAATATATCCACACCATCTTAGTGGGTGTGATACGTTTTTCAGTAGTCTGTAATGCCTAAGCTTTGAAGTCTCTTTAGCCATGTTAGCTTGGGGCTTAAGTTCATGCTCAGCCTCAAATTCTGTATTGTCTTTGTTTATTCAGTTTGTTTCAAGGGATGTAACCCTCTAATCTTGACATGAGAAAAGAGACAAACTTCTTGTGGTTTTCCTTGGTTGGTACTGGTTGAAGGAGGACCTTCAGCCAAATCATAGGTCTGATGATTCAGACTTAGATGTTCCTAAAGTGAGCAGAGTATTTAAAAGCCTTTTTCACTTGCTGTTTGCAAGGGATTTAAGATAAAAAGGTGGATGAAACATCCAATCTAGACGTGTGAACCATCCTACTAATGTAGGTAGCTGTCCTTGTGTGCCAGATACAGAAGTACCTTCATTCCAAGTGATTTTGCAACATTAATATTTAGGAAAAAAATATTTTTCCAGTACTTCTACAGTATTTAAAATAAACTTGTTCTGTTCCAACAGTTACAGTGGAACAGCTTCTTCTTTTGTGTTGAGTTTGTTTTCTTCCTACTCTTTTCCCTCTTAATTTTCACCTGAGAAATGATTCATAGGATTTGTTAAATCTTTCTGTAACATGACACATTTGGTCTGATTCTAAGAAATTTTTAATTGTACATTTGCTGTTGAGATAAAATAAGGAAGGGGAAAAATGGAAAACTGCTTTGCGGAAATGAACGTTATTACAGCTTTGAGGAAATTACACTGTAATTAAAGCTGAGATAGATTTTATTCAAATCCCTTCTCTTCAGCTGTGCATAGCACGTTGAAAATAATGTTGGGATAATTAATCGTGTTGATGCTGTTTAATGGACAGTTTATGGAGAGAATTTGTACTTAATTCTGAGAGAGAGGATAGAGCATTTCTGTGTATATTTAGACTTGGGTGAACTTCTGTAAGAAGTAACTTGGAAGCTGGTTTTAACTTCCTGTTTTGTGCCAAACTCTGTGTATTCTGTTTCCATGGATGTTCCTTTAGAGTGGAATTCTGTCTTTTCTCAAAAACCATACAATCAGAGTTTGGGTTAGGACATCAGTACATATGATATTTTTAAATGATGAATTGTTTACTTTTGCCAAGGTAAAAGTGGAAAGGGAGCAAACAAAGGAAAAGAAAACAAAAGATATACAATTGACTAGCTCTTGCATTGCACCTGTTACTATACCATGTGGACACTTTCCATTTGGGATTTTGGGGGAAAATGTAATTTTAAAAAAAGGATATGAGTACATACTAGCATACTTGTTCTCATTTGCTCCCATCTAAGCCATATTTACCATTGAGCTGAAAAAGCCATGAGATCAGACCTTTTTTTCACTTGTAAAGAAGAGTTGCTCTTTTCTGTCTTTCTTTTACAATTCAGTTTCAGTAAGTCAATTAGATGTCATTAGGTGTCATTTTCACAGCTTTTCAATCCCTGTTTTAAAACCGACATATATATTTTTCCATTTAGGAAAAAAATATCAAATAGACAAAATATTGAAGAATTTATGATTGATTCAGACGTGTTTGATAATTTGCTCTTCCCCTTGTTCTTGTCTACAATGCCTCATTTTCTTTTTTCAGTATTTTCTTATTGCGGCCTTTTTTAATGCTTTCTTTTCATTTACCAGCAAACACTATAGTTTTTCAGAGCACAAAGAATCATTTCAGTTTCTTTGAACACAGTGAGATCCAAAACAACTCATAGCTGTAGCCTGCAGTTAAATTGTTTGCTATTTTTTTCATTGCAACTCTGTTTTTTTCAGTTGCTTATATTTTTGTCAAAATCACTCCATACTGGTAAGTATTAAACTAATTTGCACTGCACAGGAGGCAAATTTTATTAAGCATAATAATTTCCTTTGCAAAGGGGAACTGTGTTTTAAAAGGTTTGTGCTTAGATAATGAACCCAGGTTATATGCTTGAAATACAACAAATTTCGTATATACATAAAATACACAGTAGTTAAAAACTGGAAATATAAATATTTGAGGAATCTAGATTTTATGTTTTTAAAGAAGCCTGAATTTTGTGATAGTAAGTAAGAGGTTTCTAATTTTATACAGGAAGTGTAACAAATGCTATTTTCAGTTTTCTTTGCTGGTGTAGGGTCAGGGTTTCCAGCCGTGGAAAATGTATAAGGTCTTCAAAGCGGCTGGTAAAAACTGCTTAGGTAGATAAGTGATATCTCATATTAAGTTTGAAATCCTTTGATACAAAGTGTGTGGGCTGAACTAAAATCCTTTCAGGTGAGGGGAAGGGTGACTTTCTGCCCTGTCTCTTGTATCGGTATAGAAAGTTTAACTGTAAGCTTTTGACTGTGAAAATTCATGGTATATGGTCAGATATAGAGGTAAAGTAGGGAAACAACCTTTTTTTTTTTCCTATTGCAAGCTTATATTAAAAAAAAAAAAGTATTTTTATAGCCAACAGGAAAAATTACAAAACTACCATGAAATACTACACAGCTTAACATCTCAACTGTAAGGAACACTTATCTAAAAAAAATACAGAAAAGTCTACTTCTGCTTCAGCTTTAGTTGTCTTTTGTGGGAATATTTTCACAGGTGCTTTGAGGAAAGCCTCCCCACTACTGTGCTGAGCTGGAGGGGAAGACCTGAACAGCAACTCTTACTAAGATCAGATTAGTAAAGAATAAGCTCCTGTCATCTTCATCTGTAAGATGAAATTTAAATTGTTCTAATAAAGTCTGTGCATAGCAGCAGTTAACTTATTTTCAGTTGTCAGTTTTGGAGATAGACTGTGATTTGTTCAGAAATAATTATTAATAGTGCCGTGCACCAAAAAGATCTGTGATGCTTCAAAGGGATGCACAAGCCCCAGAGAGATGCTCAGATTTACTGCTGTGTGTGATTGCAGAAGAAAGTTGTGAGGCTTGCACACTTCAAAAGTCAGAGCATGCAAAAGGTCAAGCAACCCAAGCAAATTCTCCTCCTTCCTTCTGCTTGCTCATTACAGTGCATATCAGTGCATATAATTGCTCAATCAGTTTCATTTCTTTGGAGCATCTCCTTTAGCAGTTAAGAGATTTGATGATCTAAGTATGAATGGAGTTCTTAAATTATATTTTTTGGTATTGAGGTTTTTGGCCAAGTAGAAATGCAGACTTTTTGTTTCATTACCGCTGCTTTGCCTTTACAATAATTTTTTTTTTTTTTTTTTGACTGTGATCTGGTCTGTTTAAGAGCTCTCCTGTATCTCAAAGCAAGATGCTGTTCTCAAATATCTATATGGTGCATAACTTACTGTTTTTTTGATATGTTGGTAGCATTTTTATATGCTCCTATAGCTGAAATAAAAATTGCACATGAACAGTACCCTGCCTGCCAATATTTAATCTCATCTATGAAAAAGATTTTATTTCCATGCAGAAAAGACACATATTTCTTTAAAAAGGATAAGGCTAATTTGTATGGCTAGAGTCTTAACTTCACATGTCCAGAAAAATGACTCTGATGCAGACATACAAAGGTTTAAACCTGGCACAGTTTAAGCCCTCTCTGGAGCATATAGAGGAAGGTGAAAATATACTGTATACTGTATACAGTTGTCAGTATTGCAGATTTATACTGTAAATAGCAGTAAAAACAACAGCAAAAATGGTAATAATGATGATACTACTTACTACTGCTACTACTGTTGCTTTTGTGTTTTCAGTGAGAACACCCAACCTCCTCTAATAGACAGACCAGTCTTTGCCTTTAGTTTCAGTGGTGTCTGGCCACATCTAGAAGTGTTCTGGATCTAAAGACTGAGGTCTTGTATCTAGCAAAATAAATTAATCCGTTCTTAAATGTGACATCAAAAAAACCCATGACTGTACTGAGCTCTCTTTATCCATATAGAGTCAGATAGTTTCAATGTAATGGCTTCAAATTAGTGCTTTTTGACATTTGCATTTCTTGCACAGCACCTTCCATAAAGATAAAGGCAATAAATGGGTTACAAATATTACTGTAAAGAGTTTTTATAAGGCAAAATACTATAAATACATTTATACTGATTGATTATACTTTAGACAGAAATGGTAGGTGAAATTTGATAGATTTGACATGTACTAATTACCTCTAGATCTAGCTGTTGCTGACTTACTAGTCAGTAAAGACACACAGTAATGTAAAATCTGCAATGCAAGCTATATTATTTGGATTTATGTTCCCTAGATATTCTATTCCCCTGCACACTGAGACAATTTATTTCCAATCACTGAACTGAGGTTTTGATGAGGCTACTGCACTTCAGGCTCATTTTCAAAATCAAATAGTTGTGTTGGTTTTTACTCCTGTTTCCCTAAACAGAGAAATGCTAAAGCTGGTGGTGAACAGTGATGTTAACAGTGAATAAGAAATAAGGCAGAACATTTTGAAAATGCTGGTATTTGTATTAATGAAAAATTATTTTAGAAGGGAAAGGAAATGGCTTATAAGTAAAACAAAGAAATAAGAATCAGGAGTTATCTTTATTTGCAACTCTAGCAGAAGATTTAAGAAGTCATTCAGTATTTTTCCATGTTTTTGTTTCCATGTTTGTAAAATGGCATGATAAAGGTGTTCAGGAAAGCTTAACTAATTCAAGGCTGCAGAGTTTGTGGAGACCAGTGGATGTGTCAGATGAAAATGACTGAAATTTCTTTCAACTTGAGAATTTACCTTATTTAAATTGACTTGATTACCATGCTACTTACTCTTTTATCTAGAGCATAAAGCTATTGAGTGGCTCATTTTTGTATGTTACTTTATAAGTAATAAAAATTAGTGGAAAACACTAGAAATTAATGTAATTTTCATATCACACTAGAGAGACCACTTTAAAAGTCTATATTTAGTTCATTCCAACTCTGAAAGAATGTGGAATTCCTATCAGAAATGTGCAACAGCAGTAATCTTCAGGCATTATCTAAAAATAGAAACTATTTTAGATTTTCAAATAAAGCAAAACTTAGAAATGCTGATAGCTTGAACTCAAAAAGCTCATTTGGAAACCCCTGAATTACCTAACTTGCACAGATTTTAATGGATGGTCTGTCCTTCCTGTATATCCTACCTGTTTGCTTTTGGAAATGCTTTTAGAGTTCTCCAAAGATATTTATTTGGGTTAATAGGGAGCTGAAGTTCTTTGGAAGTACTTTGGTTGGAGTGATTGAAAAAAAGTGTTTGGCTTTGAAATTTGTATCTGGTTTAATTTCACATTAGAGCGGATGGTGAAAAGTAAATATCCTTCAATGCAATTGTCTTCAGTTAGTCATATTTTTGCTACTGGAAAGCAACTTTATAATTTTAAAAATAACTATTCCATTAGGATTGAGCATACCATTGGTTTTTATTTATTCTGGACTAGAACATTTATTGTCCCATATTAAAATATTTAAGAACCAGTCTGTGCAAATGAAACAAACAGCTTAAAATAAGTGAATAATGAATTAATCAGATGCATGTTACTTACTAAAGTGTCTCTAAGGATTTATTGCCTTAGTGAAAAGAAAATTAAATACAGTGTATATTTTTCTCATGGAAAATCAGTCATTAGGAAGATACCATCTTTGCCATGAGTAACCTCTCTGGGAGCAAATACAAAGAAGAAAAATCTGAAACCAAATTAGTTCTTCATCTAGGAAAAAATACTGAAAGTACCAGGATTAACCTTTTTTTA
Organism: Catharus ustulatus; assembly: GCF_009819885.2. Taxonomy (NCBI): domain Eukaryota; kingdom Metazoa; phylum Chordata; class Aves; order Passeriformes; family Turdidae; genus Catharus; species Catharus ustulatus. Next base: position 47,844,345 of record NC_046224.1, read on the forward strand.
ATTAAATGATGAGTTTTTATCAAGGTAGACAAGGACCATATATTTGAAAATTTTATCCCTAGCATATTATTGTAGTTACTATTTTTGCTGTGCTAAGAAATATGGATACATAAAACAGGTGAAAGGAGAAAGTTATTTGAGGTCCAGAAAGGAAACTCTTCTAATGTTTCTTTTCAAGTTTGCAAGAACTCAACGGATTTGCTTGCAAGGTATTATATAAGAGAGAGGAATGAGCAACCTTTCAAAGTGCAGGCCTTCTGAGTACAGAATCAGTGTAGATTTCAAAACCAAGTAATAACCAAATTCATTCCACCTTTTCCTCCTGTATTCAGCACTGGTGAGGCTGCATCTTGAATCCTGTGTGCAGTTTTGGGCCTCTCAGTACAAGAAAGACACTGAGGTGCTGGAGCAAGTCCATAGAAGGGCAGCAGAGTCTGGTGAAGGATCTGGAGTTTTATTAATGTCTTACCTGATTTACTTGTTAGTTCTTGCACTTTTTGCATGGCAACTTGAAAACCTATTTCACAGTCCTGCCCAGATAAAAGTGGTTGCTTCATGGATGCAAGAAGCTGTCTTATCAGAGCTAAGATGCTCACTGCAACTAAATCAGAATCAAGTAAAGAATAACAGTGTAAGTAATGGGCTAAAGATGATGTTATGAAGCTCTATGACTTAATAACTAACAATATTTGTCTCTGTTCCTTCCACTCTTATAGCTGTGGACATTGGTTTCATTTATGTAAAAATCAGTTGAAATAAATGATTTACTTTCTTCTTACTTAAATCTGACTGTTCAGGAGACAGAAATGTCTTAAAAATTGAGACAAGAAAAAATTAAATTCCTCAAACTTTGGCTTTAAAATTTTTTATTTCTGTCCGGTTTATTAGTGACTTTGGAAAAGAACCATAACAAGTGAACTTCAAGTTGGCCTTTCAAAATGGGGATTTGAAAAGCTATAGTTCCTGAAAAAGTAAAAAAAGGGATAATTTTCACATAAAAATCTTTGCTTTCACATAAAGGTCTGTGTCTGACTAGAACAGTTTTCATTAGCTAGTCATATGTGGTTTCCTACATGGATTTTCTTTTGAAAACAATGACTTAAATGGAAAATCATGCAAATTAAAATGTTTTCTAGAGACCCTGTCTTTAAAAATGGTAATTATGAAATGTAGGTTAAACCACACTGATTTTATATTGTGTTACATAAAACTTTAGAAGGCTATCCAGGCAGAAAGGTTTGAAACACCATATGCATCATCTAGTATGAATATGCATGGAAAATTAACTGAATGGTAATCTAAACTCATAGGCAGTTGCCTGCAGTTATGTTTCTTGATGTATCTATAGAGAATTTTAGAAGAAATCCATCAGGGGAAGTTTTTCAGCTTTCTCATAAAGCTCTTCCCCCCACCCCCCACACTATTTAAATGCAAAAATTAAGATTCAGATATCTGGGTGACAGCTATTGGAAATAGAATGCAAGAACTTTTTTATGAATGGGAGTAGGATTATTCTTAGCAATTTATGTCAGGCTTGTAAAACGTCTTTTGCCTACTCTTTCAGAGCTACAGTTACAGATTCACACTGAGCTTGAAAGACATCTGGGCCTTCAATTATCTTTCTTCCTTTTTGTTCCTAATGGATTGGACATTATTTGACACTATCTTAGAAAATAAAGTCTTTACCTATACTGGAGAGCCAGTGATTTCACCATATTTCTGTTAGCCTCACAGGGGATGTTTTGAAGTTCCAGCAGCTTTGCTTCTGAAGGGAGTTAGCAGCTCTCCTGGATTCTCCAGGGTGAAGATTCATCTTAGGAAACAAACTGAATTGTTTATGGCACCTCTGAAACCCATGAAACCTTTCAGGAAGAACTTCCCTGAGAAAATCCTCTTCTCACTTCGAGTAGGTCCCAGTGGAGTCCTGTGTACGATGTGATGTAGTTGTCCCTAACCGGTAGGCCAAACATAAACAGGCTTTGTATTAGAGTCTGTCCTTGAGTGCTTGGTCAGGTAGAGGGAACTCTAAGGAATTTACTAATTTTATTCGTGCTTACCATTAAAAAAAAAAAACAAACAAAAAAACCTGACTTTGTCCCTTAGACCTTCTGTTAATTCATGTTCTACCCTCATGACAGCTTCTGGGAGCTGTTCTTGAAACTCTACACTTGACTATTTGGCAGAGGCAGGTATGTTCATTGAAATATCACATGCATAAACCTTTTGTAAATCTCTCTATGAGATAGTGGTGATGATGATGTAATGGTGATGCATATACACACAGGTTAGAAATAAAACTTAGTGGAAATTTGTCTTGTAGATATTTAATTCCTAATTTCTCATATTACGTGGCCTGTGGTTGGGGACCATGCACAATTTCTTCCTGCAGTGGTGTAAGTTGTCTAGTGTTGTGCATGTGGGTCACTGACATGTGTTCCTCTTCCTACTGGTGGTGGAAATGGTCAATGATTAAACCATCCTCTTTGCCTGGCCTAATCCATCTAAACATTATTTGTCTGTATTTGGCTAGTGTCTGTACTCTAACCACAGTCGATGGAAAGAATTTCCAAAGGATAAGATAAGATCAATCCCCTTCCTGAAATGCTTCCTCTCTCCAAAGACTGTAAAAGAGTAATTCTGCTCCGTTAGTAGCTACTTTCCTACTCCTGATTTGAGTTTGGCTGTTGTGGTACTTCAGGTTCTTAGACCGAAATCCATCCTGTTCCCTAGTACAACCCCACGTGCCGACCTATCCAGGCTGTAAGGTCAGTCTCTTGGATGTGTGCATGACTCCTCATCTGGAAGAACTTTACATGTTTTACACCTGAGGTTTAGACCTTGTTCATTCAGAACAAAGCCCATTTGCAGCAATTAGGCTTTTTCCCCTCTATGGCTTCTCAGCAGCCTGTTACATGCTGGTCATTCCAGCTGCTGCTAACCCTCTCTGCAGCCACTTCCCCTCTTTGTTTAACACTACCTTTCCTTCTTGGGGAAACCTTCCAGAGGAGAAAAAAAGGGAGAACCGTTTTGTGTCGGGGTCTTGATCACAGTTTCAGGAAAAGTCAAAGCAAATTCCTGGACCCATTTTCAGAAAAATTCGCACCTCCACCTTCAGCCACCTGGTGTGAAGGACCCTTTTGTTCAGATGGGAATGACTCCTTTGAAACACTTAAGCCTATAAACCAAACTAGATGATTTTTTTCTTTTGAAAAAAGTTTTAGCTAGGATTTACTTTTATGAAGTTTTCCTGAGGGTTGATATTTAGTTGAACTGTAGTCTGCTGCAGAAGGGGACAACTGAGTGCTCTCTTGAAGTCCCTTAAGCAAATGTTAATTGTCTACACTGCATAAGGACAGTAAGTGCTGGAGGAAAGATGCTGCCTGCAACCTTGTTGTAAATAATCAAAGATTGACTGGAACACAAGGAAGGTAACCCTTGGCTAAAGTTAGACTCAAAGTGAGATGTTGCTCGTGAAAATCTGAGCTTAAAGCAAAAACACATGATGGTTGGGGATTTCTGCTGGCTAGAAAGTCTTTCTAATAAGAAAACAAGGACAGGCAGGGTAGTGCTACTTTCAGCAGAAATTCTGCTCCAAGGCTCAGGCTTGGGTTATACGTGGAAGCTGTGACTTTCTGTCTCTTCTGTAAATTTTATTTAATGAGCTGTAAATGTTATGTGAGAATAACCATCTTAATATTTCTGAGGTTGTCTATCGTGCCAAATTCTTAGTTCACCCTCAGATAAGCCTATAGACTATGCAGATTTCATGAAAGATTTCCCATCTAAATATCTAAATATTGAAACTGAATTTAAAAGACCTGTTAAAGATGTATGAATGCAGACTTTAAAATTTTCATTTCAGCTGCTTTTGTTCCTAAGAAAGCACTTTAAAGATAAATTTTAAGGAATTATTTCATTGAGTGTTTATTAGCATATATGTCCATCTCTCTGCAGGCTCATACAATCTCAAACCTTTTGAAAAATTAGTGGTGTTTTGGAGTGAAATGCTAGTGCAAAACCAAGTATCAGTCAGCCAGCCAAAAGAGATGTGGGAGTTAATGCAGAAAAAAATATATTCAATCAGTTTGGAAAACAGGTTCAATGATAATTTTATAGCCCATGAAAATGTCTGTTTTGACTCTGCTGATATTTCTGATAAGAATCGTTAGGAGCAAGAGTTTGTTTGGAACCAAATATTTCATTGTCCAGAGAGAAAAAACAGTAAGAAAATACATATAGCCTGAGTAATCTTAGTTGAGCTTAGTTACAATGTTTTTTTACTCTGTAGGCAAAATAGTGCAGGAATTAAGAAATAATTTCCTCTCCTTGCCCAAGTGCTGCTGGAAAAAAATGGAACTGTGAGCACTTCCATTTTTTTCAACAAGTGTTTTCTGTTTCTTTTTGAAATAGCCGTGTGGTGTATCCAACCAGAAACTAAACTGAGGTGCTGAACTTCCGTGTGTACATCCCCTCTTCTCAGTGGCATAAGAAAACTATAACTGACCTTCAGTCATTTGTTTGCAGACTAAAGTAAAGCAGTGTGGAAACCATTCCATGGTCACCTACTGGTTTTGAGCATTTCATCCTGAATTGTAATGTACAATGTCTACCTATGTTCTTGCCTGCGTTGGTCATGCTAAATGAATAAAGTTAAAAGTTTCAGTAAATTAATTCTTAAGACTAGTGATTTATTAAAATGTCTAGTGATTTTTTTTCTTTTAACCCCTATCAAGCAGAGAAGCTTCCAGATGAAAGCTGGTATGCTATGTTCTCTCTTCATATTCCACAGAAAATTAGTTATAAGAATAAAGGAGAGAGTAATCATTCCAGATTTGCTCTTCTAGTGTCATTTCACTGATGAGGTCTAAGAATGAAAAGGAAGAAACTGGCTGGCAGGGCCTATTGGTTAAATGCTGTGTGAGAGCACTGTCAAAGCCTTGCTTTACCTGGCTGCAGAGAATGCCTACTTTTAAGTATCTGGGAGAAAGGCAAGTTTCCATAGTGCCAACCTTCATGTAAACAGGTTCTAGGAATATGTTCTCAGAATGAGCACAGAGGGCCCACATTCTTGTTTTTGAATGTTAGCTCATTGAAAGTGCAAGGAATGTTCTTTATCAATGAGTGAGTGGTTGTGTGTGTACATCAATTCTATGTATTCTATTATTTATAATACATAAATTATAATGTGTATATACTTATATGTACTTTTGGTATTTTAAAGTGAGAGAATCAGCTACTGTATAGCTGTTTTAATTTCACATAATCCATGCAGTCTCCTTCCATTCTGCTTGAATTGAGTAGTAGATACAGTGCAGCTTTTAAGCATAAAGCTACAGGGCTTAACAGATTAATTGCTGTAATGTAAAATGACTCCAATGTCCCTGCAGATCATGCTCTGTGAAAATTGCAACTAATTAAGGCTTGTTGGCTGTCCAAGTTGACGCAAATAGAAATAACTGTACACAAAACAATATTATCATAATAAATTAACAAATCGCATTTTCTCTAAGCTTTTTCAGAAATTTGTTGCATGTTTACATTAAATAGATATATTAATCTAAAATTTTGAAGCAATTAAGTCATTAATGGTTTCTTGGATTTTAATTATGCTAAAAGCTCTTGGGGCTGGGACTTGTCACTTTGGAGTTTGTGAAATTCTGCTGTCATTGCAATTGTAGGCTCAGTACTACCACAAATAATTCAATAGCAGAAGGTAGTAATCCTTGGATTTCATATATTTAGGATGTGCATTAAATAATATATTGAGGTTTTTACTTTGCTTTTTCTGAATAAGGCAAATTTTATGAGGACTTTCTTAAAAACTGGTCATTTCGTCTTTTTATTTTCACAAGTGCTTTATGAATATGACATGTCAATTTCCATCTTCCTCTGTAACAGAAGTTGTAAAATTGTGAGATTTGTACATTTGCTTGTCTCTGAAGAAATGTCTATTTTATACAGGCTTATTTTCATCCTTATGTGAAGTATTTCATATTTATAAGGGAAATAAAAAGCCCTTTAAAGTGGAAGGACAGTGTAAATTTAAAAAACAAAGAAACTGAATGTAAAGCCTAGAAATCATTGAGGTAATGATATGGATGTGCACATCTTTACTTTTGAATGAGTCCTGATAGTTACAGAGATAAAACACTTAGTAATATTTCAGTTGTAGGCTTTGAACCCTTCTGTACTGAATTGGTGGCAGTTCATGAAAATATTTAGAGAAACTCTTAACTGTAGTATTTATGAGTATTTACAAATCCTTAATGCTTAGTAGCAGTCAAACAACAAGATGAACAGAAGTCTCTCCCAAACTTCTTAAAAGGAGCTTAAGAAGAGTGGGGTATTACTTACTAAGCATAACTAATGCTGCACAAACTATCTCTCTCTTAATCATAAATTCACATTTGCATGGTGTGGTGACGTTTCAGTTATGAATAAAGCAAAACTGTGCCTGATTGCATCCTGACTGTGATACACCTAAAGTGCTAGCCCTTGGCATAATCTCTGTGATGTTTGTGTGTTTAGGAGAGCTGCATGCATCTATTTTATTTTCAAGCATTCAGCTAACCTTTTCAGGTTATTTGAGCATATGAAAAGGAGGCAAAATATACCCCAGCCTGATTGTTGTGAGGCTGCAGAGCATCAGGAACCTGGCAGAAAAAAATTGCTGCTGGTCTCAGCATCTCACACATTTTTAAGGGGCTTGGGGAAGGTTTTATCACTGTCTTCAGCTCAACCTCTACGGTCCAAGAAGCAAGGTGACTTTTGGGGACTGTCTCCTGACTCCTGTCCCGGTCATTATCTCCAGCTGAGTGACTTTTCCTAGTTGCTGATGCAGGCCTGTGATTAAAAAGCATTAGCTCAGAACATATAGTTTGTTCTAGAGTAATTTGTACAATGCGTAGTGTAGTTTATCTAATATGGGTGGAAAATTACTCAGGTTATGAAATTTGCAAAAAAAGCTTGTGGCCACATTTGGAAAATAAAATGCATGTTTATTGTTTATGCTTTTGCTGTTCTTTATGCAAATTGGCTGATGAAAAATGAATGCAGTAATTTTTTTTTTTTTTTTGGTAGGGAAACTGAAATCCTTTACCCTGCACAACTCTAGCTCATTAGTAAACTTGAATGACGTTTTACATCTTTGGTTTCTTTTCTGTGGTGTAGCATGGAGACTGCTTTAATAAATATGTCACTGCCTAATCACACTGCATCATATATGTTGAAGTATTGTTACAAGTGTTTTGGATGTGGGTGCTTATGCAGAGATTCCCACTTTTACTTTTCAATACATTTCACATCCAGGCAGCAATGTCCCAGCTCTGCCTCTCTGGATAATGCCATGATGGTGTCCTCCTCTGTTTGCTGTGCTTCTGTCCTGCCTTTATGTTTTCTGGCAAATCACACCTCCTCCCTTCCTGAGCAAGCCCTTAAATTCTGTTCTGGGAAACAGGAAACTCTGCAGCTCCCATGTGGACAAGCTGTGCTCTGTGCTGCAGCACATACCTTGTGTGCTCACGGGGTGCACTTGGGCTGTGACTCCTTGTGTGTTTACCTGTCTCACTTCACAGAGGAGCACTGTTGCTCCTTGCCTCAGACTCAGACATGTGTGCACCTCACCTGATCAAATTTTATCTTTCCTATACCACAGACTCCTCTGATGACAATTTTGATGCTGTCAAGGAAACAATAGCAATAGTTTGCTTGTATCCCTGGCACAATGTAGGCAGATCATCAACCAGAATACCAAATGCAGTCTGTTTAAAAATGCTGTGTGGTATTAAGAATTTCTGTTCATCTATATTGACTAGATCAACATCTATCAATGTTATGTCATTTTATGAGTCTGTGTATAGTTTCTGTCCTTGTTTCCCCAAAAGAAAATCAGTGAAAACAAAGCTGTTCAATGCATTTGTCATCTATTCCATTCAATGCTACCAGTAGATGTGTTTCATACAGGCTGTCTTTTGAATGTGTTAAGATTGACTTTATCTGCTTGCAGGCTGTTCTGTTTCACCACAATGATGTATCACCTCACTGCTTTTATGTAATAGGTGATCTTGCTTCATAATGCTTTTGTTCATTTTTCTCAAACTTTGCCAAGTCAAAGCTAAAGCTCACTGATCTTCAAAAGTCACCTCGAAATCTGATGAGGACTTACTTGTTTTTCAAAATTTCAGAAAATCTAGAAATTAGAAGCAGGATTGTGTTATTAAGGGCTTTGATAGCTGGTGGAAGACAGGATGATGTAATGGGAACACTTAGGACCCTTTTCAGGAGCAATGCCATTGCCTCTGCAAGAATTCTGACAGTTTTAAAGTTTTAATGCTACTGGACATTTGAAAACACAGTATTCACTCATCTGTCAGACGACTGAATGTGAGGTACCATTGTTTCATAAGCAACTTGCTCCTGTGCATTGGATAAAATTTATACTGCAGATAGTGTTGCAAAATCTTTGTCAAAGTTCTGACTACCACCCTCTTCCACAAGGAATTATTACAGGGAAAGCCTGATATGACCTCTCTTCATATTGTCTGTTTTACAAATCCTTGTCTGGTAGATTCTGGTTCCTTTCAACTTTTCAGGAAAGTTGCAATGGAGGATGAGGGAAGCAAGGAAGTAAAAGAGGATAGTAAGGAGAGAGTAGTCTTGTGAGAAGAGAAAAACTTTTTTACTATTATGCATGGATACATTACCCATACATCTGACTGGTTTGAAATAATCATTATACATACAGAAGCAAAGCAATCACATTCCAAAAGCTGGAAAATATTGAGACAGAAAGTCACATGAGGTAACATCTACAGAAAGAGAAAGGAAAAGCCCTCCATCAATTTCTGAATTAGCAATGTGTTTTTCAAATGAAAATGCTGGTTTTTTTGGTAGAATCTAACCATTTTATCATATTACATATGTGAATATAAGTTAGAAACAAAGTATTTTAAAAGCTCCCTCCAGTTTTTCAGCTATTGAGGAACAGCCTATATTTCTCATAAAGGACTGTTCAAGTTATTTTCAAATGATGAGATAAGGGAAAGAAACTATAGCTATTTTCCACCAAGGTTTGGCAATTCTGTTGAAGAAATCAGGCAGTGACACATGGAAAGAGAGCCCTGTATACAAATAAATCATTCTTGACATATCCCTTAGGCAGTTAGCTTTCTTATGCTATGCAGTGCACTGGGACGTACTATTATTATTTCCCATGTGATTATATGTGTGCATATGCTGTCACTTTCCATTGCTGGAATAAGCTGTTTGAGCTGGATTTTTAAAATATTCCCTCTTTATTCATCAATGAAGAGTCAGTTTGATGCAAATGAAGGGTTTCCTGAATTTCATTAACAAGGAAAAAAAGTCTTTTTCTTCTCTGTCTCATCTCCAGTTGTGCAGCTAAGGCAAGTCAACAACCTCTAAGGTGTTGCTTTAGATGCTGGAAGTGGTGTGAAGTAAAATGAAAAAGATGCAGCTTTAGCTGTCCATCTCCCATTTGAAGGCCTCCAGTTACAGTGTGTTGAGTGCTAACAGCTAGCACTGAAACCCAGAAGAGCTGTGTGAGTATGTGTTATCTCCCCACATGTAGACCTAGGGAAAGATACCTTTGCATGAAGCAGTGGGAAAGATAATTGTCTTTTGTAAATTACTGCATGATGCCCTGTGCAGTTTTCAGGGTGATTTTATTTGTGGCTCTCTGTCCTTCCATCTCTTCTGCTTAGAGCCTGGTAAGATAATGATGTTTTCACTTCATTAAATCAGGACTAAGACCTCTGTGACTCCTGGTCGCAATCATATCTGGTTTATCCTGGAGGGAAGAAGGGTCCAGTTAAATTTGTTTGTTCTTGAATGCTGTTCTGTCATATTCTTTTTGACAGTTATAATTTCTCAATGGCTTTAGGTGCTTGTTGTAGGGGGAAACAGAGTATTTAGCATCCTTGTCGATGTAGGGAATATAACATGCTCAGTGTTTTGCAAAACTAGTATGGATCATTCTGTGGCAGATTGATATTCTAGTAAATATTGCTGGAAGTTCTATCTCTGAAAATGGATCTTTTTTTTGTTAATCACTGGGTGTTCCAGGATGTCTGTTGCTGTGGAAAGGCACAAGAGATTGAACAGGTTGGCTACAGTGAGAGAGGAGTGACTTCTTATGCAGCAACACTTGTTTGCCCTTAGGTTGCTGTTATTTTCCATCTCTAATCATAAAGCTGTGGGGGAAGACAGGAGATTTCATCTCCCAAATTCAGGCGTTTCAATTACCAGCCACAGCCAAAGGTTTATCAGATGAAGCCATATGTGATATTGGCCTGTGGCACTCTTGCTTTCTCATGGACCCATCATTTTCCCTCCCACTTTGCTCCCTTTGCAGTTTTGTCACAAAGCTTTGTGCAACTGTGCTGTGAGTTGGTTTTGGAAATAAACGACTTAAGAAGTGTGTGAGCTGGGAAAATCTAAGAAAAATGGTGTTTCTCATGAAAACAGAGGCATTCAAAGGATCTTCTTCTGAGGAACCTTACGTTGTATGTGAAGATGATGAGTGACTCCTTGATAATTCTCTTTCCTGTACAGAGGGAAGTGGCTGGAAGTTAACTGGTGTCCACATGTTTTATATGACAGCAGAGGAGCCCTAGGTGTGAATTGTCCTTCTTTGCAGCTGTAAATACAGATTTTTCTTTTCTAGCAAGCCTTCCTCTGCTCACAAAATTGTAGCGTCATGTATCTTGTGCAAACCAAGTTGCAATGCAGAGCAATGACCTGATCACAAATGGGATATTTTCTTGCATTTGTTCTTTTTACCTTCAGTGGTTCAGTGGTAGCTGCTCTCCCTGTGCTTTTTGAGAGGAAATAAGGTAACCTAAAGCTATTTTGTGTTTCTCCTTTAGCAGCTCCTTATGCCTGAGACTTCTGAGCCAGAGTCCCCTGGCTCTTGTTATGGCTTTTGCTGTTCACAATTAATAGTCACTGTGCTTTGGCTGCAGCTGCTTCAGAGCAGGAGTGAGAAGCCACAGCCGGAGGGGTTTGCCTTCAAAACACACCTAGCACTTGGCTGGTGACTTCAATCAAGTTTATTTCAAAGCACCTCTGACTAGCAGTGCAGGCACTGTGAGTTATCATGCCATCAAATGTGCATGCTGGATCTGGCTCAGACCTCAGAAGGTTATTTCAGCCTGCTATTATTAAAGTGTTTAAAAATAAACTGTGGCTTTCAGTCGCTGTCCAAGGTGAGGGGATGGTCAATGAGCCCTTCCCTCAGCTGGAAGCACAGCTGAGAGCCAACAGATTCAGCTCTTCCCACATAGTCAGAAGGAGGAGAAGAAAACGATGCAGCTTCCAGGCTCCTTTCTTCCCCATGTTCAATATCAGACTTTTTTGCATGTTATGATCTCTGTTGTTAGAAAGGAAGGCTGCTTTTGCCTCTGTGGGTTGCATAGGGTATGTAGGAACTACCTGATGGATGAAATTATGGGTCCATCCTGGTCAGTGTTCTTTGATAAATTCAGACCAGCCAGCAGCATTTCTTCTTTCTTTGTTTTCTCCTTTTTTAACTGTGGGATCTGTCTTAATACAGTAGAGGCATAGAGAAAATCCTTTCATATAGAAAGAGATACTGTTTTAGGATTGCAAATATATTGGAGCATACAGACGAAGTTTATTTGGAAGTGAGAAATATGCCTGTATGCATGTCTCTACAGAGATGGTAATTTGAAATTATTTAGTTTAAGATGGTATACATAGTGTCACTTCAAATACATGTCATAAATTTTTACACAGAGATGGTATGGGGAAAGAATGGAGACATAACTATCTAATACTTGTGGTTAAGTGTATGTCAATGCCTTAACTAATTATTTTAGAAGAAAGTATTCAAGGCCAAAGCCTTCTAAACAGAAAGGTGATTTTATGGCTAGCCCCAAGCATGTGGCTTAAGACACCACTGCAGAAATTTATGTTTTCTATAACTCATTATTTCATAGTTTATTTCATAATGACTATGATACTGAGTTAACTGGAGTATGAAATTATGTAAAGCAACCATTTCAATATCAAAAAAGAAATGCAATCAAAGAAAGTATTAAAACGTCTTCCTTTATTCCTTGTTTACATGACAAATGGAACAATAGTTAAATGATACATCCACAGTAGAATCCAGTAGAATTGAAATTGTGCAAAAACCATTTGTTATCTTTTGAAACTCTTTCTTAATGGTGCCTTACATGTAACCTTCATAGTCAATGGCAAATGCCTCCTTTTAATATTTTTTCACTTCTTTTGCCCATCTAACATCTTCAGTTTCAGCCCCTTAGTCAAATGGATGTTCCCAGAGTGCAAAGTCCTGACTTCCATGGTCTCTTGTGTGAGAGATTCCAACTGGTGTCATGTCCATGTTGTTCCTATGCTGAGAACCACCTACTGTAAAGAGCAAACCTTACTGCTAAATTGTCTTACTCAACCATAGCAATGTACTCTGAGGGCCAGATGCTGACACATCATGTAGCACACGGGCAGTCATGTAGGTGTTCTGTGGGCTGGAGTGTGCCTCACCTCCTGTGTACTTGTCTCATGGGACGTGCTTTTCACAACCCAAGCTGCTGACTGCTCATTGCATGAACTTTCAAAATGACAGTCCTGGGCTTGTACTGATACTTACACCCTCCAGCTCCGTGACAGTGCCCCTTTGGCTGCAATTTTCCTTGTTGCTGGCTTCTCTGACCTTCTTTTAACTCTTCACAGCTCCTTGACTGTCCCAGTGTTTCACTGAGAAGACTTGCAAGGAGAATACAGTTCTAGAGAGAACTGTATAAAAAAAGAGGGTTTTGTTGAATTTTAGGAAAAGTTATTGTTTCCCTCTCCTCTACTCTCTGCCCCACCACATTTTAAGAGGGAGGTGCCTGAAGGCAAGGAGAAATCTCATGTTTAGCAACAAATAAATTTGTCCTTTTGACTTGCAGAGGTGGAAAATACTGAGAAGGTTGAGGGAGGGCTTTGTCATGATCATCTTCTGAGCTTTGAACAGTGAAACATAGACACTTGTCAGCCCTCTTACTGAGTGGTGGCAGATGAAACGAGGGGAAGAGTGCTGTTTTACATTATGCAATAACATGTTCAATGGAATTCTTCCTTTTCATTGGCTTCCTGCTGGTTTTGGTGGTCATTCAGAAATGTCACCTTCAACCCTATGAACCCTGAGAAAGGCAATAATAAATAGGCCAACAAAGCATGCTGCAAATATCAGACCTCTTCATGTGAAATTTGAGCTGTACATTCTGATCTTTGTTCATTTAGCATGCTTACAAAACCTTTTTGGTGTATAATGTCTCAGAGGCAAGCACAATTTAATTTTTGATCTGCCAAAGGAAGACACCTGTTTTTCTTATGTCTAATTAATTACTGTTAAATATTTGTGAGAAGGTGGACACAGTCCATAGAAGGGAGGTAAAGATAAGCCTTCTTGGAGAGAGAAAAGAATTTAATGGAATTATAAATGTATGGAAACTTAACTTTACAGCTGAAATGCAAATTAATAACACTGAAAAATTTTCATTATCTGAAAGCAATTTAAAAGTCAAACCAAACAATGTTGCACCCCTGCTGTAGGAAAATACTTACCTGAATTGAAGTTGCTTCTAGGTGGCTACAGCATATTGATAATTAATCCCTATTTGGTGTGTGAAAAGCAAAGAATGAAAGTTGTAGCAGTTCAACTCACACATAAACCTGACTGTTAGGCATTTTTTTAACATTATGTGGTGTCTAGGGATGAAGGACAAGGAGAGTAAGGCAACTAAATACTTTTAAGAATTCTGAGAACTCCCAAGACATTAATTCATGAGTCAGACATCCTTTCCCCTTGGGAGGCTTACTGGTGGAATCAAATGAGAAAAGAGAGTGCTTGCTTTCTTTTGTACTCTTGCTTCTGAGGCAGCAGAGAAAGGAGTTAATCAGGTACTGAGTATTTGCTTTGATTTTCCTCTTAAACCAAGGAGCATTTATTAGATTTTTGTTTTACCTTGCTTTGTCTTGCCTTCAGAATTCCATAGGAAGATGCAGTCTTTATATGTGTAGGCCAAGGAAGGTATCACAGATACTTTTTAGTTACATGAAAACCATATTTGCTTGTTAGAAAATGAAGTTAAATAATGCCTCCAAAGGCTGTCAAAATTTCTTGATTTTTACTTGAATTCCATTAATTTGAATGCTTCTAATTCCTAATTGCTAATAATTTCTAAGCTTTGAAGATTTGAAGAGCTATCTACAGTGCAATTTTTGCTTCTTTTGAACTTTCATTATTTTTTTTAGATGTTCCAGAACAAAAAAGAGAACATAGAGTCTAAAGGTGTATCTGCCAGGCAACAAGTCAAAGTTTTCTCTTCATATACTGAAAACCTGGAGGTATAAATATATGCATTTGTCAGTGATTCTAAAGATCAGCAATTTGAAAAATGAAATTTTTAATCCATAGGGACATTATTTTGGTTAATGCTTGGACTCAGTGGTTGTAAATCTTCTTATTTTAGTTTCTACCTGTTGCTATTTCTTACACAGGAAATGTTCACCAAGCAACAAAATAGTCATCCATCCACTTTAATATACCCAATTTGTGGGTATATTAAAGTGGTTTCTCTTTTCTATTCATCTGTTTATTTTTTGCTGTTGTTACATGTGTGTAAAGTCCTGAAATAAGAAATGAAAAATATGTTACAGTAAAATATATCTAACTTAGGAAAATATAGTAATGATAGCACATCTAGGAAACAGGAAATTGGTTGTGAATATTATTGACTCATTTAGCAGATATTTTGAAGGGGAATATTAATATTGGCCTCTGGGTCTTGGTTGTGTATATGTATTTCGTGAAACAAGTTCATAAAAACATTCAAGAGTGTGTTTTTTATAGAGCTAGAGTATTATGATATGTTTTTTCTACATTAGTTTTTCTATGATACTTTCTTGATAGTTTATTTTTAGATAAAATAATTGTAATAGTAGCTATGTAGCATTGTATATTTTCAAAGCATTGATACAGTGGAGAAAACATGAAGAATTTTTTTGAAAAAGAAAGTGGTTTCGGTGGTTTTTTTGGTTTTTTTTCTCATAAAATAAATTGTGTGGTCTATAATTACTTTTCTTATCTTTGAAGTCAGTGGCATTTTACCTTGGGAACATAAGGTTGAATGAGGCTTTGTTAGTAGTTCTGTAGTCAGAGTGGGAGGCAGCCAGATTAGACTGGATTTGGGTAAACCAGGAAATGTGCTGCTTTAGTGAATTAGAGACATTCTTCTGGCAATTCATATAAGTGACTAGCAAGGATACTCCACGCCTGTGTAGCAAGGGATGAGAGGGAAACTGTCACTCCAACCTCCTGTCAGTAAACTCATTTCACCTTATTAAGTGTCAGTTTCTTTATTTTTAAAACAAAGATGCCAAAGAGGTATGCTGTGATGGTTTGCTAATGTTTGTGGAAAAGGATTGCTGTGTTGCAGTAACTCTTGCTCTCCGCAGCTCCCGGTGCCTCTGAAGAGCCTACTCAGCCCTGAAGGCTTCTGAAATGTTTCACGTGAGTGTGTGTGTTAACACACCTTTGAATGTCGGATGAAATGATCTCTGAAAATCCAGCCTTGCTAGTAGGTCTCTGGGGACACCTTCACAACTCGTGTTCTCTGAGTCATGATGTCTAGCTTAAAGAATAACCAAGAAATCCAGGTTTGCCCCTGTTAGATGAGAATGTTGCTAATGTAACAGGGAATGTCACTGGTCCCTGGGGTTATAAGCACTCCTGAAATCATACTGTATCAAAGATACTTTTCTCTTAAACTTTCCTGTCCACTTTTTCTCTAGAGCAAAATATTTCAATTTGTGTAAAATAAAAAGGTTTGTTCATTACAGTGCATTGCTGCTCTAAGATAGAGGTTCATTTGTAGACTTATTAATAAGATTGTTTCTCTACCCTAGGTTGTATACCTGCTTTTAAAGAAAAAGAATTGGCCAGTTATTCAACCAAATAGAGTGTCTCTCAAGATCAAATTACGATGTCACGCTTTGTTTCCTGATGAAATTGCCATGTCATTCTCTTGCTAAAAATTTCTTCTGATCTGCTTTAATCATACATTAGGAAAAAGTATCTTAAAACCTGCTCTTATATTACAGTTTCCTTTAATGCTTAACTTAGCAGAAATTTATTGGACATAATTTTATAGCTACTGAATACTTATAGTCTGAGGTGCAACAAGAAGAAATTATTCTGTCATGTTTCAGGATGTGAGGCAAACATTTTGATTTGAAATTGAAAAAAAATTAATGGATTTTCAAAGATACCTGAAGAATGTGATGCAGTCTGGTCATAATGAAATTATCTCAGAAGTAAAATAATCTCACTGATTTTTTTAAAATGAAACTTTACAAGTCTGTAAACATTTTGAATTTTCTCTCCAATATAAAATCTTCTATTCAGTGGCTCAGATTCTCCTTACATTATGTAATTTTACATTTGTATTCTATCTGTTCTCAAAACTAGGGTAACTAAAGCCTAACAGTTCTAAGCACAATTGCTATCATGAGTCTATTGTCTTTAGAAATCTACTCTCTGAATATGAAGTATCCTCAGGTTGTTTCAATGGTATTCATATCCCAAGTGCATTAGAAGTGAGGATGGGAGGCATTTTCTCAAATGCTGGTGTGTAGAGAGTTGTTTAGGCTAATCTTCTTCCATAACCCACAGTCAAATGTCCACTGACATGCCACATGTCATGTACACTGTCATGTCACTGTCATGAACTGTGGTTCTGTTCTAAAGGATGAATGGTAAGCTAGAATTGCCCCACTCTCTCATCTGTAAAAAGAGGCTAGCAGGTAGGAATTCTGTGCAGACTCATTGTAAATATCTATTTTCTGAAGCCCCAGTGAGCTTAAAGAGAACATAGACCTTGAAATTCTCCAAGTGGGGCAGCTCTGAATAAGGAGAACATGTATGTTTCCAAGAAAATGATGAAGACACAACAAGGAATCAGCTGGTAATTTTGTGCACCTCCAGGCTCAGAGGAAAGATAAGGAGATTATTTAATATCATAGTTTTGATAATTTTGAGGACTGTAAGTCACATGGCCACATGTGACTATTAGCTCTGAATTTGGTCTTGTTAACCTGGGAACCTGAGAGAAAGGTTGATGTTTTTAACTAGGAAGGAATTGGCACATAAATGCTTATTTAGAAAAACAGGCAAGTGCTAGATTTTCAATGCAAGCTTATTTTCCACTAACTTTGATGAGATTTATTATTTCTACAATAGCAGGAACTTACAAGATGTTAGAAAACATCCTTTAAAAACACCTCTTTGAGATAACTTCCTGCCTGGTTAAGGATTTTGTAACATTTACCATTCAAAGATGGTTTGTGCATGGACATTTTAGATACAGTAATTGTAATAGCAGCTGTGCAACACTTTTATTTTCAAAGAATTTCAAAGCACATTTTCATAGTATTATATGTGGTTTCAACTGCCCTATCTCAGCACTTAAGAACCATACATCAAAGAGTTTTAAATCCCACCAATCCTACAAGCTCTGTTTCCCCTTTCTACATAATTAAGTTAATCTTTCAAGGCAAGTTGACACATGTAGTCAATTGGTTACAGGGATTTTTAAGATCATATTTTGTATTCTTCTAACAGGCTGGTAACTATGGTGAAATCTAACTCGGGAAATTTTCAGCTTGCACTGACAGTTCTTCATTATTAAATTCAAAGGGCATATATGCTGATTGATTTCTGATTATATCCGTGTCTTCTAGAATGCTGTGTGTAGTTTATCTCGACAGTTTCTTTTACAGTCAAATATTTAGAGGGAATAATTCACTGTGTTATGTGCAGTTATTTGAAATAATAGTGTTTTGATCAGTAATATTTCCAGGATTCCAGATATTGGCAATGTAAGCTGCAATAAAATGTTCATTATAGTTCATATTGTTATAATTTTCCTCCTATGTAGCTGCTTTAATGCATTATTAGTTACTGTGAAATTTATAGGAAGCTAGAGAAACAAACAGCTACCTAGTGTGGAGCATGAAACCTGCATTTAGTGACTGCTGGTATCTTGACTGATGTGCTATTATGCTGAAAACATGGTATATAAACAATTTACTGATGAAGGAAGAACCTTTTGTTGGGATTTTGACCAAGGTCAACTTGATACTAAGGAGAAGGTCATGGGCAGAAAATTACTTCACCAATAAATGGCCTGATAATCTTCAGGATGAATCAGTTACTTTGCATGACTGATGACAAAAGGAAGAGTGTATTAGGGGCTATAAGATAAAAGCTTTAATGTCATCACAGAGTGCTGATGATGGGTCAGATGCTGCTCCTGACACACCACTTTGAATCTGGACTTCTGAAATTGCTGGACCAACCTAGGTTTCTGTAGCCCTTGTTTTTCACTATTGCATAGCTATTTCTGTTCAGTGGTTTCTGGAGCACATGTGTTTGTCTCCACTTGTTCCTGCATCCCTGTAGGAGAAGCATCCAAGAGGGATGGTGAGCCAGGGAGGGCAAGAGGGACTGGGACCTTATGCTCAGGGCTGTTTGCTGCCCTTTGGCTTGCTGAACCACCATGAGTAAGCCTTTCCAGCTGGCACCAAGGGCACAGCTATGATGAAGGACTGAAGATATAGGACTGTTACATTCAGTGCAGTTAGTCCAGGCTTGCAGTAAATCAAGTGGCCTTTTGTTGATAATGGCATGACTTGTTACTATGAGAAACCAACTACATACCGGCAAGAGAGAAAGATTGCAGACTGAATCTTTATGGCATGTTTATTTTCCTTTTCATTAGGAAAGCAAACAAATTAATTGCGTGTTGCGCTTTCAGGTTAAAGACAAGATGATTTTTTTTACGTTCTTGGTGAAAAGATGGTCTCTCTTCAACTGTACACTAAAACCATCCTGCATAGAGGATCTAGCATGCTGTGGAAGTTACAAAGCAGCCCGTAGCAATGGCATGTTTTCAGTTATGTACATTTGCCATGGAGAGATCCTGTCTTCTAAAGAGCTGCTCTTTCTCTGCCCTCTGTTACCAAGAGCAATTCTCCAAACTGTTACACCAACAGAAGGAAACACTTCCTTCATTCAGTGTTTTCCAGTTATGGTAATTGTGATCAGCTCCTTCCTCATGGATTTTCAGTGTTAATTCTCCACCTGCAGACATACCTGTGCAATACTGAAAGTGTCTAATCTCATCTACACACAGTTTGTGGTCTGAATCTAAGCCACACATCTAAACCCAGTCTTTCTGTAGGAGGTGGTTGATGTTTATGGAAAGCTTAGTTTTGATTATGGCACAAGTGACTGCCAAAACATGTGTGAAGGGTTAATTACGTTAAATAGGTACTACTGATCAGAACTGTTCAAATTGCACGTGTCTGAGAAACAGGAAATTCTGAAGAAGTCTCCTTCAGTACTGCATGGTGGCATCAAGCCCCTGAAATAAATCGCCCTATTTGCAGGTAACTTACTAAACTAAAGAATAATTTTATTTTTCTGTATCAAGTACGTGAGTCTTCCTTTCACTGCTAACTTGGGAATTCCTCCTGTCTGCTCCGTGAGCTAGTTAGCCCACGTATGATAGCAGTTCTCAAGTCTAGCCTGAGGTTTAGAGTAAATTCAGGCTGAAGATCAAAATGAGGCTTCTAATCAGCCTTTAATTCAAAACATTTTTGCTGGCATTTTATCAACTTCTGTTGCATCTGAGATAAGAATATCACCAGAGGTTGAATAAGGCTGTGTTTATTTTTCCTTTGTACTGAGCTACATTATGTGGCATAATTATTAGCACTATTCTTAGAAATTAGGACTCACTTTATGAAACTAATGTTTAGAAATAGCATCAACTGTTTGTCTCCTGTAAGTCATTCCAACTACTAATCTTTAAAAAGGCAGTGTTATAGTTTTAACAGTGCCTTGAGGGTAGATGGGTAAGTTTTGTTTTACTGATGTTTTCTGTTACAACCCATCCACTCATGCCTGGTTTATAGTGACAGCTGAGTACTTTATATTTGGCTGTTTTTTTATGTAAAGAGTCCAATGGCTTGATGCATACATGTCATCCAGATTTAGTTCAAAAAACACTTTTACCATGCCATTAGCTTAGTGGAGATATTTAATGGGACCTGGGGGAATTGAAGCTTTCTCACATACCCTGTCACCATTTTGAACTTCATTCCCAGTTTACCTCTGAGGTAAATGTGTATGAGAATAATAATTAATAATTCATAGATCAGCATCTTGCTGTGTGTCTGTGTGTCTTACACGCCTGTACTGAATATATGTGTTGGGTACTTTGAAATTACATGGGTTTTTCCAGATTCATCTGGAGTAAAAAAAAAGATCGTAAAGTCCTTGTTCTGAGCAATGGATGTCAGGCTTTGTTTTATGGCTTGTCTATAATTTTATTGCACCTTGTAGCTGCAGACCAGTACAGCAGTAGTCTGTGCACTTTGAGTGAGCTTATGCATACACAGGCACATGGAGTCAGCGTCACATTACCAAAATCAATGTGCTTATTGCTATCTTAGCAAGATTCTTCAGCACGTGTCTCATTGAGAACTCTGACTTGCACAGTCACTGTCTCAGGTGGTCTGACATTGCCAGGCTAGGTTACTTTCTTTGGCTTACTCTCTCATTTCTCTGGTTCTTTGAAATTTGGTTTGTTTCTATTCTCCATTCCAACAGCATTAAACTTCATTGTGTTCTGCTGAGTTATCTTGTTGCTACATCAGTGCAGCTGCATTTGTAATCAGGTCTTGTATGGTGATGATCAGGCAGTAAAGGACTACAAACCTGAACCAACTTATATTTTTGGAAGAGTGTTATTGATACTGGGAGCATTACAGAGAGCCTGGATTTGAAAGAAATGAGGGAAAGATGTCCTTGCCTGTGCAGGCTGTTGCTGTGCTATAATGTGGATGCATGTATACCATACTAGTCTCACCTAATGGCCTGCTGCCTCCCCGGCGTGCCTTGTAAATGCACATTTAACTGGTAAAAGTTCTCTTGCTCTGGCATGGGACTTGCCTTATTGCCTTCTGTGTTCTTTCACAGGCCCAAGTTTCCAAATGGCTGTTCTGATGTCTGTATGCATCTGTTCATAAATGGAAGTCAGCCCTATATTGCATGAGTCAGTTTTATGCTTTGTCATTTCTGCAGCCAGGAAACAACTAAAATGTTTTAATATCTGGCTCTATCTACACAGAATTTGGCTCATTTTGCTTGGAAGTTTTCCATCTACCTCATATTCTTTGCTTGGAAAGTGCAAGAACCTCACAGTCAAACCAGTTATAGCAATGTCACACCATGGCCTCTTTAGCCTCTTGCAATGTGCAGATTTTGGTAACATAGAACAGCAGGAAACAAATATAATTGTGTCTTCAGACTCTACTATTATCATATTAAGTAAAATAAAAAATACTTTGACTCAACCAGTATGGGTAGTGACTTTGCTTTCCTGTTCTGGTTGTCTACTGTGGTCATGGATTTGTGACAGTGGATAAGGTAATACACCAGTGGTCAGTTCATCTAGAATGGGCTCAGGTCCTGTTAAACCTTTCCAGGCTTTCATCCTCAGTTTCTAACATCTGAGTATTTGGATTGTTAGCCAGTGGTAGAATCACAGAATGACTGGGTTGGAAGAGACCTTCAAGATCATCGAGTCCAACCCATGCCCCAACACCTCAACTAGACCATGGCACCAAGTGCCACATCCAGTCTTTTCTTACACACATCCAGGGATGGTGACTCCACCACCTCCCTGGGCAGACCATTCCAGTACTTTATCACTCTTCCAGTGAAAAACTTCTTCCTAATATCCAACCTAATTTCCCCCTGATGCAACTTGAGACTGTGTCCTCTTGTAAATAGAAAGGGATTTAAAAACAGACATTTGAGGTACTTTTCCTGGTGATATCTTGCATAATTTTTCATGCATTTGAAATAAACCGTTGAAATGAAGTTTTGAAACATACATTTTCGCACTTCATATCTGAAGCATTATATGACTTGATATCATTTGTTAGCCAAAATATTTGATGAAATCCCTTCATGTGACATGGGAAATAAAACTTCTTTTATTTTAAAATGTAGATCTATACTCAGTGATCAGAACTCCATCTTAGCTGTCCTGACATATATTCCACTTGGGGTCATAACCCTCTTATTCCAAAACTACTGTCATAACCTGTTTCATATTGATAGTGTGCTAAGAGAAGCAATATTTCTTGCTTCCCAAGCTCTTGCTATCCATAGTTTTCCAGCTTTTAGCACATTTTCCATAGGCTGTATTGTGTATCTCTTCCCCAGGATGCCTGTTAATGTTGAGATTCAGTTGAAATTTTATGGTTGAAATCTAAAGAAAAAAACAAACCAAAACCAAACACACTCCTCCCCCCACCCCCTGTCCCAAAGGAATAACTATCTTCTCTTTGCACCACAATTACCTATATCTGAAGGATTAGCTGTTTCCTGCTCATTTATCTTATGAATAAACTACAGTGAACTCATGAACAAGAAAGGCTTGTGTAATGGCCACGTTCAACAAACCCTCTTAATCTTGTTTGTGATTTAACCTCATGTAACACAGAGAATTTTCTGAGTCCCAGAAAGTTTTTACTGATTGGACCAAAAGAGAAATCTGTATCTGGTAATGTGGGTAACAGTGAGACCTGCATTAGGAAATTATATAATCAAATAAGCAGATGATTTTTAATCAAGAAAAAAAAATTACAAAAGCTGTGACAGCAAGGCATGAGGTCTAGAAGGAGGAACATAAATTTTGCTATAAATCCCATGCAGAAATTAAGATGAAAGCCCAAGAGTGTCAGTTGAAACAAACTGAAAAATCTGATATTTCTTTTTGGTCTATTTTCCATAAAGCTCAAGACCTTTGTCAGATTGCCACATTGATATGCTTGCTACAGGCAGCCTGGGCAAACAGCCCTCACCAGACCAGTCCTGTGTTCTGCTTTGCTTGTCTCTCCCTCTAGTGAGTATCCCCAGTTTCCACTGCAGGAGGTGCTCAGTATTTCATAGGTTGAGCCTAAATAGCTACATATATTTGATTCCATTTCACTTCCAGATAGCTTTTTTTTTTTTTAATAGAAATAGTATTGGTGCCAGCTGTGGAAAATGGAAAATAAAGACCCCAAACCCAAACAAAAGGCTCACCCTTACTTTGTCTGATCTCTTCTGGAGTGAAGCTCTTGTACTGAGTGAGTGCCTGGCCAGACCATTTGACTCAAGGCCAGTTTTTGTTCTGGACTGGTGCTGTAGTATTTTTGTGAGCTACCTCCTGCTATCACTGCAGCTGCACCTGGCAAGAGGAAACAACCCACAATCTAAAAAGCTCATCAGAACAATAATGTCTACTTCTCTCTTGACAGGTTAATTAATTGCATGCTATTATATTTTGTGTGTGGTTTTGGATGGTTTTGATAATTCTCTTTCACATGTGTTTCCCAGTAGGATTTGGAAAGGCTGGTGCATTGTCTGCCTGTCTCTCACTTCAGATGGTGCTCGATGCAGAAAGAAGAGCTGGAGAGGAAAAGAATGAGAGAGAGTATGTTGGGGTGTTGCAGTTAGAAAAATCTTATGGGGAACTGGGATAAAATAATGGTTATGGCAGAGAAGGGTGGACTTCTCATCAGTCCAAGGCCATAGTTTGGGCACACATTGACTCCTTAGAGATTTTAACATGGTCTTTCATCTCCCCTATGAGCATCTGGATCCCTGGATACTGTTTTTTATTGGGTTTTTTTTGTTTTTCTTTTTTTTTTTTTTTTTTTGTGGGACAACTCTTTTGTTGGGGGTGAGACAGGGGAGGGAAGAAATTAAATTATCTCCTGAGGAGACTGGAATCCCCAGTGAAAATTTCATGAGCAGTTCTTGTCTTAGTAACAGCAGCTTTTTACCTCTTGGATTACATTATTCTAGAAATTGAAGTAGCAGTGTGCAAGTGATGTGCTAGAATTAAGGGAGTTGACCAGACATTATGATTTTCAAACGGGAACATATCCAGATATTGTATAACACTTCTTTATATCCTCCCACCCAGAAATATATTGAGACTTATGGGAGGAAGAAGTTTGACAGTTTTCAGTGTTCTTGGAAGGTCCACTGGCACAGAAAGTTTTTAAATATTCAAGTGCCTTATTCATGCATTAAGACTGTATCAATGTTCGCATTCAGCATAAAGAAAGGTATTACTGGAAGAGTGTTAGTCATGTCTGTAGGTTTGGAGGGCATCTGTTGTATTGCCTGAGACAGAAGCTTTGTCTCTGCAGAAGAGCTTGGCAGTGAAAGACCCTGCCTGCCATGCACTGTGCTGTCTTTCCAAACGTTCACAGCAAACTGGAACTGTACTGGAATTGCTAATGGCTCTTATTGGGCACTGCTCTTGTGCCCACTCTGTGTGGCACTGATGCAGAAATTGAGGGTTCAGCTTCTCATGAATGAAGATAAAGGACCAAGAGAAAAAAAATAAACCAAAGCACAGTGACTTAATCCAAACACCCTGCCTGACTTTTAACTGGATGTCATTCACAGTTTAGGAATTTTTCATTTTTAGATGAAATGACTGCAATGACAGAAGTGAGAGGCCTGAAGGTCTGGGAAGCAACCAGACTGCATAGATGTGGGAGACAGGTTATTTTTATCTGAACCTTGATGGTTTTCATCTCTGTTCTGTATGAAGAATCTAGAAATAGTCCTTTTTTTTGGTACTGGGACAGTCTATAACAGTATTGTGGCCTGAGAGCTGTCTGCTCTTGCTATGGTGGGATGGAATTGAGCTCAGGATCAGGAAGCACTATAAGCACATGAGATTCTAAGTCCAAGCCCACACAGTACAAGTGGTATCATGGATCTTTCTGGAGTACTTGAGCTGGGGAGGATGAAACACATTCAGTATAGGTGACTCTATTTACTGATTTAGAAAGTAACTTCTCTTTTCATTATTTTCCTCTAGGGAAGAGGGGGACTGGATTCACAGATGGGAGTCACTACTGCTGCTGTGAAATCAATGTATTTATTGCAGTGCTAAAAATTCCCTTTGTCACAAGATTCTTCCATTTGTTGGATGGAGATTCTACTCTCAACTTTGGTACCTTGCTCACCTGGCACCAGCCACCCTCTGTCTCTCCCCAGGGGCCAAATTCATAATTGCACTGAGACATGCACCAGAGCATCCTGATGTAAAACTGGGGGCCAAACACAGTGATGTATGAGTAACCTGTACTGCAAATATAATTATAAGCATAGAATACTTGGTAAATCTTGCACACAAAATCTTGAATGATTTTATTCTGAGCTATTTATCTGTTGAGGACAAGGGAGATACCTGACTGGCTGGGATAATATTTATATTATAGCATCTCCTTTAGTAAAGGAAGAATCAGTCTTTTATTCCTAAAATGGAATACTCTCTCCTCTGTGCTGCAAATGAAAAAGAATCTTTTGATGCATTTAAGTTTTCTCCTGTTTCCCACAGTCTTCCTGGTTTGTTACATACAGTCTATT
The DNA here is from genome assembly GCF_009819885.2 of Catharus ustulatus. NCBI lineage: Eukaryota > Metazoa > Chordata > Aves > Passeriformes > Turdidae > Catharus > Catharus ustulatus. The sequence goes on from NC_046224.1 coordinate 47,869,903, forward strand.
AATGTGTCTCTGCTCTTCCTTGGCAAAGTAATCCTGAACACTGCAAGTGTTAAGCTTTTAGTAAACTATTTTAATGATCATCATCTGTCCAAGTAACTTCAGTCCAAAAACAAGACCCTCAGAAAAACCCCACAGCTGATGTTTTAATGCAGTTTTGTTATAGTTCTGAAGGGACATTTAAGGAAAGAGTCTTAATGGTCAAGAAGTGGATTTAGAATTTATGAGGCTAGTAAGAACTCTGGCATACTGCTAATTTTTTTGGCTTGCCTCATAACCACCACCAGCGACCAACTTCTGCTGGTATGTCACATGCATATTTCATCAGTGACAACCCTTTTAATCCCATGTGCAACTAACCTGCTCTTTTTTTAAAGAGACGTATGCAGGCAGATGTAACCAATCTTGAAAGGAAAGTGCCAGCAGTACATATCCAATGTAGACCTTACACTGGAAATAGAAACTGCAAAATGTGCCTCAGTGCAGCATTGCGTGCCACTCCTTTTGCAGTTTACATTCACAAAAGTCTCTAGTGAACATTATCTGCCTGGTAGTGGCAGCAGTGGCAATTCCTTCTGCCATAGTCCCCTTTGTGCATAATCATCAGCAAGATCTCCAGACATGTCAAAGATCTCTTTTGCTGCCTGATTTTCTAACTCTCATTTTCACAAAAAAAATGGTCTCCCTTAATGCAAAGTTTCCACTGAATGCTGCAAATGTTGCTTTTCATTGATGTGAGAATCATTGGATACCAGCCCACATAATAAATAAAATAAATTTTAAAAACCCAACCAAAACAGTCCATTGTAAAGATAACCAGAGTTCTTTGTCTTTAACCAGCCCAAAACCCTAGTTGCACAGAAAAATATCTACCCCAACCAACTCAATGGCATATTCACTCTATGATAATCAATACTTTTTACTTCTGACTTCTTTACTGTAGGTGAATTTTGGACATCCAGAACATCCAAATTTTTATTAGATTAAGTTTATATTTCTTCCCATGCTCCTTTGTGTGGAGAATGTAATTAAAAGATCCTGGAATGGGTCCTCTGTGTGCATTCCAATATTGATTTTTTCGTAAGTAAGCTAATAACGTAAGTTAAATAAGTGGTGTTTGGAATCACAAGGAAAAGGACAAACATATTTGTTTTCTGAATAACTTATACCTGTGATAGAGATGAGTTGTCATAACCAGTAGACAGACAGTAGCTTTCCCTGGCCTTTTGGGAAGGCTTCTTCTGGAGCCCACTGTATTGGGATGAATGCTCTTGTCCATATCAGCACCTGGTTGTGAAGAGATACATATGCCATGGTGGCTTGACATGTCTGACACAGGAATTCATTCCTGGGTTTTCCTGAGGTCACATAGCTTAAGTCCTGTATGGCTCCCCTCTGCTGCTAACAAACCTCTGCTCATCAATAACAAGCTTTTGAATAAAGGAGTCTTCAGCAGGATGATGCAGAGTGTTGCTGGTATTTGTCCTTGAGCTGATTAGTCCAGCCCTGAGTGTAAGTATTAGTGTCAGTCCCTAGGGCAAACTGGTGATGAAGCTCTAAGAGAATGTTTAAGCTAAATAATACGGATACATTTGAAATGGTGCTATTCAGAGTCAGTGCTAATGCTTGCAATGGCAATAGCTTAGAACATAATCTATGCATTAAATAAATGTGTAAATTGGATTTGGAAATATTCATGGGGACAAGGGACTGGGGGAGCCTCTTGGGTCTCTGATTCCAATCCTCTCTTATCATAGGCCCAATGTCATATAATCCCTCTCATAAACTTGTGTAATATTTTTCATATACTTTTCCCAGGTTCTAGAGGAGGGCCTTGAGCTATCATCTCAATTCAAGTGTCTTCTTTGAACAGAGAATGAAATCCAAATGTCACAGCTGTCTGAGTATCCTAATAACTGTTTCATTGGTGGCTTTTCTCTTTCTTACATTTGCTTTCTCAGTTCAATTGAACTATCACCTCTGCATTCCTGGAGACAAGGGTAAATAGAATTTTAACATATTAAAAAATGGGAGTAAGCTACATATAGTTATTTACCTATCTTTCAAAAAACCTTCCACAAAATTCTGGGTAACTGGTTGACCAATGCAATTTTTTTTTGCACTCTGGAGCCAAAAGGTCTGAAAAAAACATGTCTGTGTGAACTGCTGTTGTCTGAGGTGATATGCTTGGTTCCCCAGGGTCCAGATAAGCCTAGCTGACTACAGTTGCAATGAATAATTCACTGTCTCTAAATTTAGCCTTGATCTATGTGATTGTGTTGTGAACTTGAAACATACTCACATACATCAAGCACAGGAATATCAGCAGTCTTGCCCTTCCCTCTCTCATATAAACACCCTTCTGACCTGAAATTCTTCCCCAAGTGCATCACTCTTTCAACTGTACCAGAGGGTGGTTAAGGTGCATTGATTTAGGTATTTCAAAGATTTTTATTTTTATTTTTTTTAATATTAAGATTTTTCAGAGTCATGTGAGGTCATGGTGGAGTTGCAAGGACACTGTCATGTCTGGCCTAGGAAAAGGGTAAAGAATGTTTCTATTTTATAGACTGTCCAGTGATTTAACTATAGAAAGATATAAATATTTGTCAGAAGAGGAGCTGTTCTAATTTTATTAGAAGGTGAATTTTTAAAATTAGGGTCAGCATAAATACTCCCTTCCATTTTCCTGGAATCTAGTTGATACAGGGGAGGAAGCCCTCCTCTCAAAGTCAAACCAGGTTTGAAAGAAAAAATGTCTTCCATTAGACCAGTAATTCAGTTGGAAAAATCAGATGAGTTTCCAGGCACATGTGCTCTTCAGGTACCAATATAAAAGTCACAGAAACTGCACAGGGAGTGTAGGCTGGCATGAAAATCCTGATGAGGTTGTGAGATGAAGAGAAAAGATACGTGACAGAGAGTGGCTGGACCAGGGGACTGTGGAGTGGTATCAGCACTGGAGCAGAAGGAAGCTCTCTTACTTTTGGAGATGGAAAACAGGAAGGTGGTTGTGATTTATGTCAAAGGACAAGGGCTCGAAGGTCCAGAAATGTGGATTGAGACTAACAAACTGATCAAAGTAACTGAGCAAATGGCCTGGGACAAATAGCCAGGTAGCATGTGAAGTGAAGGCTGAGTCTGGGGCCTGGGAGAGTCTGGAAGAACAGAGGCACATCCGCTCTGGAAAGAACTGCATGTGAAAATAAAGAATGATTAGAGGTATAGGACATGGATATACAAATGAGGTAAGAACAGGTTGGTCAGAAGAAGAGAGAAAGAAAGTCTGGGATGCAGCAGTGAACCTCAGGAGCAGAGCTGGGGCTGAGAAAGGCAGGGAAGGACAGGAAGAGAAAGTACCAGGGCAGGGACACACTGGAGTTGGAAATTTTTAAGAAGTAGCTTGGTAGTTTTAATGTTAGCACTTGCAGTAGAAGTCTTATTATGTTGTACAGGAAAGACAGTCTTGGAAAACTAGTTAGTAATTCCAGAATATTGTGATTAGCTTTGGAATAACAAAAAGAATTTAGCTTCAGAATAAGAAAAAGAGGTTACATGAGTTGGTTAAAATGCTTCTCTGATGAAAGCTGAGATGGGCTCTATGACAAATCTTAATGGACGGCAAGCCTCAAAATCTCTTCTAAATTCACCCAAGTGTACTTTTAAATTAGGTCATCAGACTTGTTTTCAGTGAGAGGAAACAGACATAAGTGAGCCTGAGTTCTTAAGTGAGATGGAGATGATACAGATGAAAATGTTTCTGTAATTTTAATGGCTGTGAGATTTATGTACTAGGCAAACTACATTATAATAGAATTTTCATTAATTTATATTAAGAATGTCTCTCTTTTCTCCATTTGTCTGCATGGGTGTAAAAGTCTATTAATAATAAATAGTATTGTACTGAAGATTTTTTTTTCAGTTTTGACCTATTGAGCCAAATGAGAACTTCTCATGATAAATCAAGTGCAGAAAGAAAGATACTGCCTGTGTGGTATTTCAAGTTGCCAGGTCCCAGAGCCTAATCTTTCCTGTAATGATGTGAACAGCAGGTAGTCTGGAGAAGGGCAACAAAGCAAACAGAGAGGCTAATTTGACACATTATGTAAATTTGGGATTGGCTGAAATGCACGCTTCAAAATCTGCATTCTTCTTCCCTTCAGACAATTTAAGCTTCATTTTGGAATATGCTCTTTTAGTAATGAGAAACCTCTGAATGTCTTAGACCAGGCCAGAATACAAGCTGTGAATTCCTCTTTTTCTCACCTTTGCTTTGACTCTGGGAAGAACATCCATTGCATTTTTGCAGCTGCTATAAATATTTTGCCTGTTTGATTTATAGCAATGTTTAATGAATGAGTGGCAGTGGTTTGCTTATCAAGTCACATAGCCATGCAGACCTTTTCAGTAAGACAAGGGCAAAGTGAGCCTAGCTGATGCCTTTTTAAAAAATGATTGCTAGAATATAAATGCCAAGTCTAGTTAAAATAATGTGCACAGCTAGCTGTTAAACCAAAAGCGTTGCTGCAATAGTCACAGCTCAGAAAAATCACAAGTGAAGCAAGCTTCATAAATTCAAGTGAATGGAAACGGAAGCTTCTGAAGGCAGCGTGATTGCTGTTCAAGGACTTCTGCTGAGTCGTCAAGAGGCAATAATAGCATGCAGTGGAATGTATGTTGTGTGTTGGTATGGCATGTTTTACTTAGCTGCTCTCCATGGGGTGACAAGGTCAGATGATTTTGATTTGCCTAGTGGGAAGCAGCAGTGGTCATTTAGGAAATCAGTAATCTTCTTGGATAGTAGGCAATGAGGGATGGAGTACGAGGGAATGTCCTGGGCAGCAGATCAGTCCTGTCCCCAGGAATCCCACTGCATGAGGTGTGGTCCTGCCACTGAAATTCATTCTCAAGTCTTCTTTCCAGTTACTTGGCAGAGGAAAAAGTTTTCCATGCTGTGTACAACATATGTCTAAATCAGGGTAGCTTTGTAAACCAGTTTTTAATTCTTTAGAAAGATATGCATCTATTAAATACAATTAAAATGCAGGATTATTTGTAACTGGTTTTCTTTACGATCTGCTTTAAAACGTAGAAGTGACTAAGACATGTATCTGGGTCAAACTCGTGTTAGACTGCTGATTTACCTAACAGCTTAGTTAGAGTGACTTAATTTTGTGCCTGGATTTCTGAATATGAAAAGGTGTATTAATAACCTTTTTATTTGTGTCCATCTGGTAATGAAAGACAACAGCTTTTTTTAAAACTATAACAAATGAGAAAAGAATGAGCAAGCAAGAGAACATTTATGTTCTCGCTATTACATACAGATAGTAGCCACTCTCCTTTAGTAGCCACTTTCTCAGCTGTAAATACTCCTGCACTATAAACCTACACATTGGACATTAGCTATAGGCTGTTCTTAGAGACAGTATATTGATAAAAGTGTATTGACATACAGATTTATTTCATTCAATTATGACCATGTGTAGAATTGTAACAGCAGCAGTTCAATGGCTAACTTGAATGCCAAATATTATTAGCAGGAGAGGGTACATGAGGTAGAGCTGTACTGGTGATTTGAAAAGAGTAGACTTATCTTTTGTAGGATGAAAGCAAAAATATTGGCAGGAACTGTTCTGACTGTGGCTTGATGTTGGTTGAGATATTATTAAAAAAAAATGGTCAGAGTTTCCAAATTAGGATGCTAAGGTTGGGCTGTTAAATCTTTATGTAGACATTAAAAAACCCACTTTAATGCTGACATTCCACATTATTCCCCAGAAGGAGGATGACTTACAGAATTTTAGAGACATAACATTGGTCTTAGTGCCTGGTAGTTCTTGTATCATGCTTTTGTTTGTCCTTTGATGGTTTGTTTAAAATACTATGTCTTATCAATTCCTTAATATTTGGAGAGAAATAATGTAAATTATTATGATTTATGATTGGTGAAGTAAATTGATAGTACGTTTGCCTTGAGTTTATACTTTGGTTAGTAGCTTCTGATGGTATTTGTTTTCTTACTAAGCATATCCAGATACAGTGCACTGAAAATGCATCACACCATAAAAACTTGTGACTTTGCCTTCTTTTTTCTTTTTCATGAAATGATAATTTTCCAAAGGCAACTTAGATCTATGGAAGAATAGAAGGTTTGAGAAATAGAGTTGTGAAGAAACTGATGGGATGTTTGGTGAGGTATTTGGGTTTATGTAAAATCCACATTAATGTTCAAGTTCTGCCACACAGAACATTAAATTATATAGAGAGGTAAGTTCATCACAAGGGCTCATTCTAAAATCACATTATGATTTTAACAGTCTCCTGATCGCCAGATGGAACTAAACAGAGAGAAAAAAACCATCTATCATGTTGAAATCAGAAATGAGGACAATCTGTCAAATCTAAACAAAAAGAACTCTCTTTAAAGCTGGAAGTGGTATCTAATTCTGTGGTTTCATTACCAAGGTTAGTTGCTACTTTGAGTGAAGCATGCCATGTACTTTACAAATGCAGTTTCTTTTTCTGCATAAGTAACATTCACAGTTGAGTCATATTCTCATTGAATGCCCAAATCCCTCAAATTTATTGGATTTTATATGGGATTTTTTTTTTTTAGACTTTGGTTTTATATGACTAAGCAGCTATAAAACTAGATTAAAAAATCAGCATTGCAGGTTAGTTGGGACTGATTAGAAACAACACATGACTTTGGCTTTGTTCCCTGTTTGACTGGGTCTCATTCAATCCCCCTACAGAACTAGGGGGATTTCAGAAACTAACAATTTGAATTCCTGGAAGAATAATAAAGGCCTCTGGAGAATATTACAGGAAAAATTTATGGAAGATTTACAGGAAAAAATGCTTTCCTTTCCTGAATGTTGAGAGAGAAAAAATCAATATCCGCTTATAACGTTTATGATGGGAGTATAATAATTTTGGTATTACCACTATTAACTGTTTTAGCCTAAGAAATAGATCGATAAGTCCTAAAATACACATGAAGAAAATTTGTAAAATACAATTTTGTAATGCACGTATATGACTAAATTCTTGCAGTCAGTGAGAAGTGGGTGCCTGTAATGCATAGATCAACTTACTTTTTGTGGTCAGAGGATTAGTAAGAGGAAGAAATGGAATTTGAGTTTTTTTCATATTTTTGTATATTCTGAAATATGAAAAGACAAGCCTTAAACTAACAGATGTGAGCAGACCACACTGGGAATAGTTTTTACATCTGCAAAGTTTTGAATTTTTTTTTTAATTAATCAAAATGAGTATGGTAATAAAAAAATAAATACTGCTTTCCTTTTAAGTATTCTGTTATCCTACAGAAGTTACCCTGTTTTGAGGGTTCTGGTTAACGTGAATGATCTGGGAAAGCAAAGAACCCATGAGTGGAAACTCCTCTACTCTTGTTTTGGTCAGAAAATATTCAGTTGTTCAGTAAACTCTTACCTTTTGTAATGAAAGCAGGATTTTGGTTACACTAGTGAGCAAGCAAGCCATCGAAGTTAGGTTCTTTAGAAAAAAAAAAATAATCACAGTCTCTTTTCTTGGATGCTCTATAGTTGTATTTTTAGGCTATGAGTGTGGTGGGGAGGAATATTGATTTTTAAAAATCATTTTAAGTTCTAGCAACACACATGTATTAAATCTCATAATGTGCCTGTGAAGAAATTTATTTAAAGCAACGTTTTAATCTCATTTCTTTAAAGGCAATTCTGTACCTGCATTAGAGAATATTAAGTGTTGTATTTTCAAGGGCTTATTAAATATTCAGTAATTTTGTTTTTCTGTTGTCAAGTGTGTCAAGGGCAAACCTTCTGTGTCCTGGAATGTAACTCAAACTTAGTGAATCTTAAAAGCTGCCATTAAATGCTCATGTTAGAAAATATACATGACACAGTGAGGGGAGTTGAAAGAGGAGGTGTTGAGATCCAAACCCAGAACAAGCTGTATCCAGACAAGATACAAACGTTTTATGGGAAAACACTGGAATATGGTGAGAGATTTTATTCAAAACTTAAATGTGAAGCAAGAAGGATGACTGTGACTATTAACACTGTGCTGTGCATTAACCTCTTCACTGACTATGACCTGTCCATCTTGGAAAACTAAGTAATTGTATAGAAATAACCTATTTAAGGGTGTGGGATGGACAGAAGAAACTAATTTTAAATATGGAGTAGGATCAGTCGGATTTTATGAATGTGTGTGATACACCTGAGTGCAAGGGTCAATTTCTAGCTCCCCTGTTGCTTTGTTCGGGCTCTGTCTAAGCTGTTGAGCCTTAGAATGGCTCAGCAATCCCTGCCTCCATTACCCAGGACAGCGATCAGTCTCATGCCTGGGTTTGCTTGGAAAGGAAACGTGAGTGTGGGGCAGGTGTGAGCCACAGACAGCATCCTCTGACCTTGTGCCTTTTCCTGCTGTGAAATCCAGACATGGCCTGTGAGATAAGACTGTTGTCAAGTCACTTGCAGCCACAATTTTTAGTGACCTTAATTTTTCAAGGCACCTAAGGAGCTATGTGCAAGGTAAAACATTGGACTCATAAAAGTTCTGCTAATCCATAGACTGCTCAATTTGGTGTTCTATGGTTGGTTGTCAATTTTGAAATTGCTTTAAACTCTGAGCTACTCAGTCCCCCATGAGACACTGAATTCAAAGTACAAAACGTAAAGTTTTCTACTTCCAACAAGTTATCTGCAGGCACCTCACACTCTAGATTAATGTGCTTCATTGAAAATCAAGTTATAGATGAATAATCCACTTATTGTGAACATTAGTAGAACTTAGCAACAGACCTTGGCTGGTGATCCTGTCAACTAGACAAGCTGAGAGATGGAATCTCTGCTGACTGTACATGTGATGCTGACACACAAGAACAAAATTGGGTGCACACTGGCTTCAAACTGTGAGCAGAGGGAATCAACAGCCTACTGAGAGCTTTAACTGCTTAATGGGGAATACTCTACATGCTGTGTATTACACACTGAATATTTCTGTAACTTAACTGCTCTCTTCTGGCAAAAATGGACTGAACTTTTTACTAATTCAGTTTGTGTTAATTTAAATTTTGAAAATGGTAGCCCCAGAGTGTCTCTACAACCATTCTGTCAATTAGAAAAATGGTTCCTTCAGGAGGAAAAAAAAAAAAACCTAAATGAAGAAAGTTATTTTTATCCATTGAAGCAAACAAGAAGTAATTACTTAAAAAAACCGACCAACCAAAAAAAAAAAAAAAACCAAAAAAAACCCAAAAAAACAAAAAAACCAAAAAAACAAAAAAAACCCCAAACCAAAAAACTCAACCTTTTTAAGAAATGAGAAAAAATCATGATTACTTGGATATTATTTAAAAACTTTTCTTCAGCTGTTTTTGAAGCTGCTTAAAAAATGTGTTAGGCCTGCAGTCTTTGGTTTAAAAAGGGGGTGAATAAGCTGTTTCGCACTATACTAAGGCTGATCTTGTCTTGCAACTACTCAAAAATAATTCAAACAGAAAATTGTGTCTTGCTGTAACCTTTCTGAAATAATGATCAGTCTAAATCCTTTTAGATTTTTGTGCCTCATAAAAGAAAAAAGGAAACAAACAAAAAGATGTGTGTGCTACCCTCGTTATTGTGGACTGAGGAACTATTGCAGGACTGAGGAATAGAACTTGGTCGGTCACATGCACCAGAGAATCTGAGTTCAAATCTGCACTGTTTTTCTGAAATGTGGTGCTTGCCCACATGACAAAAATGGATGTATTTTTAGAAGCTAATTACTTTAGAGAAGCTGGAATTAGGGTGAATGAGATGGAAAGCATAAAATGAAGATAGCTCATAACTTCATTTATTTCTATCATTACAGATGTATGTGAAAAACAGAGACTTTTCAATGCATTGCCTGGCATTTATGTAACATAATTCTAAGGAAGCATCTTTGTTAATGTAAGGTTAATCCCTAAGCATTTTCTGTTGGACTGATCAAATGTTCCTGCTTGCATTGGTCTTTGCATTTGCTGCTTGTAAGTTCTCTGAATCCTCTGATTATTGCAATAATATTGTAGGTCTCTTGTGTATGAGGCTTTGTCTTGCTAGGTGCTATGCAAGCTCTGTCCTGATCCAAGGAGCTGGCAGTTTAAAGCCAAATGCAATGAGAGATAAAAGGAATGTGGGTTTTTGCCCAAAATCAGTGATGGCATGCATATGCATGGCAAAATATGTACATCTTATTGTTTTACATTTCTATGAATGCTTATTGCAGGCTTGCTCTATTGACCAAGAAATCTGTCACCAGATTGATAGTGTTTCCTTGTCTTTGTTCTGACCTCTGGAAGATGACTGTGGACACGACAATGTCTTTTTCCTTTAGGGATAATAAAACACTGAATGTAGGTGCACAGCTAAAAGTTTCAATGTGCCTTGCCAAGTGCAATGTCAGTGCAGTGTCAATGTTGAACAAAACAGTAATAAATAGCTTGTCAGGCTGTTCTACCTGTAGTTACTCTCTTGGTATTTGACATGTTTTTAGAAAGGTTCTGAACCTGAATGGAGTCTGAAATACAGTCCAGAAAACAGTGGTAATTATTTACATACTTTTAGGTTCACTGCACTGTTGAATGCACAGTTAATTCTTATTATATCTGAGATGTTGGTAACTTATTTAGTTGCTGGCAAATTTTACTTTGGTTAGACTGAATGTAGTTTTATTTTATTTTCACACACACACAAAAAAATATTCATAGCTGTCTGAAATCACCAGTGTTGCTGTTGAAGCAATATTTTATCTATCAAAAGTTCCCTCTCGAATTACAAACTACAGTGCTGACTTAGCTTCAGTGACTCAGCCTCCAAAGACTTATTTGCTTTTTCCATCCTTGACCTTATAGAACGATTCTGGAGGATGCTCTAGGGGACACCCAAGGGTCATTCTTAGGCCACCAGTGGCTGAGAGTCTGATAAATTCTCTATCCCTCCTGTGGAGAAGTTTTGCAAAGATCTGCTGAGATTAATTCACTTAGGTTGTATAAATCTGGTTGTATTTGCTGACTCTAGTTGTTTCACACAAGATTGAGGCTCTTTTGTGTGCGTTGGTGTCAGGTGCTGTGAACTATGAACATGCAGCAATTCTGTAGTTAAGGCAAAGGCAGAAAAGCCTGTTCAGTAAAAATCAGACAGTGTAAGATTGTTTGCTTAGCTTGTGGCTAGAAGTCCAGACTGGATGATAAGTGTTCAGTTCAGTCTCTGAGTCAGTACTTTTTGAAAGGTAACAGATTTAGAGTGTTTTCAGTTGTAGGGCATGGTATAATAACTTTTTTTTCTCATTGATTGAGAAAGAGGAAGCCATAAATAATCTGTAAATATTTCATACAGGTAATTATATGAGATTTTTCATAGATGCATTCATGAATCTGAATGTAATAAATTTGCCAGACCTGCCCTGAAAATTTAAGCTTGTTTCCAGAATAAAAGGAATTCTCTCTACAGGTTGTGGAGACAATATTTTGTTGTCTAACCAGTGTTCCATGTTAGAAAATACAAACATTCAGTATTGTACGAGCTCAAATGAGTTCCTGTGGCACATAACACTAAACCTGAATGCTAATGCTAAATTGATATCCAAAGTACACAAAATCAGTTTTGCCACAATGCTGCATCCTGAGATAAAGTGGCAGAATAGAGATATTCCTGCTTATGACTGTTATTTTGTCTACCTTGCAACTAGACTTTTTCCAAGGACATTCAAGATTTCAGTGTGGTAACAAGATACGAGATATTTTTTAACTGTTTAGGCATCTTTTTGCCTCCTTAGGCCCCTAACATTTTCAAAAATCTTCATGTCTCCAGAAGGCTTTTTTCCCCCCCAGGGTAATATTGGCTATAAAATGTTTATTAAGATGAAAATTTAAAATAATAAAATATTGTTATTTATGTACCACACCACTGCTGTTTGAGTGCTAGCTAATATAGTTGTAATGTCATTGAAAATAATTTAACCATTGTAGCAAAGGAACAACTGACCTCAAAACACGTTTTCATTTGGTGTATGGAAATCTATTTCTTGCTCTAGTTGTTTGGCTCAGTGTTAATTTTTGAGATCCTGTCCTGCATGTTCTCTGTTATTTAGTGCTTGACTGTGATGGCTGAGTTGAAGATCAGGCAGTATATACTTTTTAAGCCCTAAACAATCTTCTGTCATGTCTGTTTCCAGGTTATTTGCCTGTATTTTACATGTGCCTCTATTAGAACTGAATTTGTATTTCCCTTTTTGTTTGGATTGCCCTGAATTTTAAACCTGGTTAGCAGGATTGTGGATCCTAAGACTGCGGCAAAGCTCTGCCACCACTGTGTGTGAGGTTCTGCAAGGTTTACTTTTAGTGCTGCCCAAGAGAATCAGTGATTCCAAATGTAATAGGCTCTGCAACCAACTCTACCTGTAACACAGAAGGCATTTTCTATCAGTAAATATCCTGTATTTGCAAATCATTGAAAATCTAAAGGGAACACAGAGTTTGGATCTGCTCCTAGATCCCTCTGAGATGCTCTTCAAGACAGGTGTGAATTCTGAACCATAATCTCAAACCCACATTATCCACTGTGTGAGAAGCTGGACATCTTTAAGTATTGCTGTGGTTGGTGTGTACAGGAACTGCTTGCAAGGAACCTTGACAACTGAATCAAATTCAGACAATTTAGCAGAGATTAAAGGTTTTGTTGTCACTTTCCTAATGAGTTGTATTTTGCTGTGACATCCATTGCCAAGACTTTTCCTGCTCCTGGACTCCTGACCTGTGTGAGAGCTGTCTGTTGCTCTCCTCTGGCCTAGATGGAAATTTGTATGCATATGAATTTGCCAGCCATTTGGGGAGGAATGAGTAAAAGTTTTACTATAAATACAAACATCATCTGTATTAATGTGAAGAGCTATGTGGTTCTGACGTCTCTTTTATCTCTTTGTGTTTCAGTTCATCGCTTTTGCCTCTTTATTCTTCATCTTAGTTTCAATCACAACCTTCTGCCTGGAAACACATGAGGCTTTCAATACTATTATAAACAAAACTGAGCAGGTCATCAATGGGACAGAAGCTGTGTTGCAGTATGAGATTGAGACAGATCCTGCACTGACATACGTGGAAGGAGTCTGCGTGGTATGGTTTACATTTGAATTTTTAGTACGTGTTATTTTTTCTCCCAACAAACTTGAATTCATCAAAAACCTCTTGAATATCATTGACTTTGTGGCCATCCTGCCCTTTTACCTAGAAGTGGGCCTGAGTGGGCTCTCCTCCAAAGCTGCTAAGGACGTGCTTGGTTTCCTCAGGGTGGTAAGGTTCGTCAGGATCCTCCGGATTTTCAAGCTCACCCGGCACTTCGTGGGCCTCAGGGTGCTGGGCCACACTCTGCGAGCCAGCACCAATGAGTTTCTGCTGCTGATAATATTCCTGGCACTCGGTGTTTTGATATTTGCCACCATGATCTACTACGCGGAGCGGGTGGGAGCCCAGCCTAATGACCCGTCAGCGAGTGAGCACACACAGTTCAAAAACATCCCTATTGGCTTCTGGTGGGCTGTAGTCACCATGACCACCCTGGGGTATGGGGATATGTATCCACGGACTTGGTCTGGCATGCTGGTGGGAGCCCTGTGTGCACTGGCTGGAGTGCTCACCATAGCCATGCCCGTGCCTGTGATAGTTAACAATTTTGGGATGTACTACTCCCTGGCCATGGCAAAGCAGAAACTGCCAAGGAAGCGAAAGAAGCACATCCCTCCTGCTCCTCAAGCCAGCTCACCCACCTTCTGCAAGACAGACTTGAACATGGCCTGCAATAGCACACAGGGTGACATCTGCCTGGGCAAGGACAACCAGCTGATGGAACACAACAGATCATCAGGTAGGACCCCACTGGAAATGCATGTCCTCTGAAAACACTTTATAGACCAGTATGTTTGGTAGGGGTCAGAAAGCAGCCAGTCTTTCTGCCAGGAGAAGATGTAGCTCCCACCCTTCTCCCCTCCAACATTTGCGTGTGTCAGTCTCATAGAGGACAAAATAGGTATAGTGATGTTCCCAAACCTCTATGTAGCTGGTCTATACAGTTTTGCTTGCTCTGTTGAGAATGCTTTCCTGCTGATGATATCAACCTTTTCTTTTGCCTGTTGTTTGTTGCGTTGTATGGATGTTTCTTGTTTTTCTGCATGACTGTGACTATTTGAGCAGCCACCGTGTCCCACCCTGTTGGACTCCATGGTGTTTTGCCTCAGTGTCTGTCTCTTGTGTCAGCTTTGCCTGTGCCACATCGTGGCCTGTTAAGCAAGATCCTACAAAGAAGCAGTCATTTAAAAGGAGCAGGTGCTTTACATCCAAAGCCCAGCACTCAAAGGAAATAGGAAGAAATTTTCTTTCTTGTTTTCTTTCCATTTGGCATTCTGTTTCCCTGGCTAAAGAATCTCCTTCATCTGTGTTAGATGAGACATTGCATGATATTTACTATTCATTAAATTATACTAGCATAGCTGATGTAAATCTTGTCAAGAAAAAAGAAAATGACAGCCCTTAGCACCATCATCGCTATTACAGTTGATTTTTGTGATTTCTATTACCTTATTTGTTAGAGTTCCAAATGATGAATAAGGAGTATTTTGTGCAGTACTCAGTGAAATTGCATATCAAATGACAGCCTCAGTCCCTCCAAGCCACTGCTCCATATCCCAAATCTGTTGCAATTAAAGAGTAAATTTTACATCTCAGTATAATTAAAATAGTTTAGCAGCACAATTTTTAAAAATTTGTTTCCTAAAAGTATTTATTCCTAAGCCAAACATGATCTGTTTTAGAAGCTCACATACCGGTCAAGAGACTCCAGCTGTAAAGCTACTAAAGAATAATAAGAACAAAACCACTCAGAACTGGTGTAATTCAGTAATTGAAATATAGTTTTTAAAAAGAAGAGTCTGAACAATATCCTTCTTGGGTCTCTTGCTCTATTACTGAATAGCATTTATATTCAAAGAAGCTTGTTTTCAGTCTTTGAGTTACTGTTCACAAAGTTAACAGTTTTTTGAAAATCCTAAATATATTTAAAAGAATAGAAACACTTGAAAAATCTCAGACTGACAGTAAAATATAGTTAGTTTTTCAGTGCTTTGACTGATACTCATTTTGAGATAACATCTCTAAAGTGTTAATGATAACAGCTTTTTCATGCCGTCAGATCCTACCAAAGGTATCGTGAAAGGAGAAGGCTCAGTGTGATCACTATGTCTCTCACTAAGAGACACTTTTTTTTGTGTCTACAGCTTTGTTTACAAGAGGTTATAATCCTTGAAATTAGACAGAAAGGAGACATGCAAGAAGGAACCATTTTAAAGTGTTATCTTTCTTTTCAGTAGTGCCACCGCTCACATCATGCACTATAACTTTATTTCTGGTAGAGAATGTTATTAGAGTCACTATGAATTATGTGCAAAACTTCAAGGCTGAATTCTGCCCTTTGCATGCCCAGTTCAGAAAAAGAAAAAAAAAACCCACATGCTCAGGTTTAAATGCAAAGGTAAAGCTGGAGTTACGTGCTGTACTGAGAAGAGATTTTTTTTCTTGAAGTGTGGCCTGAATTTGAAACTGTAGGTAATTTTAAAAGAGAGTCCTTTGGGAGTGACAAATCAGGAGAGGTACCAGTTTTACTATTTGATAAAATAAAGTAATGAGACCAAGACAACCTTTATTGTTGGGTACTTATGATGACAAGCAGTGCAAGTGTAATAAATATGGAAATGAAAGCTAAGTGTGTTATTAAATAGTATATAGTGCCAAATGTTGAAAGTATAGCCCTTCTGGGTGAGGGCTTGTCTTTAAAACATTAAACAATATCTTCTAGACAAAATGCCTAACATTGTTTAGAAAAACCAATAGCCAAAATAGTAAATAAGTGTTTGAAATATCCAAGGCTGACTGTATTCTCTGACAAGTTACAGTCCAGAGTAGACAACTAACTGAGCCTTGGTTTGATTATTTCTTACCTCACGTTAGTTTAATCTAATTTTATACAAATTTTCGAAAAAGAACAGGGAATTCAAAAGACCATTTGTTCTTGAAAAAAAACTTATATCTTCTGCCATTTTGTACTGACTAATGATGAATTGCAATCTTGTTTTCTTCTAATGATTTACTTTATATCTACTTTTTGAGTGATGGGAATATCTGGCATTCAGCGTAAGCTCTTTGTGATGTCTCATTTCCTCATTCATTATTGTCTGTAAATGGGCATGGTGCTTTAACCAGTGTTATCAGGTGAAGACAGTGCAGGAAGTGAGCAGCCACTCTCACCTGGTGAAAGGCTCCCTCCCATCAGACGTTCTAGTACAAGAGACAAAAACAGAAGAGGGGGAACATGTTTCCTACTGACAACAGGTGATTACACGTGTGCTACTGATGGAGGGATCAGGAAAGGTATGGACTTCTTTCATTAGATCATAAAAGGTTACTCAGCAATGTGCTTGTGAAAAACAATCTTAGAGTAAAATGATGTGCACAATGCTCTAAGAGGAAAGACTGTACTCACAATGTATCTTTTTTTCTTTATTCCCAGTCATTCTTTTCCTTTTAGAAACACTCATCTCCTTTAGTCTTCAAAAAATGTGCTTGATGTTGGACCCTCATTTCACTTGTGTCTTCATTTGTCTGTAATTTCTAATGGAAAAGCCTGCAATTCAGACATTGTTCATTTAACCACTCATCACTCAATATAACTCATCATTCTAAAAGATAAATTAATCATGTTATAACTTTGGTCTGCTTTCAATAACTTAATAAAATTTGCAGCTGAATACACTTAAAAGGTTGACATTTCAGAAGTAAGCAATGTTTTTGTTCTGAACACAAAAAAGCATATCCTGAGATGCTATTTAGATTTCTTTCAAATAAAATTTTGACCTTATAATGCCAACTTTTTTTTTCTTGGCAATACACCACTGATACTAAAAAATAACTTTCTACCCCAGCCATAATTCAGCTATGTAGTAAAGCAATGCTTCGCCTTGCAAGGTGTTAAAAATGCCTTTCTAATTATTTAGTCTCTTCAAATCTGATTCCTTGCTGGTCAGTAAGGAGAGCCCAGGTGGAGTTTGCAAAACTGTACTTGTATCTCCCACATGACTGATTGTTTCTACCCCTGCAGCCACATCTGGCTGTGACTGCCAACCTAACTTCAGGACATAGTCCTAAGATCAGCAGGCCAGTGGTACTCTTCCCATTTCCTTAGGTAGGAACTGCTTTTGTTTCTTGGCAAATAATGTTCTTCTGACATTGTATCATTCTGACAGATTTTGCATTCCTGACTGCTGAAGTGTAGTTGTTCACCTCAGAGTCCATCTTAAGTAGCCAGGTGGCACTGGACAAACATTTTTGCCTGAGATTTTTCTGGCTTTTTTTTTGGTTTGATTTTTTTGGATTTTTTTAAATTGCTTGGTCTATAGCAAACATAGCTGTCTCAGCCAACCATATATCTAAAGGAATTCTCTTGGGTTGTTCTGCAAATGCTCTTTTTACACTTCAAAGCATGAGCTCAATAGGTTAAACCTCTTTAAGGCAGATGTGCAACCAATTCCATGTTTATGGTATTTGCAAAGAGTATGACTCTCTATGCTCAGGCATTTTGTGTACTCCTATATATAATGTTTAGTTTAAATGAAAAATCATTGCAAGCATGTTTTTGCACACATTTTCCACGGAGCATATATTTCACTGTCTTCTCAACAGCTAGGATTATTTAAAATATCTCTAATGGTAAGAGTCTTTGGGGAGGTCAAGGAGGTAGATCTTGCATAACCAAGTTTTTGACTTCACCTCAGGAAGTTATGGCAGTGACCATGACTAGAGCAGGTCAGAAATACTAAAAGAAGTTACCCATCAGCTACTAAAGACATATTTGTATAACAGTAAAACCTATTTTATCCTGGATTATTTTTATTTGTAAATCTAGATTTGAAAGAATCTGGTTTTGTAGTTTTCACTAGAAAACTGGGGCTTGATTTCAGAGCGGACAGTTTTTTAATGAGAAATGTGCTCTTTGTCTGAGTCTGATGATAATCTTAGTTGAGACTGAAATGTTTTAGCCACTGGCTTTGGAGTGTATTTTATAGAGAGTAGGGAAGTTAGCCCATAAGCAGAAAATACCTTCAAGTAATGTGCAAATGGCTTTGAATGCTTGAATGTCATTCACACATCAAGTCTACTACTTTTACATTTTTTTCCCCTTTCTTTCTTTTGGTATATTCTTCCTGTTTGGTTTGTTCCTTGGTTGTGTTCAATTGTTGTTTATTCAAAGCTTTTTTTTTGCATCTGCACCTCCAAGATGATACTGATTCAGAGCTGATCCACTAAAATACCTAAAAAGTAGGTTTTGGATCATTTGGATCATCACTATTCATCTTGTGTATCTGGTTTTCATTTTTTTTTGAGTTTCTACTTTACTTATAATCTTTACCGTCTTCCTCTATCAGTTCTTTCCTTTTATAACTAGAAGAGTAGCAAGAAAATAATCTTAAAAACTACTTTCCTAGTTTCTATGTAAAAAAGCTACCTGATTATGTTGTTTTTTTGATAAACGCTATGTTTACAGGGAGTTTAAATATATGCACTAGCACAGTACTTCTCTTTAATTCCCTTTTCCAACAATTCTTTCTAGTCCGTGTAAATACTGATAGAAACTCAGAACTGGAGGCTGTTTCAGAAATGTATCAAAATTCTGTGTAGTATCACAGTCTAGCCTGCCCTTGCCATCTGGAGAGAACATTGCACAATGTTTTAGCAGACATGATGTTATGCATTTGCTTTTCGTATAGTTTTACAGCATGCAGATCTCAGTAGGTATGTTAATTGTTGTAAGGGGAGAGCCTAAGGTATGATTTTTCCTAAAGATGCCATTAACTGTCTCTTACCTAGAGATCTGGAATTTGAGCCAATAACCATTTAAAAAAAAAAAAAAAGTTTGCTGACATTACATGTGATGTTTAGTTTTATTGTTAGTATTTTAAAATTTCTGTGGGAAAAAGTCTCATTATTTCCCTGTAAGCATTTTAGATCTGGACATCTTAACCTGACAAATGCTTAAATGCATACTTGTCTTCAAGGAAATAAGTAGTGCCACTGAAATCAGTGAGACTTCTCATGCTTGCACTGAAGCATGTACCCAGGTACAGTAATCTCACGATTACAAGCCGCAAGGACTATAAGCCGCATCTCCGGGTGTTGGCAAACATTTCCTTCTTTGTCCATACATAAGCCGCACCCAATTATAAGCCGCTCTGTCGTTCGCAGCGAGGACCCACGTGCAACAAAGTTGCCAAATAGTAACAGAACCGCGGGATCGCAGGGTTTACTGGCTCAGCTCGGGCCGTGAGGGCTCAGGGCTGCCGACGGGGCCAGGTGGCCCAGCTCGGCACTGCCGCTCGGCGGGGCCGCTCAGGGCTGGCCACCACCACTGCTGGGCTCGCTCGTGCCAGCCCGGCGCTGCACTGCGGTGGCAGGGGGGCACAGAGCCCGTCGGCACCCGCGGCAGTGGTGGGAGGTGGGGATGGAGACCGCTGGCACCCACGGCGGCGGTGGCAGGTGGGGACGGGAGCCCCCTGCCTCCCCCCGAGCCGCGAGGCCAGCAGGAGGGAACCCCTGCATCCCCCCGGACCGGGGGACCAGCAGGTGGGAGCCCCCCGTCTCTCCCCCGGGCTGCGCTGCTTGAAGGAGGGAGTCCCCCACCTTCGCCCCGCCCCCACGCTGCCTGCAGCGAGCCAGGCTCCACCTGCCACGCAACAGAGTAACCAATTTGTAACAATCACGCAGTCCTGGGTTTTACTGGCAGGTTGCTCAGCTCAGCACCTCGGTTTGCACTTCCGGGGTTGGAAATGTCAGAAAATTATTCACAAATTAGCCACTCCTGACTGTAAGCCGCATTTCCGGTGTGGGAGCAAAATTTTAGTCAAAACGGCATGGCTTGTAATCATGAAATTACTGTACTTCATGAGCATGGTCCTGCCTGTCTTAATCTTTGTTGTATATCCTTGCTGATATCTTCAGGCCAATGAGCAGATCCTTTTCTTAACAAATGGGGTTATTCATCAGCTGCTGAAAATACTTGAATATGAAGATAGTGACACAGTGACTAGCAGTGTTTTTTCATTGGCTTACGGCATAACCTCTACAAAGTGAAGAAAATCCACAGTAGCAAAAAGTATGTAGCTCGAGCTCACAGTGTATGTCAAAAGAAATGTCTGCAAGTGCAATGTTCCCTTCAAATTGTGAAACATTATGTGGTTGCCTCATTTAATGATTAATTATTTACTACTTGCTTATATGAATTAATACCATTGATTTTGTTCAAATCATCTGGAAAAGAAGCACAAATCCAATGTTTTAAGTTTGCCATTCAGGAGGCATTTACAATTACATCAAACTCTGCTGTCTTACTAGACTTTAAAATTAGAAGCAAAGCCTAAGGGTTAATATTTTTGAAGATAAAGCTTCATATATTAACATTCAGTCCTCTGCAAAACTGATTTACACATACTGTATAAAATTTAACTTGTTTCTGGTTTATTTATTTTAAATAAAAAAATTGTACTTTATTAGGAATTGAATTTAGCAGACATGCTGTAATTCTAACAGTTTCTATAGTCTGTCTTAATGGGTTTTTGGTTATGCTTAGCCAGATAGCTCAGTCACCTGGTGGGATCCTTTGTCTTGCTCTCTCTGCAACCCTGAGAAGCCCACTGGGTGATACTAAGTGCAAGATGGGATGTGGAAGAGCAGGTCAGACCTCTTGTGCGGTGGTCTGTTTAATATTTTTTGGGAAAAAGTCAATGCATTAATTTGTAAATAATTTTATTTATTAATATATTGTGATAGTAATGTGTCTCAGCACTGAGTTCTTTTGCAGGCAGATTCCCTCTGAGTCCCTGATAGCTCTTTGGATTACATTACATTGTACTGTTTGTCTTTGTCTCTTTTTTTGGCTGAATTCAACTGATGTCTGTGCATTTTCTCATACAAGGCTATGAAAAATCTCGAAGCTTAAACAACATAGCTGGCTTGACAGGCAATGCTCTGCGACTGTCTCCAGTAACATCACCCTACAGCTCACCTTGTCCTCTAAGGCGCTCTCGGTCTCCCATCCCTTCCATCTTGTAAACCAGATGGCGTCAATCGGCTACATAGTATTAAATCAAATACTGTTTACCACATATTGGAAATAAATGTAGCATTAAGCATAGGCTCCACAAGTGCTGTCTGACTCCTGCATGATACAACTGATGTCAGTAGTAAGAAAAGCCACCTGGGTAGCTGAAGATTTTTGTCTTGGCTTTTAAAGATTACTTGAGGTAGCATTTCTCCTTTTATCTACTATATTGTCCTACTTTCCTGTGGCAATAAAAGGACAGTTAGTGGATACTGTTGTCCAGTATATTCAATAAATAAGGATATTTTCAGGGAGATTTACTTAAAATAATGTGCTTCCAAGTAATAATCAGTCACTCCATTGAACCTCCATTTCTTGTGACTCTAATCCATTCTGAAGATGTCTGCTCTGAAGGGTCTGCTCATTTGCATGGACCATCCTGTCTCCATCACCTGACAAGCAGTGTTGCCGATCGTGGAGACCACAGAGGGCTCTGGATGTGTGTTCTCACTTTGTTACCATCCTGCTGAAATGAAAGCACTGATAAACTGGTCTGCATGTGGGATTGTTTTTCTTTGTTTAACCTTTTCCTTTATTTTTTTTTAACTATCTACTTGTTTATAAACGACTTTATTTTGTGATTAACTTATTTTGGTACTGGATTGCTGTATCAGAGTTCTGAATGTCTCCGGTTGTTTGCACACAGATAACTGCAAAGAGGTTGTCATTACTGGTTACACGCAAGCAGAAGCCAGATCTCTTTCTTAATGGCTTGGGGAAGGCACAAAACATGCAAGAAAGGTAAACGCCATCCAGACTTGCACTTTTAAGCTAGCAAGTGCTGCTTGGTACTGTAGTATTTTCTCTACTCCAGGGTTCTTCAACATTTTCAGAAGCTGAGTACCAAGTAAAATTGAAACAACTATTGGGGGCTTTTTTTTTATCATTGTAAGAGGGTAGTAGTTCTCAAGTTGGGTTTTTGACCAGCCTTATACCTCTGGCTCACGGGCTTCAAAAATATTTCATCAATGTTTTTTGAGGTGCTTTGTCCTATATGTTGTTTGTCTGTCTGTTTTGCAACCTGTCTCCTTGTATTCTCCATCTGTCTCCATAAAACACAGAGATACTGTTAAAATGCCCCCCTCTTTTAAGTTGAACTAAGAGCACCTTTTTCTCCTTTTCTCTTTTTTTCATATGGACTGTACATCTGTGTGTAGATAGAAACATACATATTTTTCAAGTGCAGTTAGTATCATCTAGACTAACTCGTGTGCACTCCTAAGATTTTTTGAGCGGCTTTTCAGCACTGACCGGTTGCCTATTGCATCAATCTTCCTCCTAGTAACCAGCATCCATTACAATTTTGAAACTGTATCTCCTCTAGTGGCTTTTTCATTCAATATTAACCTCTGTTTATGCAACAGGACAAATGCAATGGCAAATTTGAGGTTCTGGGCTGGTGAGGAAAAATTACTCTTAAACTGTAGAGCTTTAGAACTACATGGGGAAGACCATAATGACTGAAATCTTAAGTGATCCTTGAAATTGTTGAATAATACCTGACTGTCATGTTTTACTTTTTCGTTAGGAAAAGAAATTAAATTTATTGTTGACCGTGTAACGTTATGTATATAGCCAAGCCCAACAGCATGACCTGCATGTCAGAATTCTTGTACAATAATGTATTTATCAAAGTATACATTTCTGATATTTAGAGATGTACATTGATTTACTTTTGGTAAAAATATTGTCAATAGAGAGATAATTGCAAACAGCTTTTAGCAAATGAATTAATATAATATCTGGTGCTGCTGTTATATTAACTACAGTGTTGTACAGAATTTATCATGGATTTTTGACTGCTGAAAAAGGGACAATGGAATTTAGCCATACCAAGGACTGTACTGGAAAGAGACTGCTGCTGCTGAATGGACCCTGATAAACGACTCACACCTAGAGGAGGTCACTGAGACTTTGCGTGCGAAGCAGAGCTCGTTAAAGAAGACGAAAGACCGCTCATAATTACTGCTGCCAGAGGAAGGGGTGACTAGTCACTGTTGATGAGTCAATGTAAATAAAACGTGTGTGCATGGAATATCAGTTTTTATCTATATCAAGGAAAGCTGAATTCATGTCATCATTGCTAAGGCTCCATGCAAAGACCCACACCCCTGTGTTTATTATTCCTGGTTCCTGCAGTAAGCTGTGCTGTGGATCATACAAAGACACACGCTTAATAATGATAGTGATGTAAACTACATCTGTCTTGACTTCTGTCATACTAATGGCATATATTGCAAAAGTCACCAATTTTAACAGAGTAGGTTTGCGTAAGTCCTTGCTTTCTCAGTTTGCCATGACCTAAATTGTTATGAATTCTAGTGTACATGCCAAGTCCTAAGTTTATATTTCACTTTGATAACAAAAATGTGACTGCAGACAAACATCACTGACTTTGTTCACAGCACACAGTCTTCTTTCGTTGTTACCTCAAACTATAAGTATTATCAGAAATAAAATTCTGGCAGCAAGAATATTTTGTGGGTTTGTTGTTTGTTTTTTTTTAATTCAAAGTGTTGCAAACCCAACATCAATAAGTATAAAAATTGTATTAAAATTATATTCTAAAATGTATATTTTGCATAAAATATATATTCTTTGATAAGTTATTTTCTGTGATTTTTGTGGTAAATGGATCTAGTCTATTCTATGTTTATGAGACATTGTAGTGCTACGATGTGATAATTATGTTCTCTCCATCCTATTCAGTGGGCAATTCTCCAGAATCTGTTTTGTCACCCTGGTGTTCCGATTGTAGGGACCTGTCCCAGTTGTGAAACTCTGTATCGTGGAACTTCTGTGAACATGTCAAGGTGCATGCACAATCCTGGTGGAAACCAGTGGAAATGTAATACCTGAATTGGAGAATAAAAGGCGAAAGACCTGGGGAGGAACTTGGAACATACCTTCTGAACTGGCTCTTGAGCTTTCTTTAGCTGTATCGGTCCCCTGCCTGCCACTGGCCATCCCAGTTCTCAAACCAGCCTCCTGGAATGCATGAGGAGCTAATTCCAAAGCTAGCATGAGCTGGCTTCTGCAACAACTGAAAATTTGTGAACTTCTTAATGACCCTATGCCTGCTCTGGAAGTTTCAGTCAGGCTGGGTATTTGAAGTCTGATGGGAGTTTTGTTGCATCCTGGTGTGAAGTCAGCCTAAAAAGGAGGTCATAAATGGTTGCTTAAAACTTAGAATATACTCTGTTTGTGGCAGCCAGAAATCCCCAAATACACAAGCAGATTGAGAGCAGCAAGGTAGCCAGTATAGCTTTACAAATTATCTGAGAGGCTGTAATGCAGTATTTTGGCATATATGCTGTAATGTAAGAGAGGTTCCAGAAAACAGGATCAAAAAACAGGAGTTCAATTTCAGAAAATGTGTTATAGTGATATGTCAGGAGAGCTCACAGTGCTGTTTGCCCAGGGGTTAAAAGTTGCCTGTACTGTGATTGTGAGCAGTACCCAAAGGAAGGTGTAGAGGTCAGCCAGCACAATGCTCACAGCAGCTCCAGTCATCAGGTGATGTCTGCCCCAAGCACCTAGAGAGAAGTGTCTGGTTTTCCTCAGTGCTACTCAGGCACAGTGATGATCCCCAGATGGGATGCAGACAAGGGAGTGCATTTTGTTGATCTAGAGTGTAAAAAGCACTGATGGCCAGATGGTGTCTGACATCTCTCTCTGGATGGTAAGGAGCCTGGATGGATCTCCACCGACACAGTCCAGAATATCCTGGACTAGGCATTGTTTCTGCTAGAGAACCAAGCCCACATTTAAATGCTTTCTTTTAAAACACACCTGGAGGACAAGCTGATGGTGAGTCTGGCAACTATCCATGTGTTTTGAAAATACAACCCAACTCTGACTGTTCTAAGAGGAAGAGGGTGACTTAGCCCCCAGCCCCTCTTGTTCCTCATCTGTTTCTGGGCCCAGGAAGGGGTGAAAGGGCATTTTCATGAGGGGTGGGACACCAAGGTTTTATTTTCTCAGGCTGAGGAAGGCTTTGAACGTAAACCTCACTCTTCAGGGTACTGCAGTTCCTGTGTCTCAGGTGCAATGTAAAGATTGGGCTGCACATTCTCATTCACTTCTGTTTTTTGCCATCTTTTAAAGGAAAGTAGATGCAATGATCAGAAGCAAAATTGCACCAGGAGAAAGGAGTTTTGGTGCAAGGAAGATGCTGTGTAGGTATTCTGGGGATCAGGTACCCACCAAAGAGTGCTTGTGGCCATCTCTGGGCTTGATTTAGGAGTCTAAAAACTTACTCAATCCTTGTATTACTTAAGGGTTGGAAGTCAAAACTAGAACACAAGCCATGAATTTACAAGCATCTGCTAAGACAATTTAGGAGAAGCTGTTACTCATTCACCTTTTAAAACTGTGAAGTCAAGATGTCAAAAGTGAGCATCCTTTTGAAAGATGAACTAATACAACAGCACGGTTTGAGTGGAGATCAAAAACCGTGACATATTGTGGAGATGAGCAGATTATGGGATGTTTGGATTTTGAAGGCAGTTAATGTTCTTATGAGGCCCCATTCAGCACTGAGAAAATGTTGTTCCAGCAATTTTTGAGGCATTGCATTATGAGTTTATATAGGTGTGTGCTGCAAAGTAGTGCCACAATTGCTAAGAAGCATGCAGCTAATGATAATTAATA
Organism: Catharus ustulatus; assembly: GCF_009819885.2. Lineage (NCBI taxonomy): Eukaryota > Metazoa > Chordata > Aves > Passeriformes > Turdidae > Catharus > Catharus ustulatus. The sequence goes on from NC_046224.1 coordinate 47,895,777, forward strand.
TAATCCTGTATAATCGGGGGCTTTCTCATGTGTGAAAAAATTTACTGTTCATAAAAGTTCTCTTACAAAAGGTCTGAATTAAATTAAAGCTGCTAAAAGAGAAGGAAATTTAAGGAATCTGTTCAGATGGGTAACTGAAAATTATAGGGGGAAGGGATCAATCTAACATGAGCAAACTTGCCAGCATATTTATGGGAAATATGAATTTTAAAAGTCATGAATGAATTAACTATATGAAAGAGAGCATTTTATCATTTGAAAAAATCATGCAGAAGTCAGATAAAGGAAATTGGAATGGAAAACTGCTATTAGGAAGAGAAAATTAATTTATTAATATGCTGTATTACAAGCAATGGCTTGAGCAATTCCATAATAGAGCCTTTGAATAGAGCCTTCTCACTGAGTGAGAGGAAATTGCAAAAAAAAAAAAAAAAAAGCAGAAAGGTTTCTATCAGGTCAAATTTATCAGAATTATTAATATTTTTATAATACATTATCTTCTGCTTGGAAATAAATTATATTTATTTAATTTCCCAAGGGAAAAGTTATTTTTTAAATGGTGGGTTTTAAAAGTCAAGAGTTGGCTTGAGAGCAAATCCTGAGCTGTTAGTGCTGGGTGTTGGGTACCTAGCTGGTTTGCCACTAGGAGCATTTCTCTCCTACGTTAGTGCATACCCCTGGGATGTGCTGAAATTGCAGAGGTGTCTGATGTCTAACCCCAGAGACAGGAATGTGTTACATGCTGTCTCCATGGAAGGCTGGGATGCTCTCCAGCCAGGCGTGAGTGGTGCAGAGCTCCTGGCTCTGCAGCACAACCTGCAGAAGAATCCCGAATTTGCTCTAGGTGCGGCTTCTCATTGCCTTCTGACAAAACATGCATGATTCCCCCACCCTCTGCAACCTCCTCGCCAAAACCCAGCCTTCTGTCACTTGCATTTTTTTATTACCAGCATGTTGATGAACAGATGACAGGTTTCAGATTCATGCTTTCACAGCTTCACATTCACAGATGGCAATATTCTAGCACATTAAAAAAAAAAGAAGTTGGAGGTGGACGCTTTTTGAAAATTTGGCACAAAAAATGTTATGCATGGCAGTTAACAACTCCTGTATTATTTGCAGGTGGAAGACTGGAGATCAGTTTAAACCCAGGGCACAGCTAGGCTATTCTGAAACTTTTAGGATGTGTTCCTTTTATGTTCTGCATCTGGTTAGAGCATAACTGCATTTTGTTATCACATGAAGCTCTCAGTTTTCTCCTCAAACGGGATTTAGAGATAAGATACTAGAGCAAGTCAGAGAGTACTATTTTAAATTGGAATTGGGACTGGCTTCCCAAGGAAGTGGTGGGATCACCATCCCTGGAGATATTTAAAAGACATGTAGATGTGGCACTGGGTGATATGGTGAATAAGGTAGTGCTGGGTTAACAGCTAGACTCAATGATCTTAGGCGTCTTTCTCAATTGTAGTAATTCTATGATTCTTATAGGATTGTAAACATGAATTGTACCATGTAGAAAAATCCCTGGAAAATATTTAAGCTGAAAAGATGGCTGTAGCTTAACAACTCTTTGTTTTGCAGAATGGTATGGGCACCTTTTTAAAGCAGACAATCTTGTATTGGCCTCCTCATAACAGTGTTAGACTTGCATAAGACAATGAACTACCAAAAGAAAAAAATGGAAGTTTCTCTCCTTGACCTTAAGACAACTTATTTGCAAAAGTAGCAAGATCAGACTTCTTGAAGAAGTCTGGCCTTTTCAGTGAAACAATGCAAAACTCCATCAATCTGAAGAATAGTAAACCGTAGCCACATTATCCTATTAAGCTGATTCTAAATATAGAATGGATTTTCAGTTCCTTACAGGGATTTCCTTGCTTGTGACTAAATGCAGCACCAAGGTTTTACGAAAATCTTATTTTCTTCATACCTTTGAATGTTTTTGGTACAATGAAGTTTGGCAGTCTGAATGTCTTTACATGATGCCATTGTTTAGAGGCAATTTTTGCATTTTCCTAGCATAGCAAATCAGCTTTTTTCCTCAACTAGAACACTCGCAAGGGGGATAGAGGGAGCACTGAATGACATGATTTTCTTGAATTCTTATGAAATCTACCACTGTGATGACATAGAAATAAAGATACACAGCTTTCCCTATGTCAGTGTCATAACATTCACTCTTACATTTCTGAAACTCATCTTAGTTTTGTTTGGAAATGACAGCAACAAAATGTATGTGGTTACTGCTGTTTATAACCTCTACTTAAACTTTGAGAACTATGCTTTAAATCTCTGAATAATGGAGCAATTAGGGACCTTAAGAGCATGAGGACTGTGCTCAGAGAAGAACACATGCACAAATTTAATAGCTTCATCTGTAATTACTGAAGTGTTTCTTCAATACAGGACATTATCTGAACAAGGTCCCAGTGTCAAATAACCTCATTAACATGGATTGAGAAACTGTCCTTGGCTTACTTAAGCAGGACTAGGTCTTGGGAAGTAACTGGCTTATGGCATGGGCATTTCCAGGACATTTATCCCCAACATCATAAAATCATTGAATAGTTTAGGTTGGAGAAGACCTCAAGAGCATTGAATCCAACTGATGACACAGCAAGTCCAAGTCCAGCACTAGACTAGCTTTAAGTGCCACATCTACATATCTTTTAAAACTGCAGAGTGTTTGGCAGCACCTCTGCCCTGTGCACACCTGGTACAAACTCTAAGCAAGCTGTTTTGGGGTTTTTTTCTCCAGAAAAGAAGATGGAACATTCATGTCTAGAAACTAATGTCTTAGATACCTCTTTCATTATGGGTCAAATTGATAAACTGATCTTTGTGAGTGCCTGTTGACAGAAAAATATCAGGATCTGTCTCTCCCCTTGCATGGGGACAGAGGGCCAGTACAGAAGTAACCTGGCCCTGCTCCAGTGCCTCTCACGGGCGCTGTCTTTTCGTTTTACTTGCTCTTGCAGATGTGCAGTGCCAAGACATAGACATTTCCCCTCCACTGCCTCAAAAAGATTTTCTTTCTCAGCACTTGTGTTCTTCTGAGAAGAGGAAAGGAGTGTGCCACCAGAGCCTGCCTGGGAGGTGGCTCATGCTCAGGTGCACGTGGGATGAACGTGTTCCCACACTGACTCCTGGGCTCGCTTCTCATTTTTGGTGCTGCAAGAAATCTCTGGTGAAACCATCCTGTCATATGAGCTCCAGGTGTACTTCAAGAACACTTCTTGGAAGAACATTTGGCTATGTAAGAAGCTTTAAGTTTTATTGTTTTTTTTTTTTTTTTCCCTTCAGCAATCTACTGAACCCACCATGTAGATTATTCCCTTGTTTTATTTGCATATTTTCACTGCTCTCTGTCTTCTGCAGTTTTCCTAGCTTCAACGCTGACCATCTTGTTTTCAATGCCTTCTTTGCCTTTCTCCTCATTACAGTGCAGCTGAAGACTGGATGAGAGCTGCTTGGAAGAGAAAAGGTAAGTGAATTTGAGCCCAAATCACAAGGACAGAAGAATGCAGGACTGAGACTTCTTTTTAAGCCAACTAAAACTTGTTGGAGATGTTGTCTTTTGCAGTTGGTTCCAGCCCAGTTTGGAATAAATTTGCAGTTCTCTGCAGCATGTTTTGTATAGCTGCCACAGTTGGGAACATTAAATTCTGGAACCACAAAATGCTGTCTAAAAAACAGCACAGCTGTCAATGAAAAGCAGTTTGCAACTGGAATATGTCCAGTGCCTGGGCCACTGCAGAGAGACATGCCAAAAAACCAGATAGAGATGATTGCTTAGAAACCAAATTCAGAAATTAGATTTTCCAACCACATATTCACTGAACTATTCATTTACTAATCAATATGATAGTACTGAGCAGAATGATTGGAGTGCTGAATACATCATAAGCTATCAAAAATAATGACAAATACTGACATGATTCTTTCTGCCCTTTTTTTAGGTTTACTGTAATAATTAATTTCCTTCAGATCCAGAGATAAATATAGTAAAAATAGGTGCATTAGCTAAATTAATGCCAGGAATTAAACATTCCTCAAAGGTAGCTACAAGAATTTACTTTAAGAAAAAAGTTTTTCTATTCTAATCCTAGGCAGAAGCTCTGAAATAAGTTTTATTCATAATCCTCAGTACTCTTCAACTAGGGCATAATAATTTCTAGACTTCTATTGTCCTTCTTACTTGGAAGCCTCTTTCACTTATCTGTGTTTAAATCTTTAGAGAGTAACAAGTAATTTTTTAATTCAACCATGCCTGCATTGCCTGTGTCTTTTTAAAAATACTAAACAAACTATGTTAAAAGCTTATCCAAGTTTTCAGACGAGATGTTTTGTAACAGCTGGCAGGGCAGGTGGGCATATGCTTAGCAAGAGATATGCTCCAGGTTATGGGCTATAGTTCACAGTAGGTTCCTGGGAAAAAATTGTGGGCCTGGCTCTTTGTCAGTCAGGATGTTACTACCATGTCTAAGCTAAAGGAAGGGGTTGGAGCTGAAGCTGTCTGATTCCCCATAAAAGTTTCAACACACAGAGCTGAGAGGTGCAAGCATCTGTCTGTGGCCAGCACTGGGATTCAATTTGCTGCCTTCCTAAAGAGCCCAGCCCAGCCCACTGAGCAGTGTGGCTGTGCTCTGCAGGGCACAGCTCTGGTGTACAGCTGCACTGCCAGCAGCACTGCCAACACCCTTTTGGGTTCTGGATCTGATTTCAGCCCTGCAGCCGGCTGCCTTGGGTGGGACCCAGCAGTGGTGTGTGGGTAAGTGTAGCAGTATCCAAACCTTGACAAGCTCTGCAATTCCTGACAGAACTTTTAGGTCGCAGATGGAACACACTGCCTGTCCAAGAAGCAGCATTACATGACAGCTACCACTCTGCTGTGCTACATTATGTATCTATGTCCCCTTCTCCCACGCATTTCACAAAGGTGTTTTCTTCCTTTGTGGTGGGCTTCACTCCTTGGGCTGCTGGCAGGGAAGCAGAGCTGTGCACTGAGTGCCAAACATGTCACAGCCCCCTCCATGGCTTTGCAGAGTAGTCACATCATCACAGAAATATTTGTATAATGCCACATCTCGGTGTTTAACAATATCATGTGCTTGGCATAAGCTGCACATTGTACCACGTGGCACAAGGCAGTGGGAGGCAGGGGATCTGCTCCAAATCTCTCTGCCTTTGGGAGCTCAGCTGTAGGTTATTTTATTTTCAGAGATAGAGGAGTTCGTGTTTTTGCCCACTGAGTGGGTGGATGGATTTAGAGTGTTGTGAAGGTCCTGGTGGGAGGAGGACAGAAGTGGACTGCATGGTCCCTGTGTCTACACACTGGCCTGTCTGCACCAAGATCCAAGGGATCTGTTGGATGGACACCATGCTGTCAGGGCTTGAAACAGCCTACCAGAAATCAGTCCCAGTGGCCAAATACTGCTGGGCCTCTTATGCTGGGGCTCAGGGAGTGAGTGGGCTGGAAGGGATGAGCTGTGCTGCACAGGGAGGGAGACACTGCAAAGGGGCAGGTCAGTGGAGAGAACTGTGCCAGGGCCTGGGACCAAGTGTGGGACACCTTGGTGGGGTGCAGAATCACCCACTGCATATCCTCTGCTGCTCACAGCCAGAGACATTGGCCCCTTTGCCACAATGTTTTACCTCATGCCTCCCCAATCCCCTTGTTTTCTCTTTTAGGGCTTGACTTGGCTCCTACACACTGAGAGAATGCACAGAGCATCCCCCAGGATGCATGCACAGAAAAGCATTTGTTCCTTGGGTGCCCTAGTTACGAGATTCTCCTTTCCTAGGCATCACCACAGCCATGAGCTTCTCGCCTTCCTGATCCATCTTGCTCCCCACGCATCCCCAGCAGCTGGAGGCTGAGAAACCAGTCTGCATCTCTGGTCCTAATGCAGTTTTCCTCCTGATGCTCTATGTAATGCATTGCCACAATGAAGGTGGTGCCAGTTTGTTTCTCTAGCCCAACATGATACGGTCAAGGTTAGATGGCTTGTTAGTGTGGGCTCTAGAGGCCTTAGTTGTTAGAGATGCAGTTGTCATTATGTATTTTGTTTAAGGGATTATACTGGTTTTGGCCGGGATTGTGTTAGTTTTCTTCATAGCTGCTCATGTGGGATGTTTTTTGGATCTTCAAAAAAACCAGAGTTGATAACACACCCACGTTTTAGCTATTGCTGAACAGTACTTACACAGGATTCAAGCCATTTCTGCTTCCCAGACAATGTTACCAGGATGAGTGTGCACAAAAGTGAGGGGACACAGCTGGGACAGTTGACCCCAAGTGACCAAAGGATTGTCCAAGACTACCCTATGACATGATGCTCAGCAGTAAAAGGTTGTGAGGGAGGGAACTCTCCAGGGCTGCTGTTGCTGGGAGTCTGCCAGCATTGATCAGCTGGTGGTGAGCAATATTTTTGGGTTTGTTTTTCATGAGTTCTTTTTCTTGGCTTTGTTTTTCTATTTTGTTGGTTTTTATTTTACTTAGTAAACTGTCTTTATCTCGTGAGTTTTTCTAATTTACATATAAATCCAGAACCTGCTCATGGTTGCATTTAGGATGATAAGAAGGCTTGTTTGTTTTGCTTGGATGTTTTTATGTCCAATTAGGCTTAATTACTGAATTTAGCGTATATGTGGGAAATGTTTTTTTTCTTTTTCTTGCAACCCTATTTTCTCTGTCAAGACCAACTTAAGGGAGTTTTAAGGAGACATCAAAAGCACAACAGCTGATGCTGAAATGCAAGGGCTGGCTTCACAACATTCATAACTGCATGTGGTCTTCAGCCTTATTGGATTACTGAGACATCAGTGTTTCTGAATAAATTTTCCATCATGCCAAATAAATTACAATACAAAATAATACAAATGACCATCTTCCCCCCACAAAGGATTCTAAGCAAAACTAAAGGAGAATTCTATCCTTTCACTGGTATGGTGCAGCTTCGTGGACAACAGATTTCTTGTTAAATATTGAAGGAAGGATCCCAGGAGCTTTTGCAAGGTGCTTTGTGTAAAAGGTTCTCTGCAGGGGGAAGCTGGAACCTGGTAAACAGTACTCTCAGCCTTGGAAAAGGCCTTTCCTTTGTAGGCACAAGTGCTGTGAAGAAGCTGCTCATTTCTCATCATAGGTGGCTTGGGAGGGTGGCTGATAACCTCTGTGAGGCTGCCACACACTGAGCTGCAGGTGAGAAATCTGCAGAGGGCCTGAGAGCACTGAGGCACTGCCAGACACCACAAATTCCCAGTCATGCTGTATTAACAGGCAAAAAACCCCCAAACCTGTATCATCATCCTCTCCTCCCCCTGGAAGGAAGGGAATGTTATCTTTCTCGTCAGATACTGCTGCAGGTAATGCTTGTGAGCGTGACTGCAGTGAGCAATACATGTGCACATGGACTGCGTGTTTCAGAGCTTAGCTCTGAATTTTTAGAGCTATCTGGGCTAGTGTGTTGTGCCACTGGTTACCATCACATCATACAGAGCTACCTGGAAAGCACAGAGAAGCCACAACTCTGTCTGGAAGCTTGAATTTGAGTCTGTGGCTGGAGCCAGCAAAGCTGTGGCAGGCTGGCTCTCACCTCTGGGAAAGGTGTTTAGTGGTCAGGACATGCTCTCTCATCGTGCTGTCTCTTGGGCAGCATCCCCACAGGCTCCTTTCCCTCAGTGCATGGGCACTTGACAGCCTTCCACCAGCTTTAATTCAGACACACTCATTCTGCATTTGGAAGCCCTCATCTGCAGACCTGGACTACAAATTTGTTTACCAGCACTCTATTTTTCTTTTTTTTCTGGAGAAAAAGGAACAGGGATGGACAAAAAGTAACAAAGATGAAAAGTTATACTTATAAAGCAGTACTGTATATCTTTAGAACACTTGTTTAATGTAATAGTTGTCCTAAAATGATGTTGACAAGGAAATCCCAGGAAAAAAAGTTACTCCAGAAAGATTTATATCATTTAATGGCTGTCCATTAGTGCACTTCCTAGCTTTTTGTTTTTTCAGTCATTCTTCAGAAAGATTCATATTTAATGTTTGCAAACAATAAACCTAAAGTAATAACAAAAGTAACTCTCTTCAGTAATACTCTCAAATGTGTTTTTGTCATCTTGATTGCACTGGTTAATTTTTTCCCATCTCCATAAAAACTTGAAAAAAATTCTAAACATTTTTTTAATATTTAACACTATCAAAATGTTATTTTCTCTCTTGGAGTGCAGAGACTTCTATATGTTGGAGGGATGCAATATTCTCTAGAACTAACTTTGTACTTCTAGCCCGTGGACAAGTGATAGCATAATGTTTTTACATTTTTAATAAAGAGATTATGGCAGCAGTCGTGTTGTGTGGGTCCTGTTCAGAGTTAAGAGTTCTTAACCTTTTGGCTTTCCCTGCTTTTGTATCAAACACTTCATGAAAGCCATTGTAAGGTGTTACTACCATGAACAAATTTTAGCAAGTTGTGATGGAAAGCTGTAAGAAATATCTTGTGTAAAATGTCTCTGTCAAATTTCTGTTTCAACAAAGTTACTTTCAGATTCCATATCTATTAGTTCTTTTCATTCAGACCATGTTCAGCTGTCCTTAAGACACATTTGCTGAATCTGCTTTAGTTTCTGGGTGAGCAGGTTCTGACATGGTGGCCTTTGCAAGCATGTGCACCATTTTGAAGAGGAACAGCAGATCAGTCCTGTTTTAGCATGCAGTGGTTAAATGCTGCTTGTCACACTGATCCTCTCCATGCAGGATGGATCTGAGAAGACAACAAATGCTGCAGAGAGAGAAGTTATTCTGCTGCAAATGTTTGACACATGCAAACATATTCACAAGAGTACCCCAGTAGTCATTAAAATATTCAACCTAACTCGAATGGTACAAAGAGTATTCAAACACTCCTAATTGACATCAATGCAGAACTTCTCGTGTGTTCTTCTATTCATATCATGGCCAATCTCATTTTAGGGAGGACATTTCTTCCTGCCAAGTAGAATTGGGAGCACAGCTTCAAACTAAGGAATTGAAGTTTGCTGATGCAAGTGATATGAGAACCATAAGAGCACACAGTGTTTGCCCACTGCTCAGTGACAGGAGGGATGAAAGATGAGGGGAGCACTTGAGAGGGCAGAACAAAAACCCCAAATCCACCATAGGTGGAGTTGTTCCCATGGAACAATGTCAAAAAACTTGTCTATCTATTCTGGGGTCAAAAGAGAAAAAGGTAAACCCCAGCCCTCCACCTGCAAAAAAGTTTAGAAGGAGTTACTTTTCTGTTGACCTTATCCAACTCTCAGTGCAGCTCATTCTCAGAACTTTATGAAGATTATATCATGTAAATTTGCTACAGCAAGAATTAATTTGCAGTTTGATGAATGAGAAACCTGGTGACTCCTGACTGGTGGAAAGAGCTGGCACTGGCCCACTGACTAAAAAAACTGGAAACCAGTTGTAACATACACCAGATTAAAGTCCATCCCTGCTTTTGGCATGGGATGCCCACAGTTCCTTTCCTTCTTTGGCCTCTAACTGCAGGTGTGAAAAGACCCAGACTCTTGCATCATGATCATGGTCAGAGCAAAGTTGAATTGCAGGAAGAGCAACTAAGAAATCAAACAGAGGGAAGTACAATAATCTTTCTTAAGTTTATGTGGTTTTATGTCTCACTCTGCCTCTCAGCGTGGAAGACACTTACAAATGTGGCTCCCCTGGCCACCAGAGGAAGGATATAAATGGTTTTGATAGAATCAGTCAGACTGATGGGCTGTGAATGCTCCATATTGCTTTATGTGCAGCCTTTGAGCTTCTGCCCACGTTTCATGTATTCCTCACCAGCAGTAAGGTAAGTTTAGAAATATCACTTTTCTAGAAAACTCACATGAAAGTACACACTGGCTTGCAGGTTGGTCTCAAGCACGTTTTTGTTCCTTTTCTCAAAAAAGCACCAAAATGGCATTTGCCTTCAGATTTTCAAACCAGAGTGACCCTGTGAAACTGTCTTTTGAAATTGCACAAGTATGAAGAGTACTAATGCAAGATGAAATAACTGTCTATTAATTATAATTTAAGATTGAACCTTAAGATTAAGTATAATAGAATGGATAAAAAAAATGCCATCACATAAAGACATCAGAAGCCCCTGGTTAATATGTAGTGTACCAAGAGCAGGTATTTTTGAAGTAGGAAGGTGTCTTTTTGCAGACCAGGAAAAAACAGCAAAGATGCAAGAGAAAAATAACATGCTGAGTCTCAAAGTTTTACTGCAATCTACTCACCCAAAGTCTGCCCCTGAAAATATTAATGTCCTAGAAATCTAACTATGAAAGAAAATTTAGATTATCTACCCAATTCTGAAAGTGAAAAACAACTAAAGAAATAAATGGCAATGTAATAATTTGGGACTTAACTTGAAAGTTTAGCCTTTTTTACTGCTTTTGAGGATATAAATAGGTACAGAAAATGATTTCTGGGAATGAATCTGGGGAAAAAATATTTTTTTTAGTGCATTTAAGTCTATGAATTAAAATTTAGGCATACATTCTGGACTTAATTATTTTTCTTCTCTTCTTGTAAGAGTGCTCTTCCTCTGAAAATGTTCTTATTCATAGCATTTGGGAATACTATCTAACACATAAACACGTCTGAATGTGGCTTAATGTGAGTGTACAGTCCATGGGGTCATGTGATCCATGTTTCCTCTGTCTGTGGTCATTATAACAATCACATCCCTTACTGGACTTGCATTTCTGTAATAAAAATTACTATGTGGGAATTAAAAGTCTGTTTTTCTACAGCTGTGTACATCCACAACTTTTTCCGTCAAAGGCCATAGCAGTAAATATTTACAATCCTAAACCTTGCTTGTTCTTTTGTGATAATTCAAATAGTGCATTGCATTTATATCACACTCTGTGCAGAGATGGGTTTCGCTCAAATTAAATGGAGCTTCCAGTAATAGTCAATGACAAAAGTGTTTGTCAATTCAAAAATGCTTATGGGTATGACTCTAATAAATGCATTAAAAATATGTGATGACTCATGCAAAATATTTTAAAGCATGTGTTCAAACTAGAAAGGAGTGTCTGCTACTTTAGAAAAATATTTATAAACAAGAAGCATTTTTTTTTTTCCACCAGATTAAACAAATTGATGCTTACTTTGCTCCAGGCAGCAAGTTTTTTGCCTTCTCTGTACCACCAATATGGCTTGTTTCACTTGTCTTGGATTTTGCCACATGTGACAAACCTTTAGACGTTCCATAATGCCACAGTTCATCTGAGGTCAATCTGAAATGTTTGGTTCCCCTCTGAAATTTTTCAATCCCTGAATGACCCTCACAGAGCCTTTTAAATTCATTTTTTTTTTCCTGTAAGCATTTAGGAATGATGCACCATGCTGTTTCTAGAAAAAAATCAAAGAACTCTGCCTCTCACTGGCACAAGGAGCTGAGAACAAGGTAGCATTTGGGGATTCCAATTGCTTCAGTTTCCTTCTGCCAAGCCTCACCCTTTTTATCTGAGCCCTGGCTCAGTTTTTGTCAAACAGTTCAGAATCTTGAACTGGTCCTTGTTTGCTGCACTTGAAGTACAGGTATCTGTGGCCACTGGGCCCCTCTTGCATTTTCAACTCTCACCGTCTGGAAGTGCAGGAGTCAGTACTGCCCTTTGGAAATGGGAGTGCTTTGGTCATTTCCTGGTAATACTTCTCTCTTAGGAAGCCCCCCAGTTTTTTTAATATGATTTGCAGAGATCTTCATTGTCTGTATGGTTAAGTATCCAGAAACGTTCTGATCTCAGATTTTCCTCACGGTGTTGTAAAAGTTATCCAGTTCTCCATGGAAAACTGAGAGTTTATCTATAAAACACATCTGGTTGTTAAAAGCTCTATCTGAAGTTTGCAAGATGTAATAAAATCAGGTAACAAGAGTTGATTAGCCTGTTCAGGGGACTGGCATAAAGCAATTACGTTTTGTCCAGCACCTGATAGAATTTCTACAGCCTCTCACTATCACTTACTGTGTCATTGTCATTGTCTTCTGCTGTCATAAAAGTTCAGGACTCCTTCAGCTTCTTGAACTCTCACTTAGATTTTCATCCCAAGTCCACTTAAAGCCTCTGCCTTGTAATTGCTCTTAATGCTGTCAATCTGAGCAGGAAAATCAGCCCCAAACCTCTCACTTTTCTAATATTTAGAGTCTTTGGCATCCTTCCTCTCCTGGGTGACACACACTCTAGTAAGGGCACCAGAATTTTAATATTTTAATCTCTCCATTTTTCCACAATGGATTTTTTCTTCACAGCAGTCCTGACCAGATGTTGTTTATCAGTTTTTTGCAGCCAATCTGGAAGTTGTCTGTTTCATCCTTTTTTGTAAAATTTTGGCTTGTCCAGCATTTAACTTTCTCAAATGTGAGGCAACCTGCTTCTGAGATTGAATGTGTAAGTGCTTTTCACTGTGCATGTTTCTGCCAGAAACTCTTGGTCATGATTGCAGACCACTGAGATGAATGTCAGGGCTAATATCTAAACCTTCATTCTGAGAAATGATCACTTCCTAGCAGAGCAAGTAGGTACACTTGAATGCATGCACTTAGCAAGATCCATTGACTTCAGTTGTGCTTAAACCATGTCTTTGAGTGTCTTAGTGAATCACCTTCATGATCAAAATCCAGATTTCAAAGATCCAGATGTCCTTTGAACAGATTAAGATCTTGTGAGGTATTTCTGTGAATAACTGCTTAAAGATTATTTTCTTTTCTAATTCTTCATGCAGGTGACTCAGCTCCTTCTGGTCATTCATAAATATCTGCTGGGAATCTTTAACCAGTTCAGGAAAATACTGAGAGCTTCAAACTGAATCTGTCTTTCAAGGGCAACTGTCACATCTGCTTAGTGGTAGTCAGAGAGCAGGAACAAAGTCCCAAACAACCAGCATAAATTAACCTGAAAATAGCAGCATTAAATATTGAATGGCTCCGGAGACTGCAAATCTTTGGGTTATTCATTAACATAATTATATGTAACATCTTTTCCAACAAAATTTTTCTTTGGGAAATCTCATACCTTTATTCCCAGTTTATGAAATGCACTGCCTCAGGGTGTTGTCCCATACCCCTTCCTGGTCTCACCAGTAGCTCAGGGGCATGAAAAGACTTGGGGGCTCACCTGAATTGCCCCCTCCACCATCAGCACTTACATCCAACACCCAGAGCCCCCAAGACATCACTTAGTATTGCCTAATCCCAAAGGGGTCTGGTTTTCCAGCACGACCAGCAGCAAATCTGTACAGCTTCCTACAGAGCAGCCTTGGGTGTGCCAGCTGCTTGCTTTATCTTTGGTAGAGTAGCAGCTGGGAGGTTTCAGCCCTTCCCCAGTTTTGCAATGAAGGCTTCATGTGCTCAGATTTGTGGATGGAGGTACAATGTCAACTCTTGAGGCGCATAAGTTGCCTCTTAAGTGCACATGAAAGTGGGTCACCCATGCCAAGTGTCCATCCTTTCAGCCTACCCTGAGCTTCCTTGCTCTCTAAAGAGACACATTGCACTCTCTACATGTTTTGATCTTAAAATCTTGGTAAGGGTGTGTATCAGAGAAAAAGATGATAAGGTAGTATTTCAGAAACCGTGTTAATCAAATATTTATGAACTAAAATGCAATTCCTTAGACTATCATAGAGCTATTTCCCACAAATAGAACACTGGTAAATTTTTTAAACACTCACACCATTTTGAACTGCAAATTTAATAGGAACACCTGAGTGACAGCTGGCATTCATGAACAGAAATTTAGCTTGGAGAAAGGAGGTGATCAGCAGACTCGCCTGTTTTGGGGAATGGATGGCTGGCTGGGCACAAGGGATTCACAGGCATGGAAGGCATGTAACTCTCAGACAGTCATAAGGGAAACTCACAGGGTATCAGTCTTGCTGCTGTGATCACTCATCCATGTCTTTCCTTATAAACATTTCTACAGCACCTAAGAGATGCTGCTGTGCTTTCTCTACCTTGTTCAGAGTGCAATTCTGAATTTAACCCTGCTAGTGGAATACAGCCTCTTAAAATTTACTCTTTATTCCCTACTTATCAAATATCTGTTGCCCAAGATCTGCTTTTGTGTATACCCTTTGACAGTCCACTGTGGTAAATGAATTATTACCTTTCTGGTAGTATTTTTTCCTTCTTTCTTTTCTTCTTAGTTTGACTTCCTATCTGTTCATGATGCCTTGCCTCAGACAAGATCTTGGCTCAGTTTGCACAGACCTGATGAGGACAGTGTCTATCCTCCAGGCAGGTATAACCTGGTTGCCCTTCAATGGGTTCACCTCTGCAGAAAGCAATCAAACTCTTAGGGTGCGAACTGTTCTTGTCTCCTCTCCTTGGTTTCTGGGGCTTGCAGCCTGCTTTGTGACACCCAGGGATATAGTGCAGAGATGGCAACATAGCTCTTTAAAAGGGGAGATGTAGCCTGATACTCAAGAAGCCTGCAAGTTAGAGTACTTGAGTTGTCTTCCCAGGTTTGCTTTTGATTTGCTGACAGATGCTGGGCTCAGTCTGTTCCCTGGTTCTTATAGCTGCATCAGTATTGTAATATGGGCTGATGTCTTAAATAAAGTGATTTTATGAATGTCAGAATGATGATTATTTGGCTCAGACTCATTCTTCTGAAATGCTAACTCACATGAAAAATATTTTTTCTTTTCAGATGTTTGAAAGAAAATTTGACTAGATTGTTCCTTTCAAGTAAAGCAATCTCACATTTGCCATGGTTGGATGCAAAGTTGTTCAGCACTAGCTTGCCATTCATGTTCTCAAAGAACTTCAAAAGGGATGCTTTGATGTATTTTATGGACTCCTTCCAGCTGCTGTATAGCTCATAGTGTCTGTACTTCTGTAGCAAATTGTGACTTGTGGGATTTTTACTATTTTACTGACTGCCTGAGGAAGTAGTCTGAGGGGTGTCTTTTGAACAATATGCAGGAACTGGATATCAAGATTACAGTCATAAATAGAATATTTACATCAGCAGCAAAATGTCCTGTGCTCCTGAAAAGAGATACCCATTCCTAAAATCTACAGTTCCCTATAGCTCCTTAGATTTCTGCAAAGGGAAATAACAGTGTGTGGCAGTTTGCTTGCTTCTGGCTTCATTTTCCCCTGTTTCTCAGCTTT
This sequence comes from Catharus ustulatus, assembly GCF_009819885.2. Lineage (NCBI taxonomy): Eukaryota > Metazoa > Chordata > Aves > Passeriformes > Turdidae > Catharus > Catharus ustulatus. The sequence goes on from NC_046224.1 coordinate 47,910,956, forward strand.
CCAAAGGGGTTTGTTGAAATCCCTTAACAGTCCCACTGGCTTTGCATGTCCCATGGCACAGTTGTTGTCCTCTCCGGGTGGTAACTGGATTATTAAAACTCCTCTCCATGGGAGCAAATGGGTAATGCTGGGAAGGGACCCATGAAGCTTTAGGAATCATTTTGCATGGTGAGAAAGCCTGATGCAGACTGGCAGTGGCTGTGTGTGCTTGAGAGGGTGCACTGCTGCCTGTGAGAGGGATGCTGGCAATGTCCTAGCAAAGCCCTGCATCTCTCCAGGGGCTGTGTATGGAGTGATCTGTGTTGTCACTGCAGGATCCCCCACCTGGGCATTTGCTCCAGTACCTCCTGGCCGTGGGGTGACCTAAGGATAAGCACAAACCTGTGAGCTGCACACGGCTGACTCAGAGCTCCTCCAGTCCTGCTGTGCAGCCAAGCAGAGGGTACCACTGCCACAACATGCAGATCAGGTTAGGTCTTGGGATTTGTAGCTAATTGCTAGATTTTAATCTCTATTTTGAGCCTGTGCCCATCTACAAAATGTCCTGACGTGCTGGGGTCAAGACCAAAGCTGGTAGCTCCCAAGGGATGACCGGTGCTTTATCACAGGGGTGAGGGCTGTCAGTCCTGGGCACAAGCCTGACTAAGCCAAGACTCTGAAGTTAATTGTGCAGGAAATAAGGACTGTCCCTAACCTGACCATCACATACTCTGACGTTAAAAGACATTGCTTTGACTATTTCAAATAAAAATATTTTAAAAGAAAACATGTATGAGACCAAACTAAAAATCCCCTCAAAACTGGATGTTCCACATGGTCAAGACTTCTATCTCTGGGGCAAAGCTGAGAAGCCAAACAGTGTGTGACTGATTTTTAAGTCCATCACTTAATGCACTGTGGGTCTGTTGTTCAGATGCTATGATGAGGAACATGTTATAAAAGCTGACATGGAACAGAATGAGTTTGAAAAAAAGTCAGACATCATGTTGAATTTGTGATTCAGATTGAAGTGCATTAATAATAAATTGAAAACATGTATTATACATGGAAGTTCCTATTGAAACATTTCTTGAGGGCAGATGAATTTTAGTGCCATAGCAGAATGATAATAGTTTTAGAGGAAATGTAGATTACTGTCATTTCTCTTGCAAATTGTGTTGAGAAAAAATTATGAACAATGACAGAGCTGCTTACACGGGGTATATCATAGGGAACTCAACCTACTGCTAAGCTCTGCACTTCCACCTCCAGACTCAGAATCAGATCTCACCAATCTCTTTGGTAATGGAAGAATAAAAAATGTACTGTGGGCTATAGGTCCAAATATAACTAGGAATGTGTCCAATAATTTTAAAGGAAAAACTGTTGAATTAAAGACCTCTAACTGAAGTCAAATTGTCCTCAGAAATCCAACCCACTCATCTTATAAAAAATACGTGAAGTAGTGAAAGCTTTCTGGATACTCATTTCTGAACTTAACCATAAGGATGATGGGTTTCAAGTAGTATCCAGAGGGATTTCTTCAAATCTTCCCTCCTCCATTAGAAGGCAGGGAGAAGTAGTCAAGGGGTGTAGTCACAACAACATATGCTCTGATTCCCTCAGAGCCTGCAGCTCTCCCTTTGCCCCAAATCTTCCATGTAGCCCTTTTCTTGTGGTATTGGGCTTGTGTGGCAAGGTGCTGGTAGTGGTGGGGTTACAGGAAAAAGCTTCTGTGAAAAGCTGCCAGAAACTTCCCCCAACTCTGACAGAGCCAGTGCCAGCCAGCTCCAAGCTGGACCTGCCACAGAACAAGGCCAAGCCAACCAGAGGTGTTAGCAACATATTTATGGGGGGGGGAAAAGAAGGAAAAGGAAGTTGATGCTGTTTTTAGTGGTAATAGTGGCCAGAGAAGAGCAGAGTGAAAATACAAGAGAAACAACTGTGCAGACACCAGGGTCAGTGAACAGGGACTCCTCTCCCTGAGGAAGAAGAGTGGCAGAAGCAATGCGATGAACTCACTGCAGCCCCATTTCTCACCAAGTCCCTGTGCTGCTGAGGGGGAGGATACTGAGAATCAAAAACAAAATTAAGCCCAGAACATAGGAGAGAGGTTGGAGAAAGGGTTTCTAGGATTTGTTTTACTTCTCATTATCCTGCTCTGATTTTGATTAGTAATAAATTCAACTAATTTCCCCAAGTCAAGTCTACTTTGCCCATTACGGTAGTCAGTGAGTGATCTTCCCCTGTCCTTACCTCAGCTCATGAGTCTTTCATTATGTTTTCTCCCCCTTGTCCAACTGAGGAGGGCAGGGATAGAGCAGCTCTGGTGGGCACCAGACATTTAGCCCACACCAACCCACCACACCTGTACAAAGTACAGAGATGGTTTCAATGAGCTCTGCCTGGGCACTGGAAATAGGAGAAAGGGTAGCAGGCAACATCTGGTACTCAAGAGAGAAAAGAGAGATTTGCTTATGGTGGAGGGGAAGTACTGCTAAATTCCTAGTTAACTTTAAAATCTCCTTCTGAGTACAAAATGTCTCTGCTCCTCCCCAGATCCCGTAATTCAGCTCAGGAGTGTGCCAAGTGGCCCTTGGGGCTCTGTGTATTGCTCTTTACAGAGACAAAGGTGCCTGCCTCCCCTGTGAGAGGTGTAGGAGAGATCCTCTCCCTGCAGAGAGACTAGAGCAGCTTTGTAGTTCTGAGCCCAAACTCTGGTCCTAGTCTTTCCACATACAGACCTTTCTGTTGAGACAGTGCTTGAGGACCCTCAAGAATTGTGCTTGCCTTGTAACCTCCCTTCTGCCAGGTGTGAACTCTTCATGCTGGCAGGACAGTCCTTTCCTCTTCCTGCCTGAGCCATGTTGGTGGCTTTTGGCCCTTAGAAATTATTCGAATGCCTGCCCACCATTCAGTGCCTTTTTATTGCCCTAAATCAAGGTCAGAGAGTGGCAATGGCCTTGGAAATGGCTGCTTCCGCATCACTGAGAGGGTCCTGTGAGCTACTGAGCATGGGGAGCATCACCAACCTCAAAAAAGATGCACTCATTTAACTGTTTTCCTCCCTCAGCTGCTGCTGTTGCTAGGATAAGAATTTTATTCCCTTTTTTTTCCGGACATTTCTTCTCTACCTTAGTGTTTCTGGCTATTTTCACTCGTCTTTCACTTTGTATGTGAAAGGGTTGGGCAGGGAGAATGCTTTCCCAGTTATAAGGGTCCATTTTTGTTTTCACAAATGCTACCCTTGTGCAGGAGCTGGATGCAGGAGAAGAGGCAGGGGAGTGCCTCCTCCTGTCCCTTTTCACTCTCTTTAGCTGGAAGTTTGACCTGACTTTGTCCTCACTTGAATTTCTGCATTGAGTTCACGGGGAAATAACACCCATGCCAATATCACATTCTGCTTTCATGGTCATGCATTTCCAGGCCTACTACTGCTAACAGACAGTAAGAGCAGCCAGGAAGAAAACACTGCTCCCAAATTAAAGGAAGTGTTTTAGATGAAAAAGCAAATCAGAAAAAATGCTAACATTTGCAGAGTTAATCAGGAGAAACCTCAACACAGAGGTAGGAGAGACCATCAGCATCAATGACTCAGGCTCTGCCTCAGCCCTGGATGTCCACCTGCAGTTCCTCTATTCAGTACCCACCATGGAGCTAAGCCTTCATCTCAGGATGGGCAGAAATGGTGATATGGGTCCCATGCTGCATTTCCTTCAGTATTTCAAAGACTGAGGCACTGGTGTAGGCAGTAGCATCCTGACCCAGGAACAGTGGATGGAAAGGAGCCACACAAACTTAGTGATTGTGAAACAGAAAAAAAATCCAGCCTCCTACAGACACTACAGAGATTTTCATCTTTTAATTTGAAAAGTAAAAGGTAGGCTTGAAAAGCAGACTTTTATAGCTCAGCAGAACATGCAGACCTCTTGAACTAAGACACCGAGAGAGAGCCTCTATCTGAGAAGAAAATGTGGAGACTTTGTAAGTGAAGTCCTAGCAAGCTATTGGCACAGCTTCTAATAGCTTCTAACTGCGCTATTAATCTTTGGAAGAAATATTTGTAAGAAGCCTGAAATTTATTTCAAAATAAAGCAGCCATACTTGACTGCTAATTGGCAGAACAGTAGAATAAATTAAGCAAAGTCCAAGTAGGTGTCTCAGTAGAGATAACAGAGCAGTGAGAGTTCGACAAGGCAGCAGAAACCTGGCTTTCATGTCATTTGCATATGAGTGGGGTGCTGGAACTCCCACATGTGTTGATTTAGAACCAGTCAGCAGTTAGTGGAGCCTAGAGAATGATTCAGTTATCTCCAAAGAAAACACAAGGCATGATTCAGATGTCATTTACAATGCCTTTGAGGAATCTAGACATCTCCATTGGGCTGTCAGATATGTCATAGGATCTACAGGGGACCTCAGGTCACCTGTAGTGACTGATGGAGGTAAGGGAGATACCCAAGGCCATCTCAGATGGGACCAGAAGGCTAAGTTGAAGCAGCTAAATCCATTTGAAAATGTATCCTGCAGCCTAGGCACCACTGTCTGTCTTTTCTTCACTGGCTATTTTGGGAAATGAGATAAATTGGCACCCAGCTTACATGTAGATAACCTGCATTTATGTGTCCAGAGCTGAATCTTGCCAGAAAAGCCTGCCTAGGAAATGAAGGATATTTGTCCTTACCCAGGAGGTTGACAACAACCTCAAATATGCACCAGAACTTGCAGGGTTAATGAAAAGAAAGTGACCTGGAGGTGCACCGTGCTATCCATGTCAGGGCAGAGGTGGGAGCAGAGCATGGGGGACAGGCAGTACTCCGAGTGCTGAAACCACAGTGCATCTGGAGCACAGATTATGGGCAGATACTCAGGTGAGACGTCTGGCTTCCAGACAAGGGGTCATAACTTGTAACATTGCTAACTCTGTTTTTCAGGTTTGGCAAACCAGATCTTAAATGCTCAGAAAGCTTGTGTCAGCCTTGAGCTGTTCAGTTACACAGCCCAAGTAACTCATGCCTTCCTTTTCCATATCTGTGAAAACAGAGATACTGGTTCAGGACTTTGTAAATTGCTTTAGGGTATCAAATTGCTTTAGGTGTTTAGCAAAAGTTTTGTGTAAATTTCAGAGAGAAAAGAGAGCTCTAATAGCAGTTAGTGCTACATCAAATGCAAACGTACTGAAAGTCAGCAAAAATTGGTCATCTACTCTTTTGTGAAACCACTGAGTCCTCAGCTTCACTATTTTCCAGATGTCAATGTGGAGAACACCTTAGACAACAACTTCTGAAGTTGATTTAGGAAGCCACAAACTAATCCTGTTTGAATTTCTTTACAAGTGGAAAATGTTGGACTTCAAATTGAGCCTCTTACTAGATCTACCATTTCTAATCTTGCAGGGAGAGTATTTGGGGCACTTAAAGAAGCAAAGCCACAGAAAAGCTTCATTTTTTCATGTCTAGATGAGGACTCCTCTGCTTTTAGGGAGAAGACAGACTGTAATGGTAAACAATCCATGTTACAATTTTGTTATGAAAAAAGGAGCGTCACACATTATTTCTTTGGTTAGTCACAGCAAGCCAGCATATTTAGAAAGAAAAGTTGTGGTATCTGGTTGTAAACAAATTAGCTGAATTTTTCAAAGCTTATGCCTTTCAAGAAGGAATCATAAATAAGAAACAAATTAGGGAAAACTAGAATTAGTAAAATGCATACCATCTAACTTAACTGAAAAATTCAGCAAATTTTATTCTATAGCTGAAGGCAATTATTGCAAACACACATCATAGAGGGTGATGTTGGAGAGGCCCCAAACAATATTTCAGGAGGTTATCTATCAAGCTTCTCTGTCTGGTGAAACTGAAGTTGAGACAATTTGTTCTCATGCATCAAACTCCACCTGTGTGCTCAGTTTTCAACTAGATACCAATATCATGAGCTCTTTGAGCATGGAGAGAAGCCAAGCCACTGCCTGTCTGGGCTGAGGTTTGCAGGATGGAGCACCCATGAGAGCCACAAGGCAAGGAGAACCACAGCCACTGTGATGGTCACTGCACAGGACAACTGCCCTGCTCTCCACTGGGGTCTGCAGCACCTTCTCACACCATTCTTCCTACTGTAGACATGGCATGCACAAAGAATTACGCTTTTACTTCCTTACTCACACTCCCTTTTGCATGGCATATGTTAATGGCAGTCTTTTTATCCAGCTGCTGACCTTTTTGCCATGTTTGCTGAACACATACATAGGCTGTAGCAATTTATCTGGAAGAGGAAATCCCAAGTTTTCTAGGGTGAAAAGAAACATTTACAAGGGCTAAAGAGAAGGTGATGAGGGAGTTGGGAGTTGGGGGTGTTTCTTGTATAGCCTATACTTGCAACCAACTAAAATACATGAGTTTGGGGAATGCACTAAGTCAAGTCTACAGTGACTTGGAGTGGCTACAAAGCAAATCTTCTCTTTTCTCTTCAAACACTCCTCATGCTTATGAGGTCACAGCGAAAACATTTGTGACAAGATGAAATACGACAGATTACTTCTGCGGTTTACCAAAATTTCAAGTCATGCTGTGAAACAATGACTCTGCGTTTTATCTCTGGGCAGAAACTTGGGCAGTTTCTCCTGATTAAGTTATTGAAATGTGACAGTGTTGCAGACCTGTTCTCCTATATGACAGGACATAAGAGTGTTTGCAATTCTTATTTTGGATTTACAATACTAATTTTTGTGTCACTTTTTGTCTTACTATTAAACTAGTTTTTATAGCCAACAATTCATTTTATGTGTCCTCATTCCCTTAGTAAGTTTTATTTAGCCTGTATCTAAAATCTAAATACTAGTAGTACAGAGATAATAATAGTGTTCTCACAGCAATGAAATTCAAATAGCTACAGCCATTTTTCAGTCCATGTACTTTCATCAACCTCGAAAGTTACATTTTATTGCTATTAGAGAAAGTGCTTCCCATTACTGAAGGATATAATTATATTCAATTCTAGAAAATTTAACTGTGAATTTTTAAAGGCTATCATATGAGTTGCTTTCAGAAAAAAAACCAACCAAACGAAAAAAAAACCCAAAACCCCCAAAAAGAAAACAAATTAGCAAAACCAAATCAAACCCAAAACAAGTAATCAAGCTTAAACATTCAAAACTTAGCAAGTAAAACAATCCTTAATCCTGAATTAAATAATACTAGAATGAGAATGGTCACTTATCAAGATGTTCTTTAGAGGTACTGGAGAGACATAGGCACCTCCTGTGGCAATTCATGCCATCTCTGAGAAAATAATTGAAGCTAAATGGGATGACTTACTTTCCGATGTCATGTTATTGACTTGAAAGAACAGAAATGTGTACCTTGGACCAGATGTCTGATGTTAAGATGGTGACAGCTAGGTGTCCAACCTTATCAACCATCATTAGTTAATTACATTCATGGAAAACACTTCATAACAGTCAGACACAGCTTATGGCAGCAGTGCTGAAGACATGCAGGTAATGGCAAAGAGTTTCTCGTGCCCACTGTATGCAACTGTTTGGATGTCAATCTATCTCTGTTGGTGACCTCTGCATGCCTTTCAGTGTCTCATTTTCAGCTTTTTCATAGACTGTTACTAGTGTAAAATGTCACTTGTCCAGTTCCCTTGCACTGGGAAATCAGTCTTACCTAGATGACTGAAAATAATATAAATATCTAGAGATGTGTTAAGTGTTTTCTAATAAACTGTTTTTGAATCCTCCAGTCCATAAATATTTGGAACTAGAAGAGAGAAGTGTTTTTCTGACAGCAGAAGCAGTTTTCTTGTCCAGCCGTGAAGTGCATCTTGGAACAGGACATTGCTCAGCAGGGATTCAGATGCTAAAATTTCCACTGCTTTTGTTATCAGCATTCAGAAATGCAGACTTGTTCACTAATGTGTAGTTATGATGGTACACTACAGAGTATTAAATTGGGAACTTATTAACTCGAGGGTCATATGTAACCACATTGTTTCCAGAAATGAGCTGCGTTCTGAATATTGTTTTCTGTGTCCTTCCTCAGCTTAATGATGGGGAGGTCAGCATGAGGATAAACAAACCTTATGCACGTTCTAGTATCCTGCTTCTATTTCTTTGGATGCTTTCATGCTTCTCTTTGGGCTTACAACTGCATCTACACAGCAAGGGGAAGTGGCTTTCTGAGCCTGGCACAATGTAGCTGCTTGTTCCAGTCCCCCTGATGGCAATTATTGTGCCTGCAGTGCAGTCTGTGACCATGAGAACACTTGTCAATCATTTCTGTGAAGTGTGGTGGCCTGAGCTGGCCTCTGAGATGTCTAACTTTGCTCAAGTAGTGATCACATATCTTTTCTACTGTTTACTCTCCTGCTGGAATAAAACACATGGTACAGAGGAGCAATGACATCTGAAGTCATTGTTGCTCTTTGCTACATGAAGGAATGTCAAAGCCCTGGAGTTAACTTAGCCAAACATTCAGAACTCATTGATCAGAATCCAAAACATTTGAATGATGTCTGAAAAATAAGGACTTAAAAATAACAAATGTGCTAATTCTTCCCTATAGAGCACCTGTGGATTTTCTAGATTTTCTTTACAGTTAGGAGGGGTAGGTATTAAGTAGACAGCCTAAGTATTCTATGATTTCAGAAGAAGATACCAGAAAACACCTAAAATATTAAGACATTGTACTACTCTGTGACAAAGAGAGAAGGTCTGTATATTTATAAATATGTTTCAGTTAATAAGTAGTTATTGATGAAATAACAGGTTTTTTTTAGACTGAGCTAAAGTGTTTTCTTACAAGTTGAATTTGGATGCCTGAAATAAAACATTTTCTCACACCTTTTATATTCCAGTCAGGAAAACTCAGCGGGGATGTATGCGTTTTTCCTGAAGTTCATTAAGTTCCAGCATTTATCTGTAAATATTGATCTGTTGGTTGCCTTGTCTTTTATCGAAGATGCTTCTAAAAGATGATTTGGTGAAATTCGTCTTTTCATCAAGGAGATCTAAAGTCTTGAGATTGTGGAGAAACATTTCTTGGTAAGTCCATCTTTCTCAGAAAGAGGTTAGAATATTTTGTCTCACACCATGTATTTGTTGAAAGTGCTCAGAGTGTTGGAAGTGTTCAGAGTGTCACTACCCCAGGGTTCAGTTTCCATCTTCTTTCTCTCTCCTGGAACCCACGTATCCAACCAGAGTGCTCTCCAACAAGTTAGCTGTCTTCACAGTCAACATCAAAATTATTTGTAACAACATAAGAGGTTTCTGATATGTGTCATCTGTCAGAAACAAGATGAGTGATAACCACAGCAGTAGTCACTAGAGGAATTGCTCCAAAAGCCGTCACTGAATCTGTTTTAAACTCATACATGGATACACACACACATATATATTCATAAAGTATTGAGTCAGGATATTTAAGTTAATGTTTTCCCCATGTTCATAACTGAATATTCTTTCTTATAAATACAAATTCCTTTCTAACTCCTTTAACTCAAAACACTTCTGAGCTGGCTGTACCACCAGATGAGAGAAGATTTTCACTGGGTTGTACAAAGGCATCTTCATAGGGTAGGTCTTGGCAGTGGTGTAAAAGACCAAGCTGTAGGCACTGAGCTTTTAAATGCAGGGCAGGCCTAAATGATATATATATATTTTTTTTTTTCCCTGAGTGACATAAGGACTGGTGAAACTGAGAACCAATGAGAATTTCCTCAGTCTGAGGTACAGTGAATTCCTACAGTGTTCTAGGTTTATCATTATTCAAGCAGAGGAATAGATGGCTGTAGTGTGTTGGCCTGGCTGGATGCCAGGCACCCACCAAAGCCACTCTTGCACTCCCCTCTTCAGCTGGACAAGGAAGAGAAAATATAATGAAGGGTTCATGGATTGAGATGAGGAGAGATCACTCATCACAGGCAAAACAGGCTTGAATTAGAGATATAAACTTAATTTATTGCTGATGAAATCTGAACAGGATAATGAGAAGTAAAATAAACCCTTCAGAACACCTTCCTCCCACCCATTCCTCCTTTCCCAATGGCACAGGGAGAAGGGAATGGGGGTATGACCTGCTGTTTTTCCTGCTGCTCAGGGAAGAGAGTTGTTCCCCTGTTCCACTATGGGGTACCTCCTATGGAAGACAGTTCTCTGTGTATGGCTGCAACAGGAGTCCATCCCATGGGCAGCAGTTCTTCCCAAACTGCAACAACGTGGGTCACTCTTCCACAGGGTGCAGTCCTGCAAGAAAAGGCTTTTCCAGCTGAGGATCCTCTCTCCATGGGCCTCCCCTAGGTTCACAGCCTCCTCTCAGGAATCCACCTGCTCTGGTGTGGGTCTCCTCCATGGGCTGCAGGTTGATCTCTGCATCCTCATGCTCCTCCATGGGCTGCAGGGGCACAGCACCATCACCATGGGCTGCACCACAGGCTGCAAAGGAATCCCAGCTTTGGTGCCTGGAGCACCTCCAACCCCTCCTTGTCCACTGACCTTGGTGTTTGCAAAGTTGTTCCTCTCACATGCTCTGACCCAGCTCTTCTCTAGCCACAACTACAATTGTGCAATAACTTTTCTCTTTCTTCTAAATCTATTATCACAGAGGTGTGATCACCATTTCTAATTGATTCAGTCCTGACCAGTAGCACATCTGTCTTTGGAGCTGCCAGGGATTAGCTCTGCTGGACATGGAAGAAGCTTCTGGTAGCTTCTCACAGAAGCCGCCCCTGTAGCCCACATGCTACCAAAACTTGGCCATGCAGACCCAATACAGTGGCAGACAATAGGCTGCAGGTATTATTGTAAAACTAATCTTAATATCCTAAACTTAAAGGGTTAGTCTATATAGCTCATCCCTTTGAAGAAAACAATAAACTAACATGTCCTTCCTGATGGTGACCAAAAGCTAAGACTTAACACAAGGCTGATGACTGGTGTTCACATACAGCAATCAAATTCAGTTAACTGCAACTATTCTGAAAGAATTTTTTTATTTTAGTCTATATATTTTGATCTCATCAGGTCATGAGTCATATTTTTCTGTTATGGTATATTTTTTCCACTATTTTCCTTTCACCCTTGGCTCATTTGTATGACAAGCTGGAAATGTGCATTACACAGTGAGTGACAGCACTTGTCTTAATGGATGGAAATTGACTGCAGGCCACCCTTGCAAAATAGCACAGATGAATACTACTTTGTTTTTGGGGAATAAAATACTCTATAGTGTTGAAACAAATGGCAAAAGCAGCCCTTAAAGTAATGCCACAGGCTGCAGGGCTTCTAAATGCTAATGCTTGTTTTGGATCCTAGGTGATGAGCAGAACTTAGGAAGGAGCAAATTAATCAGATCACCCAACCTTTTTTTTCTCTTGAGCAAACTGTATTTTCTCATCTCTCCCTGGAGATCGAACCCTAGATTGTTCAAGGGTAGTACAGTCCTCAGAAAGTGGATCAGAGAGAGCTCTCCATTGGAATTCCTCTTGGACTATGTTGACAGATTTTGTCTTTCTTTGAGAATTTAAAGTGTCTACAGAAATTCTTGAACCTTCCCAAACCATCCACAGGGCAGGAAAATAGACCTGTTGGGTACCTGAACTTTTAAACAGGGAGTAAAAGTGAGTGAGTAATTTCTAGTACTTTTTTTTTTTTAATCTTTGTTATTTTCCCCATTCAAACCAAGAATACTCTGCTGTTGTAATAGGGGATATCAGTGTTCAGCCAGTACTCAAGTGCATATCTGGTTTGGAACTTGGTATTGACTGCAGAACATCCAAATTGGTCTACATGGCTGTCTTAGCCAAAATGCTTTAACCAAAGTAAAGCCTCACAAATTCCAAACCGTTGATTCAGACATTGTAGGTGCTCTAATTGGTGGAATTTTGTACTTACTATAACCAGCAGTGTTGTCAGACTCTAACTATGCTGAGGGTAAACATTTCAAAACAGAAAACTTTCTGCATGGTAAAATAAGGCAATTTAACAAAACATTGACAATTTACTTTACTATTCAGCAACCTGGCCATTGGCAATAAAAATCATATCATTAAATTAGATTTGGTATGCATCTTTTGATATTTTGATATATGTTTATAAATATTTTTCTTTTCCAAAAAGAGAAGAGTGAATGAAATTGCACCACCTCTATACAGACAGACAATATTAAGCATTCAATTTCGTCAGGTAGTAGTAGCAAAGATAGGAACTAGTTTTTTAACTAAATGAGATGATCCTAGAGTAAATAGGGAAAGTATTTTCTTTTGACAGAGAAAGGAATGAAATTATTTTGATTTAATGAAGAAATGTAATTTAATTGCTTGATCTAGGCTTTTCCCTCTATCATGTTAGATAGGTTGGTCTGAATGTAATTAATTCTAACTGAAATAAAACGCTTTGATTTGGAATGTTCTTAATTGAACTTGCCAGCTAACCAAGGTTTTAAAAAACATATAAAATAACCCATAAATTAAACAATAATTGACATGGATGTCGTTGGTATTGCTCATTAAAATTAATCAACCAAAACTATTTGGCAGTAGAATTCTAAGTGTTTTTAAGTAGATAAAATGCAATGCAAAAAAAAATGTGATGTCTCATTAAATATAATGTTATAAAAATCTTTAGGTTTAGTACTTTTACTGAAAGGAAGGAGGCAATCAAGTACTGCTGAAGTGTTTGAAGCAGGTTGTTGTGACCAGTTTACAAACCCAAGCTGCATTGCCAAGGAGGAGGTACTTAAATTTGTGTATGTGATTTGTCTACATTTCTAAATGTTCATGAATATATTTGAATTGCAAGTTTCTCAATATGATCCAATACAAAAAATCCCTTAGTTGATGCATGCAGTAATTATTTGCAGTGCTGGAACAGAGTTAAAATTGCAAGAAGAAGGCTATTAGGAAGGATTTCTGACTCTTTTTCTGTCTTCGGTGAGTGAATTAAATCTGGTAGTGTTAGCTTTCCTTAACGATGGACAGGACTGTGACTGAGTGTTAATGAAGCACCAGCTGTGATGGATGCACTTCACCCCTTAACAAAAGCAGCAGCAGTTCAGTACAAGCTCCAAAGGAGGTAAAGCCATGTTCTGTAGCTGGGCCAAGAACTTCTCTAGGAAATCCACACAGTAGTGGAGTAACATGGTAAACATTAAAGCTTTTGCATCTCTGGTCTCTGTGCAAATCATTCTAGCTTCACTATAACTTGATTTTCATTTGTATGCTTCTTCCACATAGCAACTAATTGAGGTATATATCTTGCCATCAACATGCCATCAGAATTTGTTAAATCATGCTTTTGCAATATGATCTTAAAACCGCTTTTGCTAATCTCTTTGAAAGTGGTTCTTTAAGTGATCTAAATCACTCGCCCAATACAATTTGGCATAGTCAGCAGGATCCTAAATCAGGACTCATGACACCAGCAGACATGGGCAATATAAATGGGGATAAGAAGGAAAATTCAAATGTGCAAGGCAGATGAATGCAACACTGCATTTAACTTCCACACTGTTGTTCCTGCTCCTGGAATTAAGGTCACCATCTTACAAGCTCCAATAGAAACTGTTCTGAAGAACTTCAGAGGGAAGGTATTTGGTTCCAGTCATATTTTCTAATTATGAATGAAGTGCTTTCTTCTCCAAGGTGTAGCAAACACCAGAATAGATTAAAAGTTTCTTTTGATATTCCTGTTATTCTGCAAGCAACCTGGAAAATGTTCTTGAGACCTTGAGCTGAGGCAACAGCACCACGGAGCTGGTGGACCAGAACCCAGTGGTAATCTAAAACTACTGCAAACCATGGCCCCACTTCTCCTTTCTGTTTCAAACCTGTGCCATAATATTTAATACCCGTGTCAAAATAATCAACTCCTTCAGATAGTCATACCTGCCTCCCTTAGATCTCTTCCCTGCAAGTCTGGAGGTTTTTCAGGTAATTTTTTTGGGCAAAGCTGCTTAGTTGCCAGTTGTTTGTCATTCCAGGGTTGTCTTGTCTTTGTAGCTCATGACTGGGCTCTCTCCAGCAGGTCCATGTTTCTTGTGTACCGAGGAGCCAGGAGCTGGACCAAGCACTCCAGGTTTGGCCACACCAGTGCTGTTTTGGAGGGAACAATCACCTCCCTCTGCCTGCTAGCAGCACTTCTGCTAATGAAGTCCAAGATACTCTTAATCACCCTTTCAGAAACAGCACGTTGCTGGCTCATGTTCAGCTTGCTGTCCACTGTAACACCCAGGTCTTTTACTGCAAAGCTGTTTTCCTCCTGAGTGACAAGAAGCACATTTTGTGGAAACCTAAATACTTCCTTAGCAAAAAGACATAGCTGGCTTATATTATTTCAGAGGAAAATGCTAACAGCCCACTATTGTCTGCTCTCAATGACAGTGCCCTCCTGGAAAGAATACCTTGCAGATGACTGTGACAGCAGGGCAGAGTGCCATGAATAGCTATTTCAGGTCTCTGTGCAATACATTCCCATGAAAATAGTAATAACAACTTTTTTTCCTGCTGATTAATTGTTACAGCCTTTTCCTACTGCATGAGGGTTTCTCCTGGCCTGTTCTTTGCTCAGTAGCAGCCCTTAGATGAGGCTGAACACAGGTTTGCTTTTCCTTTTAGCTCATGATGGCTTTAAGTATAATCTGCTTCCTTAGTACAACCCCTATGTTTTTTCACAACTGGCATAATCTCACTTTTGCTATACCTCACAGTTACACTCTGTGTAACTCATAGAAATGAACACTATTTTGCTTTAGATTCCTTTGAAGATAATAGAAATATCAAAGCCCTTTACAGGTACCATGGACATATTTTTGTAAATTATTAGGTATATCTAAGCCTTCCTATCATGATAACCTCCTTGTATTAGTCAAAAAAGGAAAAAAAATAAAGGCCTTTTTTGCAGTTGCTTCTCAACTGACACCCAGCACTCAGAACCTCCTCCTGACTGCATCTCCTCTTACCACTCCTTCAGTTACAGGTTTTTTTCATTATGCATTCAATATCTAAACCCATCCATATTGTTGGCATCTAACAAACAGGACTAACACCCACATATTTAAATATATTTTACAGCTCGGCCTGTGTTTCCAGGACATGCCTCTAAATTCTTACATGGCATCTATACTACAACATTTTTTCGAAGGGGGGAAACCATTGCTACCCATCCTTGTACAGCACTGATATGCTGTTCTGCCTGCTTGATCACTTATTGAAATATATATACATTGTTTACACAGATCAAAGAAGTAAAATCCTTACATAAGAATGAGAAAACCATTCAATGAGAAGCAAAAAGAAAACAGGAAAGTTGGAAGATTCAAGAAAGAGCACATAACTGCATGTGGGTTCAAAGGAAAAGTACTGAATCCTACGCCTCATCTTCTAAGAAGAGCTACAATTTTTGCCACCTTATTTAAATTGTATTTTGGAAAAAGTATTTGAAAAAAATTGCTTTAAGCTGCTTGGATATGTTTTTCAAACATGCAGAGAATTTCTAGGTCCTTTTGCTCAAGCATCAGGCTTATGTGCAAAATAATCCCCCCAAACACGACTCTCTTGGAGCCGAGATTCACATGTTTCTTGCCTTGCCCCCAAACAAATGCTTTTGCATGAGTCATTTATTGTGGAACTATTACCCCTCATTGAAATGCACATCTAAGCTGACACTTAACCCTGGGTTTTTTTTAGCAGCACATGAGGGTGTGGGTGATGCTTATTTGGATAGCACCTTGCAGCCTCAAGGCTTTAAAAGTGTTTTATTTACATAATGTCTCATTTTGTAAGAATTGCACTCACCCCATCACTGCTGTGATCTTCTTTGGCATAGAAAATACCCAACAGCTGTTTATCAGCCTACAGAAATGCTGTGTAATAAGAAGTAAAAAGAGATTGTGCTTCTAACTGAAACCATGGAGTGAGTCAAGAAGGAACACCATCATGAGAAAAGAAGGAAAAAAAGAAGTCACTGGTCTTCCAGCTTTCATTTGTACAGTCCTGCAGGTCACTGGTAGACAGAGAATGAGATGGGGAAAAAAAAACATTCACTATGTTTCCACCCATGATTTGTACAGCCCTGCTGGTCACTGGTAGGCCCAGTGCACTAAGGCACAGAAACCATCCTGGGCGCTGTGTAGGGAGCAGTATTTTACATAACCTGAAAAAACAAATACATAAGCCAAGATTTTGAGAACTGACACATTCTTTGGCTGTGGAATAGAAGGCATTTTTAAAAGGAGTGGAGCCTGTACGGTTTTTTCAAAAGCAGATACCTATGAGGGAATGAACACTAATTTTACCACAGGGTGCACCCAGTAACAACCACAGGAGAATCCAAGAAATAAATTGCAGGAGATAAATTGAACAAACCTTTAGAAATTTCACACCTGCTGAAGTAGTTTTCTTTTCTTTTTCTTTATTGTTTGAAATAGATTAGTATTCTTCCTCACCTTTGATTAGTGTAGTAACCCAGTAGAAACATCAAAACTTCATTAGCTGGAGTGGCCATGTGATCTTAAACATGTTAGATTAGCTCAGATGTATCGTGAGACAGATATTTATAGAACAATAGGAATAAATACTGCTTACAGGTAGGAGAGTATTTGTGTGTACAGAAAGGAAATAAAATTTGAGTTGTGAAAAATTGTAGCTCTTACTAATTATAAGTGACAGAATTTATGAAGTGTTAAATCCTGGGGGAATAAGAGAAACTTTACTAAAAGATAATACATTGTTCAAGACACAGTGTAAGTAAGCATGTTGGAAACCAACCCATGGAAATTTGCCTTGTCATACAGAAAAGAGTTAAGGTCAACTGAGCAGACATTGGGATGGCAGGCTTTCTACATTTGTGCCTTCAGAAAGAACATTTGGAAACAAGTACTTTGCCATTTATCATTATCAACTATAATTGAAATTGGGGCAACTCAACACTTTGTTCTGAAAGTGTGAAAGCTGTGTCATCAGGTATTGGGCTAACACAACAGAGGGACTTAATGTTCACTGACAAGAAAACTTTGGAGTATTTAACACACTTCCTCATTAAAACTCTAGGCAGGTTATTAAATATGATGGTAGAATATGTCTGTAGGGGGAGAAAGAGCCTCAGTCACAGATTTGGTATCTTTTTTAGTAGTGCATTCCTTGCAAAGGTCTTCCAGGTGCTCTTGTCACAGATACATGCCAGCAATTCTATTTTGGGATTCTAGCGTTAGTCAGGTGTATTCAACTGATTACCAGAGAATGATAGAATATCTAAATTCTAGAGCGCCAAATCAATTTAGCTGTTACATGTAAAGACTAGTGATTAAGGAAAGACAGAAGTGCAATTTGTAAATTATTCTGGTTCTCCAGGGTGAGGGTCTTTTGCTCAGTGGTTTGAAGAGTGACTGCTCTCATCTATTTTTCTTGTCTGATGGCAGAGACTTGCAGGAGGACAGGATGGCTTGCTCTGAGCCTACAACCTGAAGAATACCAGCTCTTTAGTTGGCTTTCCATTTCTAATTTTTTTTCTACTAAATTATTTTCTTCTTCACCTGTCAGACTCTTCTGTTAATAGCAACATTCATATAAACTACAAAGACTGATATAGCGTGAAAACTGTATATTATTTTCAGCATATGGTCTTGAAATTTAAGGATGACAAATGCGATGAAGAGGTGTTTAGTCATCTCAGTCACCAAGACCCCCTCTACAGACAAGGGAAAGAGTTCGTACTTCAGGAGGAGAGTTCATTCCTCCTCATCTAAAGACAGGGGTTTAAAATACCTTTCAAAGTGCCTTTAGCCTCTCCTCCATCAACTGTAGAGAAGAGGACAAGCTTTCACTTTGTGTCTGGGTTTTTGATCACTAGAAATAAGATAATTCCTCAGCCAAAAGGAGACAATTCCCAACTTTGGAGTCCAGAACTGCTCTTGATATGTTCTCTGCTGGTGAGAGGGAGAGTTTAGATAATTAGCTGTGCTGAGGGAGGGAGTTAATCTCAACCAATACTGAAGAAATGTATGGCATCTGTGGTTTCCTCATTTCAAGATACAGAAAGCTCCAAAGGATGAGATGAACTCTTCAGAAAGGTGGGATGGATTGTTCTGTGAAGATGTTATCCTCATCAGAAAAAACCCTCATATTTTGTAGTCAAACTTCTAAATGGGGAAAACTAAATGAGTTGAATCTCATTAATATGATAGCTCAGATTGAAATGAGTCACTGTATTGGGTGTTAGTGTCAAAATGGGGGGGCTGGAGAGGTGACCTCTGTGAAAAGAGATCAGGGGTACACAGCCCATTCCAACAGACCCCAACAGACCTTCTGGCAAAACATGGCCAAGCTATCTGTTCGTCTGGAAAAACGTGTCTGAGAAAGGGCAGAACACCACAGGGAGAGGAGGACGGAACAAAATTGTGAGAAAAAGTAGAGGCAACACAAAACATCATATGAGCAAGAGGAGGAGGAGATGCTCCAGAGCACATATCCCTCGCAGCCCATGGAGGACCCATACTGCAGCAAAGGAAAATATGAGAAGGAGGGAGTAGAGAGAGCAACTGCTGTGCACTGACCGAAATAACCCAGCCCTGTGCTGCTTGCAGCAATGGAGAGGAAGGTGGAGAGAACCTAGGTCTGAGAAAAGGGGAAGGAAAACTGGTTTTTAAATGTTTGCATTTTTGTTTTCATTAATAGAATTAGCAATTATGTTTTGGGGTTTGGTTTTATTTTTTTTTAATCATTTCAGTTAATTTTCCCAAAGTTGAGTCTGTTTTGACAGTAACTGGTAAATGTCTTTTAACTGATGAGATTTCTTCTTATTTTCTCCCCCACATCACCAAGGGGGTGGAGTGAGCAAGCATCTGGTGGGTGCTTGGGTGTTAGCCAAGGCTAACCCACCAAAGGAACATTTACCTTTTATTATTATAAATCAACTTCATGTGCCTTTTCTAGGGGGGAAAAAAAAAAAGAAAAAAAGACTCCAAGTGTACGATGTTGCTTCAAAAAATATAGTAAAATTCCAGATATGGTATCTAATACATGGGAGGAATAGCTAAAATTCAGATAGTGACAATATTTCCTTTTCCCAGATACTTCATGAGGGAAGATTAGAATAGTCTACAAGAAGGTGAAACGGCTTTGGCAATATCAAAATATTTCCAGATGTTTGTGCAGAATATGTGAAAACCTATGCTAATGTATGCACAACCTCAAGTGGCTGTCAGATTTGCATTGTAAGAAGAATAATTGAATTGGGAATGTATTTTACATTCAAAATTCTAGTTTTCTGATTTTTCACTTGCTCTGAAGTAACAGAAGAGCAACAACCTCTTCAAAAACTGTAATAAATCAACTGGGTTTTTTGGTTTTGATTTGGGGAGACGTTTTATTTCTGATTTCCCCTTTTCAAGAAAGTGTGATTATATTTTTTACTTCAAAACAGCTTTTCAGAAATGTTAAAACTGGGCTTTTTTATATAATTGCATTTCTTTCCTAAACGAAAGACTGTCAGTACTGACACATATTAAAAACATGTCATAGTGGGTGTGTATACCACTTAATCAGGAAAAAAGATTCCGATTAAAATGTTCTGACTGACAGACCATTTATCTCAGGCCATCCTTTTAATCATCTTTGCCATCGAGGGCAGAGCAGGTTTTCTGCTCAGAAACGAGATGCAGTAGCCTTCTTCGTTGTTGTCACAGCAGTTGCCTTCTCTGTAGTACAATGATTTCATGGAAAAAGCTGTCACCTTCTCTTCAGCTGTGCCTATTCCACTTTCTACCAGGACTCCCATCATTCTGGCAGGGCTGCCTTCCTTGTGATTCTTCTTTATCCTTTCCTCACTGGGAAAGAGCAAAACCCCTCGTGCTGACTTTCTCCTAAGTGTCAACTGTGGTATGATGTTTTGAGAGCAGGAGCATCTTGCAGAGATTGTTCACTGATCTCTGTCAGGTGCAAAGAAGGTATTTAGTGTGCTGGACTGGAGTTTGATAACGCAGTCTTGCATAATATTCAAAACCAAAACCTGGTGTTCTTTAGGTTTAGTTGTAGCTGAGTAGTCCTGGGAGCAGAAAGTAGTTTTGTAGGCATTAGGACAGAATAAAAATGGACAGAAGAATCTGAATAGGATACCCAAGGTGATTGCACCAGACACAGCTCAACAACCTGCTGTAAAGGTAAACAATCTGAAGCCAGGCTGCTTTTAAAACAAGTTTTTGGGTGGTTCTTTTACATTTCTGCCATGGCTTCTCATTCCTTGTTTTAGGCCAGGACCAACACAGCTATTCTGAAGTGCCTCAGCAAACATATGGTGCGTGTGCTGTTTCCATCATTAAGCAGCCAGGCGGCAGGGAACGGAGCGCCTGCTTGAAAACATTGTGGGAATGGGATTCCTGGTACTGGGAGTGCAGGCGTCTGTGACTGAGACTGTGGATATCCCTCCTTGCCAGATAATATCTGGACAGAGCCAGAAATGGAGCAAATTGAGAAATTATAAATCTAAAGTATAATTCTGGCACACATCACCTGTTGATTCTCTTCACGACTGGTTATATTTTCTCTTCTTAGAGACACCTATTCACCGAAACAAGCATTCATACTGGCCTTTTCCAGCAGTGGTGCTGCTATTACAGACCTGACATGTTGTGTGCACCCTGCCAGCTTGTTGACAAAAAGAGAACAAAATTTAATACAGATGTTTGAGTGCAAAAAGTATCAGCAACACTTCAGCCTTCTTCTTTCAGTCCTGTCAATCAAACATGTCCTCTCCACCAGATAAGTTAACATGCCCTGAAAGAATGACTGTTTTTGACAGGCATGTGTGAATTTTTTCTCATTTTTTTTATTCTCTGTTCCTTTGGCCTGTTCATATGTCTGTTTGTTCATAAGACTACAGCCCTCCTCATTCACTCTAGTGATGAATTCAGATGAAGTTTTGGCCTCACCCCTAGGGTTTTAAAATCTTTATGTGTAAATGAGTAATTTCAGCTGCACAGCAGATCCCTATGTATGTTGGAAATCCGTTTTATGTGTGAACATATCAGATAAGTATATTGGCATTTCTGAAAGTTTGGTCTCAAATCATTAGTTTATAGACCCTTTTAAAAAAAAATATTTATACTTGTCTTCACAACAAGTTCTGACCTCACCCCTACCTTTTCCATTTTCCCATCTTCTTGATAAAAATCTTGTCTGTACATTTTTCACCTCCTAGCTTCTGAAAAACATCCCATTTAAAGCTATAAATGAATCTGCCCTTGAATAGATGTTATACTTTGGTCCTGAACAGGAAACTGATGTGGGAATGCACATTATGTGGACCAACAGCAGTTTAGCTTCTTTTCACCCAACTTTTATTGCTTCAATATAGATAATGTTTATTCTCTCATTCATATATTTTTTAAATGGAAAAAGAAATATGTCTGGAGACTACCTGATAATGTTGTGAGTTTGTAGCTGGTGAGATTTCTCTAGTACTAATTTCTGAATTCAATATAGTGAATCCTTACTAAGCCACCTGTCAGCAGATAAATAACGTGTTTATAAGACTTGCAATCCAGTTTATAATTTATAATATTTTTCAAAAAAGGAACTGGCAAATGGAGTCAGCTATATTTTGTCCTTGCTTACACTGAATGTTTGTAACTATAGGGAATTTGAGATCATCCTGGTGAGCAGGAAGATTTATTATCTGTTCAGTGAGAATTCTTAGGCTGAGCTCTCTCTGCCAATAGACCTTGATATTCATCTTGCCTAATTCTTTGGGAAATTAATGCAGAAAATTCTTAAGGCAAAAAAAGATAGTTTGACTCACTTTAAGTTTATAATGAGTGATACAGGATGAAATAATTTGAAGGGGGAAGAAACCATTCTGTTCCATGTTGGTTTTCCTGGATTCCATGACAAAGGAATGAAGGGCGTGGTGGGCCCAGGGTAGGTACACGGTTTGGGCAAGGGACAAAATGAACGAAATTTTCATTCTGCTTCAGACAGAGCTGTCCTGATGTGAAATTTTATTTTTCAGCCATGTATTTCAGCATGAACAGCAGTGTTAAAAATATAGACACTGTTAAAAATATAGACACTGCTGTGTGCAGAAGCCTCATTAGGACAAAATTTAGTTAGCTAAGTGTGTCTGGGGAGGAGCCCAAGATACTCTCTGGACCCCACAGGACTGTCCAGTACGAGGAATCACAAACGTGTCTTAAAAAAGATATATTTGAGGACGAGAAATACAAGACAAAGATGCAACTGTCACTGGAAACCATGGCAACAGGTGGGAAAATCTCAAAAGAGCAGAGACTCCAGGAGTATGCTTTAAGACTAAAATGTATTAATCTCTTCTCTTTGAACTCCCTGTCATCTAGGGAACTGTCCTTCTGCAGCCTGCAAAAATTCACATTGTGGAATGTTTTGAAAACACGTTTATTTCTCTGAAAGATTTCAGATATGTAATTATGAGGAGGTTCCCACACGAAGTGACTGCTGTGGGGTGAAGATATGCAGAAAGGGCAAACGTGCCCCAAATGTGCTTTACAAAGCTACAATCTGTTAAATCATAAGAATACCAAATGTGTCCCTGAAATAGAAATGCAGAATGCTGTAGGGTCAGGTAGCGCCCCTCTCTCAGTCAGCTGTGGGAAGCCTGTCCATTTGTCCATGCCAGGCTGGTGTGTGCCAGGACATGTGGTCACCCAGTTTGTGCCCACCTTGGTTTCTCTGCACTGCCCATGACTCCAAGAGCAGTTGCCACTGGGCGGAAGCTTTAGTGACTGCCTGAGATCTCTCAAGTTTAAGGAAATTGATTCTTAATCATGCACTTAATTCCACTCATCTTCCTCATTATTCTAGCAGAGCAAAATGATCATGTTTTAATTTATGGAGCTGTGCATAACATTTATCAGTGTCTTGCTACTTTTTACTCTCAGAAATATGACACCACAATCGTATTTGCTGGTAATATTCTGAAACCATGATGCATATCAGAACAAAGCACACAGTCTCTGTACTTTTTAGTGACATACATGATCTCTCTTGGAATTTTTTGCCTAAAAATGATGAGACATGTTTCTCAAAACATCTGAATACCATAATGTTAGATCTCTGCTTTATGTCCTTTTGAAAGATTTAATATGACACTGAAAACACAAGCATTTAAAAGAGAAGGAAGCAAAGTCAATACACTTGTACATAATTTTCTTCTTTTTCCCCCTAAATTACAGAAAAACTCCAGCATTAGTAAGAAATTGTTTAACTCTTTAAAATGATTCAAAATTACAGATTGATGGTTGGAAAGTCCAAATATTTGGACACAAAAAATTTCATATAGTCTGAGAAATCATAGATCTGAAATACAAAGCAAAGAACATATTACTGGTTTTCTTTTTTCTAGTAATATTCAGGCAGATAGATCATGCAAAGGTTTTACTCAATTTAGGAGGGCCAGAAAGCCATCTTTTTATTCAAGAGGTCATAAGTGCATTGCGGCATTTAAGCTTCACTTTGGATATTTTGTTCCTGATCCATGTAGATTCTGAAATATGTCAGAGATTCCATCCAGAAACCTGTGTTCATCCAAAAGGATAACTGGTATCCTGCTGCCGAACCACTGTTATTCTAGAAGAATTGCTGTCCTCCAGATTATCTGAACACATTCAGAATTGAACAACTTAAATTTCATTGCAGTATGGATGCTTTCAGACAATTTCCAGTTAGAGAGAAGTAATAATGTGCTTTTATCTTTTTTTTTTTTTGTTTGTTTGTTTCTTCTCACTGAAGACATCTGACTGGGGGTTTTTGAACAGGTTGCCATCCTTGTTCACTGTATGCGTTTGTTCCTAGAGATCCTTGCAATGCTGCTGTCTCCCTCCAACCTAGCTTTCTTTCTTTACACAGATATCCTCTCTTTTGTCTTTGTGCTGATGGCAGCAAAACATGTCTATCAAGTAAAATCCTTTCCCTTACCATTTAATTATCTTTGAATTTGTGTCGTGATCATCAATTATTCCATTGACTCTGTCCCCTAAGACTGAGTGTGAAATGACATGTCCCAGCTGACAGCTTATTTTCCAAAAATAACAACATGAAAAAGAATGAAAGGCTTATCCTAAAGTTAAGAAGTTAAGAAGACCTGCTCAGCCTGCAGTTTAATAGAAACTCTGTCATGGGACATCTGGGAGATCAGTTAAATGATATTTCTAAAACAGCAAGAGGTTAATATTTTTTCTGATAAGTTTTGATGAGGTAATATATTGGCTCCTCTTGAAATAAATAGGAGGTTCCCAATAGACATCAGTGCTAGATCTCATTAAAGAGAGAACTCAATATTGAGTGTTATGCCTTGTGTCTTCAGGACTTAGAATTGATCCATACTGTGGATCACTAATGGTCACTTTGTTTTTTTAATTTCAGGGACTGGTCCACCCGAAAAACACTCACTTTGGTTCATGAAACAAATTCTGGACCTAGACCACTGATCTGGTTTTCTCCTGACTCACCCGAGTCAGGAAATTTGTCTGTTGTCGTGGCCACAGCAAGTCCCTGTATCCCAGGTGTGTGGGTGCCAGCAGGCGATGTGGGTCAGTGGAGACCCTGTTCCTAGGAATAACTCAGGGCACAGACCCCACAGCCCTCCCAGCATTGCCAGGAGCCAAGGGCATCAGTCTTCAGAGAGGGGCTTCTGCCAGCAGCATGCCACAGGATTGCTGTAAAACACCTAGCATCTGACTAATTCATAAAACCTACTATAACTGATCAGGTGACCAATCCACTGCCAAAAGAAAAACAACATTAAAAATTGGGAGAAAATTCTGAAAATAGAAAGTATGAGCACATGTCTGCATATAGCTCAACAGATGGCATCTCTTTAAACAGGGTTTGTCCATATGGCAAGCAAGTAGATTAAATCTGAATGCTGTATAGGATCCCAATGGAGCAAAACCCGAATTTTTTTTAGTTGAAGAGTGTGCGCTATATATCTCACTTATGCTTCAGATAACAACATAAGCAGTTTTATGCCATCAGCTTCTGCTTGTAGCTGCAAATAGTCAGAGAGAGAGGGAAGAAATGAAGAAATATCAACTTATCAGCACATTAGGAATCTCACTGAGTGAGGGTTTGAATAAACAGAAATGAAGAGCAGGAAAAAAGAGACATTCAAACCCCAGTAAAGAAGTTCTCAAAGACAGTTTAATAATTTAATAGCTGACTGAGAGAAATTACTGAAGCTGCTCGACCACCCAGTCATTAGCACTGACAGACAGCAGAGACTTGCAGTACCAAAATGCCCATGTCAGTTCAGAAAGGCTGCTGAACACATGAAATTTCTCCAATACAGTAGGTATCTGCCCAGGCAGAGAAGATTTCTGAATCATAATAAGAACATCTCTTGTCTATTTATCCCTCACAAGAGCTTAAGCATTCAGCTCATGCACTGGTTACTTCTCCTGAGCTGCAAACTCTTCTCAGCAGAGATGCTCCAGGCGTAAAGGCAAGGTTGTAGCCCAGAATGCATTACCTGCTGTGGCACAGGGATTACAGTGCTTGCACAGGAGGAAGCTACCTGGCAGCTTTATGGTGCAGGAGAACTGGGAAGAAGCCAATTTTATCTATGGAGAAAACTTTAAAGGCAGTTATACCTTTCATTTCAAACCAGAAAGTTTCTATTCCCTTTGAAAGGAAGCGTGGTAAGACTATGATGCTTGAAAACAAAGAAAGCGAATGTATCAATATGAAATATCTTTATTTTAATGGAAGTTTAATTGCTTAGAAGTTCAATCAATCTCACTTACTTGTTGACATATAAAGTATTGAAAAATATTTC
Organism: Catharus ustulatus; assembly: GCF_009819885.2. Classification (NCBI taxonomy): domain Eukaryota; kingdom Metazoa; phylum Chordata; class Aves; order Passeriformes; family Turdidae; genus Catharus; species Catharus ustulatus. The sequence goes on from NC_046224.1 coordinate 47,936,730, forward strand.
TCTCTTTAAATAACATTAAAAAAGTAATAATAGCAAGAGCTCAGTTTAAATATTTCTTAGCTGAATAAAAATTCTGTGAAATGCCAAATTAAAGATAGTTTATATATTAAAAATTCTGCAGTTTTCAACATTTTCAATTCAGTTTAACAAACACTTATTGTCCTCTTTTGCAGACAATATTATCTTTGGAACCAAGAAAAGAGAAAAGGTTGCATATGACATTAAGGAACCTCTCTGGGAGATAATATACCTCAACTCACACGTAAAAAAAGCAGAACAGGCTGACGTCAAACTGTTATGTTTTTACTGCTACATTTCATAACTGAATGTACCAGTTAAAATAAGTTTCTTTGGACTACCAAAGAAATTGAGAACACAACTTTATTTTCAGGCTTAAATTTTTGCTTTTGAATGAAACATGATATCTGAGCACATTCCTGATTATTTGCATACACCTTGTGCCTGCAGTAAAACCTGAGTGCACAGAGAGCAGTACCTGCATGCTGTCTGGAAGACTTTGGAGGTATCTTGAGGGCAATAAGGTGTCTATGCAAATTATGGTGGGAAACACTAATAAAGGCCTGTCTTCAAAACATCATTAAATTATTTCTGAATGTCTTGTTTCTGGGTCCCATACAAGGCTAGAATGCATGCAGTGAACGAGAATTCAGTCATTTACCAGCCAGCTACCAAATCCCATAAAGTCTGATGAATTTCAGGTTCCACCCATCCCAATTTTTATGGTTCTCCTCAAGGAAGGGAGGATTTTTAAAGCATAATTTTATGTTCTCTAGAAAGATGTATCCCAGAACAATTAAGAGGCTAGAGAAAGTGTTTGCCAAGCAACTTTCAATCAATTATCAGCATGGATAAGACCCAATTGACTGGAAATTGGCAACTGTGATGCCCATCTGCAAGAAGGGGCAGAAGAACAACCTGAGAAAGTACAGGCATGTCAACCAGACCCTGGTACCAGGGAATGTTGTGGAGATGGTGATCCTGAATGTCATTGTGTGGCATATGCAGGACAACCAGGAGATCAGGTCCAGCCAACATGGGTTTATAAAAGGCAGGTCCTGACTGACCAACCTGATATCCTTCAATGACAAAGTGACCTACTCATGAGATGAGGGAAAGGCTGTGGATGTTTAACTAAACTTCATGAAGGCCTGACATTGTCTACCACAATATTTTCCTGGAGAAACTGGAAGCCCCTGGCTTCTTGGACAGGTGTACCCTTTACTGGGTGAAAAACCTGGCTGGATGGCCTGGTCCAAAGAGTGGTGATGAATGGAACTAAATCCAGGCCAGTCACTAGCCAGGCTCCCCAAGGCTCAGAATAGCGACCAGTCCTGTTCAATATCTTTGCTGACTACCTGGTGTGGGGATTGATTGCACCCTCAGTCAGTTTGCAGTGCAGACACTATGCAGGAGTGCTCTGATGGATGGTGGGAAGGCTCTGCAGAGCGATCTGGACAACAGGCTGAGGCCAGTGGAATGAGGGTCAATGAGGTGAAGTGCCAGATGCTGCACTTGGGTTGCAGCAACCCTATTCAGCACTACAGGCTGGGGACAGAGTGGCTGGAAAGCTGTCCAAAGGGAAAAAAGGACTTGGGAGTGCTGTTTTGCAGCTGACTGAATATGAGCTTGCAGTGTGGCCCAGGTGGCCAAGAAGGCCAACAGCATCCTGGACTGTATCAAGAGAATTGTGACCAGCAGGACCAGGGCAGGGATTGTCCCTCTTGAATTGATGCTGGAGAGGCCACAATTCAAAACCTGTGTTCAAGTTTGGGCCCCTCACTTCAAAAAGGACATTGAGGTGATGGAGCACATCCAAAGAAGAGCAATGAAGCTGGAGAAGGGTCCAGATCACTTATCTTTTTAGGAGAGACTGTGGGAGCTGGGGTTGTAAAGCCTGGAGATGAGGAGGCTTGGGAGAACCTCTGCTGTCTACAACTACTGTAAGGGAGGTTGAAATGAGGCAGGGGAAAATCTATTTTGCCACGTCTCAAATGAAAGCGTGGAGATGGCCTTAAGTTGCACCAATGAAGGTTCAGATTAGATATTAGGAAACATTTTTTCACTGAAACAATAGATAGGCATTGCAGTATGTTGTCCAGGGAGGTGGTGGAGTTGGAAGGCTCTGGAAGTGTTCTAGAATTGTTTGGATGTGGCTTTAGGGAATATGTTTTGGGGGTGATAATGGTGGTGCTGGGCTGATGGTTGGACTAGATAATTTTGAAGGTCTCTTCCAATCTTGATGAATCTGTGATTCTGTGAAGAATGGGTGCTATTGCTAGCTATAACTATCAATAGTTATTAAAACTAGTCATCAGTGTACTGTTACATTTTCCCCAAATCTTTCCTGTCCACCAGGCAGAAAATATAGTTGACCACTCAGTCAAGAGAATGAGGCTCAGGAAACCTTTCATCTTTTCCGCATAAAGAAGGCTGAAGATTGGTAATTCTATCCTTCCCTCCTTTATTATCTATAGAAAGAGGATGTAAACTTGGGAATGTATAGGCTGGTGAGTCATGCTGATTAACAGATATTTAGCCAGGCTCATTTGCTTAACCTTAATGCTTGTCACATGTCTTGATACAAATTTCACTGTGCATTACAAAGGATTTGACATCATAGAAGTAATTATTCCAAAATGATCCTGATAGTTTTTTTAAAAAAAAGGTAATTTGGTCCTAAACCCAACATTCTCTAATGAGAGTGTTTCTGGGTCTGCAAATCCATAGTCATGTTTTATTTATAGTCTGCCTATGATTCATCATTAGTGTTTCTTTCAGATGTTGAAACAAAAATTGTTCTTCCATGCACGAGTGTTTTTAGATAACCACAGCTGCTCCTCACTAGCTGCTGTTTCAATAGCAGAAAGCCTAACACTAGTATTCTTATGCATCTTTGCTCCTATCTGCTCAAATTCAAACATATTTCAACACACACAATCAATCCCATTGTAAGGAATTCAGGCAGCAACCACTGCAGACAGCATTTGGCTTGTCAGCAAACCCCTTTTTGTTCCAAAGAGGAACAGCTGATGGAATGAAACTTTGCTCTTGGCTAGAAAGCTTTGAAAGGATTGTGCTGCCCCAGCTCTGCCCTAGCTGTGCCAAAATGCCTCTGAAGATGTTTAAGGCAATTGTTAGAAACTCTGCTGGGTAGGCAGCAAAGAAAGGCAGGACACTGCTTAGCCCTTCTGTTGCTTTGGCACCAAGGGCTGCAATTTGAATTTTTCTGTGTATTGCTTGCTGGGTGGTAAAAAGATGAATAATCTAAAGTGATTTGTCATTGAGAAGATTATTTCTGGAGATTTTGTGGTTGCAGTTAACATTTCTGCTGTCTTGATTTAACAGCCTTCTCTGCATTAGACAAGTTTATAAGTTGTTTAAGAAACCCAGCTTGAGCTAAATATTTCTGGTAATCATGTCTCAAGGATAAATTTTGGTCATCGCTGCACATGCATTTCTCCCTCTATATACCTAGTAAGGTTTGTTTCCACTGGGATAAATCCCTGTTGAGTCTTCTGGGCTGCAGGGGTCCTGTTTACCAATAGATGCTCTTACATTTTCAGGTACCATACCAGGTTATTATTATGGCCAGATGTGCTCTTTCAGGATCTAATCAGACTTGGATTGAAGGAGATTGACTTAATGACTGGCTCACCTACTCTGGCATTCCTTACTGTGTACCTCTACAGACAACTCTGAAGAAGTGAGACTACACCTTCACACATATGACTGGCACAGCACATCAGCTGGAGCTGGGTTGCTGTCTCCCCTTGGTTCATCTTGGTGTTGGAGATGGGTACAAATAAAACTTTGATCAATGCCAGTAGGGATGCAGAGGTGATGGAGCAGTAATGTAGTTCTCACTGCACTTGTGGCGCTTTGTGTGTTGAAAACAATTTAAGCATTGTGTCTGCAATCAGCACATCTGGGAAACTCATAGGATGAGTTTGTAATCTTGGCCTAAGGTTGTAACATGAATGCTCTTTTCACTTATACTCCTGGCAGCTTACTGCTGTCTGGCAGCTTGGAGAAGACAGAAAAAGCTGTAGGGAGCAGTTAAGTGGATGACTTTTGACACTCTGTAAATAGAAAGGGAAAAATTGAGGTCTTCGAGCAGCCCTATAACTCCAGTATTTGCAACTCTGCTATTTCATTCCTGTGGTCTGCCAGAAGACTTGTCTCTTTCAAGAATATATTCCTCTTTCAAGAGTATTATGATTATATGGACCTACAGAACAAAATGCCTCATACTGCATGAGTACTTTGTCTTGTGCCCGTAAAAATAACATATACACCCATTCAAATAGAGCAGCTTCACATAAATTCTGCTTTTCTCATTTAGGACTACATGTTCATACTTATTCACTACATATGCATGTGAACAAAGAAACAACACTCATCAAAAATAAGAGATTTCTTTCCAAGAGAGAAGGTATCACAGATGAAATGTACTGGGATCACTTTTGTGCTGTTGGTAATCCTGTATGCAATGTAGGATTTGGAAAGCAATTACATGCATTTTCTATTTGTTTTGTATGTTCTCAGAGCAAAATGCGTGCATGATTTCTATATGTTTTTCAATTTGATTTCAGCATAAGCTTGTTTTCTATGAATTAATTCATTTCCTGTGCAATATTTGTGTGGATATTACCTCTTAAATATGCTGAGGGGGGAGGTCAGAGCTCTTTTTATTTGTTAAACAAATTAGTATTAGAAGTTCTGTACAATTCCAACACAGAAAACATGAGAAAGACAGTGAGGGAGAGAAGCAGTTAGAAAAACCCAGTAAAAAGTTTTTTGTACATCAAAAATCAGAAGGTTGCTAACAAAAACCTTAGCTTTGCCAAAAAATTCCATGTGAAGGAGTTAGCTTAGTTTAAATTAAAATATAAACTCCTCTCTCACTGCCTCACTCACTGCAGAAAATGTGACCTTAGAAATCTGAACCTAGCAATTGGTGGTAAGTGGGGGGAGCAACTGAAGGTCTTTGAGCTCAGATTGGTGTGGGTAAAGATCTGTGTGTATTTGGATACATAGCGGAAACTGATCTCATCTTTGCTTTGCTCTCCTCCTGTTTCACAAGGCAGACTTTGGGCTACCCTGCTTCTCTGAACAGGCAACAAAGGCTCTCAACAGACAGATCATCTCCCTCCCTCTCTCCCTCAATTCCCGTTCATCTCCAGCCATGTTCAGCTCTTCCCTTCTGGATATGTGCGTGACTGAGCATATAGCCAGGGCTCCATGAACAGCTCTGATCAGGAGTAGGTTTACAGTGATACACAAGTGTTTACAGCCAGGGTAACAGGGTAGTCTCACCTGCAAATTTATGACTTTTAAAGAAAACCAGATTGGGTCACTTTTGTGAGGAAGACTTACAGTAATCTTAAACTTAGATGAAAAAGAGGAATGATGAAATAGGGATCAGTTTTATATGAGGAAAAGAACTGTTTGAAAGACAGGGAAAAGCTGAAGGATCAAGAGGCAAAGAATTGCTGATTGATCATCCATCATGACAGAAAAACAGGAGACAAAAAATAGAAGAAAGGCGTAACAGTCCCTGTAGAGGGAATAAAAAATTTGAAAGAGAAAGACAAAGGAAAAAGTATACGGCTTCAGATTGCTCTTTTGATGGTGATAGTACTTTTGTTACAAGAATCAATAAAATAAGTCTATTTATCCAGCATCTGTGGTGATTTAAAACTTTACTGCCTGGGAGCTGGTTTTTACCATCTTCTTTTGGAGGTTGCCAAGCCCAACCACCCCAGCAGAGCAGAGACAACAGTAATGGGCTCCCTTCATCCTTTTGGCCATCTGGCACTCTGGGTTTGATGGCCAGGAGTGATAAACCCAAGTTTACCTACACGACTTCTCACTGAAGTAGGTGGGATCCGTGCACACAGTGAGTAAAGCAAAAATGGTTCATACACGTGAAAAATAGGACAGACAGAGTGTGTGCACTAAGCCTGCAGGTCCAGCACATGAGTCCGTGCACACAGTCCCACCACATGGCACAGTGGGAACCTCTGGCAGAAGATTGAAAGGTGGTAAACTGTTTTGCAACCACAACAATTCAGAGGTTTTTGAGGGAGTGGTATGTCTGTTAGGTGAGGTATTCCAGACAAATAAGTAAAGTATTTCTTCACTGGGAGCAATATTTAGGATGCTGCCATACTTTGTATCTATTTATTAAGAAAGAATTGAAAAAGATGTAGGTTTTATCCTCAGCTTGTGAAGCATGGGAGAATCAAATAAAAATTGCACTTCAGCATAGCTAACTTATTTACAGAAGGCTATCCCTGTTTTAGGGTTCTTATATGAAATCTCTGTAAATTGCAGGGGTGAAGAAGAGGGCCTCGACAATTTAGTTAGATTGTTGTATTCAAAATATTTTCTGAACTATAATACAATTAAGTCACTAGAGAAAAAAATAAAAGATGCATTAGACCAAGAATATGCATTACATTATGATTGATACCATAATTCCTGGGAAAAATAAACCATAATCATTTATTTCCTATTTGAAAGCCCATGGATATGCCATCTCTGCAGGAGCTCTAGTCAAACTTGTATTCTACAGAAAATAAATTAAAATTTTCTGAAGTTAAACCTGGGAAAATAAAACTTTTGCATGCTAGATATTTTTCCTTAACGTAACCAATGTATATGGTTAATTTGAATGCACTGGATTGGAAGCTCCAGCTATTTTAAAAAGTCATCAAAGATGACATATATGCAATCATTTGAGAACAAAATATAATCTCATCTTTTGTTCATAATGTTCTAATTTTTTCCTCAAAATTTTGCTGAAAGTGATGGAAAAATGAATTGGTATTGAATATTAGGGTCAAAATTTTCAAATTTGAGCACCTAAAATTAGATTTCTAACTCCATATTTAAATAGCTAAATATAAGTAGCCTGATTTTCGGAGCTGCTGAGCAATCCCAGCTGCCACTGAAATCAGTGGGAGCTTTAGGTAAATACCAGATTGCCTATTTAAGCTCATGAACATGTAAAGGCTAAATAGGGTTTGATACACTTTAGCCAATGTTGTTAAAGAAGGTTGCTGTGGCAGGACAGGGATCTGTAGAAGGGCACAGAAAACGTTCATTGGGTTTCAGAAGACAAGCTGCTGCTCAAGTGGGCACAAACCCTTCCTAAGCCATTTTGCTCCTTAACTTTAGCCATAACAAAGGGTCCCATCCCATTTTTGAATGGTCTCTGGGAACTAGGCTGCAATCAACGTCCTAGAAAATCATTGCACCAATCTCCTTAACATTCTATAGGCTTTTCTTGAGGTATAGGCTTAACCAAACCTTTTCAGCTTCCTTCCATTCCATTTTTCAAATGCAAGGTGACTATTTCACTTCTCTCCATCCCGTTCCTGATGCCTGCCCTCCAACAGCACTGTCCAGCTGTGCATGGGCTCCTGCACATCTCCCCAGCCTGCTGCCTGTGGGGCAGTCCTGCAGCAGTGCCTGCTGCCCAGTGCTCCCAGTGTCTAGGCTGGCAGAGCTGGCCTGTGGCTCCATGCCCTTCCTGGGAGTAGAGCCATCCCACCATGTGTCCCTGGCTCTGAAGAAAGGCACAGTGCTTCTTGCATTTCTTGGGATTTTTCCATGCAATGTGACCTGAGACAATAGCACCCTCACTGCCTTACACCCTGGGACAAGGGAGGGTTTCTTGCGCAGCTGCTGGGCTGGGACCTGCACTCTGAGACTGTACTTTGTGAAGTGGTGCATCTGATGTTGTTGCTTCTCCATAATGGCCTCAAGCCTCTTTCCCTACAATAAGAGTTGTATGATGTTTATCTTTACTCCTGATGGCTTTGGGAGCCTCAAAATCTTCTTTGAGCCCTCCACAGAGCCCAGGAGGAGCAGGTGCCCAGCTGCCAGCCTTGCTCTCTCTCTCCCTGCAGCAACTCAATACTGCTGATTATGAAACAAAAAAAAGAGAAGCAGCTTCAATTGAACAAGCAATTGATGCAAAGATCAAAGAGGAAGCAAACAAAACACAACTTGAAAGAGAACAATTCAAAGCATCAAGCACATGCTTTATTTTCCCTACCTTGAGGTACTGATGCAGAGAAAAGGCTCAAATCACTGAAATCAACATCCAATCTGACAGGAGCCAGGTTTCCTTCCCTGCTTTATGTCAGAGGTGCTACATTCTTCTCATGTTTGGGTTTTTTTTGGTTTAGTTCGGGGTTTTTTGTCTCATTCCTCTTCATTTTCACAGTCAGGGGAACTCTGCTTTTTAACATGGTTCCCAGTCTTCCCTAGGAGTAAGATGGATATTCTGTGTGTAAACCCTGATTTCATCAGGATTGTGACCTTCAAGAGTTATATTTCTGCTTAGCTTCTGTAAGCTCATTTAGCTGTCATGGTCTCAACTGAGGTTGCAACAGGATCGGGCAAAATTTAATTTATTCTTTAAGTTTCTAATGTTCTATTTGATGGTTAATAATTTCACTGGGAATTAGTTTGTAGTCAAGTCTTCCATATAAAATATCATCTTTAAAAAAAATAAAGAAAATACTTATTAGTTAACCTTTTTGGTAAAAATACAGAGAAGAACTATAAATACTTCATAAGAAAAAAAAATTTGTTTTTTATGTTATGAAACAAAAATCAAATTGGCATTCATACAAATGAGAAGTTTAAATGCATCCATGCCAGGAATAGGTGATCCTTGGGAGAAGTGGGAAAACAGACTCCTATTTTCGTATCAGTATAACTTTCTGTGCTGAAAGGAAGTAAAATTTGTACTCAAACTCAGTGGACAAATTGCTGAACCTAAAGACATTGAATACAAAGAAAAGAGAACAGAATGTTTTCAAAGGCACTTATAATCATCACAGCGTGAATATTGATGGAAAAAGATGAGGACATTAGGTTTTCTGCAGTGCCTGAGTGAATTATAAGCCTGAGAATCACTGAATTTGAATGATGATTTGAGACACCTGCCTGGTGTGACTCAACACTGGGCAGTCACCCTTGTGCTCTTCACAGTTGGCCCTAAGGTATCTTGACAGAATTTACTACAGAGACTCGACACTGCATGGGATAACGTGGATTTCTGGCAATAAGGAAGGGGAAACTTTTAGAAGAATTTCATGAGACGCTTAGAGAGAAAAAAGGTCTGGAAGGAAGAAAATAGGGAGTAGATAAAAGAGGCTGTACCAATAGTCAGTGGCAAGAAAACTTTCAATTACTTTTGTAGGCAAACATCTCTGAACACGTTTTTGTGTCACATGTCAGATATTCAGAGAGAATTACCTTCCACTGTTATTTCTAATGATGGTGATAGATATAGATATATTTTGATACAGTAAGTTATGAGTAAGTGTTACTTCTTATAGTTTTCATTGACAATATTTCCATCACTGCTGTTGCATGTATTGCCTCTCTCCTGTACTACTCCACCATCTCTTACAAAAACAGTCTTTAGTACTAGAGTTTTGCCTCTCCCCATCCTTTTGCCCCATCCCCCACCATTAATTTCCCCTTTCCTGTCACAGCCTGTCTCAAGTTCTGAGGTCTGTGGACTATTATCTGCCTCTCATCTCTTCAGTCCCTGCTATTTCAAGCTCTCTTTCCTCCTTTATTTCTGTTCTCATTATCTCAGCCTCACCTTCAACTCTGTTGGCTCCAGTCCCACTGCCTGAAAGCATGCTCTTGCATATTCTAGGTCAAAATAAGGCTTCTTTATTCAACTTGCCCAGTTACAATCCTATCTTCTTCCTCACCTTTGTTTTCAGCACTCTGAGGCCCAGATCCAAGGATCTATTTAGGCTCCTAACTTGTCCTTGAATGCCTAAAAGTATTCTGAATGCAGTACTGCCTCAGTTTTCTTTTCTTAGCTCTCATGATGACCTTTTAAATGTCCCTTGTACCTTGTGACAGCTGAATTACTTTTTTGGGAAATAAAAAGGAAGACACACTGTAACAATTGAGTAGGTCGTACTTGTGCTCCTACAGCCCCAGCATCATTCCCCTGATATTAGCTACTTCCAAGATGGAGCTGAAAGGAAGTGTCCTACCACATTCATATCAGACTAGTCATCACCAATTAGTTTACAGAAATAAAAAGAGAAATGAAGAGTAATTAGTTTATTATATTCTCCCTCCATCAACAAGAAATCTTCCCATATTTTAACAAGATGCATAGGCTATTCAACCCTTCTTGAAATCTGCAGTCAAACAGGCTCTAAAGCTGAACTGACCAGTTGGACAATGACCTACATGACTTCTTCACAACAAGTACATCTTAGGTTTTCTAATTAGTTTAATTTGGTGGAAGGAGTGTTTAGGACAGAGAGGAGATGGGAGCAGCTCGACACAAAGAACAGAGACAGGTGGATGGAATTCAGCCAGCAAGCATGGAGAGAAAGACATTTCTTCACAGGGATTTTGGATCACATGGGTAGAGCTGTTGAATCACTTGAAGGTTGTAGCACAAATTTTGGAGGATCCATAGAGAGGACCTGGGTGTTGCAATGTGTCATATCACAGCATCTTTTAATGTTGCAACCTAGCAGTACTCACAGTAAAACACTTTAAAACCCCACTGTGAGTGTCCATGAAGTGGCATTCAAAAATCCAGCTCCTGGAGAAAGCAATTGGGAAGTGCTGTGGACTTGTCAGAGCATTTGAATGCTTTTCTTGCTTGTTAGTCTTTCAAGTCACAGGCACTTGCAGAAAATTATCCCGTCTTATTAATTCCTTTGGGACTAATGTTGCTGAACTGTTTGCTGTAGAGAAAAAAAAAGATAAATCCAAGTCCTTAGTTAAAAAAAATGAAAATGAATTAGTTTTGCTTCCTAAAGCTGGCTGTGAGGAACATGAAGACCCTTAGCAATACTAAGTAATTGGTGTTTTCCTTATTAAATCCCTGGCTTGTCAGGAGCTAGCAGAGATGCTGTAAAGATCTGAGTTCTGTGTTTACACCTCTGAGGTCAGCCAGCCAAGGTTCCTTCTTTGGATTCAGGTCACAGATGTTATTGTCTTAGCTGTGCCTGAGAGTTTTTTATGTTTCTTAACTTTGCATATGAATGGTTAATGGCCTGGAACAAATTTTGGAAGGACACCTAAAACAGAGCAAAACTATAGAATAGTGACTGCTCTTGATAGAGGCAGCAGGAGACTGATTTTTAGTTCTGAGTTTCAGGAGTTGGAATGTCCCCAGTACTGCCTTCCTGCTGTACACAGAGGTTAACAGCAGATCTACCAGGACCTTTACAGTGTCCTGTCTCTAAGCTGACCTCGTTAGTATAAGCTTAGTTTGAGTGTTTAATCTCTGACTCCACAACTGGTTGGAAATTACTTACTGTACAAGTGAGGTAATCAGAAACCCTCATTGCTTTAATATCATCTACATACAGTAGCTGATGATCCTACATTGGAGTCTCTTTACATTTTAGGGAAACAGAAAGCTGTGCTAACTTTCTTCAGTAGAGCATAAAAATATCTTACTCTCATAGAAATGAAACATAGCGGCAGGTAACTATTTAAGTGATGTCAATAGCTACACTTCCTTTTAATAATTTAGACCACATAATATGATTTGCTTAGCTAGATCACTTAATGTCTGTGTATCAACTCAGAACAATCACAGAACACCAGAATTTATTAATACAACAGAAGAACATAAAATATAATTTGCTTCTTAAAAAATTCATTGCAGTGTCAATAGGCTCAGCTGACTTTGAATGTGTGAATATATTTGAACTCTGCTAATAAAGGCATGATCAGTTACTGAAATCCAGTGATACACAGAGCAGGGATGGAAGAAGGGGCATCCCATGGTGATGTGATCTAAGACACAGTGGTATATTTTATAAGGTGCAAAGACAGCACTGAAGTTTTAGACCACAAACTTCAGCAAAATCCAATTAAATTTTGTTGAGCTGTGCTCACTTATTCTAGAAACCTGACCCAGCAGACTTTCAGTGATGTGGCAATAAAAGCTATCCACCTTGTGTGCTATAGAAATTTAGTCTGGGAAGTAAAAAGAAGAGAGGGAAAAATGACAAATGGATCTGAGACGAAAGAATGGGAAATCATTATTTTTTTCCTTTCTTGCCTTCCCTCCTGGACTGTCACAGGGACCCACAGAAGGTGGTAGCCTGGTGTCACACTTCATCCTATAGAGGCTGGGATTGGAGCTGCCCTGGAAACATCCCTCTTGCTGCAGGGTGAGAGTGCTGGGCTTCCTGCCAGTGAGAGGTCTTTGCTGTGATTGTGCATTTGTTTGAATTATGGGCTCAGCCCTTCCCTATGCTTGGCTGCTGGGTAGGGCCCATGTGCAGATACTTGGCACCTCTCTGCCCCTCTCCAGAGCTGTTCAGGAATTCTGAAGAAGCTGGCAGCCTCACAGATGGGCTGTGATTCCCACTGTGCTACGAACAGCAAGTCAGGGCTCAGCTGGGCACTTGTGAAAAACAGAGTCCCTGTGCCAGGTGTCTGGCAATACATTCTCCATTGATCTGAACAAGTGACACTGTTTTCACATGTATTTAGTAAACCAATTTTGGAAAAATCTGGAGAGCAAAATAGTCTAACGAGATGTGTTTGCTTAACCTGGCACAGAACCCTCCTGGCTCTTGGATGGACAGGGAATGTTGCTCAGACCAAGCATAATTTCTTCTGCTTCTAAATACTGACTGATGTATAGTACTCAATGTGATTGTGTGCATTTATTACTTGAACATTAACAGTGAAATTATATATACAAATATACAAAATATGTCTATGTATATATCTTTGTATCTCTTCAGTCGTTAATGTGCTTAAATCAGGAAAAAACAGATACCTGTTTAAATAATATTTTTCTATCCTTTTTCTCGTGATCTTATCTCCTAAAATCACATTACAAACAATAATAAAAAGCTGAATATAATAAAAAAGTGATGCACAATTAGGTCATGGAAAGAAAACAGAATTTTGTCACTTGATATTATATTAAAGAAAAAATAGTCTCAAAATCTGGTGGGTTTTTTTTTTTGCTTTCTCTTGTAATGGAAAATGATAAATGTCAATGAGCTTTCAAAAAAACCACTAGATTCATTGGAGCCAATAATGTGAAAACTCTCTGTGCAACAATAAATTTGGAAAGTTATTTATTCTTAGGATTGAATTCTTAGGCTGCAGGGGTAGCAGCACTCAAGGTTCTCACTTTGTGCATTTCCCCTGAAAATGGAAAATAAATAACTGTGACTAAGCCTTTTTGATCTCCATTTAAAATCCTAAAATAAAGGCTTTTAGATGCAAACCAGTTGTTCTACAGTAGCAATATCCCACTAACACTTACTGTAGCCTCAGCCCTTTTGTGAGGTACCCCAAATAAATAAGAGGTAACATACCTCCTTTCCTGAGAAGAAATTCCCTTACACTTGCTGCACTAATGCCACTGCTCTGAGGTACTTGAATTTTTAAGGTGGTGAAATATCTGGGGATCTGGGATCTTCACCTGAGAGCTCTATCCATTAAGAAGAATGGATAAGGCAATACTTTTTATTGTATCATCTTTATTTTAGGCACCTGGCCCTGCATCAGCACCCATTGCCCCTCAGAGTGTGTTCCCAAGCTGGGGAGGAGCCCAGGGGAGCCAGCAGGAGTGCAGATTTCCATTAGCCAGAAAGGAGGAAAAGCATGAAGGGAATTGGATCTAAGTATAATACATGAGCCTTTATTCTAGCACTTCACTCAGGATTCCTAAGACATCATGAAATGAGGTTCCTAGGCCTTTTTCTGCTGATGCATCTTTATGAGCCAGTAGGTCAGCCATGACGGTGGGATGCAGGGGATTGAATTTCCATTCTTTTTTTCCTTCTGCATTAGTATTTACTTTCATGTTTACCACCTTCCAAAAGCATGATATAAACAGCAGCATTATAACCCCACTCTCCTTCTGCTTAATTGCTTCATGTGTGGCGCATTACCATACATCACATGCTTGGATGCAAAAAACAAGGGACACAGTTCTTTATATCTGTGGTTGGTGCACTCATTTGGAAGTGATGAAACCTGGGCTTCAGTTGCCTACTCCTGCTAATGTTTATGATCTTTATATTTAGTCATCACTGAATAAATGTATTTTTTCAGTGCTTCAGAGACAAAATTATCTAGCACTGAGTTGCTCCTAGGAATGCGTAGACCTTTGAGAACCTAAGTATTCCTTTTTCTTTTTTTTTTTTTAATAGATATCTAGAGTTTCCAAGTATCTTTTTGGTGAGGAGCAATGTGTTTGCTTTTGGAGATGAGCTTTGACCTGCTGCCCCAAGAAGAGAACTTGGATTTCTTGCAGCTGACAATCTCATTAGTGTTTGTATATTTTCCAGATGGAGTAAAACAAATAAATAAATACAGATTTTTAAGAAGTTTAAAATAACTTTTAAGCAGCAGGGTCTCTCCTATGGTACTGTGATTCAGTGGATTTTCTGGGTACTGAATCAAAAGAATATTATCATTTATCAGAGGAAGTCAGAAAAATGCTTAGCTGAGTTCAGTCCTTGGTAAATGCCACCTCTGATTTGCGATGTGCTATTTTTGGTGCTTTGTTATGTTATTTGATATACATAGCTGGTAAAGTACTTGAAGAAGGTGAAGTTTTCACAGAAGAACTCTCACTTCTATAGCATCCAAGGTCACAGGGCTCTCCCAAATAGGAGAGTGCAGATAAAGAGAAGCTGGCATGTGGCCTGGAAAGATTCTGCTAGTCGATCAAAAGAACAGACTAAATCCCTAAGCAGTCATTTTCCACAGTTCAAAAATTAGGACTAAATTGAGACTTTGGTTGTTTTTGTGGGTTTTTTGTGGGGTTTTTTTTTGTTTGGTTTTTTGTTTGTTTATTTTGGGTTTTTTTTTTTTGTTTGGTTTTCATTTTTTTGTTTGTTTTTGATTAGCTGAGACGGCGATAAATAATGAGATAGAGATGCTATCCTGTGTATCCAGTGGAGATGTACAGAGATAGAAAATGGGAAAGAAATAGTAGAAAAGCCTTGCATCTTTTGAAATATTCCTGTGTTTTCTTCTCCCAGCATTCTCAAGTCTGCAGAGCTGATCCTTCTTCTGGCCATCTCTGGGGCCAGAGCAGCAGAACATAACACAAAGATTAGCCCTAAAACCAATTTGTGTACACAGAGAGGCAGGCCCTGCAACATCTGTGCTACTCCCAGATTGCTACTATGGCAACTTAATTCCCTAACTCATGGCTGTGACTGCTGGGGAATGCAGCAGCTGGAGCACCCTGGAGAGCCTGGAAAGGTGATGGTGTTTGCTCTGGCTGCGGGTGCTGCAGTCTGCCCTTCTCTAAAGCATCCAATGCAAGTTGTTAGGAACATGCAAAATCTCCATGGATAATCTGAACCTGGGATTTTAAAAATTTTCTTAAAAATTTTCATAAATGAACCTCTGATAAAGCATTTGTGAAAGTATGTTCTGCCTGAAATGTAAAAAATAAAAACTGGGCAAGAGAGATTCTCCAATGCTCAGATCTGGGTGAGGTTTTCACATGAAGAGTCTGAACACTATCCTAGGGAGAAAGTATTCACCATTTCAGTGAAGGGAGGATTGAGAAAGGACTTGTTAAATTCCTCTCAAACAGAGTGCTTTATACATTGCATGTCACCTGATTTCTCACCTGGAAAGGCCTTTAGTGTGCTTGTGGAGGCTGCTGTCCATTGCAAATAAATCAAAACCACCCAGTGTTTGAAGCATAATTGTAATTGTGTCAGGCATCAAATTTCATAGCTGCTCTGTACAACAGCAGCCTTCAAGATCTCCTGCAGTGGTGGGAGGGAGATAGTGTACAGTGGAAGAGTTCATTTCTGCTGATACTAATGCTTTAGCAATTACTTGCTCCATTTCATTTTAATCACCTTAGTTTGTTTAACCTAGAACGATGTAAAAGGAGTAATGGAGGAATCCAATTAGTACAGCTCTATTCAGGAAAAATCAAAAATAAAAAAGAAATAGAATTCTGAGTAGGTGTGGGTTTTTAAAATAGTAGTCTGATGACCTGCCTAAACTAGTAACACAGATAAGAGTGACTCTCACTGTATTCCTGCTTCAGAAAAGAGCTGCTAGAATGAGTAAACATAACTTGGTATTAATTCTGGAGAATATTTTACTTTTATCAACCATTTACTTGCACTAATATTTTAATATGAGTATGGGAAAGAATGCGAGCAGGTTGCTTGCTTTCTCTGCATCAAAACTGATAATGGTTTACATTCTTTTCATGATTCAAGCAAAAAACACTGAATGAGTACATCCAGAAGTGAGTTAAAGTGCATTCTACTTCTCAGAAAAGACAGAACTTCCAAAAATTGAGTTATGATGCCAGCAAAACATGTTGTGTCTAAATAAAGCCTGAGAACCAAAAGTGGTGTCAACTGCAAAGTTTAAGAGATAGTAGTTAATTAGAGATGAAGTCACTGTACTTCTCACTTTGCCATCCCAAGGACACAGGGTATTTCATTAGGGGAATGGTGAAGAAGACCAAACTGTAGCCATGTAGTAAAGCAAAACAGAATTAGCTGGTCATAAGCAGCCTGGAGCTTCCTGAAATCAACAGCTTTTTCCTGCTTTCTGAATGAATAAAAGGACACATTTCCCTGATGCCAGTGTTGAGGACATCCCTAGACAATATAGTACAATCCATTAGAGCAGCCCTTTCAGTTAAATCAAGAGAGTATTACAAATTTTCTTGGCCAGTAAAAAAAATCAAATATTTCTTGATCCCCAGCCAAATTTGGGCATCAAATGAATTTATTGTTTTCTTCTTTACTCTGTTGAAACCAAGGCTGTATAAAAGTAATTTCTCCAGTTACCAAAACCTCTTTACTCTTTTTTTTCCAAGATCTGCCTTTTCATAATCCAGGGAGCAGGACCACTAACCCACAGAGGTGAACTAACCCTGCAAATGTTTCTCCAGTTTGCTTTGCTCTAGCCAAGCAAGGGAACAGAATATCAGCATGTTGAGATCAGGTTCATCCCAGTTAGCAGTTTCATGTTCTGATTTCAAAGACATCAAGACTGCCTTCATACCTGCTAAATACAACTCATGTTTGCTGAGTGGTGACAGAGCTTCCTTCTGCCCTGTACTTGCACACAGTAATCATTGTCCCGTTAGCACTCAGGGCACACATCTGCTAGCCTAGCTGGCAACTGGCCTTGCTTATTAAATTCCCTTCTCAAATTATTTAAGCTTGTATGTAGTATATATATCAGCATTATCCATGCTTAGCTCACATCTCTTCTCTGTGGAATCAGGCTGCATAACTCCCTTTGTGTTGACAGAGGGAGAGTAACAATTCACTGTCTTTCAATGTCTTTCTGACATTTTCCACAGTGCTGCAGCCTGATAGAAAGTTAAATAATATTTGCTTAGAAAAGAAAGTTTTCTTTTCACAAGGAGACAACTTTTGTTCTGTTAGGAAGATATGTATCTAAATCTAGGTATGCCCTTTTCTCCTGCCAGCAGCAAGCTGGAATGGCGTGCTTCCTGATTCTCCATTAGGGACAAAGATATTATCAGCATTTGGGCCCCTGGCTGCCCTTCCACAAGCTCTAGCAGCAGGTGTTATGCAAAGATTGGGAAAAGGTAATATTCCTTACAGAAGTAAGAAAACCAGCAGCTTGTAAGTGTAAGTGTACAGATGTGCTTTGATACTGTGCATGTTTCCTTAATGGCCTTAATTATAATCTAAATTATTTGGAGTGTTCTTGTTGTTATGTTAATGTTCTCATAAGAGACTAAATGCTACTGAGGTTTGTTCACATTGATTTAAATTACTCTTTTTTAGTACTGTAATCCTTTTGCCTAGGGGTAAACTACAGCGGAACATATTCATGCAATTTTTCTGAGAGAAGAATAAAGCTATTGGCCTATTTACAGTCTTAGAACATACTATTCTGAAACTGGGCAGTTTCACTTGGAGTAGAGGATGGGAACTGAATGATGATATGGTGGTTTTTCTGTGGAATGACACTCTTTATCCTGCCCCTCAACATGTGCCTGGCTTGCAGAGTGTGCAGCCTGTTTGGTGTAACACCGCTGGGTACAGGGTGTTCAAAGGACATCCATCAGCAGCCTTTGAAAAGCAACAGCCTCTATGCAATCATGCCACTAGTTTGAGACAGTGGAGATCACAAAGATGACAGAGGAAAAATAAAGTGCCGAAGAAAAGGTGAAAGATGGAGCAATGCAGTAGTGTATTTTATGTTCGCATTTGCACACTTAACAATTCAGGAATTTGGCTGACTTCTTGGTCTCTGCATTACTTTTTCTTTTCAATTAATTTAAAAGTTTGAACAGTTCATTACAAGATTCAGTGGCAGGACAGCTTTCCAGCAGCTTGATAATGACTGCTTCTCTGGCTAATGAATCTCTCTGTTGCGCTCACTGGGGTTTATTCCACTGATTCACATATTATCTTACAGGGAGCAAGGCAGCCTCAGGTTATCAATTAATAAAAGATGCTCTTCTTTACTCTCCTCTGCTGTTATGTTTTTGATGTAATTATGAAGTATTTCATGATTAACTTATTCATGATCATTCCAGATTCAAATTTCAATCTAAAATGAACAGGAAAAAAAGAAACCTAGGAAAAAAAGAGGCAGCCCTGGTGGACCTTCCCATTTCCACAAGCAGGGACAGCCGTGGGAACAGGATTGAGTGGGACTCCTCCCAGCCCTCCTACAGCTTGCTGGCATTATTGCTGCCTTCCTCTGCCTCCCCTCCAATTTGCTCTCATTCTTTCTCTGAAGACAATGTGAGTGGGGAGGCAAAGTAAGTAAGTGGCACTGAGAAAATGGGAAGAAAGGGAAAGAAAATAATATGCTATAGCAACAGTCACATTATTGTGGCTTGCTGCTTTCTGAGTTCAGCAAGGTCTCTCCCCTCCTTCCTTCATCTGCCTTGCCTGCACACTCGAGGCAGTCACCCAAAAGCTCTGTGTGCTGCTGCCAGCTCCTGCTGCAAAGGCACGAAGGCAGCTCTGCGGACCAGGGACTGTGTGGCTCATGAACTCAAAGCAGAGTTCTGCTTGAACCTGCCTCAGGGTCACAGAGACCAGGACAGAATAATAGTTGACAAATCAGAGTTTTCATGCAGGTCAGGTGTCATCAGCTCTGCTGGATGTCTGAGTTATATTTTGCTGTTTTATGATGAAAATGCTTCAAATGTGACCCAAAGTTGTGACCTCTATTGAGCCAGACGCTGCTCAAATTTTTTGTTAAAGTAATTGCTCTTTGCCACATGTTCATGTACTGGCCTGTGTCTCTCCTCCCCTTATGGAAATGCATCACACAAGGCACTTGGAAGAAGACAATTTACAGCAAACCATCCTACACAAGCACTGAATTAGTCCTTCTTCCGCAGCAGCAGCAGATGTTCAGACAAAAGCTCTGCAGAGCACCCCTTCCTCACATCCCTACTCAGCACAGACCACAGAACATTCACAGTAGCCTGGGAAAAACTCGGACTTCAAGGATGAGTTTAAAAGTCACAGCTATGCTGTTTTACCTGAAAAAAAAATAGAGGGAAGATCATGTGGCATTCATAGGGTAAAAATAAAGCCTTAGAAACTATCATGCCTTTGTCTTCCTTCAGAGAAAGGCAAAAATAAATCCTGGTAATCTCAATTGAGAGAAAATTGTCTTCCCATCTTAAATGTGGCAATAGTAAACAAGACACACCAGGCGACACCAGGCAACTGTGCACTTTGCTTTCTTTGTGCTTCTTGGAGGGGCAAAAATCTACCCCAAAGAAGGTATTCAAGAAATATATATGTAGTCTGGTTCCTTCCATCATAATTACAGCAACTTTGTTAAATAATTAATTAACTCAGCCTCAGTATGATGTTTCTATGTGTGGCAAGGTACTACTGAAAAAAGAAAGGAGATGTCTCAGTAATGTTCAAGTAGGACGAGAGACCTATGTGAAACACTCCTGCTGCTTCTGATTTTCACTAGTCCCATTGCTGTAGCAAAATCCTCAACTGTATATGGCACAATATAATATGTATATTATTCAAATGTGAGCAGTTAAGAGAAGCTTCTCTTCACAGAAGTTCAGGACTACCAAGCATGTTATGCAATGGTAAGAGCCTGTGTGAGCTCTGGGGCAATGTCACATCCAAGACTGCGAAAAAGCACTTACACATGTAACACAAACTTATGCAAAACATCTCTCTCACTGATTCTTTTCTATGTTACAGCTTGAGTTGAAAATCAGCCTAGGAGGTAGGACACTTCTCAAGGATTAAGGGTTTTAAATTGATTGGACATTTTTTTGGTACATGTCATGTAGAGAAAAAAAAAGACTGTGACCCAATTAGAAAAATTTGCTCCAGTGAAAACTCTTTTTATCCTTTTTGATGGGTTGATCAGGTTGTTTTAAAGCACGAGTCATGCCTGCAACCAATTTTGAAAATTAATCAGGAAACTCAAGTGAGCAATGTAAGAAATGAAAGCACCAGATGAGACCATGCAGCAATGAAGTCTCGGTTTAGTCCTAATACGTAGGGTTTACCGGTGAACTTCATGGACTGATAAGCTGTGTATGGTGTAGCAGAAGGAAAGCCTCACTTTGTGTCACCAAATACTTCTTGTAGCCCAGGAAACAGTTAGTAATTTAATGTAGAAATCATGAGAACACCATCATGAGAACATGTGGGCACCAAGGACACCGATTTTCAGGGATGGGGTTGGCCATGGGGGCAGTACAAATAGGAAGTCCTGATTCTAAGTGGGTTTTATGTGACCATGCTGTAATGTTTCCCCACTGAACACAGGGTCATTATTTTGTATGGTGTTTGCATGCAGCAAGGCACTTTGCCTGTACTGCTGTTGACTGTTTAAGGCTACCAGTGAAAACGATGGGAATGAACAATGGGCAATAATCTTAAAATGGAGGCTAATTTTACAAGCAAATCTGTCTGCACAGATAAGCAGCACCATAATTTCCTCCATCTCTCAACCCAGATTATTCCCATGTCTTTGCCTGGAAACACTAAATTCAACTCAGAAACTCTGCAGGTCCTGGTCTTCTGAATGCATTATTTTTATCCTTATATGCTTCAAGACTTGTTTTATTTACAACACATTTTTTTGCAGCTGCCGTCTCCCCGGTGGTTTTTATTCTTTTCTGGTTCTCTTTATTTTCGTTTTCACTTCATTCCTTTTCTTGCTTTGACCTTTTACTTTTTTTCACACTCATCTCAACCCTTCCTCTCAGGCAATGTCCCATTTTCTTCCTTCCTTTGCTTGTCAGTCGTAATCTCCTCACTCCTAACTAAGCTTGTTGTGGTTCACCACAGCCTTGTTGCATCTAGTCACTCAGTCCCCAAAAACGTCCTGCAATTGGAAGAATTTCCTGCACTAGTCTGTAGGAATAAAGCAGATCTGCACATCAGCATTAGGTGGAGGGGGAAGTTTGTTATTTAAAACAGACAAAAAATTATTTTCTTGTATTGGTATGGATGGTATATAGGCATTGTTTAGTGCAATGAAATTGGGATAAAGGATGGACCAGCACTAGCCAGTGATTATTTATTAGATATTGAGTTGTCTGAAACTGTTTTGGATCATTCCAAAAACTTCTTATCTAGCTGATGCCTGGCACATCCTGAGGGATGGCAGCCCAAAGGCATCTCTGCTGCAGATATCTTGCCTTGGGGAGGATCCTGTGCTTGGTGGGAGAGCTGAAGAATAAGTCCTCCCTATAGGAGCTGATACCCTTCTAGGTAGTGCAATTATAGTCCTGTGGGTCTAATTTATTTCACTGCAAGAAAACAATAATTATTGATCAACCTGATCTAGTGGAGGGTCCATCAGTCATGGCAGGTGGCTTGAATCCAGATGATCTTTAACGATCCAACACAAACCATTCTATGATTCTATGAAAACATGTATGTTTCTCAAAACTGAAAGATGCAGGGATCTCTTCAGCAGCTGTTACACATCTTTCAGTAGAGGTTCAGGTTAAGAATCTGTTCCATAAACACTTGGCATTAGAAAAAGGCTGATTATACTGAGCAATTGTCATCTGTGAAAAGGAAAACAAGCATACCCATGAATAGCTACATTTTCTTGATCATTTGATTTGGAACTGAAACAGGACTAAAAATATTCAGAACACATTTTAAACTGTGCAATAAATGCTCATCCTTTTTTGATGCACTATCTTGTACTTACACACAAGTGTTAGGACTAGGTAAACCACAAGTTCTGTATTTTACATTACATTTCAGTAGTCTCACAGGAATGTTGCATATCACATATCATCTTTAAGCTGGGAATTGGGAGAAAAAGAATTTGGTGTTTGGGATTTTTTCTTGTCTTTGACTCTTACAGGACAATGGCTAGGAATCCTAGCTCATAAACTTAGGTTTGGAAAGTAATTGGTGTTGCCTTTGAATATGAGGAACGAAGAGATTCATCTGAGATCTGAGAATGTGATCTCTTTTTTGCTAGAGAAATATTATGGGGGCTTGGAGATATTGCTTTGATATCTTGATTATTCTCACAGGAAATGGCATTGCAGGCGGTATCCCGGTTCTCACACATTAAATAACTGCTAGTTTCACAGAATAACAGAATGGGTCAGGCTGGAAGGGACCACAGTCAATCAGCTGGCCCAACCTTCCCACTCAAGCAGGGTCATCCTAGAGCATGGCACAGGATTGGATCCAGATGGTTCTTGGATATTCTGAATACATTGAACATTCACAACCTTGCTGGGCAATCTGCTCCACTGTTCCTGGTTCTTGGTCTTCATGTCAGCTTGTCACCCAGCAGGACTCATGGGTCCTTCTACTTAGAACTGCTTCCCAGCAGGTTGGCACACAGCCTGTGCTGGTGCACGGTGCTATTCTTCCCCCAGGGAAGGACCCTGCATTTGCCTTTGTTGAATTTCAGACAGTTCTTCTCTGCCCATCTCTCCAACCTCTCGAGGTCCTTCTGAAGAGCTCACAGCCCTCTGGGGTTATTGGCACCAGTCATTGCAGCTTTGTGTCACCAGTGAACTTGCTGAGGAGGCATCTGCTCCTTCATCTGAGTCACTGATGAATAAGTTAAACAATTCTTGACCCAGTATTGAACCTTGGGGGACACCGCTAGTGACAGACCTCCAACTAGACTCTCTGTCACTTATTATGGCTCTCTGAGATCTGCCAGCTCTGAACCCACCTCACTGTCCACTCATCCAGCACCTCCTGAGTTTGTTTATGAGGATATTATGTGTTTCACTGACATGTTTGTTTATCCATATGACTTACCATGGTCCCAACACGGTTGTTGGAAGGTGGTTTTTTTATGATACTGATGGTAACTGACTGATCAACAGTGGGGTAGTAGAAATGGTCTGATGGAGTGGTGGTTGCCATGTCTGTGGTGGGAATCACTGGGAAAATATTTCAAATTATGGAGGTTTTTGCTTTGCACTAGATGTTCACTGAAGGATTATTAGTTCACGTTATTTGCAATACAGACTTGTGTGTTTGGCTGAGGAAGACTTTGGATGTTAAGGATCACCTTGAAGATGATGTAAAGAAGATGAAATCACAGCACAAAAACACATGAGCTTATAAAGAAGAGAAATAAATAGCAAAATGGAGTAAAAAATTTCCACAAAAAGGTGATTGTCCTCTGACTCCTGATATTCAAGAGAGGCAAAACTTCAAAATATGTTCCTGACAAATAGAATTAATAAGTTTCTTGACTTCTAGGAGTCATGAGATTAATAGAGGTACAGGTTTTATGGCACATAATAGTTTCCAAATCCCAGTTAAACTCTTGATGCACCATAAATAATTTTTGTTGTTCTTTTGAAGACAACTCCAATGAGGATAAAGGAGAGATACTGAATGACTGAATACTACTTACAGTTCTATTCACTAAGAGCTGTTTCTCTATATTGCTTTCTTTAGAATAGAAGAATCTCTGCTGAAGCTTCTGACTTTAAATGATGAAATGTAAAAAAAAAAAAAAATAAATTTTATAATAAATTTAGCTCTTATTTAAAGAAAGCATCCTAATAAAATAAAAAAATGTAGAAAGGTATTTCATTAATTACTGAACATTAATATGTCCTATATCTCTATTTGATTTGAGTGAGTTGAGTTAATTTAACCTGATTCAACTATTCCTCTGGGTTTCAGAGAGTAATGAAACTTCAAAAAAAGCTAGACATGACTTTTTGTTATGAGGCATCTTATGTAATGTAGGATTCAGTACACCATATTTATTTTCATATGCTTCAGTGCATTATATTAGGAATTAGTCTAATGTTCTGCCATTAAATAGTTTTCTTCCAATTAATTAGGTTTTCTTCCTAATTAATAAAAAATCATGAAATATCTTGAAAAGATTTAAAGACGTTCCTCTCAGATGCATCCATAGGAATATTTTCTCTCAGTATACAGATTAAAATAGATTTCAGAAACTTTTAAAATATTGATTTTTCATGCTTTCAAATTACTTTTATCTGTAGATTTAACAGGTTTAATAAATTTGTGTTCAAAACCACCAGATATAGTGAAATATAGAAAACCTGATGCAAGTATCGTTTCAACAAATAAATTGATTCATGATAATTAAGTTGCCTTTCAAGAGCACTAGAAATGGACTTTTGAGAACACAGGAGAAAAAATTTCCCTTAAACCAAAAATATTTTCTGAAAAGGTGAAACAAAACCTTTTCCCTTGTTTTTTCTTTTTTTCCTGGAGATTATTTCTTATGCCAGGGTATATAAAGGTGGTAATTTTCTTTAACAACACTTGTTTACTTAATATTTCCCTCAGAGTAGCTTTAGTTCATGCAGAGCTACTTAGTAAATCAAGCAAACCAAACCTTCTGTGGCTTTTCATTTCTATAAATAGAAAAAGATAATAAAGTAGTTTATCTGCCTTTCACAGCTAATTTCACATTCAACTCATGTGCAAGATTTAGCATATCATTTCAATCTACTCTGTACAAAATGACTTTTGAGATCAGCCAAGGGTTTGGTCTCAAATACCCAGGTATAAATTTAGAGAACGTACTTTGATTTGTAGTTCTTATGTTGATGTTTACGTTGACAAAGCTTGTGCTGACCATGTGTCTGTCTTCCTGACACTTTGAAGCATGCACTTCCAGACTGAGTTTTCATACGCACATGTTTTAGAGTAGAAAACAATCAACAGCACAACCTAAACAAGGTTGGAGCATTTTACTTTTATCTGAGCTGAAAAACTTTTAGCTTTCTGAGCACACAGTGGCATGAACTCTATGGATCTCAGCAGTAGGGTGGTGAATGTGCATTGGTCCAGAGCAAACTGATGGGTCAACAACTTCCAGGGTGGTTTTTGCAGAGGGAGTCAGCAGGACAGAGAAATGCCTTCATTAACCCCCTGGTCTGTGGATGTTGAGGAGGACTGACAACATACCAGCATCAAGGAATGCCTAAGCTCACGCCACAGTTTGTACAAAGTGATGCACGAGTTTGACATGATGCTCCAGAGGGCTGGTGCAGACCAGGTTTGTTAAGATGGACAGTCACAGCCATATTGTCTGGTTTTGTTTGTGTTTTCAGGAGTGAATTTGACTCTTGGTTGTGCTAGCACCAGCAGAGCTAATAGAAACCACAGTACAAAATGGGCTCTGGCACTGTTTCACTGCTGCAGCAGGAGGTCAAAGGATGGTATCATGAAACCTCTGATAAAACACTTTGTGTTCAGTCATGTTTCCTTCTGGTCTCTATCCTGTCAGTGAAACAAAAGGTTGAAAGTGTAGCAGAGGCCTGAGGAGGTATCATCGTGTTAAAAAACAGGGTTGCTTCCAAAATCTTAATAAAAATTATGCTAAAGAGTCTGGAAATAATTTTGGCTTTTTTTTTAAAGAATGAGAAAATGTTGTGATTATCTTCTGTTAAGAAAATGTGTTTACTTAGGTAGAGAACGAAAGAACCCAAAACAAACAACAAACTACTTGAATAATTGTATTAGATTTTGGTGAAGGGTCTTTAAATTTTTTTTTTCCTTTTTTGTTTTCAAAACAGTTTTTGTTATTACAAAAACCAATAACAAACAGAAAAAACCCCCGAACAATTGAAAAAAGGAACAAAATGACCTAAAGGAAAATGTAGTAGGGCAAAAATAGTAAATTTCAGATAAATAAAAGGTATCAAGTTTTACACTATTTCATGACTGATTGGTAAATCACAAAGATGAAAATGGCTCAGAAGTTAATGGGCAGTTCAAAACAAACCCTATGAAGCAAACTGAGAGAAAAACTGTCTGATATTTTCTTTCTCAGGGTTTTTCCAGAAAAAGAGAAATAATTTACTTGTTGGTCAATACTTCCAATTTATGCAAGACCAAAGCAGCATCTGTGTTTCTAAGGGAGAAGAGACTTTTGTATTTCATTCAGTAGCAAAGCATATTTGCCAGAACTTGACTCACATGGGGTAAAGTGGCAACCGAGAACCAAGTCTGTCAGTCTTTTGCAGAAAGTTATTTTCTGATTTTATTGATGTACAAATTACTGTTTGAGACAAACCTACCCAACTATTTTTTTCCAAATTACCTGCGTTATTTCAATAGCTTTTGCAACTGTCAAATAGAGTTTCATAGACCTTGTTCATTTGAACCTATTTGAGTGACAAATTACTGAATTCTGTTAATGCCATAAAAATTTATGACTGCTTTCAATACTTCAGCAGCTATCGATCCAATAAAATTTTTATAATGCTGCTGAAAGAAATTACCTTGGTAATGATCTTACTGCATAACCAGTATGTATTGCACAGTATGTGAAAGGGGTGAGCAAGAAAGTCTCTTTTAAAGGAATGATTTTTATGCAATACAGCTAGAAACTGTCCATTCAGTGAAATACTAATGACATTTAGATCTGCAGAAAGCTGGTAATAGAGTTTTTTTGCAGCTTATTAACCCCTTGATTTCTGACAAAGACTAAAATCTGTGTTACTGACTATGGTGGTTCTGTTTTCTTTGCTGAAGGTCTGTAAAATCTGCTGTGACTCCAGGACACTCAGTGGAGTTTCTGAAACATGTGAAGCAACACAACCAGAAAACTATCAGTCCTGTTCTGACTGGATCTTTTTATGTATGCCCACAGAGGTACTGATGAGCACATCATAAATCCCTGTATACACAGGAACAGAGATTTTCCTGTATAAACATCTGTTTTTTCACTCTCTTGCCTTGTTTTGAACTTAACGACTTGCAAAAAAATATGGTAAGTTGGATTGAAAAAGAAAACCAAACAAACCAGCAAGTCTTAAGTGGTTTTATTTTTTTTTTGAGATAATTTTTTGAGTGTTTTCTTCTTAATAGTTGTATGGTCAGGTATTACCACATTCAAATACTCTTGGAAAGCTGCATGCTATTCTAAATCTGATAACTACCCTTAGACCTCAGAAAACAAAACCATGAGATCGTTGTGTTTGCAAGGCTTGTCCCTAAGGACCATAGATCAATAGGCATTTGGAATAATAAGACTGACCTGCTGTTTTACTTTGATGTGGACTAAAATAAGATCAAGAAATACCATGGGACACTAGTAAATAGATATGACATGCTCCCAAACTCAAGAGAATGCAAAATTTGCTTTCTCCACTGTTTGAGGTCAGGAGAGAAAGTTTGCAAGAGTTTCTTTATTCTGTGACTACAGAGAGAAGAAATTGTATTGCTGGATATTTGGCAAAGGAAGGACCAGCATGAAGGTTGTATTAACAGTCTCTTATATCAGCCTGAATATTTATTTTCCATCACATTACACCACTATAGGCTGAGAATATTTATTATAGATATACCAATAAGTGAATTTCTTAGACATAGAAGTATTTCTAACATCTTTCTTCCCTGAGTTTGCAAATTCATTTCTGTAACATTTTCCTTTGTGGTCTTCTTGCTGTAAATTCACAGAGTCCTTAAAAAAACCTGGATATGCTATAGGAAGAATTTTGTATAACTCACTCATTTAGTCCCCATGCTACAGCTTTTGGAACTCACCATTTATACAGTTGGAATTAATCTCTTTTCTTGTCTAGCTCGAACATAGCTGTGGCACAGCAATATTAGCAAAAAGGCCCTGTGGGCTCCCTATTATTAACTTCATCTTTTGTACCCATACCATGATTAGCTTTGCATCTGCTATTAATGACACAGATGAAAAATGCAGTAATTTTTACAAAACATTCTAATTTCACAGGCACATGGGAGTTTATTTTCTTATTATTGCTTTTGTTTCAGTGGTGTTTTCTGTCAGATCTGTGGATTTAGTGTGGGAAAATACCTTTGGCTGTCAATTGTTTGTCATTTGTGACTATGTCAACCAAAAGACGAAGCTAGCTAATTTTCCTTAGGAAGCAACTGAAGGGGAAACACTGTCAAATTCCATCTGTCTTCAGTTCAGCTGGAAAGAGCAGAAACACCTGCCTGGAGGGACAGAGCTGTGCAGCTCTCTGAAGCCACAGGACTGGAGTGCTCTTTCTCAGATGCCCAAAACCTGTCAGGTGTAATTGGAAGAGACCTTTTCAAGCCTTCAGAACATGACATCATGGTAGCATAGATGAAACTAGTGAAAATTCAGATGATCTTTATGTAAAAAGAATTACAGTAGTTTCACGAATACAAGCCGCACGGAGTATAAGCCACACTTCCGGTGCCTCGACAATGTTGCTGTCTTTGTCAATAGATAAGCCGCACCCCGAATATTAGCCGCACTTTCGTTCGTCGCGAGAATCCGTGCGCAGCTTTCACAAATTGGCCAATTAGTAACAGGATCGCGGCATAGCGGGCTTTACTGGCTCGGGGCGGGGCCAGGCAGGCTCGGCCCGCTCATGGTTGCCGACGGGGCCGGGTGGCCCAGCTCAGCGCCACGGCTCAGCGGGGCTGGCCGGGTGGTGCTGCCGCCGCCGCCGGGCTCGCTGGCCCCCCTCTCCCGTCAGCACCGCCCCGCTGCCGCGTTCGCTCGCCCGGCTGGCAGGGCTGCCGCCGCCGCCGCCGGGCTCGCCGGCCGCCCCGCGCCGCGTTCGCTCGCCCGGCCAGCGGGCCGCTGCCGCCGCCGCCGCGTTCGCCGCCCGCCCCGCGCCACGTTCGCTTGCGCCGCGCCTCGCTCACCCCGCGCCGCGCCTCGCTCGCCCCGCGCCGCGTTCGCTCGCCCCGCCGGCAGGGCTGCCGCCGCCGCTGCCAGGCTCGCCGGCCGCCCCCTCCCGTCTGCACCGCCGCCGCGTTTCCTCGCCCTGACCGGCACTGCAGGCCCCCACACCGCCGGGCTCCCCCACGCTGCTGGCCCCGATTCTGCTGGGCTTCCCCCGCTGCCAGGCAGCCCCACCCGCCGGGCTTCCTGCTTCTGCCATGCTCCCCTGCACTGCTAGCCCCAGTTCTCCCGGGCTCCCCCGCCCTGCTGGCTCAGGCTCTGCCGCCCTCCCTGCCCCGCCCTGCTGGCTCAGGCTCTGCCGCCCGCCCCCCACACTGCTGGCCCCGCCTCTGCCAGGCTTTCCCACCTCTGCCGGGGCCGGCCGGGCTCCAGCTTGGCTTGGGGCTGCCGCGGGCTCTCACTTCCGTGTTGGCAGCTTTTAGAATTTTGTTAATGTATTAGCCACCCCGGAATATTGGCCGCACTTGCGGGTTTCCACCAAAATTTTGGTCAAATTGGTGCGGCTTGTATTCGTGAAATTACTGTACACCTAGAAACACCATGAAATAAAATTGCTTCATATTTAAGCATGCATGTTGTCTGGATACAATTTTCCAGAGCAGGACGCTTCATTTTGAAGGGACTGCAACCTCATTTTGTACATGAGGTTATAACTCATGACATTTGCCATTCTTTTCTGAGTTTGTTTCTGTAACAGACTGAATCGCTGCATCTTGCATTTAAAATCTAATAACTAATTTTTTCAGTTAGGTGAACCAGAGGCAATGCATTCATAGTCAATCAAAGCTTCCTCTCACTGTCAGTATTCAGCTATATCTTTTTAGAGCATGTAATATTTTAAGAGGTAACAGCTGAGCTTTGTTTTGAGTTGTGGACCAGTTGTAAAGGAAAGAGTAGTCTTAAAATTCTGTTCACAGAAACCTGCTGTGGATCCCTCAGAGATGGGGGAGTCCTCAGCAAGCTGCTCTGCATCCCCTCTCTCCCACATCCAAGGGTAAGGGTGTGTCAAAAACAGGGACATGTCCCAAGTCCAAGGCTACATTCCCAGCTGATCTCTTCATGCAGACCCACAGTTCTTTCTCATCCCAGCAATTATATAAAACCTCAACACCATTTTCTTTCTAAACTTTGTTCATTGTTGAACTTTACTGCATTAGATATTTCCAGAAAGTGAGAATAGCTTATGGTGAGAGGAGCTGAAGCTTCCTTTAGCTATAGAAATCTGTGAGTGTCTGTGGCTGGCTTCCCCCAGGGACTGTTCCGTCAGTTCTAACTTGACATGAATGTTGAGAGGCAAAGGAAAATGAAGGCACAGTGCAAGGAAAAAGTCACAGAACACTTAAAAATATTTTAAAAAATAGGATATGTGGCAGTTGTTTCACAGACAGGTGAAATTTGTACAAAGTAATGCAGAATTGAGAGAGTTTTCCTTCAAACTGAAGAATTCACAGAATAAACAGGAGTCTTCTCTCTTCCCCAAAGTGAGATATTTAGAAAAATCTGGGAAATTGGTATCTAGGATGATGACAAACCAAATAATATCTCCCCATACATCTCTGATAAGCACCTGGGATAACTTGAAAAGCTGAATGAAATTATTCAACATATTATTATAAAAGTAAAAACCTGCAACTTTCTCCTACAGCACTGACGGAAAGCAGGCAACCCAATCCTCTGGATGTTTGTACTTGATAAAATAGTGCTACATATTTCTCTAGACACAGCCCAGTAGCAGGGATGAAATGATAGCCTGAGACAACATGAACAAGCTGTGCATTACCTTCTAAACTACTGAAGACATTTGAAAAGTTCTCTGCATGTTTGTGTCTCTCTTCTAATTAATTCTGAACTCAGACAGATCCATTAATTTTTCTTTGTGCAAAAAGTATCATCCATCTTGCCAGAAGCAAGTCAGAGTTTTCCATGATGAATCTCCTCAGTCTTTCTTCTCTGAGGCACCAAATACTCTTGTATTTGGCCCTGGAGAACCCTTTCCCATTCTGAATCTGCCAAAAAAATACACATTGCTGATGGTTTGGTTAGAGGAAGATGGATTTCACTGTCATGCCACAGAAGTGTGGTGAGATACCATTGTGTAAAAGAAAAACCCCTGCTTTTGCACATCTAATATCAGACTTAGATATTCATGTGCATCTCAACTTTCTTCCAGTAAGGTGCAACCCATGGCTAAAGCAGCCACCTCCACCACCTCTAAATTTAGTAACAGCCCAGGAGAGAAGATGGTGGTACCTGTGATAGCCCAGCTCTGCAGTCAGCTGGTGTCCCAGGCTGTGGGAGAGTTCCAGAACCTGAATGAAGAGGCACACAAGACTGAGCTCCAGGTGAAAAGCAGAGACAGTTTCCTCACCCTGCTCCCGTGGAGGTGGTACATGCAGTAGCACAGCTATGGCATCAGGCTGTGCATTACGGCTTTCCCTCTGTCCGTTGAAGAGCTCCTGGACAGCAAGCTCAGCAAGATGGAGCACTTATTACCCTTGTGGGTTTATATTCACATGGGGTAGATCTGCCATCCCAGGTTTTATGCCACAGAAAGTAGACATAGTCAGGGAACACCTGTTCCACACTGGGATACACACTTGATCCCTTGAGGTGGGGCACAGCTGGTGTTTTCCCCTCCCTTATGGAAGAGAACTGAAAGTGTGTGCAGCTCTGTAATACAGAAGTCAGGACTGCCATTTTTGTGCTGGCAGGATGAACACATCCCTGCAGAAAGGAGACCACCATTGCTCTGCTTGTCTAGTATCAATGTTCTTCAGTCTGAAGAGAGTAAATTCCCACCTGCAGTGGGTGGGCAATGCAACAAACAGAGAAGAAAAACAGAAGGGCAGGGGATTCAGGGAGGGACAGGGTAAGAATATCTCACAGAATGCCAAAGTTGTGCTTTTTGAAGTAAGCTACCGAAAATTTCTGAAGAGAGAGGGAAAATATAATAGCTCCTTCATTTATTTTTTACTTGAGTAAAGTCTCTGAGGAAACATGTTATTATCATTTGAAATTATGAGAGTATAATAAATTGCATTTTAAATCATTCATTTAAGTCAATATATTTCTTTTACAGCTCTGTGCAGATACATAGGAAGGTATTTGAACAGCACTAAAAATAAGTAAAGGAGAAAGAGCAAGAAAGTGAAATGGATGTAATTCTACCACTGACATGGTCAATATTTTATTATGGCTTCATAAATCTAACTGTCCCAAACTGTCCTTGGTAAAAAAGTGAAACAAATTACTGTCAAGTTCCCTATAGGTGTTAATGTGTGACATTACTGTGGTCTCCACTCTCTGCACAGTATTGAATCGTTCAACTGGAAATGCAACATTACTTTCTTACTTTGGAGTTGACAGGGATTATTGTTTGCCCAGTCAGAATCTGGCAAAATAAAGGGGCTAGAGGAACATCATGTCTCAGTGCTGTTTTGGAAACAAAATTCTGTAGCCACCATCAAGAAACACCAGAACAAACCTGCTGTGTTAGAAAATCTCAGCCCTAACTTACTGATGTAAAGATTTTGTTTGCTTTTCCAATTGCATTATAGAAGCATACCTTATTTTTTTTTCCCCTCAATTTTCTCTCTTCCTACACTAAGAATTTATGCCAAACAAACAGTTGAGAGCCACAACTGGGAAAGTGCTTGGTTTATTTTTGCCATTGTCCTTCTGGGCGGTAGTTCATTTTTTCAGAGACATACCTTAGTTTGCAAAACCAATTAAGTATGAGACCAATTTATTGTGATTAAAGATGAGTGAACATTTGGGGACATTTTTACAGGAGCAGAAAGTACCTGATGGAACATGATGACAAGTCCTAGCTGGAACAAATGCCAAACTCTGGAGGGGATTGCAGTTTAAAAAGAACATATTATGGATTTGGTCACTTGCATTCACAGAAACACAAAGGAAGTTCTTGGGTTTATGGCAAGGTTCAGAGTTTTCTGCCTGGCTGCAGCTATGGAATGTCAGGGGGACAAACTACTCTCTTTTCCAAAAGTAATGAGATCTTTTGTCAAGGCCATGTAATGAGTAGTGACAAATCTATTTAGAAGGTGCATCAGTCTTAAATAGCATCATGAGAAATTAACCAAATCCTGAAAAAGGTCATAATTTGTTTTAAAAAAAATCCATGAATGACATTAATCTAAATAGCCTCTTTCACTTGTTTCCCTAACTCAGTGATCATACTAGTGTGTTTAGGACAAATGCCTGTACTCATGAATTTGCATGGGCTAGTTACTACCTTTTACTGATAGCCGCCACAATGAGGAAAAAAATGAATCTTTCTATGGTGATCCAGATTTGCATTCCTAGACCTGGTGTCTGGTTACTCCAGTAAAGGTTAAACCTAATGGTGAAGGGGGCTGTGGAAACATGTACTGCTGTATCAGTGGTTGTAAGAGAAGATAAGCATCAGAGAAAAATCCTCAGATCTATTAATCAAATTTATTGAATGTTCTGAAAATATTTTTTCTGTATGAATTTCTCAGAACGAAGTAAAGAGTAAGAAAACATTTTGATGAGTCACCTAAGTAATAGCCAGCATTTTTCTCTAATGACACAGCAACATTAAGACCAGCCTGACCTGGGAACATTTTGTCTTTTAATTAAAAGGGGCATCAGTCGTGAATTCTTCCTTCCTGAATATGATTTAGCCAAAGTTATTTCTATAGAGATTAAATTTAACTTGTTAAATGCCACTGAGACCTTCGAGTATGACAGCCATATTATAACAAAAGCCAGTGTAACTCATACTGATTTTATCTTGTCATTCTGTAGAACAGCTTTCTAAAGAGAATGAAGGACTTTCATTTAGCTGCAAGGAAAAAATGTTCTAGCTTGGTAGGGATTGAGTAGAAAAGTGTCTTCAATTCATTAAGTTGTGTTGAATATTAAAGCTATTTTTCACTGCATTCTTAAAAAATAGTTTGTTTGTTCTCAGATGAT
Source organism: Catharus ustulatus (assembly GCF_009819885.2). Lineage (NCBI taxonomy): Eukaryota > Metazoa > Chordata > Aves > Passeriformes > Turdidae > Catharus > Catharus ustulatus. Next base: position 47,970,876 of record NC_046224.1, read on the forward strand.
TGCATGTTCTCCTTCCATTTTTAGCAGTTATTCACTAAAGTCCTGCAACAATGAAGGGAGGATGAGGATTATACTGGATTATACTATTTGCTTTGTAGATTTTACAGACACACATGGAAACCTGCACTTATAGAAAATGTTCCTTGGACTCCTGGCAGAAGGAAAGCTCATATTTCCAGTTCTGGTCTGAGGGTCACTCCTGACTGCCCATCTATTGAGGCAGGGGATCTCTGAGCTCACAGTAGGACAGAAGAGATGATGATGTTTGCTATATTTTTTATTTTACCTGCAGCACTTCAGCAATTGAATCAAGACTGGGTAAAAGGAAAGCACAAATAAAAATTCTTAAATATGAAAGGATTTCAAAATCAAGTGCTCTTTCTGCATGGATTCTGTAAAACGTTGCATGCTCATGCTTTTGTCACTATGTATTCCTGGTCTATTTATATATTCTCTGATAGATTCCAAACCCACCACTTTGCAGTAACTATAATGAGGAATGATGATCCACTGGTGAAAATAGCCTTGATTCAGTCTGCACTGCAATAGGTAAGAACATGTCAAGGGCAAGGCATCAGTATGCTGTTTACTAAGATCTTCAGAGTCAATTTCTGCAGCACACTCAGTGATTTTGGGCATATTATTGAATCTCAGTTGTCCTCTCACCAAACTGCTAAGAATAGTTTTTGCTATAAAAAGATTGAATTTTGCCATTCGGTATTCTTAGCTTGCTCCGATATGGAAAGTTACAAAAGGAAAAAAAAAAAAAGGGGGGAAAAAATGCTATTGTCATTGCTTAAATGTTTAAAACATACACTAAAAACGCACACGAAGAGTGATTGCCCAGCCTGACCTGGAAACCAGTGGTCCCAGCTTTCTTTGGGACAGCTGAATTGGGATGGCATGCCAGCCCCTGATGGCAGAAGCTGAGCTCCCCTGTGCTCAGGCCACAGGAAACAACAGATATTTGTGCCAGTCCCTCCCAGAGACCTGTGCTCTGTTTTAATGCTCTGCAACAGAGCTCAGTGGAGACTTGCCTGTAGGCATGCCATCACAGAGCCTGGAAATTCCCCAGACCCTCTGAAACTTTTCAAAGCCACACTGCAAGTGTGTGCCCAACATCGGAAATCAGAACTTGATCTCAGAGCTTTGAATTCACACGGCTTTTTGCAGCAAATTTAACTTTCCATGAACCAAGTGCACGGCTCTCCAGTTTTGATATGTTCTTTTGAAGATATCTGATAGTGCAGGGGAATGTAAATCATTCATGGGGAACTAAAAATATTGATGATATGTTGTGATGTTTCCCCCTTGGTCTCAGATGTTTATCAGCTATCAAGTTCTCTTGGCTCCTCTTGAGGATTTTAAATTTAAAATAAGCAAGTGAAATCCAGTCAAAACTCCCTTAAGGACATACCTGCTTTTCCCAAATGAAAAGGTAACATCCAAAGCATGAATAATCTGTTTTACTAAATTAATATGCAGCAATAAGCTCTAGGTTTGGGCTTTGACTTCAGCTTAATTAGCTGCTAGCATTTCAGAGATCATTTATTCTACCAGAATCTCTTCTCCAGACATTATATAACTGCATTTCAAGGACTGTGCTCTGCTTTCAGGTTAATACCAGTGAATCTGAGAGCAATTTTCTTCACTGGCTGACTTTTGATTTACCTCAATATAACACCAAAAATAGAATGTTGCCTCTATGTACATGAGACATGTATTTTCTTTCTCATATTTTGGTGATATAGCACTTAAAGGTACACCAAGTTGATATCTGGGGAATAGTTGGAGAGTTGTGCTGCCTGGGAAATATTTATATATATTTTATAAATTGCAAGTGCCTTTTTCTGCTGCATGAAACTTGCTGGAAAATACATGTATTTCTTTCTAAGCTACTCTTGTCCCAGAAACTGTTCATAAAATAATTTCATTTCAATGAAAAAGTGGTAATTTCAATGACAATACATAAAACAGCTTTATACCACAGGGTGGCTCACTTGGTCAGAAAAGAAAATTCATGCCCACACTGGCTTTATGAGGCATCTCCTCTTTTTTTACATCTGACCCAACAGCCTGTGGAAGAGGAGTGGCAGGTGGGTTTCTCAGCTTTTATAACCTCCTCAGCTCCTGATGATAACCACCAACATGGTAATATGTGCTGGTATCCCTAACCTCTGCTTGAGGAGGCGATTCCCAAACAGCTTTGGCAATGCTGCAGTGAGTGGTTCAGTGCTATTCCCAGACAGAGGGACAGCTGTCTGTCTGATGGATCTGTCATTTGAGCAGTGAATAGCCTATGATCACAGCACTCATCTCACACAGGTCTGGGTGCAGCCCATCCTTTCAGTGCTCAAACAGAAGTCCTACAGTATTGTGTTCTTGTAGTCCTGCAGTAGAGTCATACCCTCCTGTTCAAAAGCACCACTATGCATAATTTTTCACTTCTCTGAATTTAGGTATCTTGTCTGGCAATTTTACTTCTAGAACACAGTTTTTCCTAAGGAACAGAAAAATTATGTGGCACTGAGGAAGTACATTTGAACTCTTCACAACCTTCTGCAAACAGTCCCAGGGTAGTACCTGATAAACCATCCCATGAGAATCAAATCACGCATCAATTTTAAAATATATCATAGAATCATGTCACAAAACAGTCTGGACTGGAAGGGACCTTAAAGATCACGTATTTCCAGACTCCCTGTCAAGGACGGGGCACCCTCTACTAGACCAAGTTGCTCAGAGCTTCATCTGACCTGGCCTTAAATACATCCAGGGATGGGACATCCTTTTCTCCTCTTGAAAACATTTTCTGGTGCCTTATCATAATATTAACTTTTGAAAAAGGCATACTTTTCCATTAAAAATATCATTATCTACCAGGTCCTTCTCCAGCATGATCCAGACAATTTTTCTGAAAGAAACTTTATTCTCCTTCTAACTGATTTGTGTTTTGATTCTGCCCTCTGACATCCTTCACAACTTTCTCTGTCTCCTGATTTGCCTCTGGTGCTGGTTGAGCCCTAGGATGGATGGGTCCCTGAAGCTATTTACCAAAGTTTTGTGTGTAACTCCACAGGAAAGGAAGAGAAAACCAAGATAAAAAATGAAGGGAATGACAAAATAAAAGAGAACACAATGTTTTTTTCTTCCGTCCTCTGTAAGAACTTTCTTTTCCAAATAACATTTCTTCCTGCAGGTGCTGTGTTTCAATATATTCAGAAAAGACAGAGGAGAATAACAAACATCACAGCTTCATTTTTGCAAAATGAATGGAAACTCATTCAACATTTATAAGGAGTGGAAGACAGAAGGGGGAAAAAAGGATAATGAAGCCAAAATATCCAAAATACCAAAAATATAAATGTTCTGCAGTGGTTTGTGACTAAATCTTGTTTGGTTGATCTAATTCAACATAATCAAAGTCCCCCCAAGCCCACACAAATGAATCAAAATGCCACTTTTCCTTCCTAAATGTGCTTTAGTTCAGCTAGTCAAATTTCTTCCAAAACTCTTGAAGCCCATGAGCTGCTCATTGTTCCAGTGTCAGGATTTTTTTTCTCTTCTATCAGCATATTTTGGGTAGGAGCTTGCCTGACTCACTGACCTGCCTTTTGGAGCTCTTGGAGTGACAGCAGTGAGATTAGGGCCTGCAAGAAGAGCTCAGCAAAGCTCCAGTCCTTGCTACCTGTACCTGATGGGAGACAACTACTTATCTAATTCAGCAAGTAATTTTTACTCTTTCTTCCAGATGGATGGATCAGCATTCATGCCCAGAGAAATGATAACTGGAAAAGCATACTATGCAAAAATGTATTATTTTATTGGAAGTCAAACTCTAAGACAAGCCCATCACTTCAGCTTATGGAAATTTGCCCTCATCTTTAGTTGTCTTTTTGATGGTCATTTTTACCCCTAGAGATTAGGCTTTCACCATATAGTCTGCATGTCGCTGCCTTATGAGTAATGTGTTGTAAAAGAGCACGTGATTTAATCTGTGCCATCTGGACTGAAAGCCTAAGCATAGTGGGCTTTTAATTTTTTTTTGTTACATACTGAAAATGGATATTCAGCAGCCTGAACAGTATTTCCAGTGTAATATTCATGCAATATTCATAAGTAATAACCACAATAGTTTATTAAGTTTCTGAGAGAAGAAGAAGAAATAGTACATGTAATTAATCTGGTCATGTTATCGCAGTCATTTGTTGTATTTGCTGATAAGCTCAGGACAGCACTCTGTAAAGAAACCTGCCAGTTGTTCTTGCAGATAAACAGACATCTACGAGAGGCAGATGCTCCTGGCCTACAGGGTCACAACCCAGTCATAATAATATGCAGTGGGAGAAGTGTGAAGATTTGCAATGCTTTTTCAGCTACAAGAGAGTTTGAAATCCAGCTTTAAACTCATGCCTGTTCAACTTGCTTCCTGGGATTCAGTCATGATTCATCATAGCTGTAACACTTGCAATCAACAAAAGAGTGGTTTCATAGTTGAGGGAACAGCATTTTGTTATCCCTATCCATCTGTGCTTTAACTACGGGATTCTTTCTGCTTTGCCTTCCCAATTTTATATTCCATCTGTATTATATTCCATCTATTCTATCCACTGAAGGATGAGCCAATATTTCTTGTGATGTTGAAAATCTCAAGCACTCTTTTTTTTCCCCCCAAAGAAGTATTATAGAAACTGTTTTGTTGGAGCATTGGTTTTGGTTGTTGTACTGAAGGAGTCATGTTTTAAAAAGAGTCCTCTTTTATAAAATCTGAAATGATCAGTCACCTTTATCAAGGTGACTTTACTTCCAAAATCTCCTTGCTGTTCAAGCTGATAAAATGTGGTCAGAGAGGGATGGTAGCCTCTGTGTATTTATTTTTATCTGGATATGATCCGTGAAACTGCACTTTATCCCATTTGGTTTCCTCTAAAACTGATTGAAAGAATTTCTTGAAATAGCTTATCAGGCCAATGGGCAGAAATAAGCAGTGTAGCTTGTGTAAAAGCTTTTCTTTTCAACTTTCCAAAGTTCATTTCTTTTTATATATAAAAGGATGAACAGAAGAAATCTGATGAAGTAAGACAAGAGTGTGTTATTTTTTTTAAATAAAAGGCCATGTAATCATGAGTAACATTACTTTGTTTTGATGTTGTATGGTCTTGAAAGTCTCCAAAGTACTCTGAGACCTGAAGTCAGTCCAAATAAATAAAATAACCCCATTTCCTGTTCTGTGATTTTTTTTGAGTAAGACACAAGTGGAATAAATATATTAGATTTGCACAGGCTGTACAATCTTAATTTATTAAGAGAGAGGTTTTACTCATAGACAATTTTTTTCAGTGACCAATGACAGCTTTTGGCATCATTTTGAAGCTGAGTAATTTCCAGACTAAGATGAAATGGGACATTGTTTTCACTTTGGAGATCTTCAGTTTTTTTTTTAGTTTCTGTGAAAAATAAAAAGGTCTTTTTCGAATGGTTGATGAAAAATTAGTATTCTTCTCCTTCTTTTTTTTTAAATTATTTGATTTTTTTTTTCAGATTTCTCTGTATGTCTGGCACTATCTGAAATCTGAAAGCAGCTTTACCTTCAAAGGAATGATTGAAGCTGAAAGGAACCTGTTACATGCATGGACATAAAAACATGTAACTTAAACATACCATAGAATCATAGAATGGTTTGGATTGGAAGAGATCTTAATGATTAACAAGCTCCAGCTACCTGCAGGGACACCAGCTATGCCTGGAACACTTCCAGGAATGGGGCATCCACAACTGAAATATAGATCACACTGGTTTTCCATTCTTTTATACAAGTTCTGTGAATTGAACTGGTGTTCTGCGTTATCATAAAGAAAATGTTTTCACCTTTCTCTGAGCTTGGAATCTGATGAGTGGTCAGTGTAAAAGATCTGTATGAAAAATACTATAAAGGAAGGAACCAAATGGGACATGGTGTAGGGAAGATATCGGGAGGTGAAACTTTCCTTCTGTCTTGGACAATGCTGCTGAAAAGCAGGTATGTATCTGTTGAATGGGTTCTTTTGTTCTCTGAGATTTCTGTGGCAGTAGAGAAAGGGTCCCAAAATGATGCAGGAATAGGATGCTTGGCATCTGTGGCCCTCATTGACTATGATGAATTGGTTTATAACAACAAGGTAAAAAAACCACAAGAATAAATTAGATTAAGAGCTGTTGCATGTTTTAGGAGCAAGAATAGCTTATATGACCTGAGCAATCTAAGCAGAAATAATTAGAGTTCTGTTAAGAGCTAGTGTTTAATTATGGCTGACAAGAATTCAATTATTTAATCAAATAGGGATTTATTACTAATGCCTCTATCTTTAGAACACCATGACAGAAGCAGAAGATTTTCAAAGATGTTTGTACAAAAATATAGGCTGACAGGTTCCAAATATGGTAATACAAGAAGCTTGATGTAAGCTGTTGACTTTTTTCATTTACCTCAAAAGGATTTGCTCATGAAGCAGTTGGTGTTTAGCACAACATTTTATTATATCAACTTAGACTTTGACTTCTCTTGTTAAGGGCAGTTTTGGAAAAAATTAGCCACGATACTGTGTGAAGAGTGATGAGCAGGCAATGGGGTCTGCAAATGTGACAATGGAAGAAAAGCAGTTTTGGGAATTTAAGAAGTGGTACATAAAGGATGTTATCTGACACAGAAAATGAAGGGGTTAGTAATACATATTCTTTGAAACATCCATTAGCATAACAAGAGTGATGTGCTTATATCGAATGAAGAAATGACATTTCTTTCAGGAAAAAAGGCCAGCCTTGAACACCCATAACCAAACAGTTGGTGACATCTTGCTTCCAGTGAAAGTGAAATGAAAAAAAATCGTATTACACTGAAATAAAATGATGAGTGCCCACAGAATCCTTTCTGTAAGCAAAGGTGCTAAGTAAGCAGTGAGAGGAGAGGAGTTTTACCTGTGCCTGTGATTTGTCCTTGAGGCACTAAGGAAGCAGAGTTCTGAAAGAGTTGAATTGTTTCGCAAATTCACAGGAAAAATATCTAAACCAAACTCACAAAATCAACTGACAGGCAACTTCCCCAAAAATTTTATGATTAATTAGGTTTCAAATAGGCAAAATAGTGACTTACACCTTCTGAGGGTTCAAATAAGGACATCCAGTTGTTGTGTGTAAGAGGTACTGCTGAATGATCAGGCAGAAATCAACTGCAGATGGTGCTGATGGACTTTTTGCACAGATTAATTTGCATCTTTTTTCCCCCGTACAGTGAATCCCTCCATTACGCCTCTGAAGTATCAGGGTTAGAAATGAGAAGTTAGGAAATATTTCCAGCATCTACAAAATGTCAGTTCCATAAAATAAGCAATCAGCTCACCTGTTAACATGGAACTCAAACACATAATTACAGTAATTTCACGAATACAAGCCGCACCAATTTGACCAAAAGTTTGGTGGAAACCCGGAAGTGTGGCTAATATTCGAGGGCAGCTAATACATTAACAAAATTCTAAAAGCTGCCAACACGGACGTGAGAGCCCGCGGCAGCCCCAAGCCAAGCTGGAGCCCGGTCGGCCCCGGTTGAGGTGGGAAAGCCTGGCAGAGGCGGGGCCAGCAGTGTGGGGGGCGGGCGGCTGAGCCTGGGCCAGCAGGGCGGGGCAGGGAGGGCGGCAGAGCCCGGGCCAGCAGGGCGGGGGAGCCCGGGAGAACTGGGGCTAGCAGTGCAGGGGAGCATGGCAGAAGCAGGAAGGCCGGCGGGTGGGGCTGCCTGGCAGCGAGGGAAGCCCAGCAGAATCGGGGCCAGCAGCGTGGGGGAGCCCGGCGGTGCGGGGGCCTGCAGTGCCGGCCAGGGCGAGCAAACGCAGCGGCGGTGCAGACAGGAGGGGGCGGTCGGCGAGCCTGGCGGCGGCCGCCCACCCGGCAGAGCCTGGCAGCGGCGGCAGCCCTGCCGGCAGGGCGAGTAAACATGGCGCGGGGCGGCCAGCGTGCCTGGCAGCGGTGGCGGCGGCTGGCCCGCCGGCAAGGCGAGTAAACGCAGCAGCGAGGCTGTGCTGACGGGAGAGGGGGGCCAGTGAGCCCGGCGGCGGCTGCAGCACCATCCGACCGGCCCCGTCGGCAACCATGAGCGGGCCGAGCCTGCCTGGCCCCGCCCCAAGCCAGTAAAGCCCGCTATGCTGCGATCCTGTTACTAATTGGCCAATTTGTGAAAGCTGTGCACGGATTCTCGCTACGAACGAAAGTGCGGCTAATATTCGGGGTGCGGCTTATCTATTGACAAAGACAGCAACATTGTCGAGGCACCGGAAGTGCGGCTTATACTCCGTGCGGCTTGTATTCGTGAAACTACTGTACACTTATATCAAGCTTTGCTGTAAATATTGAACTTCCTGAAAACAAGGAAACTCAGGGTAACTAAAGGCTGAAAGTCCTCAGACAGAAAACTGTGACTTCACTAGAGCCTCTCCCATGTGTGTTGATGCAAATGGGAAGATTGAAACTGGGTACACAACACTATGTAGAAGAGCAGAGGGGTATGGGATGGCAGATGAAGGGGCATAGGATGGCAATGGCAAAAATATTTTCAAAGCTGACAACCAGAACCAGGTAGTTAACAGCTGTAAAACAAAACATATGTAGCAAATCCAGATACAATGAGGAATTGCAAACAAATGAAGAAAAAACAAGGTGCATACTGTGATGGCAAGCACATAAAAGAAGTGCCAAGTGGCCTCAGGAACAGACAGGAAATAATCATCATTATCATTCTCATGGCAAAAGACTGGGGCCACTGATGACTCACCACAGCATCCCTGCCCCAAGTCAACAATTAAGGGGCCTGGAGGGCAGTGGAGGGCGAACAGGCAAAGTCTCGGTTCTAGGAAGTGTGTGGAGCCACTGTCATTCTACCATTGTGAAGACTTTTACTAGAATAGTATTCTTTCTTCCCCATTTTGGGTGGTAATTATATAAATTATATGAATTTGCAGACAAAATTTGAATGACATAAGGAATTCCTGACTTTGTGTATAAGATATGTTTCTTTTGCCTAGTACATGATTTTTAGATCATGTACCAAATGCAAAGTACCCTCTTTGGTATTTACAGTAAGTACAACATATTAAAAATCACCAAGGCAGCAGATGTAAAACATATTAATAACTTCCTGGCTTCCATGGCTTATATGAAAACAAACATTAACCCACAGTCTTTATGATTTCAAAAGTTGAAACACATGATAGGAACGTGATAGGAAGATCATTAAAATAGTAATTCTTCATGATAGAAAAATGACCTAATCTATTAACTTAAAGAGTGGCACACAACTTATTGCTTCATGTATTTCTGTTGCTAAATGACCATCGTTATAGATGTGGAATGAACCACAATTTATCTCTTCTTACCTTTCAGATCTTACAAATGTTTAGTTGAGAGGATGCGTTCATGACCATTGAGCTGTTAAGTTTTTTTCAGCAAAAAACCCCATTTCTTCTACATACTTACTTGAATTCATGCAAACAATAGTGCAGGATATATCTCAGTCAAGCACGAGGTCTAACCACTAAAGTTGCTCTACATCACTGACCTAATGCATGTTACTTCAGGAGACAAAAGATATCAAAGCTATCTGTGCAGTGAGTTTGTGCATCCCACATGTGTGCATGCCTCTGTTAGTTTCTTCCTGTTTCAACCCAATGAATCAGAAATGTTTTCAATGGATAAGCCAAATCAGCTCAGTGTGGCTCATGAGAGCATCCTCCTGACAGTCAAAAATGGGCCTGACTCCAGAGCCAGCCCAGCTGTTGCTTGCCCTGTGCACGACCAGGCAGGCATGCATAGCTCATCCGTTTTGTGGACGGCATTTAACCTGAAATTTAAAAATTGGTTTTGGCCACCATAAATTGGTCTGCCCTGCTTAGAGAACAAAAATAATAATGTAAGAGTTAGAAGAGCTGCATTGAAACTGAAATGTTTGTGGGCACTACCAGAACCAGATCAAGAAGGTTCTTGCTAAGTAGAGGAGGAAGCTGAAGACCTTGAGAGATATTAAATGCTTCAGTCACGCTGTACGTATAAAATAAACATACAGAAAAGACTTTTAAGACCAAAACAAGGTGCAACTTTCAGGGCCAGTTTGTTTCATAAAATAACATGTATAATCATGATGGTTTTCAGCCTACAATTCACTTTGAGTCTATTATATAGTATTTTTTTACAGTTCAAATTCAAATGTAAAAATACTTATATTATATGTCATAACAGCTGTAGCACTTCAGTCTTTTGACTCACATTTAATATTACCCCTGCAGTAACTGAAACTGGACACTGTTTTGTACAGAAAATTTTGAAATGTGAAACTACCAAGCTCTTTGGAACTATCTTTTAAAAAAAATCAGTCAAGTGAATGTCTCTTGCTCTGTTTTCAGGCTGAGGAATACTCACTTGATGGTGCTTGCTTTCATCTTATACAGAGCTCCTGGGCTCTGTCACACAAACATTTCTCATTTCATGATTCACTGGTCTGAGGCACCACAAAAGCCCCTTTGGAGACATTACAGCTGATCGTCTCCATCTGTCTCTCATACATACACAAACTCCACAGCTGCCACTTCCTAAAATCTGTGTGGTATTTCAGATATCAGCTTAATAATAGTACGGGAAAGGCCTGTACATTTATCCTTGTTTGTTGTACAAATTCTGTTGCTTTTGTGCCCTACTGGGAAGCAAAGAACTGTGATTTCTTTAAAAGTTTTCGTTTCTGCTCTGGTTAGTAGCAACTTCTGCTTACAGGCATTCATCAAGTACTGCATAATTGAAGTTACTGAAATAAATGAAAAATTTATGACCTTACATAATGCAAACATAGTAGCTGATTTGCATTGTGCAACACTTTTGCTAGTGACACATGTGCATTATATACTATTTAATACTTCCTTCACCTTGATCAGTTTTTCAAAAAATGAAAGTATATTATTTTTATAGAGAGATCTTTAAATTTAACCCATGTCATTATAAATTACAGATTCTACCACCATGAATCAAAGACTAGTATTTTTACATACAGTTTTTACATACAGTTATTTTTACATACAGTTTTACAGTATTTTTGACACCATTTATATACCATCCCTTTGCAGTTAGAATAACTTTTATCTCTTAGAGAGACACAAACAACAAATGACATTACATTTGGTAATAAACAAGGTTAGTGAGGCTTGAAGCTGCTGTTGAGAGCTACTGAAAAAGAGGGAGTTCAGGATGTCTCCAGCTTGACACAGTTCTCAGGACTGCTGTAGCACATGTGCAACTGCAGCAGCCCATCTCTTTCTTTTACTCCCTTCCACAGGTCCACACTGCATTCCTTTAAAGATGAGTATGGGTCATATTTTTAAAAATATTTATTTTAAATTAACATAGTATGTTAGTAATGTTAGCACCATTTCTTTCCTTACAATAAAATAATTCTCCCCATCTTTATGGACAGCGTAGAATAGGGGTCAGGTCTATCCATCAGAGGTTTGTTAACTCTGCTTTGCTAACCCACCTGGTTCCTTGGGGACATTACCTGTGGTACCTGCTGTGATGTGCATGAAAGCATGAAAATCCTGGAAAGAGCTTACCCATTTGCATGATTATGCAGTTAGAGAACTCCCTGGGGACAAGCAAAGACACAGGCTGGAGACATTCTTCCACGGTCTGTTTATGTATTTCACATGCACCACCCCTAAGCTGCAGTGCATAGGCAGTCCTTGGAGCAGATACCACAGCTGAGCCCTCCTCCTACCCAGGAGAATCACCTAAAAAACAGGCACAGGAAATGTGTTTCCTTTTGCACTCTGATTAGAAGTGGCACAGATGTTATTCAACTCCCAGTTCTCAGTTAGGTGGAGCAGAGGGTCAGGGTTCTTTCTTGTGATGTAGGTTTGAAAATTATCAGGCAAAAGAGGACAATGAACCTGGCTTCCTCAAACTGTGACTGAGCTGGCTGTTAGCAGGATGGAATAAGAGCAGCAAGCGTGGCAGTGACCTCTGCAAAGCGGCATAATCCACTCAGGCAGCCCTGAACCTGCTCAGAGAATGCTTCAAGAATTAAAACCCTTCAGGGATGAGTTGAAGTTTTCAGGAGCAGAATTTTGGACATAAGCATTTAAAGCAAGACTTCCCCAAAACAGAGTCTGGTTTGGATGGAGGTCTTGCATAATTCTTTGAATTTAAATACCATAACCTGCTAGGGAATTCTTCTTTATCATACTTCTAATACCTAAATAGTTCTTCCTAATGTGTCCTGACTGGCATTTAGTTCAATACCCAGCACCAAATATGGGAAGATTTATTTCCAGATACAGAGATAGATCAAGGAGAGTTTTTGAATCACACTGAGGTCCCCCTTTCACTGTTACACTGTTTCACTGTAATACACTGTTATATTATATCAGCCTTCCTCAAATTGGACAATATGACCTTATTATTGACCAACTGTTAGGGTTCCAGGACTCTTCATGTGTTTATTTCTTCTTCACACAAATTTCTGTTAATTCAATTCCTTGCTAGTTTCATAGGTAATGACGTTATTTCTCTTATATTAATACATTGAAGGCAGCTTTAAAAATTCCTTTTAAAGAAGAAAGAAAATACAGTAATTTCAGGACCATAAGGCGCACCGGACTATAAGGTGCACCCCCCAGGAGTTGGCAAATTTCACAACTTTGTAGATCATATAAGGCTCACCGGACTATGGGGCGCACTTCTGGCTTCGGGGGAAAAATTTAGTCAAAAGGGTGCGCCTTATAGTCGTGAAATTACTGTATTCATTTACTGCTCCAGAGTATCTCCAGCTAACAGCAGTTACTGCCAGGCATAATTGGATGCTAAAAGTCTCTTTACTGAGGTCACACTGATGACAGACAAACACTTTGACTTCAGAAGAAGGTAAGAAAGACAATACAGAAACATGGTACTATGATAAATAAGTGCAGACATAACAGGAAAAAACAATTGTTGCTAAATTTGCATTTCCATACATGGGTGTGTGCCTTCTGAGAAAATAGATCCTAGCTTGAAAATGGATAAGGAGAGGCATAGTTTTGGTGACAAAGTCCTCAGAAGAATGAGCAGGTTCCTTGCAAGCAAAGAGACCCCTCTTAAAGGACGCTGTGGTTGCTAAAAGAACATGCAAGGCAGAAGCTCTTAGAAGAGAAATCCAGCCAGAACCACTAAATACAAGTTGAGTTGGTATGGCTGGTCTTCTGTGAGAATTACAGATCCTACTGAAAATCTTGATCATACTGAATAATCTCTAACAGTCATGAAAATCTCCAGAGCATTGTGGGATGGTATGATTTTTAAATAACCTGAGGATATGTTTGCATTTTTCAGGGGCAATGGATGGTTCACTATGAGAATAACTTATATATTTAATCTTTAATATCCATATCTTCACCCATGTTTACTTGAGGTTTTTTTTTTTTGTATTTTACAATTCACCTTTTGACATCAACTCTGGATAAACTTAGAAAACTTCATCTCACGTGGTAGAAAATGATTATTTGTGCATTAAGGATTTCTGTACACAAAGCAGAGGTTGAAGAGATAAAATTCATATAATTTTGAAAATGGTGGTAATTATTCTTATAAAGTACGCAAAATAAAGTCTATCATTCAAGTCTGATTTCAAAGAGAATAATTTTCCAGCTTGTTGGATAAAATGCAATTTTATTATTTGTCTCATTTTCGAGCTTTGGTTTAGTGCCAGATCTCTTGGAAAGGATGATTTTTGGAAAGGCTAAATTAAAATTGATTATCAAGATTTAGGCCTGTTCTCTTGCCTGGACAGGGACCATCTTTTACACCACCCTGTGCAATCCCAGCAGAAGTGTTTAGGAAATGTAATTGTATTTCCTGTATTTTCTGGTATTTTTACCACTGTTTAAAATGAGGAGAAACAGCTTCAGAACATCAGAGTCCTGGGATGCTGTGAACACAGGGGTTATTTTTTTTCCTGTACTGATGGGATACTTCGCAAAGCAGTAGAGTACCATCAGGCTCCACAAAGGAGATTGAACTTCCCTGCACTTTACAAGTACTCACCTCTTTCCACTTTAAAGGGAAATGGGAAATTTAGTTTAGAAAACTCAGTCCTCTTCCCAAACACAGGCGCTTAAAAATGAGACACCCTCAAAGTTGGATCTGAGGTGCTCTGGATCTGGGCCAGGGCTTTTATGAACTTGTTTTTACTGAGGAATAGGAAGGGAGCAGAATATGGCAGGACTCAGTGTTAAAATTCTCCAAATTAATATGTTGCACGGCACAGCATGAATGTTGTTGTTGCAAATTTGTTATTGCTGCCAACAAATGGGAGAAAATAAAACCTCAGCTGTTTACTTTTATGACTGGCCTATTTATCTAAAACCTTACCTGTCTCACATGGAATTATAGATGACTGCTAAATAAGTAATATGTATGCATTGCACCTGAATAAAGTATTGCTTGAGAAAGAAGACATACTCAACTTCCCAGAAGCATAACAATCACTCTTCAATCTTCCACTCTCAGATGGAAGGAGAAAATATATGAAATACACCTGGAGATATACTGTGTTGATGCAGACACTGCTAGCGTACATATGTGATATATTGCATTTTACTGAGTGTCAGTGAATTTCTGAAACCTCTAAATCCATCAGGAAATAAATGACAATGGAGAAAGACAAAACAAGGTAAAATAGGACACCGGGAGAAATGAACCATTCTGTTGGTGGAACGAATTGATACTTTGCAGGAAATGCCCCCAGAGAAGGTGTGACCAGTTCCTGCTGAGCTGTCTAATAGCATCAGTGTACACCCTGCAGATGGTTGTAGGCCAAAGGCTAGAACAGAAAAAGAAATGTCATTCACAAGGGAAGCAGATAGATTTAAGAGATAGAATAAAGTAATCTAGATTTTTCTGATAAGTTCACAGCCCGCTGTTTGTTTTTTGAGACAAAGCTGATTAACACCTTGGTGTCATTTTGAATAATTCTTCTGCTTTTGTTGGTATCCAATGGCCATAATGACATTTTGATGACTCTCAATTTAATGGAAGTATCCTGCCTAGTTCCAACAAAGTGCAACATTTTTCATATCTGTGTTTGGGTTTTTTCAGTGACTACCAGAAACCTACCACAAAGCAGGCTTGAGTGGGGATTTTTTTTTGTTTGTTTGCTTTTGTTTTGTTTAGGGTTTTTTGTTTGGTTTTTTTCTTTTTCTTTTTGTCTCTGTAGGCATTAGATTAGGTCCAGGAGAGAATCTGAAGCCTCCTTTCCTCAGCTTTTGAACAGCAGAAGCAGCTGTTGGACTGGAGGGGTGTTCTCTAAACTGTGGCCATCATTAAATCTTGCTCGGAAAGCAGAGCATCAATATAAAATGCAAACATTGAAAATTATGCCCATTTCTGATATGTATAAAGGTTTAGTTCTTTGCAGAAGCTCCTCTTGTTTACACACTGTGACCAGAACACACAAGGGGCAGAGGTAAGCAGAAGCTGATCTGACATGGAATTTGCACTGGATGAACTAAAGTAGTTGTAATAGTTTTGATCAAAGTAAAAATGACATCTAATCTTGTTTCTTTATCTGACTTTAGTCATGATAAACTGATTAAAATTTGAGCTCCTTGCTTATAGTCCTAATAGTTATGATTCCCAGTTGGCTCATTAAAGCTTGACTGTGGGTTCACGCTTTAGGTCAAGGGAATAACTATGGATTCAGCTGGATTCAGCTCCTAGGCTTTTCCTTTTTGCCTTTTGCAAGCGCTGCAAGGTTGATGGGAAAAGATGTTCAATATAGATGATCCCTGAGGGTCCTTATTAGAAACACAGCTGTTCAATGATGGCAAAAGCTGTTTGGAATTACTCTAACACCAATTCAGTGAACTACTTTGGAATCCTTCAAAAGTATGCAACATTAGCTTTTGTCATCTTTTCATTTTAGTGAAAACACCATACAGAACAAAGTAAAAACCTTTCTGAACAACATTAAGAATACATTATTAACTGTATTAATACTGTTTTAAATTAAAAACAACACTCAGCTAAGCCTCAGAGTCCCAGCAAAATCCCCAACCAAACATTAATATTTTTGAGAATGTTTTCCTTATAAAGCTAATTTGATTTTTTCCTTTCCTTAGTTCTGCATTAACCCATTTCTGTATTACCTCTTCATTATTTGTCTGGGTTAATACCAGCATGACTGAGCTACAAGTACTTTCAAAATGTTAACAGTGGCTTTTTTGTCTTAGTCAGAAATTTTCTGTTACTCGAAGGTATTAAACTCATAATTGGTGTTGACCATCTTCTTGGATTAGTCTTTTTGGACTTACCAATTTAAGTTATTCAGGCATGCTTAATTTTAAAAAGTTTCAAATTACTGCCTTCTGTTTTGTGTCCTTGTTGGGAGCTCTAATATGCAATGACTTCCTTCAACTGCAGATTTGAACATTTGTTTGAACATTTGTTGAATATAGTCTTTCCACATTACTGACCTATCATTTCTGCCCAGCTGCTGCTCACAGCTGGTATTAGGGCTCCTGCTCCTGTCTCCTGGAAGCCTTCTTGGTTTTGCATATTCTGCAGGCATTGACCTGCTCTTTCCTTCCTCTACCTGTTTTTTTCTGATTTCATATAACTTCTCTTAATTATTCTCACCATCTAAGGTTCATTTTACCCTTTTCTAGTATTACTCTCCTAGATGAGGGTGAATTATTATATGCTGTATGTGGCCTTCTCTCCATGCGAGATCTTACAAATTTATTAAGCATTTTTAACGTCATTTCAATTACCACCCTTTTTGTTTCCTTATTATAATTATCTTTCCCAGCTGACTTATGATTAGTTTCAGATCGTTGAAACTGAATCCTCTGAAGCACAAACATTTCCTGCTGAGCATTCATTCTTCTTGCAGATGACAAGTATAATAAAGTTATAGTTGCTTAGTTCAGAAAGGTTAGTCCTCTTTAGCTAGTGAGATGAGACATAACACAGGACTCCTTCAAGTTAGATCAGAAAATTGTCTAAAATATTTTTAGATACATCAAGGGCATTTCAGCACTGGCAGAAAAGACTCAGCTTTTCCTGATTTTAGTTGAACATACAAGGTAATCCCGCTGCTTTTCAATATTTTATAGCAGGCAGAACTGGTCAAATGTTTTTGAATGAAAAAGCTTGGTTGGCAAATTTAATTTAATAAATAAGTTATTTAAGCAGATTAAGGAAAAGGGACTGAATGTTTTCTTAAGATTAAAAAAGCTCCTTTTGTTCTGTTTGGGTTCTAGCTTTTAGACACATGTGCGAAAGGAAAATATGTTGACTTTTAAAGTGAGAGTGTTAAATAATAACATTTAATAGAAATACTATGTGCAAACACACCTTTGAAATCCTTCTGATGCTCCCACACTTGGATTTTTCTTCTCTGGCACACCATATTGTGGTAGGTGGAAAAGTCTGGAGTACACAAGACAAAGCAGCAAGGGGCCTCATCCATTTGGATCTGCACTTAGGGCAGCTTTGTTGGAGTGGGGGTGTGGTTGGGATAATTGTTCCCTTGGTTAAGGGAGCTGAGCAAAACTCCCTGGCTCTTCCCACCCATTAACAGCTTCTGTTGTCACATAAGCACTGCTGCACATATGGAGGCACATATGCCCTACTGCATATGAAGGAAAAGAAGGAAGATATGAAAAGGTTTTGGAAGGCTTTACCTTACCTCCCAGCCAAGTAAGCTTTCCCAGAGCAATCCAAACCAATGGCATGCAGCGCTGCTTCTGCTCACTGAAAAATTCACTGAAAGGGCAGAGCAGGAAGCCACCTCTGGGAAGGAGCAGAGAGTTCAGTTGTCTCATTCCCATCCTGCTGGAGCAGGAGCAAGAGCAGCATTGCTGCAGGATTTCTGAGTCCTTCTCATAGAGAGCAGCAGGAAGCTATTTCTAGGAGCCCTTTGGTCCATTGCAAACTGCTGTGTTGTTGACGTGGTAATCAATGGTAACAATACAATTCTACAGCCATGAAGTTACCTGTAGTGAGAGGGCAAAATGAGCAGCCTCCCTTTAGAAACTGCTTGGTAAATTTTAGTGGTTGTGTGTACACAGCCATGGTCTGTGTTTTCAGGTAATTTATTTTCAAGTGTTGCTTGAAAACAGACTGGATTAAGACAGGATTGGTATTATGAATCCAAACTTTTGTAATTTCTAAAAAGCATTTTACATTTGTATTTAAGTGATAGAGAAGAAATATATTTCCATGATATCATATAGTTTTTGGTCCCATGGAATTTAACATTCTGGTGATCTAAAAAGAGCTGTCACATAAACCATAGTAAAGACAGAATTATTTACTTCCCTGAAAGGGAATAGAAAGGTGTTTCTTTTGTACATATAAATTCAGTGGCACGCTCACCTCAGGAAATTCAACTTCTTTCTGCACAGGATGAGATTTATTAGTGCAATGACACGAGGCACTTAGCTCAGGAGATATTAATTACCAAACCCAGGAGGAACTCGTTACAGTAAATCAACAACATAAACCTATCTCCATGTGCAAGGTCGTGCACTGTCGGTCACTTTTAAACAGAACAATTTTATATTTCTTTTGGTTTCATAAATTATGTCGGTGTCATTATTTCTCTGACAGATTGATCTAATTAAAATAATCACAACAGACATACATTTGGAAAATCTTCCTGTTACTGTGTCATGGAAAATTGACTATTATGCAAACTATTATACTCTCTGGACAAAAAACTCTGGGCAAAGATGAGGAAACGTCCTGCCTTCCCCACTTTTTTCTCTGATTCTGCTCCTGTCAGTTAATGTCCTTCTTTGCTATCTTTTTGCTAGTGTTGTGTGGCTGCTTCTGCAAAGAAGCACTCTAAATGTCCCCCAATATATTTAGAGGAATCACCAAGAGGGGGAAAACAATGAAGAAATGAGAAATTCTCATTGAGACATAGCTTAATTTGTACTCCTCATGGGAAGCAAGTTTGTTTTAATTTGCTAACTGAAGTAATGCCATTTAGGATCATGGAGGCAATCTACATGGAAACAGAACTGTTTTAAGCTCTAGTCCACGAATAGATTCCTGCAAACATTTTGAGCATTATTACTTAGGTTGCCAAAACTACTCAAAAGGAGTATGAATTGGCTGTGTAGAGTTCAGGTTATATCGAATCAGCTGACAACATTTTATACACTGGCATTATTCTAGTGATTTCAACATTCAACTTTTACTTTCTTCTTTCAAATGAATTTATAACCAAATGCAGAGTAATAGTTCTCTGTCTTCCAGTATATGTTGCTGCACTCTGTTTCATATTGTTATTATAGTCACAAGCTAAACACTTGCATGTTATAGGATGGGATGCTGATAACTCAAATTGCAACAAGAATTATCTGTATCATTATAAACAAAATATTTGACATTTTAATTATTTAGAAAGTAATGTATGAAAAACAGTAGTTCATTAGTAGTTCACCAATGCCATTTTTTGACATTTCACAGTAATTTTAAATGTTTTAGAAAACCCCTTAAGCACCTATTTTTAACACTTGGGTACTGCCTGTAAAAGGAAGATCATGTATTCCAACTTCAATATTTAATGAACCCTAAAACAATACCCTGAAAACAAGACTTTAGTTTTCATGGGTAATGAATCAGAATCTAAAAATGTAGTTGGTGATGGTTTTCAAAACTAAGTTCCCAAGAAAAACACAAGGATGACTTGCAGAAAAACTAGGTGGCTAAATCATCTGTTGGGAAGCCCTCATCAGGTCATTCCTCTCCTCATCTGCTCATGGGATGCTTCTCAAGGTTGAGCTTTTGCCTTCTGTTTCCCGTTATGTTGGTAAGATGTGAATGTATTCCAGTGTGTGAGACAATACCCAGAGGTTATATATTAAAAATAACATTTTTGCAAGAAAATCAGAAATATTTCTGTCCTCATATGTGACCTTATATCACCCAATTGATCAATGCTTTCAGTTGATAGTTCTCTTTAAGAGGAAACAGATGACTGCGTTAAGAAAAACCATTGTGACTACAACACCTCACTGTGACAGAGAAGGTGGCATTAATGAACATGTTTTAATATGCTACTGGGGAACAATTCAGCAGAAAAGCTCCTATATTAATATTTCAGGGACTGATATATACATGAATTGCTGCACTGAAAAGTCCTGATACCCTTCATAAAGCATCTACCTCACTGGTAAAAGAGAACATGAACAATATTTTCTGGGAGTGGCAAAGACTTTTCAAAAATAATATTTCAGTGAAGCACTTCAGGAAACCATTTATTTACTGTAAAATAGTTTCTGGTTTTATTGCTTTTGTCGTCTTTTTAAAAATAAATTGGAAAAAACCAGAAATAAGTGACTCAGAGCTCTCACTAGTTTTGAGCAGCACTATTGTCCACAGAACTGCCAAAACAGTTCCAAACATCTTCCTTCTCTTGTGATGCTGGGGAAAGAAGGATGCTGTTGTTTTGGTGGGGCTGCTGCAGTGGGAGTGTGAATTATGAATACAGTGTTACACCTGCTTTATGTTTAAAGAAACAAGAGCACAGCCTTGTCATCCCCAGCTTTGAAAAACATCAGTGATTTTTCTCCTGAAGTCTGAATACCCTTAAGAGTGTGAAACACTGCATTATGTGTGTTAGTGCTTTTTCAACAAATGCTTTATATTTTTACTCAGCAATGTTACCAGATGCCACACTTCTCCACTGGGTATGATAAGATTTTGCAAAGCTATCTGGGTACATAAAATGCATGCATATGTAGATATTTCATGATCCTCCTGTAAGTTATGTAAAATCGTATTTTGTGAGGTCTTTTGGGAAGGTGGAAGTGTGAAAGGTTCATACTGATACCCAGAAGGTCGACAGCAAGAAAATTATCAAAGCCTGGAAAGTTTTGATCCCTCTTCCATTGGATCCCCCATGTTATGCTTGCTTTTCTTCCACTTCACCTGGTCATCTTAAAGGCATCACCATTACAAAGAGCCAGCTGGCCTCTTTTGGCTTTGCTGCATGCTGAGGAGGGGAAGGAAGACACAGGGTGCTTTTATAGTGAGGTACCCTGATGCCTACCAGGACATTCAATCCTGCTGCAGCATGTGATGCTCCTTGAGGTGTTTAACCCTGGGGTATAAATAGGTGATTTCAAAGTAGCACATCATTTGCAAGGCTGCTTCCCAGCCCTTTCCCTGCAGCAGTGACCATCGTCCTGTTTGTTCCAATGGCATGAATGTGTGCCAGAACATATTTCCATATTTTATCTCCAGCAGTTTTTGGTCAGGGCATTTCAGGTCATGGTGTTTCAGGGATGTATTTGGCATAAAGTCTTTCTGACAGTAGGTCAGCCCAGAATGAGACTTTCAGCTCCTGAAGTCTGAAGCCTGAGTTGCCCTGCCTCATGTGGATGCAGGTCACATAACACGCAGTGTATACCCAAAGCACTAAATATTTATCATCTGTGACAAAAGTGCTTCATAAGTTACACATCTAAAGTTCTGGCCCTTTTAAAACAGCAGGCCCTGCCTACTCTGTGTACAAGAGGATGTATTTGCTAAAGATAAAGTGAATAATATCTTTTTATTAAGGGAAACCTGACATAAAGATTCTGCTAGAACCTTATCAAACCACAAGCAATTGCCTAAAGGTAGAATTTCCAGTAGACCCATTCAGTCCCCTGTGCAGGGGGGGGTCTGGAATTGAGGTAATCAATTATCCCAGGCAATCTTTTTCTTTATAAAATGTTGTCTGAAAGCCAGGAAATATGTACAGCATCCACACAGGCTGAATGTAAGAGAAACCCAGAGGCAGGCTGTGAAATATGGCTCAATCTCTTTCCTATTTGCTGATGGAACCACTGAGTTGCATATTTCCTATATGTGCAATTCACAAAAAATGCTGCAATTTTGGTTTTAAAGTACTGTTATGAAGGTTTCTGCCGTCCAACAGAGTGCTGTGGGTACAAATGATGTCAAGTTGCATGTTGACTGATACATACAATGACAGACCTTAATTTCAAAGACATCACTACTAGTCATGAACAAAAGGAAGAATAAGAATGTGCATTATGTCAGTGTGAGTGTGTGTAGCAAACACAAAGAAAAAAAATGCTTGAGAAGCATATTTAATTCTCTAAGCTCATATTAAGCTCATAGTGATTTATAGATTTGAAAGGGTTCCAAACAAATATATCACAGCCACACATGCCAAATGTTTCTGATTAGCAAATTAGCTAAATCCTATGCAAAATATTATGGGATTGAATTTGGAAAAAAAGGCAAATTGGATTTGGGTAGGTTAAATATAATGCTTATGGTATAAAAATTTTGGTAACGAGACAGAAAAAAAAATCTGAAATTAAAATTACAATATTTTTTGTGCTCTAATAAATGGATTATCTGGGCACTGTATCTGCTCGTACATCTATTTGCTACAGCTAACAAAATCAGAGAATTCACTGGAGAATTGTAGTTTAATATTTGAATTCAGAATATTTGACTTGGCAATTTTAGCTCCTGGATTCTCTGAGAATTGCCAGGTACTTTTGCACAGATACTCTACTCCACTATTTACAATTAAGCTTTTTCAAGGAAAGGCAGACTAGAGTTATGCGTCAATATGGACAAAGATTTTTTTTCAGATACTGTGTGATGATCTGCTTTGATCCAAGCACGTTTATAGTAATATACAATTATAATTATGTTGGATGTTCTCTAGGACAGGAATGATATGAAATGCATTCACAGTGCAATGTATCCATTGCATTTTAATTTAGATAAAAAACAATTAATTAATTACAGAGCAAACTGATATGGATGCTAGTCTGGCCTTCATCACTGCATTTTCATAGTGACTTATTTTTCTCTTACGAAAGTGAGACCTGCCAAGCTGTTTTTGTTTTCTATCTGACTCTCAGATTGGGTGTCTTTTGACTAGCAAAATTTAAGTAAGAAAAGCATTCTTTTTGCTTCTGATAGATTCAGTCAGCCTTGTATATTGGCTGTTGCTAGCCCCTCACACTTTTCAGCAGCCCACAATGTCTTGGTAACCCAGAACCTTTGCCTTGCCTTACACAAAGCCAATCTCGCCTTTCACTCCAGGTGCCTGGTAAATTCTGAAAGGTTTATGTCAGCCATAAATGAGCACCCTTAAGATTGGCCTGTGTGTGGGTGACAGCCCAGAGTTTGCAGTCTCTGTCCAGACACGTGTGAAGTCACGAGTGTGGCCAATTGCAGGTGACCCTCACTAAGTCATGGACTGGGGCAAGTGGCTGAGTCTTACCCCTGCAAACACTGCCGTGTGGAATGGTGTCAGCAGCAGCTGGGAGCACAGCTTGCTCCTGCATTCAGATCTTTTACCCAGATTGGGATTCACAGAGCTGTTGCAGGCAGCCTAAGGCTCACCTTGGGAGCCCAAGGCTCGTCCAGACATGTCTAGTGGTACATAAACAACCCATTAAACACTTGGTCACTCAGGGACCCATCTCTTCCAGGGACCTTTCTCTCTGATGCCCTGGAGTTCCCCATCTGGGATTTGTTTCCAGATTTGCTGTCAGTTTGAAAAAAAAGCTGATCTTGAGAAATGCCTCAAAGGGACAATTTAGAAATACCCACTAGAGCCATTAGAAAGCTCTGGGAAAATCTGAAACTGTGAGACATGGGTAAAACCCATCTACCCATTCTCTGAAAAAAAACAGGAATTCCACACAATTTTCTTTAATGTCAATGGTTGCAGTGAATTTTTAATTAAGAAAATATATGTGGAGCTTCAGTGAATGCTGAAACATTTTACTTCTGCACTTGGTACAATCCCAGGAAAATCCTCCTTTCAATTCATCTTGTAGATGAAGCAATTAATCAAACTGCTCACATATTTCAAAATGAGAAACAGAGTGCCACAGATTTCCTGCTGCATTCAATCTGTTTTCAATGAAAAGGAAAATCAAAAATGTTTCTCTGATGGAGCTTTCCAAAATTCTGTCTTTTACATTAAGCAAATTTTTCAGTATTTAATGTAAGTTCCACTTTGATTAGTAAAATTGGAAGGAGCAGCAATCTAAAAACAAACCCCAGCAGCTTGCACTCTTGCTGTATAGCTTCGTTGTGGCAAGGATCTGTAAAAGTTATTGGTTCTCAATTATCACTTCCTAGCTGATCTTTGAGAAAGCAAAGCTATTGCTCACAGGAATGTTAGCAAACTGTATGCATAAACTGGGTGGGTTAGTTTGGCTTCAACAGAAGTAAATAGCAGGAATCGCTATTTTTGTGCTATCAGTCCTGTAATGAAAACAGAACACATTAAAAAAATGTGATAAGATAGAGAAGTTCTGTATGGTTTTGTACTGCATCTTACTTTCCCCCTCGTGTGGAAGAAGCTGGTGTGGGGTAGCTAGTGGCTTTTGGTGTGATGTGACAGCATTTGAGCCCACATGTGCTTATCTAGTGTCGTCTCTTCCTTTTTCTCCTGGGGTGTATATCTTAGATTCGGGCACTGAAGATCTCATTGGTTTGGGCACTCTCCTACTGCCCCATTAGGGCTGTAATGGTTATCACAAGGCAGGACTGGCATCTTCATTTACAGGGAATGGTGAGCTACATAGAAAGGAAAGATGGGTTTATCTATGGAAGTAAGAGAGACCTTTTGGGAAAAGATGTCTCAGCCCATAGCTATAGCCTGTGATTTCCTTTATCTGAAAATTCACAGGAAGTAAAGTGCTCACTTATATTTTTTGGTGTGGACTACTTTGTATACTTAGTAATGAAAAAAAGTTCCCTACCAGCTCAAGATGTACAGGGGTGTTTGTGGGCACTTCTGCCACCACTACAAATCCAACCACACCATTCAGATCTGGACAAAAGGACACAGTGTTGGCAGAGAACCAAGAGATTATCAGCTCCTCGGAAAGCTCAACAGATAACATCCTAAAGTCCTTGGATGAAATGGGAAAAGTTTTCCAAAAAGTGCAATAGCGTTTGGCATACATAAAATTTGTTTTCAAAAATTTATCTCAGAGTATTTAGAAAGAAAAACTGGGAAAGCTGTGGTTTTTTCCCCACTTTCTTCTTCTGTAGTTTATTTTCATTTTCAGAGAAGGAGAAGGCCAAATTGTGTTTAAAATGAAGGTGTTTGTGACTATGATATGGAAAAACATCTGCCATTTCCAATTAAACTTGCTTGCACTGACACTCATTGGTGCCTCACATTTCCTCCATCTGCTCTCTTCAGAATAAGGGAGAGTGTCTGTAGAGAATGCTGATTCCTTTTTCAGACCCATTTTTATGACTGTAACACTCTTGGAACATGTTTATCAGTGTTGAAACATACTTTTAAACACACACTGTTGATGTACCTGATATTTCTAAATATTCACAAGTTTTGAATCAACTTTCAGGCTGACTGAATTGGGTCTAAATTATGAAACATGTAAAGAATTAATGGGTGCAACTAGTTTCCAGAACTTGGAAGGAAATCAACTTCACTGTCGCATGAGGTTTCAAGGTCCAGGTTATCAAGGTTATCAAGGTTTCAAGGTTTTAAGGTTATCAGTAAACAGAAATGACACTTTTAAGCTTGTTAACTCTCCTGAGAGAGGTTAAATTTTACTGTGTGGCAATTTAATTCCCTGTCAAGTCATAAGTCATGCTACCATTGTCATCAGGTTGGACAGCATTGTCTTCAAAATTTGTCCTCCACTGTTATCAGTTTCCTGTATGCATAAGACTAGGAAACCCAGGTAACCCATTTTACATATGTAGAATGGAAACAAACACAGGTGACTGCTCACCCTGGAGAAGTGGAGGCTCTGGAGAGGCTTTATAGCAGCCTTCCTGTACCTAAGAGAGATATGGAGAGCCATGTCACAAGGACTTGTAGGGGGAATGGCTTCAAGCTGGCAGAGATCTAAACCAAGCTGGTTTAGATTAAGTATTAGGAGTAAATTATTTCTTGTGAGTAAATTTTTTCTCAGGTTGCCCAGAGAAGTGGTGAATGCCCCCTCTATGGTAGTTTCTAAAGACAGGTTGGATGGGGCTTTGAGCAGCCTGGTCTAGCGAAAGGTATCCCTGCCCATGGGGAGGCATTGGAACTACAGGATCTTTAAGATTCCTTCCAACCCAAGCCATTCTGATTTTCTATATTAAGGCAATTTCTGCAATGCTATGTTTCAGTGCAGAGGAACAAGCAGAACTGCTGAAATGCACTGCTAAGCTATGTCTGCTGAGCATTTGAAGTGTTCCTGTATTTTGCCTGGGTCTGTATTGCTGCTCTTCCTAGACCAGTTATTTACCTTACAGAAAATATCCCCAAAAATACTTTGTTACAACCAAAATGTTCAGTGATGTGTCACCTTTCAGTCTTCACAACCTTAGGGTAGGTATTCAGGGTCTTACTGTAATAGCTGCTTTACAAACTGCTGAAAGGTTTACACAGGCTGGTTTTAAAACCCATGTCTAGCTTCAGGGTGTATGACAAAATCAGCAATTTTATTTGGCAATATCATACCACAAGCTATTTGGAAAAATAAAGGATTGTATCCTAACCCCCTACCTTCTTAGAGACACAGGCAATTACCATGCCTGCAGGAGAAATACCCCCTTCCAGTTAGAATTCATCATTGCCATCAACCATTTTCAGGAGCTGATTACTTGTCTCACATACTAATGCGAGATGCCACATATGATATGGGGCATTTCCATCCACTCTCCATTATTATCTTGGATGGAAAAATTTAGGTTGTTTATCCAGTATGTTGGAGACGTATATAAAGCATCAACTTATGTAAGCTCTTACCATGAAAGTACAGTTCACCTGGGAGAGGGTGTTCTTAGCTGTTCTGTCTTGCATGCCATTATTGTTCTAGAATTGTGTTACAGCCTATGGCTTAGCTGTGGTAAGTGCTGTGCTTGCATGGAGTGAGATATTCCCAAGTACACACATCTCACAAACAGATCTACAAGACAGATGAATACAGACCAAGAATATAGTTGAGCAGTAGTAGAAATTGAAATGTTATCTGATTATGTAAGAAAATCCAGAACCCTTTTTTCCCACATACAGAGAGATCTTTGAATGAAATCAGAAAAATTAGAGGAGTCGACAGGAGTCGATATGAAGCAAAAGAATGGATATAGCACCTGTTGCTTGTTTTTCTTCTGGTCATTGTTTTCCTGCTGCTGCTGTCACTAGGACTTCACAGAGCTCTCCACCTCTACGTCTATGACTGCCACTGAGCTGGGAAAATGCGAGGTTACGCGACGTAATAAAGAGTTTCTCAAGTCTGAACAACTTTTCAAGGAAAATGCAATACTGCAAAATTGCAAAACACCTAAGATATCACCAACAACCAAGGCATGCAGAATGGAGTGTAGCATAGTCATAGCTCTAACATGCACTTCCTTTGTGATCTTGGCAAAGTCACTTGTCTTTTTTCTTCTAGTCCTTCTCCCTCTTTTGGATGTAGCATTTTTTTACACAGACAATTTCTTTCAAAACAGACATTTTACAGGAGTCTTTTATTAGCTGAGGCATCTAATCATCTCTAATACAAATTTCAATTACGTGTTACTTCCTCAGGGGGAAAACGCATCTAGGAATGTTCCAGCCCTTCTATTGACTACCTGGGAATGACAGTATAAATCAACAGTGAGGTAACAGACATGGAATAGCTTATAAAATAAGTGTTGACTTTCTCAGGAAATTTCTGATCTGATCTTGAGAAACTTGGTCTTTCCCTTTTCCATAAAGTTGTACGAAAAGATCTGCAAAAGAAGGAGAGGTAGCCCAAGTGAAAGTGGGCTATATTACTTAGAATGGGGTACAACATTGTGATACACTGTTCATGATTGTAGCGAACTAAAGTGGGAAGAAAATATTATTAGCTTTACTATAGATTTTTGGTTGGTTACTACTCACAGAACAAGTCTTCCTCTGCTATTGAGACACTCACTCTTCAAAAGTCAGGCATGACAACTGCTTTGAGATTATGATCATGGATTGCATCCTCACTGTCTACTTGAATCCTAAATCCACCAAGACACCCTTGATGCCACCACAAGGTCCACACAGTGCAAAGTAGTTGATCCCAGGGAGAGGAATTAGGTCACCCTTACATCCTTTCCTTTCTAGCCAAATCCTCAATACTGAGATAGGAGACTTTTGATCCCTTTGCCTACTTATGACTCACTCATCGTTTTGAATATTTTCTTTTTGCTTTCTGCAAGACTCAAGGCTAGAGTGGCTACTCAACACACCCTCCATAATACCAGTGTGAGCCTATGAGGTAGATCAGAAGCATCCTGCTTGACCTAAAGTTTGTACATTTTGCCAGATCTCAGAGTAGCTGATAGAGCAAGTGGTTGAGTACTCCTCCAATACACTGATTGCAAAAATATATCAGGAATAAAGCTGACAGTTCCTAGCTCTGCACTCTCTCATTCCCTTATGGGTTTGTTTATTGCATTCAAGGGGAAAAAGATGGGAATTGATAGGAGCACATGAACTACCATGACTTCTATGTAAATTTAAAAAGTAATTTTTATCTCTAGTATGGCATAAAAAGACTCAGAAGTAGATTCATCTCTAAAAACTCTGTTGCTAAAGGGAAAGCAAAGACACCTCATATTGTTACTATGGAAGACTAGTAATATTTACTAATATCAAAAATATTGAGATTCGTAAAGCTAGTGGTTTTTTCCCACTGTTAAAATTTCCCATGGGGACCTGCCCTCAGCAAATATAGCTTTTCTCCACTACCAGAACAATGAGCAAAAAAATGCCAAACAAGCCTGAAAAAAGAAATGCTACTCATCTCATGAAGGAACATAGCACAGACACTCAATTTGGCGTTGTTGTGCTGAGGTGTGAGATGTCTGTACCAGAGGCTATTTGGCCAGAGTTCCTTGGCTGCACAAATCTGGGATTAATGAGGAGCAGCAGGGAGGTGACATTTTACCTCTGTGTGATGCTGCTGAGATCAGTAACAGAACAACATATTCACTCTGGGTGGCCACTGATGTAACAACATCTCGAGAAACTGGAAAGCATACAGGGGAAAAACCTTTATTATTTTTTTTTCCTGACAGATTTAAAGTGCTCAGCCTGTTTCATTCAATTAAAAAAATTAAAAGGCAACAACTTCACCCTCATGGTGGTGCATATACTATGTCATGCAGAGCTTTTCAATCCAGTAGAGAAACATGATAATACGACTCTGTGGTTGAAATTATTAATAATTAGGAAAACTCAACTAGGAAAATATACATGATTTTTAATAATGTCAAGGGTTTTAATAACTGCAAAACCTTATCAGGTAAGATACTGGGTTTACCATTTTTTAGTGTTTTTCAACCAATACAGATTATTCCCCTGTAAGTATCTCATTGAACTCAATTTAGGCATAGATTAAGTTACTGACCATGACCCTTCCTGGAGTTAGCTCAGACTCTAAGCCCTCGCCCTACACAACAGGGAATCTGCAGAGGAGTGCCACTCCATGCCACCTTACACAAAGCGGAGGTGAGACCAGAGCACCTTGGAATTTCTGCCGGTTGCACCCAGAGCAGAAGAGCCACACTTTTCACAGGGAGGCACCGGTTTGGAAACAGAGAACTAGCAGATATCAGAGCTGGAACTGGTATTGCAAAGGACAACTTTTTCTTGGAGTCCACAACGCTGGAGTGTTAAGCCAAGTAAGGATTTCTTCGGTCTCTTTCTGTGTGACAGTTCAGCACATTTTAGTCAGCCCTTCACATTCTCCCCCTGTACCAAAATCTGTTCAGCTGGAGGCAGTGAGTGCTTTTACAGCCCTTTAGTGTGGCTCCGGACATCGCCTCCCCTAGATCCCCCTCAGCCGCAGTCGACAGGAGTCAGGAGCCAGCCGAAGTGTGCTAAAATGCTGCCACCTTGTGCTGGCTGGCAGCAAACCGGGGCTGAGCGTTCCACTGGCATTGCCCCCGGTCCGGTGCTGTGTCCCTCTGTCCGGAGACAGGGCAGGAGCATCCCCGCGGGGACCTGCACACCACATCCACCCTCCCAACGCACAGCTTGCTGGTGTTTTTTTACGTAAAACAAAAAAGTAATTCCTTAAGGATGTACCTAAGTTTCAGGGCTTCCCAGAAAAAGGATATTTTTTTAATATTATCTTTAGAATTATCACTCTCCACTAATATGTTTGTCCTTCTTTATCCCATTTACCTTTGTTTGTTTGTTTTTTCCAAAGTCCCTTATAACACCCTCTCTAAACTGTGTTTCCTGCTATAAGCTGCCTTTAATTCACTTGGAGTCCATAAACCAACCCATCCCATCACCCCATTTAATGGCTAATCAGCAGCAGTGCCAAGTTTCTCCCTTGATGTAGCATTGTGCTCTGACACTCTCCTTATTCAAGCAGAAAATAGAGAAGTTTGCAATAACCTGGAGGTATTTTTCTTAGTATCTGAACAGTAGATTGGACATAAATTAGCATTTGAAAGTTATGTATGTGAAATGTGAAGTACTATATTATGATGAGCTAAATGTTATTTCATCAGACAGTTATTCAGAAGGCTAAAGAGCTTGTGGCCTTTGACTCAAGAGGGAAATCACTCACCAGGGGACTAGTATGGTCTAAAGCTTTGTAAGATTTAGATTTCAGTCACAAAAGTATAAATTCTTACAGCCACTGCCCTGGCTGTTGCCCCTTAGCCCGGACACTGTTTTGACAGCAAAGCTTAAAGTGGTTGGCAGTGTGTGAGTATCTCTGGTACCTGCTCCTGCATGTTTTCTCCATGTACAAATAACAGATGAGGACCAAGTTGGAGAACTGCTGAGCATCTCCTGTGAAGCTGCTGGAAACTGCAAGAGCTGGGTACTTTCCAGTCAGATGGTAGAAAGACTGCTAAGTGAATCAAAGCAGATATCGCCCAGTTTAATCTGGTGAAACTTAATAAACCCTTTTCACAAAATACATCAATGTGAATCATCTCTAAGGTCACATATTCCCCACTTATTTCTTGCTCTTCCAAAATCCAACTAACTAAGCAAAACACACACAGAAATAAGCAAGTACAGAGATATCTCATGATTTAAATGGAATACCAAAATTTCTTTTCCTGTTTCATTTAGAGCTGATCAGTTGAAACACAACTTATTTTCAGACAATTCTTCTAATGTTAGGTAGTATGATCATGTTGTTATTGATCTCATTTGCAAAGCTGATTTTGCTAGAATTTGAAAATTGAAACATTAGTGTTTAGGTAATCTTCTTCAGATGTTGATAGTATACTTGTGCAGGAATAAGTGTGCTAGTCTGTGTCTGAGAGAGATTGAGACAGCAAGGAGAACTGTAATGCCTGTGATTTTCAACTTAAAGTGCTGGACTGTTGGTCATAGCTGGGAGCAGACCATCTCTGCTCTTTTTTCATCTCCATCAGTGAAATTACAGATGTGAATGGGACATCAGAAAGGAGAAGGGAGCATGGTACTTTTCACTGATAAGAGAAAAACAGAGGGAGAGCATAAAGCTACATTGAATTTCCAGTCTCTTTGTTCCTCATCACTTCTAAGAAAGATATGCATTACCTACTCCCATCATCTCTCCTTTCCCCTACAGAAGGGCCTCTGACAAAAGAGAGCTGTGCCATGACCCTACAGTGTTGTATTTGGCTGCCTCCTCCACTTGATTTGTAAGGAAAGGCAGCCTTTATGTAGCTCTTGTTGCTCTTGCCTACTTCATGCCATTTGCTTCTCTTGCAGCCTCTCCATTCATGCTCAGCTCCCAGATTCCGCTGAAAACCACCAAAAGCTGGACTTCCCAGTCTAATTCCTTTGGGTATACAGTGAACTCCCGAGCACCGGCACCCATTTCTGAGATTCCCTTCCTTTCCTTTGCTTGCCAGGCATTGTTACAATCATTTCACTATGAGCCTTATGGCTCCTGGTGGTTTCTACATGCCCTGGTTTCTGAAATGATCAGTAAGGGATCATTTACACAGCTGTTCACACATAGGGATCAAGTAGGCACCTACCCTGCCATCCACATAACAAAGTTCAAGCAGGTGTATGAGATTGACTGACAAACTATGATAGCTAAACATCATAGGTGAGGAAAGCTGTGTCTTCTCCTGATCTTAAAACATTTATGGTTTTACACTTCTTGTTTGTTTGTTTCCTCTATCTGCACAAGCTAAATGTGGAAACTTCGGTCTTAGCATTTAATAAAAAGAGAGAGGATTTTGAAACATCACAAATACAAGGAGGGCTAGCAACCCTGAGTTCCCTGACCCCTTTGATCAGGGTGTTGAAAGCAGTCACCAGTCAGTTTTACATTAACAATGATTTACTTATCTCCATAAATATGTCAGTAGGTTTCCACGAGTCTATGTGCAGAGGGATTGTTTACCCCTCTAGGAGTGTGAGGTGAAGATCTTTGCCCCAGGATTTTGGTCAGACATTCAGGACATTTCTCAGGCTGTCAGTCGCCTGTGTATCATATCTGTGATGCTGCAACAAGAAAGGTGAGTTAAGCCAGGCAGAACACAAAGACATTGTCTGATTCCTCATGCTATCTGGGTTTACCTAATGCAAGTGTTATATGATTCATAATTCATTTTTCATATGCTGAAGGGAAATCCTGAGCTGTGGACAAGAAGTCAAGGTGTAGAAAAAAGAATTCTAATTTCCGGTTACAGGTATCTCTGGAAGGTGTAGATGTGGCTTCTAAAATATGATAGTGTTAAAAGAAATACTTTGTGTGAAGAGTATTTATGAGTACAAAACAGCAGCTGGTGTCAGGTTGAACAACTGGTTTGTCAAACCCATGTAAAGTAAAAAATTTACTAGTTGTTTTATTTTCTGTTTGCTGAATAGAACTTCAGATCTACATATTTCTTTTATTTTTCAATTGTCAAAAGATTATTTATTCTCATTTCAGTGGAACGGGATAGAAATAGGCAACCAGATTATTGATTTAAAATACAGAGGCTAGAAATGTTTTGGTAAAGTGTGAGCTCACTTTCACTTTTCTGACATAATTATTCCTTCTGCAAAATTTTATCCTTCTTGTTTTCTAAATGCTAAACTTAGAAATTATAAAATTTAGCAAACCTCAGAACTAAGTACTGTACCAAGGCTGTTCTTCCCTGTTAATGCATTTAAGATGCGTTACAAATAAGTCCATTACTTTTAACAGAGTGAGTTGCTGCCTTGAATTATAAATGGAAAAGAACACAGCATTTGACTGGGGAGAGAAAGAGGCTTGAACACAGGAGATCATCAAAGGTGTTGAAAGGAGGCAGCTGACAAAGTAGTGCATCCTTTACATCTTCTCCTAAGCTTCACTTGCCTTTCTCAGAGTTCATGTGATTGACTGAAACTGTGTTTGATCCCAAGCCATCAACCCTGAGCCCTGTCTGGAAACAAACTGCTCCTTGTGCAGGTGTACTCAGCAGGACCCTGCAGGTACGTATGTTCAGCAGGAGATGCTGAGGCAGGGGAAGGGATGTCCTGAGGCTTTCATGGCTTCATAAGACCTATCTGTTCACTGTCTACCACACTCACCAAAATGACATCTGTTCTGTAGGTGGCCCTGAAGACTGGGGGCACCAGCACAGGGAGAGGCTCTGTGTGCCTCACGGATAAGAGGGCTCCTAGGTATTCTGAGTGACAGAGCACAGCTCAGGCAGAGCAGAACTGGTTGGTGTTCAGTCACTCGGAGCAGAAACATCTTGGAGAGGATGCCTTTCCGCAAAAGATAGTGCAGGGACATAAAATGTTATAAATTAGCACAGACACACACTTTCACACTTCAGCTGGGACCCTGAACTTTATCTTACTGACTTTGGCTTGTCTTGTCTTGTCTTGTCTACTACTTTGCAAAACTTTTTTTCCCTTCATCATGTGCTTTCAGGATCTGAGGTGCAGTGTTTCATGGATCAGGAATTCATGTTTTCATGTATCCATACCCTTCATTTGTTTATCCAGTGCTTTACCACCATTTGTGTTGCCCTCTCTCTGCTTCCGATAATATTTTTTTAAAATTACTGCCATATATGCATGCAATAGAGGAAGGTACAGTCCTACTTAAGTTATGTTGAGAGTGAGCCATAATTAATTTTGAAGTCATAGTGGGTTTTTTTGTCAATTGAAGCCTTGCACATGCCCAAAGATGATGATGATGATGATGATGATTGTGGATATCACATACTAATAGTAAAAAAGCATTTAAATTGAGTGATATGTGTGCTGCTGAACTTTGTGGATGTAGCAGATATATCTCTCAGATAACTTACAAAACAGTCAGAAAAGAGGCAGAAGATTTTCAGCAATTTTTTCCAGCTGTTTTCTATGACGAAAGAAGATCATCGCTCTCTCTCCATGACCTTGTCTCTGCAGCTGCACTGTTTTTTGATGCTTCAGTTTTCCTAATCATTGACATTGTTCTCTCTACTGTGTATGATGCATTTAGAGTGCTGGTAAGACTTCACAAAACGACTAGTCATTACTAATGTGGGGATGTTAAACACAAAGGAGACAAACCTGGATGGTAGCATGAATTTGATATATCCAGTCAAACATGTTCTGTCTCACTTTCTCTAAAT
Organism: Catharus ustulatus; assembly: GCF_009819885.2. Classification (NCBI taxonomy): domain Eukaryota; kingdom Metazoa; phylum Chordata; class Aves; order Passeriformes; family Turdidae; genus Catharus; species Catharus ustulatus. The sequence goes on from NC_046224.1 coordinate 48,005,475, forward strand.
TAAAAATTACAGAATAAAATTTACACCCTCAAGAAGCTGAGGACAAAAATTTAACTTGCCTTAAAACTGTTAAAAGATAGAGGAATGCATATTCAGCACTTCATATGTAATTGCATTTAATTTCCTTTTGGTCAAGTACTATGTTTTGTTTACAAAATATCCAAAAGTTTCCACAGGGGTTTACTTGTTTGTTTATTTGTTTGTTTTTAATAGCTGCCTAAAATGCCTCATCACCCTTCCCTGCTGTGAGATATATTCACTATCCAGGTGATAGTTAATTCTCAGGGAGAATAAGATACGAAATTCCCTGGGACCATTGTCGCACTTTGGAAGGCACATCATATCCAATTGGTCTTAAAAGGAAATAGGTTTGTATAACTAGTTCAGATATTTTTGAGGAAGTTACTTTTCTCTGAAATTGTTGGATTGCAGGGGAAAAAAGACATATTGAGGGAAAAAATTGATTTTGACAAGAATTCCTCTGATTCAGGGTGGATTTTCTGATCTAGTACGTGAAACCTACTTTGTGATGAGAGATACCATTCATCCTGATTTGTGAAAAGTCCTCAATATTTACCAGAGATCCAGTAAAGATTTTGACCTGAGGCAGTCCAAAGGCAAGATAAAGAGTCTAATAATAAGGCAATAAACACTTGTGCTATCAAAAGCTATCTTCCCAAAACAAAATTTCAATCTGTTGGGAAGCCAGAAAAAAAAAAAAAAAATTCTTCACGTTTTTCATTAAATGAGGATCTCATTTTCTTGCATTGTCTAGATATAAGCACAGAATATCTTGTCAGAAGCCTTCAGCGCAGGGACAAAATGCTGAGTTGTCTTTACACATGGATACTGAAAAGTGGAACTCTTCCCCAGGGAGTTTCCCAGGTGGAAAAAAGTGAAGCAAAAATCCCCACAAAAAACCTGACTGCCACTTTAGTAGCGTAAGTGTAGGATAGGCAACCTCTCCAAGCACTTCTTCCAAGAACTTCCAAGTTGTTCTGTCTTCCCTACCACCAGGTTTTTTGCTTTTGTGATTTGTGAAGTCATATTGCTACCATTTTTCATGATTGAAGAATTACCCTCACTAGGTTTGCTCCCTTCATATCTGACACTCTATTAGGTCTCCGACAAGATGTCAAATAAGTAGTTTGCATAATGAAGGCTTCAGGCTGTAGCTTGCAGAATCACAGAATGGGTCAGGCTGGAAGAGATCACAGTGGGTCATCTGGTCCAACCTTCCTGCTCAAGCAGGGTCACAGCAGAGCACATGGCACAGAATTGTGTCCAGACAGCTCTTGGATATCTCCAGGAGGGAGACTCCACAGCCTCTCTGGACAATCTGGGGAGGTTCACAATCATTTGTAATCACAGTCAAGTTAAGGATAGAAAATATTGTACTGAAGGTGATGTCTAAAACCTCATAAGAATTGCAATGTCTTAGTTTAAGGTTAAGAAAGAAATTTAACACCATTTAGAATCACAGTGCATTATAATTTCCTTTAAATAGAGGTTCTCAAATACCTAGTAAACTTTTTTCTTAATGTTATATGGTAGGTTATAAATTTATTATTACACAATAGTTAAATATTTTTTTTATTTAAACAGTAGGGTTGTTTTCTGAATTAAAGACCTGTCTGCGTTCATGCATGACAAGCACAGTTAAAACAGAAAGCATATATATGAGCAAGAAACTACTGGGTGGAGAAGGCAATTTGCTCTCTTACTCGACTAGCTTGTGGTAAGGCTCTAAGGGCCTTAGAGGATTGGTCTAGACCTGTCACCCCTTCATTATGAAGCGTAAGTTTCCTTTCTTGCTCATTTGCAGTTTCTACTAATTTTTAAGCTGTAGAAATGGTAGAGGAGCATGTATTCCACCTTCCAACATCATAAGACGTAAACTCTAAATCAGAATCCTGCATCTTTAATTCACTGCTTACAGGTCTGAAAGCTCTTTTGCCTGGAGTCATGCTGCTGTTGCTATCCTCCCCTGAGGCACTTGAGAGCATTTCTGTACCCCCAGCACTTCCTTGAACATTGAATTGAATGTCCATCTGCAGATTTCCTCTCCTGCACTGACGTTATTAGCCATTAGGTCTTCAAGTCAGGTTGTGATACTCATGTTCCAAGAAAAGGTCATCATAGGAGAAGAACCTGCTCCCACTGTTTTTTGCAGCAGCTTCTGAGCTAAAAAGTGTTTCTCTGGGAGAACTGTAAGACACTTGTACATCCTTTAAGAGCACATGAGAAAATCCAGGCATCTTTGCGAAGTGCATGAAGTGCTTATTACTCTTTTGCTTATTTCCCCAGGGGCCCATTTTGTACTTGGGGATTTTTTAGATGGCATTTTCTCCCTCGTTGCCAAAACACACTTTTTATTCCTTATCTCATTTCATGCACAATGAACAGACAGACCTTGGCAAAATGAACATTGTTCCTAACTTCAGATATAGCACAGATACTTGAATACACACACGACTAGCTTTAGCCCTTCTTAAGTGCCTGACTTTGAAAAAATGGAAAGGGACAGTATTTTTTTTAACCATCTACTTTTGCATTTCACATATTTCAGAAATGATGGGAGGGAGAGTACATTCTGTCCTGTGCTACCAGCAACTGGAAAAATTAAAATTGCTGTTGTGTCAGAACCGAACAGAAGCTTGAAATAATTTGTTAGCTTTAGTCAATACGGTGAGAATTTTCATGTCTATATACAAACTTATGAAGCCTGTGGGTTGAAGGAGACTTGGAAGAACTGTGTTCTAATCCTGTCAGCTCCTTGTGTTAACCATGGAAACATGGCTTTCATCCTTCTTCTTCCCACGTGGTGTCTGTTTTGTCAGAATACAGCTTTAGCTGTCTCACAGCAAAGGCATATTTGAACTGGCTCAGAAACTTTTAGTGCTATAGCACTATAGCAAAACAAAGAAATGTAAAAGTGTCGAGGATTGTATCTTCACTTGCTAAATGAAAATTTGGCTTTCATCTTTTCCTTCTTTTTATCAGCATACATTAGCCACTATATTCAAGTAAAATCATGAAGGGGAAATGAAATCAGGGATGTAATCTGTACTTAGTATTTGTCAATAGATTAGTGTAGAAAATTATTTGCAGAATGCAGTTCATGTAACATTGAACATATTTTAGAGAAAATTCTAATGATGATTCAAGGATATTTTATCCCCTAGCCTGTCCTAAACTCTACATTTTAAGTTGTTATTCTGCTATCTTTAAAATCATAGAATCATTGACTATCCAGAATTGGAAGGGACCCATAAAGAATCATCGAGGCCAACTACAGGCCCTGTACAAGACAGTCCCAGGAATCACTCCATGTGCCTGAGAGCATGTCCAAACACTTCTTGAACTCTGTCAGGCTTGGTTCTGTGACCACTGCCCTGAGTAGCCTGTTCCAGTGCCCATCCTCTCTCTGGGTGAAGAGCCTTTATCTAATATTCAACCTAAACCTCTCCTGACACAACTTCATACCATTTCCTTTTTGATTTTTAACAATAAAATCATAAGGTAAAATGTAGATTAGGCTGTTTGTGAGGACTGCTTCATTTTGTTCCTAGTCATAATCACAAGCAATACCAGGCAATATTTTCATTGTTTCTTTATTCCTGTTATACACTTGGTTTTAATCTTTACAGCTTCTGTCTTTGTGAGTTAACTATCAATGAAATTAATGATAAGCAGAAAAAAAAGCAAAAAAAGCATCACTGAAACTAAATGGATGAAACTGAGAAAAGGTGTCTGGTTACAGTGAGGTAACTAAGCAACAGTGAAACATTTTAGGGATGATGACTTCAAGAAAACAGGGAAGATCTGAGCCCAGATTGATCTTTTTACATTGCAAATGCCTACCCAAGGGGCATGGTTATCTTCCAGTTTCTGTAAAGGCCCTTTACATTCAGTCAGTGCAAGGAGACCACCAACATGCCCAGTAACTGTGTCAGTGCCCTGAGACATGGAGAGCTTCTCTGGGTCACCTAACACACACCACGGTGTTCTCAGTACTTCCAGAGGCTGCTTGTTCTCCAGAGTGTGATCAGTGGGAGGCAGTGAAAAAGACCTGCAAAACCATGAAAAAGGAGTCTAACAACCACCTAAGTAATTCAATACTTACCAATTCTGGTATTTCAAAGACCCATTGAAATTGCAAAGAAATTTCAGGACAGGAATTGAGGATTTTTTTGTTGTTGTTTGTTTTCATTTTTGTGGGGTTTTTTTGTTGCTTTTGGTTTTGGGTTTTGTTTTTTTTGTTTTGGCAATTCAACTTGTCATATTAATGAATGCTGGAATTTGTCCTTCTCTTCTCTAAACAAACATTTCAAAAGAGGGAAAAGAGACTGCAGAAGGTCTTTAATGACCTTGTGCTAATGGAAGCACTGACATTATTAGTCACCAAACAATAGTTGATGCTCTTCTTCCCTTTTGACTGTTTTCTGTTCTCTATGAACAGGCTTCTTCTGTTTGACTGTGAGGAGTTGTCTGTGATTTCTGACAAATAAATGCAGAGCTGATTAGTGTGAATTTAATTAAAATGAGTGTGTTGATAGCACAGTAGGATAAAGTTTATATAACATTAAGTCACAAAGGTTATGGGGGTTAAGGGTCAAATAAGAAAAGGGAAGCTGGCTCTTTTTTTTTTGCAAAACTACTTCAAATTCTCAGAAGCAAAAACGATAAGTGTATGAATCAGTGATAAAAATTAGTTCTGGATAAACCTTCCACAGAAATAGTCGATGTTCTAAAAATAGGACGAAATCTTCAAAATCTTCACAGCCTAAATTCACCTGCAAACATAGGTTAAAATCTTCAGTCTGACTTCCCTCCTAACTTATTCCTTACCCATAATAGATACTGGTTATCATGAGTAAGTGTTGTTTATTTAGTTCAATTAGTAATTATTCAAGGAAAAGGTGTTCCAAAATCACCCTAGTATTAGACAGGATTGGTTTTTTCACCTTCATTGTGAAAAAAAATAGCAAATAAATGAACAAGCTCAGGTTTATTAGGACATAGTTCTAACAAATAACCTTTCTAACATTCCAAAGCTGTAGATTTGAGGATTACTTACTATGGTTGCTTTTCTGGAAAGAACTCAAAAAAGTTATTCAGGGAGTATTTCAGGTCTGTAAGTATCAGGACAGGTAGAAGAAGAGCTGGATGGATCCACTGTAGTAATGCTGTAGTAGTACTCTCTGCACTTAGAGGACCAAAGGCAACTATTGATCAAGGCTTGAGTTGTCCATCAGAACCATGGACCAAAAGCAACTCAGCTTGAGCACTCTGTTAAATAAAGGAAGATCCTAATGCTGAAGAATTACCCCATCTCAGTGATGGAAAGCACCTGCCTTTCATTAGCTCTGACACTGTATGTCTTCTTCATTTGATCCTCAAGTTAGCACAACATATGCCAGTAATTGATTTGAGGTGCTGTTGGGTAAGTGACCTATTTTTAAACATTTTGAGGGAGGGGGTTATATTATGAATCAATGCTACTTTGGATGTCTTTAAAGTTACCAACAAAAATATGGAAGCTATATATAGGTAGCTGAACTGCCCTCTGATTTAGACAATGACTTGTTACTACTTTGGTCCCAAATTAGAAATACTGAGATCTGGTGGCTTTTCAACTCTGTAAATTCTTGAACAGTGCCTGCCATACAATGCTGAACGGGTGTCATTCCTTCCCCGTGGAACACTACACTTTTGGGTGTTCTGACTTCCTGGAAAGGAGACTGGGGGCAACACACTGTGCAGAAGGGAGGGCTCAATGCTCCAGAGAGAGATGTCATGTGGAGCAAAGGGTCAAAATACTTTGTTGTGAGATTAAGTTTTGGAATATTCTAACCTGTTGGAGTCAGTGAGTAATTAATTGAGGCTCTGTCAGAAATGCGCTAGTAACACAACAACAATCATGTGGTGTTAAATCCACATTGCTAAACACTCCTCTCAGTAGCTGCTTAAAATACAGTGAACCTAATCCATCCTGTTTCAATACTTTCCTCAACTCTTAACATCATTATGATCAATTGGTTCCCATTGAGGGTTTGCACCTCCTCTGCCATATCTAACAGGCAGAACTATTATTGAATCATCTGGATCATTAGCTAAAACAAAATCTTTCTCTTTGGCTGCCTTATGTCTCAATGCTACCCAATCTACTAAAGCATTCTGTGGAGCTAAACTTCTCTCCCCTGAATCTGCTGGCTTTGATACTACTGTCTCAGCCCTCCTTGAATCAACAAAATCATTTCTTCCCCTGGCATTCCCTACAGCCCACTGACTTGTCCCCTGCCCCTGGTTTTTAACCACTCTGCTCTGTCTTGAACTGGACTTCTGGAGCCTATTCTAAAAACAATAGTATGTTTTCAACCTTCATTAGAACTAGCTCTTCTGCTTTGATATCTGGGACCTTTTACTTACTAAAACACTGCAGCTCTCACTGAAACTTACTGACTAACTTACTAGCTTTCTTTTTACTTATTTATTTATCCTAAAACTCAAACCTACATCTAAACTTATACTCATACTTAAACTCCCATTCTATGTGTGGGTGGCTTAACACATTTCAATCCATTCAAAGGTTTAAACTCAATTCCTGCACTCTGGCTTCTGCCTGGAGGATTCAGGCAGGTCCTTGACTCACTGACTCCAACATAACCGACCCTTGAAGGACAATAGGACAGATGAGAAGCCCTAGTGCAGAGGACGTGAGGTTGAGATGCACAGGCTGCTCTGTGTTATGATTTTCCTCCTCAGCTCTTTCTAAGACCTCTGTAGTATGGATTCAAGGGCCTTATATTTTCTCATCATGGTATCCTGTAGCAGCCAGCACTCCTTAGACACAGTCCCTCCTGGTGTGCCAAAAGTTTGGAAGACAAATATTTAGTAAGGAAGAACAAAATAAGTGTACATCCCAGAAAGATTTATTTACCGATTAAACCAGAAATATTTCATAATGAAAAAGTACAGCAAAACCATAAAAATAGCATGAGTGTTTAAAAAGTAGTTAGAAGTAAAATTTGAGGTGTCAATACCAATCTCAGTCCTTCCCTGGAATGCTTCTTGTTTTCACAGCGTTGCAGGTTAGGAAGAATCTTTCTTAGCAATATATATGAGCATGTTCAGCTGTTTAGGCTTCTTGTATCTCTTTCTTTGGTGTGATTATTGACCTTTGTCAGGCATAGGCATAAAAAAGCAGTCACTTGTGCTTAATACATCACTGTACAAAAGTACTTGATTACAAGGAACATGTAGTTTCTCAAATAAAGGAACAGATACTATGCAAGACCCTGTTATTAATCCTCAGGACTGAGGAAGTCTAGTTTTAAATGCAGTGTACTAAAATAAAATTATATAAAAGAAATATTTCATTTTCTTCCTCTCAGTTGTCAGAAGAGGTTTCTCTATTAGTGAAAGTACCTTATGACCAAAGGATCAGTCTGCTTCATTAGCTATCCAAGTGTTGGAACAGAACTAATAATTTCATTTTTATGGGCTACTCTGACTATGATAAGGAATGCTTATCAAGAACTTTGTATCTGTCTTTATTGAAAGAACTGTCAAAAGCACAACATGGTGTCAGGCTGAGTGGCTGAGCGGCTTGTCATCATCCAGCAATTCTGCCACAGACCTGTGGATGAAAAAGTGGTGAGATACAGTTCAGAAGTGTGTTGTCTCTGCTCCTGATTAAGGAAGGATAAACCAAAGGAATGCAATGGGTATTTATTTAATCCTCAGCTTCAGTATCATGAAAATGGATTTGTGCACTTGCTTTTCCTTTGGTCAGTTTTAGCTATGAAAAGTGGAGAAGCAAGAGATCCGTCATCATTTGTCATACAACTGTAATTTGGCCAGTCAAAGGAACAAATATACAACAGCCTGTCACATAATTAGGCTCTTTTGTGATTAGGAAGCAGAGACTGGAAAAAACAAGAGAAGTCTTATGTATATCTGAAAGAAGAGAAGGATCTTGTATTCATCTTCCATTCAGGATTAATTAAGCATATTTTGATCCCTTGAAAGGTCTTTTCTGAAGCTGTCCTGCATCTCTGTGACTTCAGATAAAATGTCTGTCAAATGAAGTGTTAAAATACCTGAAGAGAAAGTAATGAGCAGCACAGCCAGCTGATCTCTGGGAGTCATTGTTGTGGTGATTATTTTAGGATCCTCTCATTCACAGGCTGTCTACACAGCTGAGCTGTATATCACAGTGCCTTCCCAGCACTATGAGACTGACCATTCTGTTGGGATAAAAGCTCAGTTGGGTACAGTAATACAGACAGAGTGAAAACTGTCTAACTGGAGGCATAAAATTAAGTCCTAGAAAGAAGTGTAGATAAAGAGTGCTAGTAGAAAGCAAAGAGGGTTTTCATTCAGTTCCTGACTAATTTAACTTCAACTAAAAATGGTGTTTAAAAACAGCAGAAAAGAGTTTAATAGTCTGAACAATTAATGGAATTTGCAAGGTCCAGTCTAAAATCATTGGCTTGCTGTGCATTTCTATAGGCAGAACCTGATCTGACTTATTTTCATGCTCTCAGCTTTCTAATTAGATGATCACATGCCTTGAGTAAAAGGGGTGGAGAACAGGGAAAGCAGAAAGGAGGAATGTTTTTAAGAGAATCCTGCTTTTAGAATTGTTCCCAATCCCTCTTAGTAAACTTGTGCTGTGATGTGCTAATTCCCATGCACCAGTATGCAGAGGTAAAAACCCCCAGCTAAAGCAGATGCATTTCAGTGCTCATGCTCAAAGCATCTGTTGTCTGTGGTGTCCCATGTACACAATCTTCTAAGTGAAACTTTCTTGCCCAAATCAAAGAGAGATTAGGATCAGAGGCACAGCCACTCTAACAATCTTCTAAAATAGGTTGTGGACTAATCTTACTGAGTTTCCTGGTGAGATAAATGCAGTGTGGACATGGGGTTTGGGTATCCTAGAGGTCTTCTTTGACCAATTTTTGGGACCTTTGAGCACTTCCTGTCTCCTAACACTTTGTGTGTTCTCCAGTCAAGTTCTGGCCATGGCTGAAGAAGACTCCAAACCATAAATTTTTTCTTCCTTCTTCCCATCTCAGGAAAACTGGCCACATAAGCTTAAAAGACCTCACGGTACCTTTCTTACCCCGGGACTAAGAGGAAATTCAGTGTTTTGTGTATGCATGGGGGATGGAAGACCCTCTCAGTTTATACCAGTCTCAACCTCATGTTGCTCCTGTTTTGTTCCCCACAGCCTATGAGTCAGTCTTTTCTATCTGTCACTCTGGATCATCTTTTGCAACAGCAAACTGAAACTTCTCTTTGTGCACCATGGCTTAGAAACATTTCTTTTCTTCAAAACCTTTTCCCTCCTAGGGACCACTGTTCCTGTTGTTCCTATTTCTATATTTTAAAGACCTTTGTTCATCTAGTTAGTTTGCTGAATAACCACAGTCTCTATTGTGTAGATTGTCTTCCTAAAGTTTAAAGAGGATAGAGAAAAAAGCATTTCATTAGCAGCTCAATTCCTAGTTATAGAAGTAACTGAAAAAGGCATATGCGAAAAAACCACCTTGTAACGGGAAAAGATGTTGATATAGGTCATGTACAGAAGTACAAATGTTAAGAACTTGAATGAAATCCTATAATGAGATTATATTATTTTGCTCTACATGAAATCAAACTTGGCCCTGAAAAGGGGAAATTGAGGTAGACTAAAATCACTGGCAATGTAAACTTGGAAATATTGTGCAGCAAAATACGTGGAGAAATATCAGCTAAGATTTGACAGCATCTCATTTACTATTCACTTCTGCTGGAATCTGCTGCATCTCTTCTTCATTCTGCATATGGCAGGGTCTTGCTGACACGTAAAATATGGCAGGTTCTTTTTATTGAAATTCTTCTTATTTAAATTGAGACCTTAAATCAATTATGTATGTAAATATTTTATGAAAATATGTTTCTGCCAACAAAATTCCATCTGGAATGAACCTCTGGGGAGGAACCAAGCAACCTGATTCAGTTCTTATATTTTTTTTCCCTTCTGCACTGCATTGGACCCCTGGAGGTATCTTCCCATAAAAAGGCTGTTGTTTTCCCTATTTATTTCTTTGTAACTTAAATGCTGAGCACAAGCAGCTGATGTCCCTGCTTATCTTGCCATCCCAGACCACTCTCTTTTTTTTCTACTATATATTATCCAGTTAGCAGTTGTTATAACAGAGACCCTTGGGCCCGAATTTGGTTGGTGCTTAAAAGAAATTTCCTGTTGCAAGGATAAATTAAGCATAAAGTTTTGAATTTCAGCATGTACTTAGGCTCTTGGTTTACAAAAGACCACAAAGACTATTCACAATGGCAATAAAAATTGATAAAGTATAGATTCAAGAATGTAGTAAAGATAAAATTCCTCCAAGAAGACCCCAAAATTCTTCTCAAAATCTCAAAAAAATTCCCCCTAAAAAAGCCTAAAAATCCACCACAATGGACCCAAAATCCCCCAAAATGGCCTCAAAAATGGACCCAAAATCCCACCCAAATCTCCCTAAAATTCTCACAAAAAGTTTCCAAAGTCTCTTCCAAATCCCCCAATAATGGCCCCAAATCACCCTCAAGTTTCCCAAAGAAAGGCCCAAAATTCTCCCAAAGTCAGCCCCCAAATGGCCCAAAAATCAACACTAAAATGGCTTCAAATTCAATTGGAAAATGCCCCAAAATTGCCCAAAAAAGATCCTCCCCAAATCCCCCTAAAATTCCACCCAAAATGCCCCTTAAATCCTGCAATAATCGTCCCAAATTCCCTTAAATGTCCCCAAAATCCCCCCAAAAATGGCCTCAAAAATTCCCAAAATTCCCCCAAAAAAAGCCACAAAATCCTGTCAAAAATGTGCCTAAATTCCCCCACTGAACCCCCAAAATGGCCCCAAAATCCCCTCAAATCACCCTAAAATTCCCCCCAAAAAGGTCCCAAATATCTCCCCAAATACCCTAAAAATGGCCCCAAAGTCCTCTCAAAATGGCCTGAAAACAGCTGCAAATCGCCCTAAAATTTCTCCAAGAAAGCCCCAAAATTCTCCCCCAAATCCTCCCAAAATCCCCCCGAAAAAAAGTCCAATGGTTCAGTGAGGCAGTAAGTGAGACTCTTATTTAGGACAAGAACTAAGAACATAGGTTTACCTCAAAGACCTGTACATTAATTATGTGCCAAATAAACTTAAACCCCATTTTAGAATTCTAAAATCAAAGAATTTTTGATGTCTTTTGCCTCTGATTATATCACTCTTCACCATTTTATCTTCATTAAATTGCTTTTTGTTTTAATTTGTCATAAAAATTTGAAATTGCTTCTTTTCCTTGCAATGAATTTTACTTAGTTTTGATATTTGCTTTTCTGTTTCCCATTCATGTGCCTTGTGGTTCTTATTCCAGTGCAAAAACAAAATTTAACTGATATTTTCATTTCTGTTTTCTAGTTCAGAGAAAATGTCTCATGATTTTGATTATGTGTTGTCATGATGAAATTGCATGTCATAAACTGCTGGTGCAGTAATGCACAGACCAATCTGACTTTGTAGTCACCTAACGCATAATCCTGGTTGTTCAAATTCTCTTCCTGAAGAGAAGCTCACTGAAGAAATCCCTATCTCAAGCCTAAAAGCACAATTGCCTCCATGCTGCAGGTTTTTTCCTTGCAGGACTGCTCCACAGGCACAGTCTGCACCTGCAGCACCACATCACCCGCATTCATCCTGCCTGGCAGAGAATGAGATGGGGTCCAAAGTATGCCAGGCAGCTCCGTGGAAGGGAATCTGGGCTACACAAAAAGGATGCTTTCACACTCAAGAAGTAACATGTTAAGGGTCTTGCTGAAATTTTTTAAGCTATGGTTTCTCAAAAATTTTAGAAGGCAAGGTGAGTTTTCCCTTTCTTGCTCCTTTTTTACTTGTCCTTATGAGTCTAAACTACACTTACTATAGCTCTTAGGGAGCTAAAAGTGCTTTTTTGAATTTCATACATGAAGAATACGAGATAAAAGTACAAAGAATATTTTTAAATATTTTAAACACTGGGGCAGTTTGTGTGTAATAAAGAAAGAGTATTAATTATTTCAGAAGATAGTAATTTTAAAGCTACATGTCTTTTTAAAAGCAGGTTAGAGCAGTGTGTTGCATAAGTGACAGGCACCAGATGGCTCCACCTCCCTAGAAATTAGACTTTTGTCTATTTGAGCAGGAAGAAAGGTGGGCTTTCAGAGAGGGACAACGGTCAAACCCTGCCTTGAAATTAGGGTGGAATAGACTTGTAATATTGATTATGTCAGTTCACGCTTTGTTATATATGCTTCCAATCATAGCTAGGGCAGGGGATGTAAAAAAATGAAATTATGAGAAGAATGTAAATTGATGGTCAGACAAGATAAGAAATTCAGTAACAGGTCAGAAACTACAGAAATATGGAAATCCCTGGTTTAAAAGCCAGATTCAACCTACTCGACCTATTATCTTCCTTGACATATAGAGTCTCCCAAAATTAGTGTTTCATCATTATTTCTTAAATTTAGCTTTTGTGCATCTGAAGATCTCTTCTGAGCACTAAGTACTTTTATTCAATTGTATTTACTCCCAAGAAAAATGATCCAGAATATGAAAAAAAAGTAAAAAGGTATATTATTATCTTGATGGTATAACAAAAGACCAGCTTTTTAATATGTTCTTGTGTTAGGGCTGAACCAAACATTTGTTTATGCGCCTTATAGCTATTCTGTTTGTTTCTTCTCATAATGCAAATGGAGGACAGAGCACATCATTGCAGAACATTTTGTTGTCTTTGTGCTGTATTCAGTGGTATTGTTACACAGAGATACTGAAGATCTAGGGAAGTACATCAAGGCAATAGACTTGATAAAAGTACATGAAAGGAATAAAGAGCCCCGAGGAAACACTCTAATCTGCAAATACAAGAATGCTCCTTGGCTGAAATCTGAGTAGAATTATAAAAGACATTTATAAAAGAACAGATTGAGTACAATTTGAGTGTGAATATTTCACAGGTGGTGAACCTCTTATGACAAGTTGGCACCTTTTGATTTTTAAGTACTAACCACTTGCATAGGAATGCTATTATGTGTCTTATTAAAAGTTTCCTAGGGCACAACTCATCCAAAGCTAAGTAGTTAGTTCTTCAGAGAAGAGTAGGGGAGAGAAAGCATCCTCATATTAGAGAGATCCAAGCAAAAGAAAAAAAAAAGGCAATTAAAAAGAAACAAGATATATCAACTGGACCATTAAATTGAGTCATTTTGTATTCACTTAATTGAATCAGCTGGCAGTTCTCCTAAAATGCCCTTGCTCACGATTATCCAGGGAGCTTACTTGCAAAGTAAGTTATGGTCTCAAGGACAGTGGCTGGGAAATGGAATTAAATGGCTCAACCCCACAGCTAGCTGCCACTGCTTGTTGCGCAGGAAGTCCTTCATACTCAGTCAGTGAAAGCAAAAATCAAAATGATTGCTGAAGTAATCTGCCTGCCTATGACAGTTTCCACATATATGTATATGAATGGGATGCTTGCCCCCTCATTTAGGGCAAGTAATAAATCTAGAACAAAAGTTGTGTTCAAAGATATTCCACAGGAAATTGCACATTTCTGAGCTGGCTAGTTGATGTAATACAGTTGCATGTACAATGTACAAATTATTTAGAAATGTTGGCTGCTTCAATAATATTGCTTTTTCATGAGCTGTCAAGACTGTACAGGGGTTGCATCTGCTCCCAGCTTGGCTCCCATTCCTGCTACCCTGGCAATTTCTTTGTTATTCCCGGCAGTTGGGCTTCTCTTGCCCTGGCAGTGCTTTGCCAGCAAGTTGAATTTACTATTGATCTTACCATGCTAAGCATTGTGCTAGCTTAAAGTCTGCAGCAGAATTTCTATTGCTAGAATGAATACTCAAGGCACAAATAAAAGGATTCATTTTTAAATCTGAGACTGGGATATACATATCAATTCATAGAAAGAAATTCTAGTGGTTTTAAATCACACAATTGTGTATCAGGATTACAGTAAATTCACGAATACAAGCCGCACTGAGTATAAGCCGCATCTCTGGGTGTTGGCAAACATTTCGGTTTTTGTCCATAGATAAGCCGCACCCGAATATAAGCCGCTTTGTCGTTCGCAGCGAGGACCCGCGTGCAATTAGTAACAGAACCGCGGGAAGGCGGGGTTTACTGGCTGAGCTAAGGCTGTGCAGGCTCGGCCCGCTAGGGGCCGCTGACGGGGCCAGGTGGCCCAGCCCAGTGCTGCAGCTCGGGGCCGGCCGCCGCTGCCACTGGGCTCAGTCACCCCGGGTCGGCGCTGCCCTGCGGTGGCAGGCAGGGACGGAGCTTCCCCTGCTCCTACGGCAGCGGCGGCGGGCGGGGACGGAGCTTTCCCTGCTCCTACGGCAGCGGCGGCGGGCAGGGACGGAGTTTCCCCGCTCCTGCCGCGGCGGCGGCGGGCAGGGACAAAGCACCCCGTCGGCTCCCCGAGCCGCAGCAATGGCTTGCGCGGGGCTCCTGTCGGCTCCCCGAGCCGCAGCAATGGCGGCGCGCGCTTCCCCCCCCCTCCCCGAGCCGCAGCAATGGCGGCGCGGGCTTCCACCCCCCTCCCCAGGCCGCGGCAATGGCGGCGCCGGGCCCCCCCCGTCTCTCCCCTGGGCTGTGGCAGAGGAGGAAAGAGAGCTCTCCCGCCTCTCTCCCCGCCCCCCGTGCTGCCTACAGGCAGCCAGGCTCCACCCGCGGTGCAACAGAGTAGCGATTTGTAACAATCGCAAAATGCCGACTTTGCAGCTGCTCGGCTCAGCACTCTGGCTGGCACTTCTGAGGTTGTATTAGCCACTCCTGATTATTAGCCGCATTTCCGGATTAGGAGCAAAATCTTAGTCAAATTGGTGCTGCTTGTATTCGTGAAATTACTGTATATATTGTATATATTGTTCACTTTTTTTTTTTTTTTTTTTTTTTGCTGAGGGTGAGTGGGATTGAGGTGGGGGAATTACTGATGTACAGTTAAAGTCAGGAAATTAATTATATTTTCTTTCAAAATAGACATAACAATGCAAATCTATTTTTCTTCTGCAGGCTACCTGGAAACACCAGAGCTTTTGTTTACTTCCTCTTTACAAACACTTTTGACTATGATCTTATATATAAGGTTTAAAGAGCATAAAAAATAGGTCTGTATTCTTTAATACTGATGTCAGAACCTGAAATAATAAATAAATTATCATAATTTTGGCAGGAACTTTCAAGACAAGGTCTCCCAACCTACCTGCCTGTATAAAACTACCTCTGAGTTTAAAGGGAATTTGGGGCTGACTGACAGAAGGACTCACCCAGTGTTCCAACAGGTCAAGCTCAGATCCATTATCCTCTTTCTCTGTTGGCTTTTAATGCTGTCTCTTCTGTATGTGACCTGAAGAAGGACACATGCTCCTGCTAATGTTTCAAGCACCCACAACTCTTTCAGTCCTTTAATAAAAGTTATTTTTGCCCTTCAAAGGTAATCTTAGGGATTTTTCTAGACTGTCGTGCTCAGAACAGGACCATCTTCAAACTCTCTGTTGCTCATACAACACAGATGCACTCACTCCTTGTATAAACAGGACTGCAAGTCTTCAGAAATCTGCTGAAAACACCTGGCAGATTCCAATCAACCTCAGTGAACTTTGTGATGTGTATGAGTAATTTCAATTTCTTATATTTAAAATACATAATAGATATAGAGTTGACTCTCATACAGGCATCTGGTGACAGGGTTGTGAGTGTGTTCTATAATTCAGTGGTATATTTCCTAATACAGGAAGGAAACCTGGGAAGATGGCTGAAAAAGATGTAAACCAGTATATAGCACAAAATTAATATAAATTGCGTTCCCCAGAAGAGTATGTGAATAGGCAGATGCTGTAGAGGGCAACACCATTGAACTGCTTATTACAGAATAAATGATAGCATCAAAAAGTAATACAGCTCAACGATACAGGTCATTGACTTAGACATCTCTGCAGGGAATGATTAAAGTGGCATTTAGCCCTACTAGTTGACTCTCTAGGGTGCTGAAAAACATCACATCAATACAAATCTGCTTAGCTGCTCACAGAAAGAATGACATCATGGAAACATAAATAAGCCACTGACTCCCAGCCTGAGGAATAACAGCAGCATTTTGGATTTCGGGAAATAATGAATAGCACAGTGGAAGACAAAACAAATGAGCTAATCAGACCACCTCCGAATTACATTGCATTCAGATGTGCTCTCTTGCCAGTGGATCAAGGCACTGGAGTCTCATTCTTATGCATGGCTGAGGAAGCAAAACTGCTGCTACTCAAAACATCAATTTTGAAAAAGTCACATATAAAAAAATAATATAAGCGATAACACAGGAAATGCTGGAATGGTCTCTATAGTTATCTCATTTGCAGCAGGGAGCATTGTTAGGGCTTGTTTTTCCAGTAGATACATAAGCAGTGTATGCTGTATTTAATGGAACATTGTTTCTGCTGCAGCAGGAAAAGCTGCACTATAATTATCAATAATTCCGAATGGACTGTATGTCATCAGGCAAAGGCAAGATCTAAGACACCACTCAGATACTGTAGGATACCATTTCCAGTAACAAGATTCCATGGGACTGGGAACTAGATTAAACCTCTGGCCTCATCAGCTCGTTTTGTAGGTGGGTTTTAGACTAAGAAACACATAACTCTTTTTAAATGTTACAAATCTAAAATAGAAAAGTTCAATGGAGTATGTTCTTTAATAAAATCAAAATATTTTATTTTTCTTTGTTATCCCTGTGGGGAGAAAAAAACCCCTTGAAACCAAAACTGTATTTTCTTGCTTTAAAGTCTGACTTACTTAAAGGATACTATTGGCTTCTATCATGTAATAGAACTATATTTTCATAGAAGCATGGAGTGAAATCCTATGGGTCTTACAAACCAGATACATGTATATTCAACTATGCAACTGAAATGTCCATAAGAAATCAGACACCATTTTTATATCTGTGGAGAGAAGATACTTTGAAAATCACTTCAGGCAGACATTTTTTTCCAGGAAACATCCAAAGACTGGCTTATCCCTTTCCTGTGGAATGAGAAAATTGAATGGTGCTGAAATTTTAATTTTTTATGATACAGTTAAAAACGCAAATAATTATGTCTTTTGGTAATGTAGTGAGATAATTTTTCCAATAAGTATATATTGCTTTTGCAATTTCTCTAATGGTATAGGGCAAAAATAGTAGCCAGCTGGCAAGTAACAAATAACACTACCAAGTCATGGCAGTTTTGGAATATAAGATGAGCAGTAAGCAAGAGTTAAAAATAGGGAGTATGAGTTATAAACTATGAGGCAGGAATTATATCTTCTTGAACATAAAACTTTTTGCTGCCATTGCAATTTAATTAAGATGTGAAAATGCAAATTCTTCTACACTTGAATAATATCAGATTAGAGGCATGACATCTATACATAGGTTTGTTCAGTACTGATATTGTAATTCTGCAGTGGGTTAAGTTTAAAGAAAAAAAGGAAACCTAATTATTGCAATAAATGTTTCTAGATATTTTGAAGGAATTAGCACCCTTAGGATGAGATGAGGAAAAAAACTTACTTCTACAGAGAAGTCCTCTTTATGCACAGAACTCCTATTCACTAAAATCACTAATGAAAATTCACTACTCCAGGGATGTTCTATTTAATCTGTCTTGTGTAAGGTTTCAGTGTGAAAATAAAAAATATGCAATGATCCTACTGCCTATGTGGTATAGCTGGTACTTCATAAGAAAATTCTGAACACCTTTTAAAAATTTATGATCCAGACTCCCCCACATGATCAGGAAAGTCATGTCAAAAGTGATGGGGAAAAAAGCACTTTGGTATAATTGAGTTTGTTTGATTGATTGATTGATTATGAAATGTTACATTTACTGTGTAAATTCTCTTTATTAGTACAACAAACTTTTGTGGAAATTATGAGTACTTACAAAACACAATTGCTTCCTGCAGGATAAATGCTGTGTTTATTTATCCTCACAGACAAAGTGTGGTTCTTTGTGACATAACTGTATGGCTATCATTGTCTCAGTTCTTGTGTGTGAGGCTGCTGTTCTTCTGGTTGTAGGCAGGAAAACAGTCATAGGTGCCAGCTTTTTGATTTGAGTCTTAGAGATACCTCTTCTACTCTACTAAATTCTGGAGTTGTTCTTAGGGAAAATGAATGCATTTCAACTAGATGGGGGATATAAAAAAGCAGAAAACACCTTCTCCACATGTATATCCATGGGAAATTAAAGCTTTTGCCTGAATAGGTAGGTGGGGAGAACAAGAGAAAATTCTACTGAACTGTATGTGTACAACCTGAGAGAGGTCAGAAACGAGGATAGGGATGAAGCATACCAGATATGTTGTTTTTTTGATCAGATAGATTAAGAAGTGTTGCCTTACTCAACCTGACCTTTTGCAGTGCAGCCTCCTTCTGAAGTGCAGTGCACTGTTGGCTGTAAGTTCAATCCATAAGCCTTTAGGGGTAATGAGCAACTATTTCCACAATTTACTGCTGTCAGTCCCAGCAAGCATGCAGGACAGCTGTAGTCTGTAAAGCATCACCTTCAGTTGTAGTGGAGGGGTGATGCTTAGCTCGCTGATTGCCACTGAGGTGGCAGACAAATGAGTCCATGACAAAAATGCATCGCATTTCATTGTTCTTTCATTTGCCTATTCAAAGGATTCAGTCATGCTGCAGTAAGATCAATGCTTGATTCTAATGACTTCTGTATAAGGGGATGTTTTGATTAAGTCTGCCCTATACCTTTTGTCCAGAATATTTAGTCTAATAAAAAAAGTTAATTGGTCTAAGTAAAACAAGTTATTTGGAATAAGCTTTACTTGAACCCTGTGGACCCTGGATATATTTCCTCTCTGTGAAGGTAAGGTTTGAGTACATCAGAGGAAGCTGAAGCCTCTTTGCTACCAACACTTGTGCATTTGTTTGCCTGGTTTTCATTATTTTTTTTAATTTTGCAGTTGGAATGAGAATATTTTCTGTGATTTATAGTGAATCAGCTCATATTGACTGACAGGCACATAAACCTAATTTTTATTCAGCTAGTATGCTGATTGAGCAAAATTTGTAGCTACAAGAGCTAGAAGAAAGCATTATTTGTGAAAAGTCATATATGAAGTATTGGGTTTCAATCAGACTCAGCTAGTGTAAGTCTAGATGATGTTTCCCATATCTATCCACCTGACTCCTGAGCTTCCTATCTGCCAGACTTTATTGAAGCACCAGTTTACCGCATTCCTCAGCCCCATCACTTTTCATTACATATTTTCATCTATTTTCCTCGATTGCAATGAAGGTAAGTTTTAATTAGTATTAAAATACAATTCCTTTCCCAAACAAACCATATAATTGAAAGCATAATACTTAATTTACTTGAAAAGCTACCTAATGGGCAGAACTGATTGTCAAAAAAATTACAATATAGGAAGTGATATTTTTTACCTCAAACTTACCAACAAAATATTCTAGACAAAGAGAAGGCAGAAGAGAAGAACAGCAAAATGGACTTTTCAGAGAGTAGATTTAAAGTGCTATTCCAAGCTAATTTTCATTGCATAAGTTTCTTATCTGGCAAAGGATTGTGCATCATCTTAATTTTAAATACAAGTAAATCTTTTGGTGCTCTCGGCATTGAGTTTAAGCAGAAGACTTAATAGAGTTGTTTAGAATATAGTTCAGTGCTGTTCAAAGTATGTATTTAAGAAACTGAAGGATATTTTTAGGATCTATAAGCCTTTTATGGGTAAATATGCACTACCTAATACAGCTTTACTGAATTTTAATATGCGTAACTGAATAACACCTAGCCTTTGAAAATTCATTAAAATGGTAAGAAATTTGAATAGTAATTGTAATTTGACATTAGTTCTGTCTCTGTATCCTTATCAAGTACTTTATTCTCTCCTTCTCTGTACTGTTCTCCCAAGCAGGTAGAACTTATGCTCTCTGAGCAGCAGAAGTATTAGTTTCTGATTTGACCGACACACTCTCTGGTGTTTATCACAAACATATCTCATTGAGGATCGCATAATTAATTCCAGCCAGGGAAATTACAGGTTGATCTCTGATCTCTATTTCACATTAGTGAAGCATAACACTTTCATATAAAAAGTCAGAAGTCTTCAGGCTTTTTTTCTACCATTATAGAGATTATAGCCTACCCTCAAAAAGGCAATCACTGTAAAGAAATACAGAAATTCACCAGAGCATGCACATGGTTTGAGAAAATACTTATAGAACGGAAAAACTGTGAACAGATTTTTTTACATCTGTGTTTATATCAAAATGCTGTAAATAAATGCAGGATACATTAATTCAAATATGCCAGTTTGGCAGCCTGCAGCATTTAGAGCACTAGTTTTAAATCAAGTTTAGCTGACATTGCATGGATTCAGTCACTGCAGAAAGTTGTCAGAAGAGGAGGGCAATTAAAGAGATTTATAGATCTGATTTCCAGTCAGGTCAAGTGGTAAGATAAAGAAGGGTCAACTTTCCTAAACTGTTTTCTAAACACTAGGCTAGGAAATGCTGAGTTAATCCTTCTGCCGGCATTGGGAATCTTGGATGTAAAGATCAGAAATTATTGTTTCAAAGTGGAATAAAGAGCCTCTCTGATGTCAGTGCAAAGAATTCATGTTCCTCCTGACTCAGTGTCATGACAGTGTTTTAAGAAACAAGTGCATCAAGTTTGCCTATGCGGGAAGACAATATATATTGGTTCTACCTCTGCATTTTGTGGCTACTCTCATGTAGCAGTGCATGGAAAGGGCTGACAAGAACTGGCTTTTTGTCTGTGAGATGGTTGTGCCCTACTGCAGTGGCCTGGTGGGTGCAGCAAGTTTGGGCCAGGTTCCTGTATTCATTTTGCTATCTGTGCAGATACACACGGGTTAGCTGCTGCAGGTTTACATCTATCTTGGATATGTCTTCATTCAGTGGTGGTCACAGTGACTGGAATTCATCCTTGACCACATATTGACACCTGCATCTGAGCTAATCACTTGGCACTCCCTTGGTTATTAGTCTCCATTAAAGTCAGTGGAGAAAAATGGGCAGCTTTAGAGACAAATTTATCTTATGCTAAAATAGGCATTGGAGATAGGTGAGATGAATCACATGCTGCGAGTGCCTCTTTGAGTCTGTCAGTTAAAGCAGCCTAGGTGTGAGCATCGACCCTGAAGACTGCTTGAAGCACGTGAAATGAATCTTCCCTCCCAGGCTGTAGAATGAATGTGCTCAGAATGGAAGAGTGCCTCCTGGAATTTTTAAATGGATGCAGGACCCTACTGTGTTTGTATTAAGGGAGTTAGTTTTCCTGTGTGGGAAAAGCACAAAGTTTTCTGTCAGAATGTCTAACCCACAGTGCATCAAACGCACTGACACTAGGATTTAAGAAGTCATAACTAAAGATTAATGTTCTATCGAGGAACAGAGCAGCTGAAGTGACACTGAGTCCCTTAGACCCCTCCAGTCTCATCAGCAGGCATATAAGTGTAAAGAGTTTTGTATGGTCAGGTGTAGGCTGTACAGAGAGAGAAAAGAATGGTTGTGTCAAAGAAGAGAGGATCTTTGGTTTTAACTTCCTAACACACTGTTTTATACCTTTCTCTGAAGAATCTGCTACTTTCTGATGCTGGACAACCATCCCAGACAAGCCTAGGATGAGAGGTTCTTTTAGTCTGATCTTCAGCAGAATAGGACATGTTGCATATTGTCTGAGGAACATTTTCCTAAAAACAATTATGCTCCTTCTGAGCTCTCCACTTCTCACTAGCTAAGAGAGTTAAGATTGCAAAGAAGTAAAGCTTTGCTGTGCCTGTGTAGGCTGAATGTCATGTCACTGCTTCTGCTGGCTGCTGAGGCATTGTTCAGTATGCATTTACCCCGTTTCCTGCTATGTATTCACAGACAAACAAATGAAAGCACTGTTTCAACTAGTTAATCCAGATTCAACCACACAAGAATTATCCCCATTTGCAAAAGGAACTTAGGGAGTATGAACAATAGGTAAAGCTCAGCACAAAATTTTTCTGTTTCTATTTGACACCTTCATTAAAGATATTTAATGCAAAAATTGTAGACAGTACAATACTAGAGGACGAAATACTTATTTGTGTGAAAGTGGCTTCTTTTTCAGAAATATGTATTTATGAGTGTAATTATTTAAAGCAGAAGGAGATACATTTCATTGGAAATATTTTCATGTAAAAATACAAAGTAGAAAGGTAAATTCCAAATCTATTCAAATAAGAAATGCACTATCCAGTTTATCCAGTTTATCCAACTCTATCTGTAAAAATATAAATTTGACTCAAGGCTTCCTAATAACTATTTACATTCTGGTTTCATCTACTCAGGAAGCAGTTCAAGTTAAAGTTGTTACTAATGACTTCAAGTAGTACCTTTATGAAGTGGTGTATTTTGGAGATGCTATGACCAAAGTTTTCTTTCTATGCAAAAAATACATAGGTAGATAAGTAAGAAACTAAGGCTTTGAATCAAGCATTGTCTGTAACTAGAGAAGTTCTGGGCTCTTAACCCTGGTTAGAACAAGGAAAAAAGCACACGAGAATTGTTTCTTGGTGATGAAAAATAATCCCCCACAACATTTCTTTACAGTGGTATTTCTGAGTCTTTAAATCCGCTAGGTGTCTTTAATTTTCATGTTGTTTTAGTGTCTTCAAAAGCCTCACTTTTTCAATTTTCAATTTTCAATCCCTGCCAAAATCTGCAAGATTTCTCCTCAGTGCAAGAGAGTGTGTTGTTTTGTTTAAAAGCAAGGGCATTCCTGGTTGCTGTAGCTGAGTGAGGCATCCTGTGGACCCAAGAGTTTTTATTCCTCTAACATAATGTTCAAACCCACAAGGCTGTGCTGTACTGACCCTGCACGTAAAAAAACACGTTATCTGTGTAACTGTAAATTTAATATTCTAATTTTCTTCAGAAAATTTTGCAGGGCCTTGTAGCATCTGTAACCACTAGAAGAACTTCCATGCTTTTGAAATTAATCTGTCTTCGAGAATTATTTGCATAACAGCTGAAAATATGGTCTGTTTTCAACTGACTAATTTATGTTCCTTCTATATTTTTCCAACCTCCTCCTTCCGTCCTTTGTGGCAAACTCCACCCTTGTTTTTGCAGTTAAAATCATAATGAAGAAAACCATTCTTCACCAGACTGGGTTTGAAGTGCCTACTTCAAGTAGGCCAAGCCTGAGAGAACAGTAATGAAAACCATAAGGTGTATTTTTATTGTTTTCATGAAACAGAGAATGGAATAATGTCCATAAAAAAAATCTGTTTTTCAGAATCAATAATTTTCAGAATATTTTATACAAAAATGAGAAATGCCCTTGTTATACACAAAAAACGTCTGTTGGTTCTCCAGAAAAAGCCACTTCTATTTGGTATTTACTTGTATAAATTCAAATTGCAGTTATAAAAAGCCATGTTTGTTTCATATGCTTATTATCCTGGGATGTTCTTATAATTTCTGGGGAATGTCTGACTGTGTTCAGAGGTTCACTGTCATGCCTCTAAATTCTGATCTGCTTCTGTGTGAATTACAGTAATTTCACGAATACAAGCCGCACCAATTTGACTAAGATTTTGCTCCTAAACCGGAAATGCGGCTAATAATCAGGAGCGGCTAATACAACCTCAGAAGTGCCTGCCAGAGTGCTGAGCCGAGCAGCTGCAAAGTCGGCATTTTGCGATTGTTACAAATCGCTACTTTGTTGCACCGCGGGTGGAGCCTGGCTCCGTGTAGGCAGAACGGGGGGCGGGGAGAGAGGCGGGAGAGCTCTCTTTCCTCCTCTGCCACAGCCCAGGGGAGAGACGGGGGGGGGGGCCCGGCGCCGCCATTGCTGCAGCTCGGGGAGGAGAGGGGGGACCCGGGCCGGCCCTACCGCGGCCGGGGGAGGGGGGAAGGGGACCCGGGCCGCCCCTACCGCGGCCCGGGGAGGAGAGGGGGGACCCGGGCCGCCCCTACCGCGGCCCGGGGAGGAGAGGGGGGACCCGGGCCGCCCCTACCGCGGCCCGGGGAGGAGAGGGGGGACCCGGGCCGCCCCTACCGCGGCCCGGGGAGGGGGGGGAAGCCGGCGCCGCCATTGCTGCGGCCCAGGGAGGGGGGGGGGAAGCCGGCGCCGCCATTGCTGCGGCCCGGGGAGGGGGGGGGAAGCCGGCGCCGCCATTGCTGTGGCCCGGGGAGCCGACGGGAGCGCCGCGCAGCCATTGCCGCGGCTCGGGGAGCCGACGGGGTGCTTTGTCCCCGCCCGCCGCCGCCGCGGCAGGAGCGGGGAAACTCCGTCCCTGCCCGCCGCCGGCGCCACGGGCGCGGGAAAGCTCCGTCCCCGCCCGCCGCCGCTGCCGTAGGAGCAGGGGAAGCTCCGTCCCTGCCTGCCACCGCAGGGCAGCGCCGACCCGGGGTGACCGAGCCCAGGGGCAGCGGCGGCCGGCCCCGAGCGGCAGCACCGGGCTGGGCCACCTGGCCCCGTCAGCGGCCCCTAGCGGGCCGAGCCTGCACAGCCTTAGCTCAGCCAGTAAACCCCGCCCTCCCGCCGTTCTGTTAATAATTGCACGCGGGTCCTCGCTGCGAACGACAGAGCGGCTTATATTCGTGTGCGGCTTATCTATGGACAAAAACCAAAATATTTGCCAACACCCAGAGATGCGGCTTATAGTCAGTGCGGCTTGTATTCGTGAATTTACTGTACCTTGTGCTCTCTGTCCTGGAATAGCAGGAGCAAATACCAAGTGGTAACTTTTATCAGTTGAACCTCTTGTAGCCTGCTTTCTTCAGAATCATTTAAACCACAAAGGCTTCCTGCAGGTGATTTTCAAAAACCTTTAGATTGACTCCTATCCTCTCACATTCACAGCATGACATATGCCACAGGAGCACAGTTCTGCAAATATGCTCCTAAAATTACTCAATTTTAAAAAAATTTCCCTCAGCTGTAAAACTGAATGCCTTCATTATCACATGGCTAGTTTTGCAAAGGCAGCAATAAAGGTTTCTTTAAAATAATCTCAAGGAAATTGCTATATACTAAAATAAGCAATGTATTCAGTCTTCATCTTGGTACTTTGACAGACAGAAGTGACTGATGTGTCTCATTGGAAAACTAAGAAAAATCACTTCCCCAACAGTTTAAAGGTGCCATTTGATATTTTATAGTTCTCTGAGATATCCGTTTTTATATTCAGATACTTAAAATAATGTTAAAAGGAATAACTGGTTCAAAATAGAACCTACTTTCTTATGTCTTGATTCAGTGCAATGGTTCAGGGAAACTTCAGAACTTTTCATAACAAAAGAAGGAATCAACTTTGTATTTTAAATATAACAAAAAGTTATTCAAAGCTTTGAAATGCCAGTGAGCTGCAGGAGGGAAATGAATGAGCAAAGGCCAGCAAGGATGGGTTTAATGCTAATGAATTTATCCTAGAGTTCTGTGTTCTTTTCCCTTTCCCATCTTCTATATAAAGACCAGAAAGCCCCCAAATAAAATCATAATATTGTATAATCAGTGGGAAATACTCCAAATCAGTGAGAGATCAGTGAGAAGCAACTTCAAAGAGCCCAAGTTAAAATGTCAAGTTGAAAAATGAATTTAAATGTTTTCAATGACATGAGCTTATTTTTCATTAAATTAAAGTAATAATTTCTCCTATTATTTTTTCCAATACTGAAAAATGTCTTGAGTCTTGTTGACTTCATGTATTCAGCAGTGAGCAAGACTGATTTTGTGACCCAAATGTGTTCAAATCTCATTTGATTGCCTAAATGAAATAATTTAGATGGAGAAATGCTTCAGATCTTTTCCTGTAGGGTCTACTGTGAGTAATGTTCAGGATGGAACCAGAGGTGCAATATTGCATCTACATGAAGGACTGGCCCTAAATGCTAATTGCTATCATGAGGACAAACACAGAGAAAAATACATTTTTTTTGTTTTGTGACATTCCACAATAGAGCTGACCATGTCCTTGTGTGATACTACTGTGTTCTTAGGAAAGAAAATTTCTTTTCTATTCACACCAAAATAGTATTTTACATTATCTGAAGAGGACTTTAAGAACCAAATTAATTTGGTCTAACAATAGAAGGTTTTAAATACCACACAGAAAATGCAGCACCCAATGCAATATCTAGGAAAAAAAGCCACATTTTTTGTGAGTCTGGAAATGTGCTGCACCTTTGGAGAGGAGCTACAGCAAATTTCAATAAAGAGGCAAATAAAAGAATGAAATACCACATTCAGAACTGGTATGAAGGAAATATCTTTATAACTGACTTTTGATCTGGAGCATTTTGCTAAGAGTCAGAGCTGATGGCTGCCTATAAAAAATATTTAAAATATTAAAATGTTCAAGAGGTGAACTATGAATATCGGTGTATTCAACCATTTCTTGCATGGTTGTATTTCCATGTCAAAGAGGTAAAGAAGTTAAGTGGATCCTTTGAACATCAACATTTTTATGAGAAAAAAAATAAAATAGGTGTGCAATTCCTTGTTTAAATTTAGATGCACTGTGTGCAGCCTCAGAGAATAAACTAGAGTTTTAGAAATACTGGACTAGAATTTTGCCCATGTTCATACCATCAGTAATTTCTGAATGCTACTAAGTTCCAAACCAAGATATATTTTGCATTGTGGGACACAGCAAGCTTGCTAGGCACCCTTGGGAATGTGTTTTATTATTATGCATAGGACAAGGTCATCTGGGTGCATCATTTCCAAAAGAAACAGCAAAATTAAAAACTCATATCTGTCAGATTAAATTCCCAAAGTGTATTAACCCTTATTTCACCTAAGCACAGAGTGAATTTTAGTTAAATAATGAGGGCCATTCAATACTGAGCATTGGCTTTCTGAATAATTTACACTGAAATGGGAAAAAAAGGCAGTCCCTCAAAATAAAGCTTTGAGTCTTAGAATTTTAAAAATAACAAGAAACGTGCAAAATGGAGAAACCATTTTTGGTAGGGAAGCACAAAAGAGCTGCAAGGGACACTTTGACTTGAGTCACCCCTAACATTAGTAACAGTGTGGTGCAAGGAATGCAGTTCAGTATTGGCTGAAGACAGATACAAAAATTTTAGAGACTTTTATAAACTTCTGGTGTGATCAACCACACTGCCCCCAAGGTAAGAGCTGCTCAGTTTCCAAATTTTTTCAGTGCAAAGAGACTTCTATCACCTTTGATCTCTTATAAATATGCATAAACAGTTTAGAGATGATTGTTTGTTATCAGTTAATTTGTTGGGTTATTGTGTTTGTTTAGTTGTGGGGTTTTTTTCCCCAGGAGAGGTTTCCTTCACATGAAGGACTATTTTTTATATTTTCAATGAGGCCTTTTAAAGCTTCACTACAGTACACATAGTATGTACCTGGCACAGGAGCAGTGCAAACAGTAGATCCTGAAATGCAGACTGGAGCTATTTATGCTTGCCTCTCTGTTTGCTGCAATGTGTTTCCGTGGCAACTGGATGCTATAAAAAGGCTCTCTCTAAATATATTGCATGTGTTCTTCTTATTTTATAATTTTTCCTTGCTAGTTATCAATTTTTGTGAAAAACAATGTCATGATGTTTTGTTTATTTACTCTTATGAAAGTAGTTCTGTATCTATTTCTTTATCATTAGAAACTTCAATTTTAACAACTTATATTAGCAGAGAAAATAGAAAGGTAAATGATGAGTCACTGTGGCAAACAAAAATGTAAATTCTGCCCATGAAAAAACAAGTCAAGGTGAATATGTAGATCAGTTAGTATCAGACAGAGATATTTTTGTTCATGCAGATTTATTTTTCATACCCAGTCCACCATTTGCTGTTAACTGTCCTCTGCAATCCTAGCTTAGCTTCTATTCAGAGACTGCAACATAAATCAGATGTGGCAGAGAGCTTCACCTGTCAGTGCTCTGGGCTGCCTGTGAGTCTGGATGCTTCCAGGCAGACAGCAAGCAGCGGCAGTGTGAGCCAGAAATGACCCATCAACTGAAGTTCAAGGAGCCATTCAGTTGTGCTCTTTAGCTGCTGACAAAACAGCTCCACTGGTGTGGCAGGGGCTAGCTAATGAACCACCACTGCCTAGCTGACAGTATCCAACCCTGCTGTCCTCATTCATGACACCTGCTCAGCCACCAGACACTGCCACGTGCTGGGGATGAAAATCATTTAACAAAAAAAAGAAGAACGGATTGCAGCTGGAGTCCCACTCTGCCACGTGTGGCAGCCAAACCCAGCACAGGCATGAGACACAGCTTCCCTTTTTTCTCATGGAAGGTGTGAGTTCTGTGCATGACTCAACTAGGCTGATATACAGAGACTAGTTACAGTGTCCATCACCTGCTTTCTGCTTCATATCACTGAATCTGGGATGGCAGTGACAAATTTCTGCCACAATTTGTATGTAATGGAGATGATGTACTTGAGTCAGCAAGGCAGGCTCCACTTTCTGGATTATCCTGCAGCTGAGTAGTGATGTGGCACTGACAGAGAATGATGATCCTTCTAAGATAAGCAAAGAACACCACTCACCTGTCAGCTCAAAGACAAAACTCTGTCCCTCTAGCACTAACAGTCATATGTCAGCTGGGAAAAAAAGGTCCAAAGTTTCATATTTTCTGTGAAGGAGAGGGAGTAGCATGAGAAATTTGGACAGCACTGCACTACTACGACTAGGTACGTTACCCATCATTTGTTTGAGGAATTAGTTGGGAATTTATCAACTCTATACCAAAATATATATATATATATTCCATTGAAAGAAACTCTGTGTATATGTGTGTGTGTGTGTGTGTGTGTGTGTAAATTGCCATGATTTTGAAAAATCCACATAGAACTGGAAAAGTAAGATAAAAAGTTATGGCAAACTTGTAAGCAACATGTGTCCTAAAGAGGATAAAAAGGATCCTTAAATTTCATACCACACACTGTATTCCTTAATGATTGGACAACTGGTAACAGTGTATTTGGTTATGTGAAGATGATTAAAAAGTCCCCAAAACCTTTCCATTATTTTATTCAGCTTTGCGTAGGGCCTAAATCTTTAGAGAATGGGGAAAAGCCTCAGATATCACCCTAGTATTCCTTATTCCATTTGTTTCGGTCCCTTACCATGCATTTTTCTTCAGGAGCATAAGGAGGTAAGGAGAGAAATTATCTATTACAAATCATTAATAATAGAAATTACATTAATATTGTGTGAAGTATCTCCAGACTCAGAAATTAAGCTTTTTTTATTGAACTCTTGGACAAATGAAAAGTGACAACATTCCCGAGCAAAAATAGCAGTAAAATACAGGTTGGTTTGAGTATGATTTAAGAAAAATTGCTTCAGAAAATTTTTCACATCCTTCAGCTGTGCTTGAAATTTGTAGGAGAAATTTTATCCTACCAAGAAGTTGGACCTACACAGTGGTGTTCCTCAGGGTTTTGGTATTGGAACCAGCACTGTTTAACATCTTTGTCAATGGCATGGACAGTGGATTGGGTGAATCTTCAGCAAGTTTCTCTATGACACTGGACTGGGTGATGTGGTTGACATAACCAGAGTGAAGGGATGCAGGACCCTGCTGGACAGTGTCCAGAAGAGGACACAAAGCTGACTCAGAGGGTTGGAGCACGTCTCCTTTGAGGACAGAGTTGGTGTTGTTCAGCCTGGAGAAGAGAATGCTGCAGGGAGATTTTGTAACAGCCTTCCAGTGTCTAAAGGGGGATGACAAAAATGCTGCAGGGAGGCTGTTTACAAGAGCAGGTATGGCAGGTAAGGGGGAATGGCTTCAAACTCAGAGAGAACAGTTTTAGACACGATATTAGGAAGAAATTATTTATTATGAGAGTGGTGAGACACAGGAACAGGTTGCTCAGGGCAATTGTGGATGCCCCATTCCTGGAAGTGTTCAAGACCTGGTTGGAAGGAGCTTTGGTCAGGTTGGTCTAGTGGAAGATGTCCCTGCCCGTGATAAAGGGTTTGGAACTAGATCTTTAAGGTCCAACTCAAACCATTCAGATTCTATGATTCTTTCTTATTTAGACATGTTGATTGCATGAATTCACTTAGTCATTAAAATGCCAGAAAACTACTATTCTTCATTGTTGCTAGGATTTTTCAGGAACAATGTTTGCCTTTTTCTGAGGCCCCTTGTGCCTCTATCCCATGCCTGAAGCATGATACTTTTCCAGTAGATTGCTGTGGAAATGAGCTTTGCTTCTAGTAACCAATGACATTGCTCAAGCATGCAATTCTCAGTATGTCACTGATTCAAGTCTATCTCTTCAGCAGCTGTCATGTGTGCTGAAATGTTTAGCTTTTTGTCAGTGTGCAACAGGGATCTGTCAGACATCTCACTTCGTTCAGCCAATGCAGTCTATTCTCTCACACATGCTGCAGAAAATGGGTATTCACCATCACTGTAGAAAGGCAAATTGTGTTGTGAAAACTGGTAAGATTACAGTAATTTCACGATTATAAGCCGCACTGAGTATAAGCCGCACTTCTGGGTTTCAGCAACTTTTTGGTTTTTTGTCCATATATAAGCCGCACCTGATTATAAGCCGCATGTTACAATACAGAGTGTGATAAAAGGTATCTGTTCTATCACCATCTGTTGAGGGTGGGGACAGTGATCCTTATCTCAATGGCAGATAATCTGCTAATGGGCCATCCATTGAAACCAGGCAGGGCACTGTTCTTTATCTTTTCACAACCCATCCTTCCTGCAGCGAGTCATTTTCTGCTAATGGCCCATTGAGTCCCACTGTGGGACTGATAAAATTATTGCATCCCATTGGAAGTTGCTCCAGCCAGGGGGAAGAGCCCAAAATTTCTTACCAAGATAAAAACAGAGGTTTTGGAACACTAAGGGAGCCCCTTTCTCCACTGGACTCCAGAGGAAAACCGGATTTCTCCACATCACCACTGGACCTCCGGAGGGAAACTGCACCTTGTACAGGAGCACTGCTCCAACTGAGCCACATCTGTCACTGCAGGAGGATGCAGCCACCATCCAATGGGACTGCTACCAACACCCTGCCTGACAGGGTGTCAGGTTGTACTCTGACTTTGTCAGGGTTTGGAGTTTGTTTCTTTGTAGTACTGTATTTCTATTTTAATTTCCCTAGAAAAGAACTGTTATTCCTAGTTCCCATATCTTTGCCTGAGAGCCCCTTGATTTCAAAATTATAATAATTTGGAGGGAGGGGGGTTACATTCTCAATTTCAAAGAGAAGCTCCTGTCTTTCTCAGTAGACACTTGTCCTCCAAACTAAAACAGCAACTTTTTGTTCTTTGTCCATATATAAGCCGCACCTGATTATAAGCCGCACTTTGGGTTCGGACCAAAATTTTAGTCAAAATGGTGCAGCTTATAATCGTGAAATTACTGTACTTTACCATAAGGCCCTGACCCAGTAATGTACTCAAGAACATGGTTCAGCAGTACCCACACTGAGTGATTAATATGGACTTAAAGCTAGCAAGATAAATGCTTAGATAATCAATCACTCCCAGAAAATTTGTTTTCTGAGGACCTTTTTCAGTCAGATGAAGTTTTAAACCTAATGTTGAAATATTTTCAACCAAAATAATGGCAAAGTTTACTTCATGCATTTTGAATGTTCCCTAATTTAAATTGCTTCACTCCACACTATCAGAAAAAGTCTAAAAAATGTTCCTTACAAAAGTCTCTGTGGATACAAATGAGATGAGTGTCAGTGTCCACTAGCAGAGATAAATCTAGCAGAAAAAAACTTAAATAAAATAAATAGTAAGGTAATTAACGTCTTCAAATGTGCATCCAAATGTTTTTCATCAGACATAACACAATATGTAAAGGTCTTTTTATTATTTTTCTTTCATATAAATGTTAATATTTTATAAACCTACAATTGCATTATTGAAAATAAAGAAAAATAAATGAATGCAGCAAATGACAGCACTGGTCTGTTATAAAAGATCTGGAATCCTGGGTTGAGCCCAGCTCTAACAGAGGGATCTAGGGTGGATATTGTACACAGTCTTGCTCCCTGTCCTACAGATCTTGGGAGAATATAAAGATGAGATGATCCTTTACTCATTCGTTCCATTCTATTTGCATGCTTGGCCCCCTACTATAAAGTCTACCTACTGTCCCAGAGTCCTAACAGACTTAGGGATTGCATTCAAGTGAAGAAGAGCTAGTGAGGAATGTGCTCTCAGGGATAAAGTGGGGCACTGCCCGTGGCAGCTTGTAGCGTCTCTTGGGGACTCGCTATAGCATAGCATCCCCTCAGAGTCATATCATGTATGAAGAAAGTACTGCAGCCCCACAGCAGCTCTGGGTAACAGGATGAAACCTTCAGCTGGGTTCACCCCCTCAGGTCCTCTGCTACTGGATTAGTGAAAATCAGGCAAAGCAGAAGACTTGGCCTTTTGAGGGTGCCACTAGTTTTGGTGACAGTGCTATTCACCTGATCAGCCTCTAACAAAACTGTTTGATGCTTTGCAAGCCTCTGGAACACAGAGTCTAGGAGCAGCCAAATTAGCAGAAAAATGCAGATTAAAGTGATTTTTTTTACTGTAGGTGGCTTGTATTACATGTGTTTCACCATTAGAAAAGAGCAATTTATCCTATTTTATCCTGCACAGAACAAAGTGGGACAATCACTTTCTTCAGTTCAATGTTTCTAAATCAGATACTATACAACTAATAGTGAATTTTTAATAGATACTGATTGAGTATCTAAGATTTAAGTTCTCACATCCCTGGAATAAATTTTCAACAGATACTTACTGAGCAAGACTCAAGACTGCATCACAAGAATAAATTCCATACCAGTACAATATTTACTTCCACAATGTTACTGTAGGATGAGAGACAGTAAGTAAGGAATACAAATCTAAATAGGAGCTTGGCACTTTTTAATGAAGTGTGTGCAACAATAACATGCTGTGGAGAGGTAACACCAGGTTCTCCAACGTGTCAAAGGAGATGAACCAGTCTGTTCCAGTAGGTGGCTGTGAACCCTCTCAGCTTTAGTAATCCAAAGTGTAAGCTTCACCACGAGTAAATGAAAGAGTGAGAGAGAGACAGATGCTTTTCCTGACTGATTAATTCTACCTGAAGATAAGGAGGATGAATTGCCCTTGGATGTGCTTTTCTTTCTCCTTGGTTACATAAGCAGCATTAGACCATAAATGTAGATCACCTACCAGACCTTTAGGTGTCCAGATGCACTACTGTGCAATCAGGATCACAGCAATCATTTTGGGAGGCCTCTTCCAAATTTAATCTCTCTCCAGGTTGGAACTGGTTTTAGTTAATTTTTAAATATTGTTGTAATTTAGTGGCAAACACCATACATTTGTAAGCAAAGATTAACAGCATAATGTTTGTACCTTTTCACTTAAATCATTGCCAAAACTTCAAAAAGTTAATGAAATAATAACTCAGTAAGATTTGTTGTAATTCAGTTGCTATAGAAGTAGCATGTGCATTGTGACAGCTCGATTAAAAAGTGCCAAATTGAGTCATTATGGTAATTATTACCATAAGCTAACCACTCCTGAGTTTAAGGGCATGTTTAAGGTTATTTTAGTCAAGCTAATAAAACACAAAAGTTGACTTTTGATGAAACTTTTGTCAAGATGTTTTTAAATCACTAAAATTAAAACATGCTGAAATGGAAAATGGGCATTTTCTGTCTCTGCTTTTCCCTTGAATATAATTTAGATGTATTCATTCAGTTATTTGTCTTGCTCAGTAACAGATTATTTGAAGTGGTTTTACTGCAGAAGAGATTATTTGATATTTTTATTTAAAAAATCCCAGTAATTAAAAGTAGCCCTTAGTGATCATACAGAACTGGAAGTATTAGGCTTTCGACAGTCACCACCAAGTGGTCTTCTGCATCCACTCTTCATATCAGTTGTTCTTCAGGGAGTTTATGGGGTTATGTAAATTAAAGCTTATTCGAAATAAAATCAAAGCCTGCCTGAATGTCCGATAGCCCTTTATCCCCCTCTCTTATTGGAGAAACAAATCCAAAGAGAAGTGCTGACAAGAAGTGTTGTGCCTGGTACAGGACCAAGGCATGATCAGCTTAGCCACCAGCTAAAGCTTCCACTTGGGTCCCAGAAAAACCTCAGGATTTCTCATTTCAACACACAGAGCTCTTTAGAGCATGGGACACTCTAGGAAATCTGGCTGCAGAAGGACAGGAGGTACAGAATCGGAAGTGACACAATTTTGAGGAGCAAAGGCATAGAAGAACATTGGCACAAACTGGGACTTGAGTCAGGAAAATAGGTGAACAAGAGAGCCTTACCACAGCAAAAGAAGGAAGTAAGAGGTGGACAGGGATCATTTGCTCTCTAGCAGAATGAGAATGATGAAGCATCAGGTGAGCTAACAGAGATCAAGCCCCTTATAGGATTGCACATGAACAATTTCTAAATGAACCTCAGTATGGTGCCTTTATGGCTGATTTTATGTTTTTTATCTGAACTTCTCCTAGCAAGTTTACCAACAAATCCATGCAGAATTAGAATCTGTGCCTGTAAATGTTTGTGGATTCTAGTATTTACACCATGAAGGTCATGGGACAGGGAGTAGGTTTGTGCTAGCGGGCAATGAAAAGGAATTGCTGCTGGAGAGCAAAACTGAAAGGAAAAAACATTAGAAACCCAACATTTTGACAAGTTTTTTGATAACATTCAAATTTCTGTATTGAATTAATTTTTATTCCTCTTTTTTCTGAATAGAAATAGAGTAACATAGGTTCTTGGTTATGAATTTACTATGTACATGTATAGTTACAGTGTAAGCAGGACTTGGATGTGATGCTCAGCATACTTGATGCTTAGTGTGTCTGAATTTAAATGCGTCTTGTGTCTTTGAGTTTGCAGGTACCAGTTCAGGCAGGGACAAGAATCATTTATTGTGGTGAAAGTGGCACATATTGAGGTTTTCTCCAGTTTTACGTGCTCCAGTTTGATCCTGGAAGTACCTTGAGATAAGCTTCTGATTTGTAAGGCATGTTTAACCACCTCTGCAATATGTCTCATGCCGAGGTGAGGAGTCTGAAGGAATTCAGTTCTGTTCTGATCACTCTGAAATTTTACAGCTGTCTTACATCACAGTTTTCAAACTGCCCATGTCAGAGGGTCTAAAAATGTTCAATATCCCATCTTCCTTTTTCAGCCTTACAAGAACAGTACGTGCAAGTTGACATTAACATGTTGCACATTTTCAAATATTTACAACTTTTTTTTTTAACACTAAAGCAGCTGTGTTCAATTAATGCAAGGTTTAAGGTAGCTACTTCTCCTAAAGCTAGAGGGAGGGCATTGCTGTATTATGGAATGTTTGCATTGTCAAGGTGGTTATGGAAAAGATCTGGGTTTCATCAAAAAATTCAGAAACTATGCTCTGGATTTTGTTGTTTGTTTGGGGATTTTTTTCCCCTAAAAACAAGCAAAAAACCCAAGCCAAAGCTATAAACAAAACCCCAATCAAACAAAAAAAACATCTACGAAAACCAAACAAAAACCCAAAGCAAACCCAAAACCTAAAACCTTGAGGACTGCTGGTTGAACGCTACTTTGCATTAACAGCATTAATTAGTATTAATTTTTATTCTTATTTTTATTCTTATCAATACCTGGCATGTTTCTGTGCATTCAAATTACAAGCAAGCATGCCAGGAGCTTTATAAGCCTCCGAAGAATGTGCCTGCCGGCTGTGGGCAGGTCCGTGACTGGAGCGGAGCGCTTTGCTCCCCTGTTCAGAGGGGTCGGTGCTCGGCCGGAGCCGCAGCAGTGAGAGCGCGGTGCCACCTTCCGATTGCTGCGGGATGTGCACGCATCCCACGGCGAGAGCCTCGGATATCCCCCGGCACAGCGGGCCGATGGTGCTCATTGCTCGTCTGGGAAAATTCACGGGACCTTTTTTTTTTTCTAATTTCATTGAGCAGCAGTTGCTGAACAATAAATCTGTGGTAATGTTCTCTTTGAAATGTGCTAAGCTTTGTCTTCTGAGTGGTCAGGACAAAGGTGAAGGAGGGAATCTTGCTGGACATCCTCTTTTTTTTCCTCAAGCAGCAGCCATTGAATCTTTTTGACCCTGAAGGTAAGAAAATTTCATATAACTACAGCTTCTACCTGAAACTTAATTTGGATAAATTAACAACAGCAGGAAAACTTTTGCATTGGACTCTGTAGGCATGGGTAAACCTTTAACACAAGTCATGCCTGAAGGCTTTTTTTTGAGCAAATTATAGGGTGCTTTTAGCTATTTACATGTGCTAGTATTTGTTAAATATTCAGATACATGGTACTTACCTGAAAGTGAAAAAATTACAAGGCAAATAAAATTCCAAATATAAATATTCTGATGCAAAACTAAGAAGCAGCTACAAATACACACCACATGTTTAAATACATCCAGTATTTCAAGTTTATTTTTGAGAACAGAAGTTTCCATTCCTTATTCTTTTCAAAGGCCGTCACTTAAATAACTTGAAAGGAAATTACTGTTTTCTGTCATTGTCCTGCTCTGAAAGAAGGTGGTTGCAGCTACATACAGCTCATGTTGTCTGTTCCCCTATGGGACCTGCAGCAAGGAGCAGTCTGCGTGGTTGGGGATGGTTTTGAGCAACCCAGCTTCATCATCATATGAGGAAAGTTTCTCAGCTCAGAAGCACTGACCTTTTTCAATGCTTTTCTGCATTCAGTAACAAAACTGTTGTTCTCCCTTGCCATTTCCAGGGTTTCTTGTCCTCTTGGCCCTCTGGTTTCTCATTTATGGTTTGGTGCTCTTGGCCATGTAAGGATTTAGGGATGCACGGTTCATGAGGGGTGATCAACCCTGACAACATACACTGCCTTTATTACTGTTAAATATCTACAGAACCAGATCTGTTGTTTTTGGATGTTTTTGCTGCTTTTGTTTTTTTGTTTTGTTTGGAGGTAGGTTTTTTTGGTTGGTTGGTTGGTTGAGGGATTTTTTTTTGTTGTTGTTGTTTTTTTGTTTTTGTTTTTTTCCTCAAGGTTATATAGCTTGTGCTATATGTGCACATTTCACTCTTTATTTGAGTTGATAGGCTCTTCTATAGAGTGCAGTGCCATAGGCTAAGGGCTGTCCAAAGTGACATTTCTCTGTTTTTCAAAGAACCTTCAGAGATCACAGACAACCTCTCCACTTATGGGTGTCTGCCTTGTTGTCTAGTCTGTAAACATACTGCTCTTTGAAAAGACCAAAAGCCCCAGCAAACAGACATGCTCTGTCCTGTGGCTACAGACAGCTACTAATATATTAAATAAAAACCAAACAAAAAAAAAACCAACAGAATTGTCTTGCTGTTCTCTTGTAAGAACATGCACCACATACAACGGAAAGCAATGTGCCCTTTGGACCTGTGCTCATCCCAGAGACATTGTCTGTGCAATTCCTAATCTTTCATTTAATCAGTTAGCTCCCAAGTTCTTCCAGGTAAAATAATAATGTGTGAAGATATCGTTTCTAGAAACAGGGAGCTGTGCATAATATCATTCAGTATATTCTAACAGCATTTTGTCATTCTGTGCTTGCAGACAAATTCAGTTGCAGGTATAGAAATGCATTACAGTATTATACAGAAATATAAATAATATCAAATCCCTGTCAGTATAATTTTCTGTGGAAGTTTGGGTGTCCTAGGAATACAAAGGACCTCCTAGGAATTACTGTATACCATACCAGGGCATTTTTTGGTTAAGGTGTTCTGTAAAAATGGGAATATTTCAGCCAACATAAAAAGGAAATAATTTTCCTTTTGGAAAGCCTTTATTTGTAATACATCTAGTTCATGTTTCAATAAGCATTAGTGTGTCCACTTCTGGTCTCTCCAGTACAAGAGAGTAGCTGGAGAGGTTCCAATAAAGGGCCTTAAAAATAGTTAAGGAACTGGAGCATCTCTTCCATTGGGAAAAGCTGAGAGAGTTGTGATGGACTGTTCAGCCTGGACAGAGGGCTCAGGGGCATCTCATCAGTGAGTGCAAACACCTGAAGGGAGGGTGCAAAAAGGATGGAGCCATGCTCTTTTCAGTGGTGTCCAGTGACAAGAGGCAGCTGGCACAAACTAAAACACAGAAGGCTCCCTCTGAACACTGAGAAACATTTTTTAATGTTAACAGTGAGAGAGCATTGGCACAGGTTGCCCAGAGGTTTTAGACTCTCAGTCTCCATCTGGAAATGTTCCTGAGCCATGGACTGGTGATGGCCCTGCTTTAGCAGTGCTGTTAAGCAGATGCCCTCTAAAGGTTCCTCCTCCTAACATCAGTCATTCTGTGATAAATGAGAAAATTAATTTTCTAAATATATACTGTAATTTTATTTTTTTAAACTTATCTTGTTACTGTCATCACTGCCCCTTTGTAGTCTGCCGGCATCAAAAGGGCAGTCAAAATCAACTTAAGAGGTATAAAGTGAGAATTTATTCAGATAGAATATTTCATTCAATTATATAAAGAAACATCTTTATAGGTGGCAAAAATCACTCTGTTTCTAAAAAAACCAACCAAACAAAAAAAGATTACTCTATCATTAATTTTTATGAGATATGCTTTTGTGAGAGTGCCCAAATGATTGGTGCCTGCTTTCAATGACCAACTTGTTGGAGCTGAGTTATGCCTATATGACGACAGTAGTCTTTGAAACAGTGTTAAATCTATTGAAAGAAACAGGTGGGTTTCATTTTAAAACAAGGAATACATTGATGTTCTTACATTTTCAAACAGCAGATTTTTTGTCATGTACTCTGAAAAGGGAAAGAAAAGTCACGACTTCCAGAAAGAGTGGTTTGTTATTTAGGTTAAGTCTGAAAATTACAGAGTTCCAGCAGTGGAATACAGTTAAGCATCCATTAGTAAATATTGACATTTACAGTCTTCCCTTTCATATCAATTATTTCAGACTTGGCCCATGTATTCTGATTATTTCCTGCTCCTCTTCTTTTCATGCCTTTTAAATTCTCCATCCTGTCCCAAGAACTTGCTCAAAATTTTCTGCTATGTTTCAAGGCAACATTAAGGCTTTGTCAGTAAACCTGGCCCCACTTTCTTCTTTACTGCAATCAAATCAATCTCAACAATTCCTGATCCTGGAGGGTTTTTTGTATGTTTTTTTAAGAAGGCGAAAGTAGTAAGGAATACTTGAGCCTTCATGTAGGGTAATAGCTAGAAGACTACAGCTGATGTTTACAACTTATTTTTTATGAAGTTTAGCAACAAAGTATGAAAGCCATTCAGTACCCACATGATAGTCGAATTACTCCATCTTCTAGAGATATAATTATTATCAGAGCACCTCCTTCCCTCTACAATCTGGTACATTAGCAATAGACTAAACACACATATGCATTGCCAGTTGTTCTGCTGTTTAAGGGAAAGCTGCTCAGTTACCCAAATCGTCTTTTTTCCTTCAGAGCTTATTTTCTGCATTTGCTGCAAAAGGCTTGGTTTAGTTACCTTTTAATTCCACCTAAAATTTTAATTTCTCTGTCATGCTTCTGGACTTTGTATCTGTGTGCTAAATTTTGGGAAACTAGAAGTCAAATTGGGAGTCTAGGTCAAGTACTTTTTAAGATAGTTGTCAGTTTGCTACATGTGATGTTCTTAGCTAGATTGATTGTCTCTGGGCTATTTAAAAAGCATCCTTTGGAAAAGGATTGAAAGAACATTTGGGAAAGCAATGGACCATTTCCGTAAATTTTTCAGTTATTCAGAAGCTGACTTGAATGACATATGCATTTAAGTAAAATCTCCTCAAAAAATTCATGAAAAGAGCAGAGCAGAACAAAGACGTTAATTTTACAGTATTTGAAAAAGTCAA
Source organism: Catharus ustulatus (assembly GCF_009819885.2). Lineage (NCBI taxonomy): Eukaryota > Metazoa > Chordata > Aves > Passeriformes > Turdidae > Catharus > Catharus ustulatus. Next base: position 48,045,432 of record NC_046224.1, read on the forward strand.
TTTGTATATACTGACAAGTTCCATTAAAACATTGACATTTTCAACAAGCAATAGGAGCTTTAAAGAAACGTTACACTTTTTCAACAGCTTTCTGCATCAAAAATCTTGTGTATTGTGTACATACTTTTAATTAGAATCTGAAAATCACTATTTTGTATTTTATTAATAATAAAAATGTTTCTGTTTTTCATATGGACAAACTTAGTACAGGACTAGTGTCTGAATGTTAGTCTCTGCTCTAAGTCACTCAGGATATATACACACTATTCATGAAACAGATCATAATAATTTGAAATTATAGAAATTTCCTAATAATTTATATTATAATAATTGAGATCATATTAATCTGATTTAATGAAAAATAATAATTAAATCACCCTTTGACAAAATATATAATTACCTTTTTGAGGTTTCCCTGTGAATCTGTATTCATTTGTAAAGGCATCTGTCTTTGACATTACACATATTTGGTGCTTAGAAAACCATGAAAATTACAGACAGTGCTGAAAATCCTGGCCAGGTCAAAAATGGTCTGGACCTAGGATTTTGATTATATTTGTACCACTGCAGCACCAGCCTGAAATATTTGGACCATGCTTGAAATGGTTAGAAGCTGTACAAGCAGGGGACAGTGGGATATTCTTATTTCAGCATAATTATAAATCCAGATAGATAAATCCATTTCATCCATTTATCACTTCTTTAGTATGAATTGTAGTAGAAATTGACCCAGATTATCTTTATTTCATTATAAACTTGGACTTTTGGTTCATACATACTTAATTTCTGCCTTTGCTACTTATTGTAGGGGCATATATTGGATATTTTATTGGATTGCCATACTGTTACAGAGCACTTCCTAAATTTTTTTCTCATAAGACTCATACACTGACTGTTGATGAGTCCATATCTTTGAAAGGTTTACCTTCCTGCAGGTTTAAGAAGATGTCTCTTGCCCTCCTGGTTGCATAGTGGTTCCTGCCACCTACAGCAGGGTAACGTTCAGGCTGAGATCTGCAATCTCTGTAAATTTGTTTCCTCTGCTGCTGGCAGTTATGTGAGGTTGCCTGAAATCACCAACCTTGACTGGGTTTGGTTGAAACCCACAAATTCCATCCACTCCCTCTTTGAGACATAAAGCAAGCTCAGACAAGTAGTGAGAATAGTTTTTCCCAAATCCCCTATCCTGGAAAAATGTATTCTTGTTCCTTAGCTCTGCACTTGCACTGAATTTGCTGTGGATTGCATGGAACACCACACAGAGGAGATAAAACCCTGCATTAATTCTATGGCTGTTTTTGCTGCTTGTCTCAGGACTACCTGCACTGAGAGCAGGCAGCAGCTGCTGGATTTGCTTCCAAGCCTTGTTTTGTGATTCCAAACCCACAAGTGGGCTCCAGGTGGCAGCACGGACACCGTTTCCAGAGCAGGCAGAAAGGTTTGGCAGAGAAAGGTTTTCTTTCAAATTATTTAGTCTTTACTGCTCCCAGATGAAATTCGTGATGAAAACACAGCCTGAAATTTAAATTTTAATCATTTTTAGAGTTTTCTTAGTTTGTATTAGTCTTAGAATGATTCTGTGGCAACTGTCATTTCTCAAAAACATGTTCTCTCACTGATATTCTGTAGCTACTGAACCATACTGAGTTATACCTTTAGATACAGGTATTGTGAAAAGTTTCTATGTAAGTTAGAAAATGAATGGTTTTAAGCTAATTTAAAAAAAGATAATTATTTGGGTTAAATCATATTGGATTTGATTTGGTTTGGTTTGGTTTATTCCCCAGAAAGTTCTAGTCATCTTACTGAGAAGTAAGTGAGGCTTCCTCATTGCAGAAACACAAGATTGGCAGAGAATCCCTGGATCCTGAAACCCTCCATCTGCCGTTTCAGGTACAATTACATATGTGTCCTTAGAACAGACCCGACTATTGATCCATGAAGATCAAAGAGCCCTGGACATTAATTGTGGGGATATGACAATCCCAGGTTCAGGCACAGGTTTCAATCATGTTCAGACTGATGGGGATTAGGAAAGACAGTGACCAAAGGAAAAAAACAGCAAGGAAGTGATATAAAGAGTATATATATGATACTCTGAGGTAAAACTCCTGCTAATGGCTGCTCTGTACATACAAAAGACACCTATAAGATTACAGGCTTTAACAATGTTTTTAACACACTGAGAAAATAACTCTGCATTTAAAATTCTTATGCATATTTATTTGGACCCTACACAATCTCATTCCTGAGCATAATTCTGCTTTTTTACATGATATTGACTCCCTTTCAAGCACTCTGCAGGAATCTGCTCCTCCCTGAGGCAGAATTTGCTCTAAATACCTCCTCACATCTCCTTGCTATTACCACAAGATAGCTCAGAGACAGCAATTCATATTTTCCCAAGTGTGCCTGTTCTTTCTCTCTATACACATATAAAATCTGGATGATAGATTAATTATTGAAAAGCAATGTCACCTCTTTCTTGTTTCTGTTAGCATCAGGAGAGACACATTTCATACAATTTTACACAAAGTAAAACATGTTACATAAAATTCAAGAAAGCCTTCATGTACACTTAGAAGAAGCAAGCAACTCAGCTCTCTTTTCAGTTCCAGAAAGAACCAAGCAGGAGAAGAGTGTCATCTGAGAGAAAACATTACACAGTAGAACACAGAAAAAATGGTCTTTCCTTGGTAAAGTCTTTAAAAGCAGTATAAAAAAATGAAAAGATTAAATTAACAATACCGACTTTCTTATTAACATCTCAATTCCCAGTTCCTATTCCAGGTGTTATGATACCACAGAATATATTTTTCTACAAAATAAAGAATATAGATATGAAACCCTTGCAATTTCAGTTTGGAGGTTTGTTTTTTCTTTTTTTTTTGGGCATATAGTATTAAGCCAGCCTTCGTGGGAGTTGAAAATATGAAGGCTAGACACAACTAGTTTGAGTTATTTTTTCAGAAAGATACAATTTGCAGTCAAGTAGCCCTTGAATCAGGTTCATTAAATGAATCCATTCACTCATTAAACGAATTAATGTGCTCTGTTTCACATACTGGAGGTTTGCCTGCTTCTGTTTGAGGAAGTCCACGTGAGGGCTGCTCTCTGTTCTAACCTCATACATCACTATGGGCTTTTTCCACCTTCCATCCTCTGGAAGATCTATCTGGGTTTCTTCTGACTTTTTCCCCATGGAGACCTTTCTGTCTTAGTTACTCTCTCTCAGAATTAGTACTCAGATAAAGCCTAGGAAATAGACTCCAGTGATTTGCTTTATCATCTGACTTGGTGATATCAAAACTGCTTTTGACTTTAGTAAGTAGATTCCTTTAACCAGAGCTGAAAGACTAAACTTTATATTTTAATTCTGAAACCTTTAATTAACTAACTTCATCATGTGCAGATGAGCAAATTTTTCTTGCTAGCAGAGCAGAACAAATAATAAGAATTTGCTTTTCTGTGTATTCATGCTCCCAGAGCCTTTCTATGCTCAATTTCAACAAAGAACTCCCAAAATGAAAAAGTCAAACCTTTCTTTTGAAAATAGGTTTCTTGTTATTTCTCTCAGTTGGGTTTCAAGCATATTGAATAGATGCTATATTCTTGCAGCAGTTTTGGTGTGGATTCTAATCAAATCCCATACATAATTTGAGTGAAACACATGAGTTGAGGGCTTTTTGAAATGCTGTAATGACAATTGGGCAGAATGAAGGACAAAAATCAATGAAACGGAAGTATTCAGTCCCATTAAAGACCTGACATAAATACAGCCTAATTTCCTGTATTTCTGCTAAACTAGTCATCTGCCTTACCCACGTCAGTAATTTTGCATGGGTTACAAGCAGAGCTTTCAGATTATTATTGGAAAAACACTGTTTCTCTTTATGTGTTGCGATGAACCAGAGACAGTAAGGAAGAAAATATATTTTAAAAGTTTTAAGATTGTCTGTCTTTGCACTCCAGAGCCTTGGGGAGCTGATTATTTTCCTGTTTCCTGTGTTTCAGGAAAGGCACTGCTGGTAGTGGCTTAGAACTGAGGGTTGTTGGGACAAGCTGAAGGACTCTTCTAATGAGAATGCCTGAGTATGCACCTTGTTCTGTTCCTGCTCCCAAGTCCTTTCTCTCTTACAGCCAGGGCACCAGAAAACCCCTGCTGCACTCACTCAAAACCCACCGAACAGCTGATGATAAAGCGACAGCTAAAACAACAGAAAATGATTAAGAGCATGCATAAAACAGTTCTTTTGATCAACCTCGTTTTTAGTAAAAGGAGGTAAGAGATTGTGGCTGGATTTGGATGGAGATAATTGCAGAGGTGCAAAAAATACTACTCATATTTGTGTCCTTTTGAAATAGCAATTTTCCATGTGTATACAGAAGAACAATTAGCTGGCACAAAATGACTGTAAGTCATCGTGGTTTGTGGTAGCAGGACATGAGGGACTGTTGGGAGAGAACAGCTAAAACCAGATTTGTCAAGGGGGGAATTTTCACTCAAAGCGATTTTGCAGGTGGGAGTGCTAAGAATGCTGGTGTGGGAAAACTCCCATTCTTATGCCTAGATTTGTTCATTCTCTGCTTGTTTTGCAAAGCAGAATACCTGTGTAAAGACAATACACTCTCACAGACATGCTTGAGCCTTCTGCTGGGGGAGAAAGAGATCATAAAAGCACAACCTTTCTATAAACCCAGAAACCATGTGTGCCTGAAGCCCTTTGGTGTATTGGGACACCCCCACAGTCACTAGGATGAAATGAGCCTAAGGGAGCCTGTGTTCCTCTGTGGCTCTGTGTTGTCAGTGAAGTAATGAAATAAATTTATTCTTTGTATCTCACTTGTGGCTTGGTGGTTGCCTTGGTGACCTATTACTCTGAACCATCTTTGTCCTCCTAAGGGGATCAAAAGGGAAATCAGCTCAATTTCCTTATGTTGTAGAGACAGATTATGTGGACGTATTTGCCATGCTGTAATTTGTAATCCACAAATGACCAACCACTCCAAAATCTCTAAAGAGAGTGCTTCAATATTGCATGGTCATTGACCAGAAGAAAAATGAGTTAACTTCTGCAAAAGCTAAATGTCTGTGAGTTACTGCCTTGCTACATAGACATGACTGTCCTGGGGAAAAATACCTGGGTGCCTTCTTGTTTTGAGCCAAATATGAGGGAAAACACATTTTTTACATCTTACTTTCAAGCCCATGATTTATAGCCACAGCCAGGATCCTGACAGCTCCCTGGGGCTGGGGGTTATGGGCGCTCAGGCCTGAGGCTGCTTGGATAGGATGTCCATCTCTAGGGCATTTGGGGCAAGTCCCAGGAAGCAAGGTCCTGCACCAGCCACCCCAAACCTGGCAGCTGTGCAGGTGACTACCACAGGTGAACTGTTGAAGCTTGCCCTTCAGAAAAAGCTTCAATACATTGATTTGCTGCAAATTTTCATATCGGCCCATGTACCAGAAGTAAGTTCGCAGCATGCCTTCCATTTTGGTGTTCTATGAATTTGTGGAATGTGCTTAAAATTAATTTGTGTTTTTCTACCAGTAGTTTTAGCCTGTATTTTTTTCATCCTCCCAGTAAATTATTTTTTCATAGCTTCTCATCTAAACCTAATCTTAGTTTGAAGCCATTCCACCTTGTCCTATCACTACATGCTTTTGTAAATAGGCTCTCTTTATCTTTCTCGTGGGGTCCCTTCAGGTATTGGAAAGCCTCAATCTGTTCTAGACTGAGCAAGCCCAAATTTCCTCACAGGAGAGGTGCTCCGTGTCTCTAATCATCTCAGTGCCTCTCCTCAGGACTCAGTGTAATACATTGATGTCCCTCCTGTGCTGGGAGCCCAGAGCTGGATGCAGCCCTGCAGGTGGGGTCTCACCAGAGCAGAGCAGAGGGGCAGAATCCCCTCTGGATGGATGCAGCCCAGGATGCAATTGGTTTTCTGGGATGTAAGTGCACATTGCCACCTTGTGTCCAACCTCTCATCCCCTGTCACCCCCAAGTCCTTCTGGGCATGCCTGCTCTGGACCGTTCATCCCCAGCCTGTGTTGGTACCAGGGATTGCCCTGATCCAGGTGCAACACCTTGCACTCGGTCTTGTTCAATGTCATAAAATTCCCATGGACTCACTTCTTGTCCAAATCCCTCTGGATTAGATCCCGTTCTTCAGGTGTGTCAACAGCATCACTCAGCTTTGTATCATCTGCAAATTTGCTATAGGTGCACTCTATCCCTTCATCTGTATAATTAAATAAGATATTAAATAACAGGAGTCCCAAATACAGACCCCTGAGGGATACCAGTTGTCATGGATATTCATCAAGACTTTGAGCCATTGGCCACTATGTAACCATTCAATCAATTCTTTATCCAATGAAGACCCATTGAATCCATCTCTCTTCAATTTAGAGAAGGATGTTGCGAGGGATTGTGTCAAAGTCTTTACAGAAGTCCATATAAATGGCATCTGTAGCCTTTCCCTTGTCCACAGATGCAGTCACTCCATCACAGAAGACCACTATTAGGTCCGGCAAGCCTTTCCCTTGGTGAAGCTGTGCTGCCTGCCTTGTGTTACCTCCCTGTTCTCCATGTGTCTTAGCACTGTTTCTAGAAAGATCTGTTCCACGATGTTGTCAGGCACAGAGTTGAGGCTGACAGGTCAGTAGTTCCCAGAAAACTTCTGTAGCCTCTGCTCTGCTCCATGCAGCTCTGTGTAGCACCTTGCTCTTTGTGTTCCTTGTATTGACGCCTACATTGGTTCACTAATAGTAATAGAAGCTTTTTATTACAAAAGACAAAAGACATTTCACTATACAGAGCCTTAAGTATACATATTTCTAAAAATTATAATGTAATAGCATGGCAAAGTTTTTCCTTCTTTTCTACTCAAGGTTGTTTTTTTCCTTTTTGGCAGGATTTCGTACACTATATTTATATTCAGTGACAGCAAATGTTCCCTAAATATTACTGGGAAAATAGAGTAAAACTTGGCTATTGGGTGAAAATTAACCTCCCTAATTTCCCCTCACATGTTTATCAATAAGGCAAACGTAAGTCTTGGCCACTTGATACCCATTGCTCTGATTCTGCTGTTGCTGCTGGAAAGAGGAACAGCAAATGCTCTGACTGCAGGGAGATTGTTAGATGCAGATTATGAATGTTAGACTGAATCAGCCTTCTAATTATAATGGCTTTTAGGGTTTTTGTAGAAGCGCATTAGTCTCTGCAAGTCTTGTGGGTGAAATATTGTGACATTAACTGGCAGCTCTATTCTCACTGGAAGTTATTTATCACAGCAGTAAAATTTAAAGAAATTATATGATTACATATAACTGAAAAATTATCATCCCCCTGTGGTTCTGACTGTCTGGTTACATCCTGTGCCTTGAAGCCTCCCAGGTGTGTGATTATCTAATAATGATCAATTGCCTTATTGATTCAGCACCGTATGTCAAATTGCAAAGGGAAAAACAATGAACAGGAGAGTTTATGCCTACAGGGGCAGTTCTATATTTACATATTTCAACTCTTTCTTATATTTATTGAAATATTTAAGATTTGGAATTGCAATATAAATTTTCTTCTGAGAGCTTCTGTTTCTCTAAATGATTTAAAGAGCACAAAATGAGGTTTCCAGGGCCTGATGATTAAAGTGGCAGTACCTTCAGTTCGTAGTAACTCCAGATAATTGCTGAGCAGATTTTTTTTTTGCCTCTGTGTTCATTTTTATAAATTAATATTACAGATCCGTGCCTTAAGAATCTATCTCAAAACCTTTAAATCAAAGTTATTTTGATGTCTCACATGCTGGAAGTTCTATTCCCTGTGAATAAGTTAATTTTACAATTAGTTCTAATGATTTCTCCAGGACACGCACACATTGTGGGACAATCTTATAGCCTTGTTTTCCCCCAAACCCAGCATATTATTACTCCTGTGCACCACAGACAAGAGGGGGATCTTTTAAGTATGGAAGGGACTAGACAAGTGTCTGTAAGAATTTTCTTTTTGTGTTTCCAGAGGTGGTAGATGGTGACTGAATAATCTCAGAAACACAGGAAAGAAAAATGGGAAGGGTTATGCCCAATGTCACCGAATGTCTTCACAGGGAAAAAGGGTCATAATCATGAGAGTGCCACAGTTTCTTTTTGGTGCCAGCCATGCTTTGCGTCTTTCTGCAAAGTAGAATATCTGAGATAGAAAGCCATTAGGAAATATTTAAAAGTAGACATCCAGAATTCAAGGATGTTTTTAAAATCTTAATGGACTTGCAAATGGGGAATGAATACTAACCTGTCATTTCACAAAATATAATAATGATTATTTTCTGTAGCATTCATAATATAATGAAAAGTGCCACAGACACAAACCATGAGGAGATCAATAGCTATGTCCTCAGAGAATGACATGAATTGAGTGAATTAAAATAAAGCATGGAACTGTTCAGTGAAAACTGGCTGTAAAACCCAATGTTGAATGAGTGCTCATTAACTGAGCACCTTTCATTGCATGCAAATGAAGAAAAATTTACAGAAAAATGTAAACATAAAAGGTTCTTAGCAGGTTTTTCAGGCTCACCATGTCCTTCTCAGGGCAGCGAAATGGATCAAGTTGGCAGGAGGCACAGAACGAGAAGTAAGAGGTTTATAGAGATTCAACTCTGAATCTTCCTCTTGCTTCTACAGTTCTCTGTTGTAATTATCAAGGCTGAATTATATTTCCACAGATAATTTTAATCCTTCCATTTAATAGTTATTAATTTATTGAATTTGTGTTCTCAATAATGCAGCATGCGCATGTACATGCACCATAATATTACAGTGTAAACATCTGCAGTGAACCAAGCAGCAGTTCTTAACCAAATTTTCATACAAAATTAATCATGCTATCTTCATTAAAGTCTAAAGCTGTGTAATATCCTCCTTCAAAAAAGAATGAAGGCAGACTCATCTCTGTACAATCTGTCTAATTTGTGGGCCCCAACTTTCCATTATGAGACCACCAACTGGTTTTCTACAATATTACTTCATATTTTGATAATTTATTGCACTCACAGGTAGACGCCCCCTCTACTCTTTGACATAGCAGTTCTCAAGGAACTGAGGAAGTGAAACAGCCATGAATTTATGGTGCAATGCAAAAGGAAAAGGTAAAAAACAAGAGAAAAAGATAGGGAAGAGAGAAAACTTTTCTTGGTGAGAAACTCTGCCAGCGATACAAATACTAAATGCCTTTTCTCCACTTCTACAGTAAAGGTACAATAGTACAACATACATAGACCCTGTAGAATCCTTCTCAAATCAATCAGGGAGATATTCCGTTGAATCAAGGAGATATTCCGTTGGAAAATCAATTTAGCTGTGAGACATCTATGTGACACCTTCCCAAAGCAATATTGTATAGTTTTATGCATCTATTTTTAAATTAGAAGTGAGTTGGAAGTGATTAGGTATTCTTTGGTCACCATCATTACTAACTTAATTTTGATGGCCTATTTAACTCAGTTTAATTAACCTTCTCTTCTCTTATCTATAATCCTCTACTTCTGCCCCTAAATTAAACCAGGACAATACCCAAGGCCTATACTGGCATAGGAAAGGCAAAAAAACCCAAATGGTATCCATAACCTAGATAAATTTTTTCTTCTCTTTCACCTAGAAGTAATCATTATTGTTATTAGCAGAAGCATTATAGTAGAGCAGGTGATTGTTACTGACATTAATGTTTGGGGAAATAATTTAAACAAGTTTTTATGCAAACTCATGTTTTCAAACTTGGATCACAGCTAAAATTTACTTCACACTATTCACTGTGAACAAAACAAATGCTCAGTAAGCTGAGAAAATTGAATAAGGATGAAGAGAACCACACTGTAATGCTGTTCTGTGCTATAAACTGGAATTAACTGAAAGCTGTAGAAATCTGTTTATACCCTTTATAAATGTACCTTTTTCTGGCTCAGTTTAGGTTCCCTCTATATAGCCCTAACCTTAGAGAATAAATACGTGGTGCAACAGCTGTTTAATAGGCAAATGTTTACCTAAGAGCTCTTAACCCCAGGCAGAGGTAAGCTAATGCAGTTGTGTTTTGTGCACTGAACTGTGTGAAATAATGTTCCATGGTTCAAGAAATAGTTACATGTGGGAAATTCCTCTGAGTAATAGATGGTTAAATTGTGGTAATTTATTTCTTTTCTTAGAAATAGAGATTTTGAGGCTGCCTACCTGATAACCAGCATAAATCAGCTAAAAATTCTTGGCATTGTATGTTCATTGATTGTCTAAGATATAAGAATATCTAAATGATGGGAAAGCTTAATCTAAAGAATCCTTTTTTTAATAATAGGGTGGTCTTAGGTAATATAATCTCCAAATTACCTTATTCAGGCATCTTTATCCATGTGAAAGAGACTATGCAAGAGAATAGATACTGCTTAAAAACAATGATTATTAGTTAAAATGTACAGTTGGGAACGGGGAATAGCAAGCAACAGAATATATTATTATGCTTATCAGAGTTTTACTGCAAGGCAATAATCTGTCAGGAGAGGAGGGTTGAAAACCCCTTGCCTCCTTGAGCTGGTCTTCAATGCTCCTAAGTTGCCATTATCTCCCAAGTACATGTATTTTCCTTTACAGTTTTGTACTTTGCCTTTTTGGTGCTCCTTATTTGAAAATTTGGGCTGATAATAGTCAGCATCTGAACAACCCAACCTCCAAAATTTTCACAGAATCACAGGATAAGCTGAGTTGGAAGGGACCCACAAGTATCATTGAGCCCAACTCCCAGAGCACCTCTCCCAAGAATCACACCATGTGCTCAAGGGCATTGTCTGAGCACTCCTTGAAGTCAGGCTTGGTGCTGTGACCACTTCCTGGGGAGCCTTCCAGTGCTCAACCACACCCTGGGTGAAGAGCCTTTCTCTAATATCCAACCTGAATCTCCCCTGACACAAATTCAGGCCATTCCCTTGGGTTCTATCACTGGGCACAGCAGAGAAGAGGTTGGTACCTGCTGCTCCTCTTCCCCTTGTGAGGATGTTGAAGACCACACTGAGGTGTTTCTCATCAGTCTCCTATTCTCCAGGCTTAACAGACCAAGTGACCTGATATGCTTCTCATGTGACTTCCACTCAAGGCCTTTTACCATCTTTTATTGCCCTCCTTTGGACACACTCTAATAGTTTGATATCTTTCTTATATTGCAGTAACCAAAACTGCACACAATATTCAAGGTGAGGTTGCACCAATGCAGAGTACACTGGGACAATTATCTTATTTTTACCTTGTCTCTGCTTCACAGACTATTGCACGTCTCTTTCTCATCACTTAGCAATTTCCTTTAGCAGTGTGAACTAAGGTTAGATGGCTCTATCATATCAGAGCTGGGACTTGGCACCAGAGCTGTGGAGAGGGATGGGTATTGTAGAGTGTGCATCTCATAGGGCTAAATAAGATTGATACAAGTTCAGCAAAATTATTCTACTAAAACCTCCCATCTTTGGAAGTTGAGGTCTGAATTGCACATCAGCTATGTTGGAAATAAACCTCCTACTTGTTATGGAAACTATTTGGGATTGCTTCATGATAATTGTCTGAATGCAGTCTTATTCCAGTACATGAAAAGCCTGGAAAATTCTTCCTGACAATATATGTATAACTTTACTGATTTTAATTTCTTTCCACTTATCTTTTTTCTTTTTTTTTTCTTTCCCTGCTGAGAAATGAACACTTTACTAAATTTGGGGCAACACGAAGAAATAGCAACTGTTTTCTGAAAGAAAAAAAAGATTAGGTGTAGAGAACTTTCATCTTCTGTTTTGTTACCTTATCGGTATATTTATATACTTTTCCAATCCAACCATAAAGCCAGAGGTAGTTCTTCATACTAAATGATCTGTAGCAGGTTTTTTAATTACATTCCAGGGGCTCAGAAGCAGTACCTCATATGTAGTCATATGATTTAGTAGCGTAATTACCTGCCTTAAAACTCATTCACTTTTCAGGTTTTCTTTAAAAAGAGGTAGTCTGTCAAAAACCACTTTTTAATGTATGAATTAAAAATGAAACACATCTGACTTATTTTACTTCAAGATAATTTTTTCTGTACAAACATGTCTAGTATTTGCAGTTGTTAACCTCTGCAATGCTTGCCTCAGGTTTTTTTCAGTTGTGTGATAAAATAGACTGCTTATTTTAGTACCAGAAGGCCCAGGTCTTTCGATGAAGCAAATCAAAATTCTGTGCAGTGGAATGCAAGTGATGTGGTCACAGCGACAACTTCCCAATTCCTTCACCCAACAACAGCTGGTTATCAATATAAACTTCCATGTTACTTTAAGCAACTTAATGCTAGAAGCTGCAGTGCACTTGATCCTAGTCATGTCCTGTCTCTTTCCCATTTCTGGATCACCTGTGATGATGCTCACTGATGTTTTGAACCATTTCTTCCAGAAATTACTTTCTTAAACAGATTTATAGTAGGATAGTAGTCTACCTTCACGTTCACACCAATGAGAATAAAAGACTGGTTTACAGACAATAAAATCAGTGTAGCTTGGCTTGTCACTATGTGTAGATGAGCATGGATTCCTGAGTGTCTTATAATAGCTGAACTAGCATAAAAATGAACAATGTCTCTCTTTTCTTCATATACCTTTTTATTGATTTTCTTAGAGGTATTTTTACAGTATTTTATGCAAGGGGGAAAATTTAGGATTTAATCAGTAATCCAGCTTGTGTTTGAACTTCTAAGGGCATGAAAGTGACCCTCAGCTCTCTTGACAGTGAATTTCAAAACTTTTTGCTTCCTAGGAATCAACTTCCCTTCACACAGGCCATGATGTGTGAATTGTTTTCTAGTAGTTCGAAGTGCCTAGTAAAACCATTAAGATGGATTGAAGGGTTCCAGTACCCTGGCTCTCTGCTCCCTACAGACTGCTTTTGATTCATTCAACTCTCAAGCATGTTTGCCTTTGGACCATTCTCATTCTTGCCACTTTACAAGTCATGAACACTACAGGAACCAGATATCTGTAGAGTGTTCATGCAGCTGTTGGCAAGGAATTGAGGATTAGGAGCAGGGCTACTGCTGACTATAAGAACATGATTTATTACTATGAGTGCTGAGACAATGATTTTATGAGCACATGAGCTGACCTAATGATTCCTGCTTTTCCTGTAGAGAACTGTTCTGATATGTGCCTGAATATTTTTGTTTAAATAAAGACACCTATAGGTACCCGCCCAATTTTGGACATATATGTGCTTATCCAAGCACCCTGGAGTAACATATTTTATGTGGCCAGATCTTTTGAGATGCCTATCTCTTGTTTGGGAGTACAAAAATAATGTACAGAAATAATCAATGACCGGAGTGTTACAGACCAACAGAAGAAAAAGTAACCAAAAACCCCAAGCTTTTATTTCTTGATGAACTTGGGTTCAGATTTCCTTGTCATTTCAAGGTTGTAATTCTGTACTTACAAACCTGTCTTGCAGAAGTCGCACCTCTCCTCACAGAGGATTGCTGTTCCATAGATGAGTTGTGACCTAGGGTATACACTGGCTATGCCAGTGAAACCACTGGAAGACTGTACTCTGAATTGATTACTCCAAAGTTCTGTTCCTTGTTTGACTGAGCATGGTTTACTTAACTGCTTTGGTTTTGCAGAACTCTACAAATAGTACCATTAGAAACATACATATGATTGAGAAGAATGACCTGAAAAAATTGCAACTTTAAACTGTACACTCTTTCATCCTGGGTTTTGTTCAGAAGCTAATTTCTTTTAAAAATCCATACATAATGAAATCTAAACTAATGCATCTCATTTTGACAGTGTTTTGATTACAATCAAAGCAGTTAAATTAGTACAGGGAGAGAAAGGAGTTCATGAGCCCATTAAGACTCTTAGTTGTCACTTTAGTTCTGTTTTTCTGCAGATGGCATATCCTTTCAGCTTTCAGTTTTATGCTATGTGTATGGTATGGATCTATATTTTTAATTAACTTCTGTTTAGTAAATAGATGCTCAGACATGGTTTAGAACTGCAATTAGAAGATTAGGGTTAGATTAGAGCCTTACTGTGCTAATTAAAATACTTTTGAGGTCTGTTGTTCATGCAATAAAATGTCAAGCGATTGACAAACCATAAGTGAAAAATTGATCCAATTATCAAGACAGACAAAATGTGGTTTTTTTTCCTCTTGAGATTTAAGATTTATTATGGCCATTAGAAATACAGATGTTTATGTGTATGTGTCTTAGAATTAATTTAACTTTGCTGTTCCTTAATGCTGTTCTGCTTGCTATAAGACAGAATTATCAATGGTTCCTTCAGTGGATGGAACTGCTCAACCCTTTTCAACTGAAATTTTAGTATGGAAACAAATGATTTGTGTTTCCACATTAAGGAGGTGGAAGGGCATGAGCAACCTCCTACCATTGTTCTGCTTGAACTGAGAAAATCTTACTGAGTGCTCCAAATGCATGATGAGGATCCACAGTGGAAATTAAGTGTGCCACAGAAGTCTAAACACATTGAAAAGAGAAGCAATGAAGAATAATTGTGAAGAATGTCCAGTAATGTTTTTTTAAGTAAATTATTGGCAGATATGTGGTAATCCAGCAAGTTCTAAATAAGTTTATTAAAGATACATAATTTTATTATTCTAAAAACTTATAATGGTACATTTTAGAAGTGGTTAGGTCTTCTGTAACTATTAGGGAAATGAACACTACAAATGGTGGGATTTTTTAATAATTCAGGTTTCTAATTTATCTGCATTCATGTTTCTTAACACCAATCTGTTCCTGTACCATTAAAACTCCTTTTTAATTCTCTTTAAGCTGTCCCTAGCACCTTGCTGGAAATTGTGTCCTATCCCAGCTGTAACCTGACCACATTACACTAGGAAATTTTTTTTTTTCAGTTCCTACCAATCCAGCTCCCCATCTACTGATCAGCCCTTTAGAGCTTCTCAGCACTTATTTAAGCTTTCCCTAATCTTTCAGAGATATGTGTGGCCAGAATTCTATGTAGCTTAACATATTTTGTATGAAGGCTCATTGGTACTGTATAGAATGGAGATATCCTGTCTCTACTAGAAATTCCTCATCAGAGGCATCTTTGGATCATATGTCTTTTAAATGATTGCAATAACCTGTTGACTCACAGTCATACCCTGTGATTAATTATGTTACAAAGGTTTTTCTCTTTCTTATTCTATCTAGTTGAGGGATTCTTAGATGAGTTTATAGCAGAATTTTATATTAGTGGTTCTCAGTAACACAACTATGCATTTTATACTATTGAATTTTGTATGATTGAATGTAATAAAAAATGAGTTCCATCTGGTTTTATTTGCTTGCTTGCTTTTTATGCTTGCTTCCAATACAAACTGAGAGAACAAAAGAATCTGCTTGACTATTTTCAAACTGGGACTTTCAATGAGTATTTTTGCAATCCCCTTGCTAATAAACCTATATATGTCTGCTAACAGAGCTTGTTTGCTCAGCTAATCAGGGAATGGATATCAGAGCCTGCATCATGACCCAGTCATTAATCAAGATGCTTCAAAGATATCAAGTTCTGGAGGTACTGAGACTTACTGGGTACTCTAGCCTGGCCACAACAGTCAATAGTAATGTTCTCATTGTCTTTAAAGAGCTTTTTGCATTTTTAAGATTCACTTTGAACATTGAAAGTGTGTGAATACAACTAATTCATTCTTTATTCTGCTGCAAATTGTATGCTTGCTGCAAAATCTATTTTTCTATTATTCAAATATTTTTAGTGTGAATATATACCCATCTGCTCTGGATAACATAATTTTGTCCAAATTTTTATTTTATACAAAACTAATAACTGTTCCAGATGTGTTGTAGTAACTACTAATAGATTATAATGATAATGACCTTTGATTCCTGGATATTCTAGATCCAGGGAACTAATTTCTCAAAACACCCAAAGTATCACACACTTTAAACAATACTGAAATATTCTGCACCTCTCTTAGAAGTTTACTTTGTGTTTGTTTTTTAGTTGTAAAAAGGAAACAAAAATCTCTGGAACTAACAATCCAATCCAAACCCCACCTGTCCTTTTCCATTAGTAGTTGCTTTTGACTGCGTGGATTTAGAATAAATACCTGTTTGCACTAACGTCATTTTGGCAATTTTCATAAATATATGGTCAGGACATAGTCTTTACAGAATCACACTGGTTCAAAGCAGAGGTTTAACAAAACTTGGCCTGAGTCTTTGAAGTTTTTCTCCTGATGGCAGAGGCTCATTTTAGAAACTAAAGATGATGATCAAACTGTACTTCTCACCACAGACAGAACATGTGAAAAACTTGTGTTTAAAGGTAGGTCCTTTTCTTTTTTTTTTTTCCTGCCTCTTTTTCTTTTCTCTTCTATAGAAAGCTTATGCTTATCTCTCTGGCCTTAGTTGGGAAGAGATGTTCTGAAGCTTTCTTGAGGTAAAGAGTGAGACAAAAGAGATGCTAGCTGTACAGGAGAGAAATTTGGACCATAAAGCAGGAAATGCTGGCTGTATAAGTAGGCTGAAGATGGCATGTGTCCCAAGAAAGAAATTGGAATGATATGGCAAGGATAGAAAGCTGGAGAGATGGTTTGTTTGATTGTGTTATAACATAGGGTTTAGGCAAGAAACTGTATTGGGATAGGAAGAAAATATGTGGGCAGCAGACATGGACATGGGGTAAGCTTTTGCCCTTGACAGCAATTCAGTGCAAGTGAGATTAGTTTTCTTTTCTCAGTGGATGTTTCCTTCAGATTATAAAGTCAGGATCAGCCCAAGGTGAACTGTTTCTTTAGCCTATGTCAGTGACCCTGGCATGATTTTCTGGGAGAAAACCCTTGGTTCCTTTCTTGGATACAATTGCTTTTCTTTCTAAGCAGATTAATTTTATTTCCTAAAAAAAACCCAAACAAACAAACAAAGCAAAACAAAACAAAATGAAACAAAACAATAACCAGCAAAAAAAAAATAATACTCTGAAGCCTCTCTGCTGTGATTAAAATTTATCTTGATTGTTTTTAGTTGTCTAACAATTATCAGCACAGTATATTTGGGAATATGCATTAGAGAGACTTTTTATTTATAATTGGTCTACTGGAGTTCAGACACCTAACCCAGAAACCTAATCTAGTCTAAAATAGGGGTTAAAGGCTATGTTTACAGAGCTAGATGGTTTCACAGAAGCACCTGGGAAGCCACATTTCATATTCATTACTAAAGATATGAGAAAATTGAGTTGAACAGCTGTTTCAACTTACTGCAATGATTTCTGAAATAGATGCCTAATTCCTTGTTACTGGTATAATTTCATGTTCTATTGAAATGATCGCAATCACTGTGCCCATCCCCATGTATTATGTTGCTTACATGACCAGCCTCATTCCCTCTGCAGATTCTGCAGAGCCTGTTGAAAACCTGCAACCACAGACAAAGCCCTTTGGTTCTCAGACCTGGGCCCCGCCTGACTGCTGCGTCCTGGCAGCTTCAGGTTGACTCGCTTGGAGTGTCCTGATGCTCCTCATTGCTCTGAGTCAATGTAAGAAGCAGATCAGGGATCATGGTTTGTCCACACAAAATCAGTAGCTCAAAGTCCAGTTCAGATAAAAAAATTTTTCTGCTGTCCCTTGCCCCACGTTTTCCAGTCACTTCCAGCAAAATAATCAATTACTCCCTCCTTTTGAATATACAGCTCAGCTTGAGTAAGTAGGTATAAATGCATCCATCTATCAGTCAAACAAACAAGAACAAGTGTGGAGACCATTGGGAGACCCATGAGTGTGGCTCTTCAGAATTTAATTACCGTTTAGGTTTTGTTTTAACTGTAGATGGAGGGTGGAAATAAAAGCACCCTAGCCAAAAGCAATATTTTCTTATTAAACTCAGGATATTACTGGAGACCAACCATTTTTTCCTCAGACTTGTTAATTATTCCAATATATGCTTTCATGGAATAACAATGCAGCTGATGAGCCAGCCTGTGTCATCCCGTTGCTATAGAAATTGCTCAGTATAAGCTTCCTGGCACTATAATCAGTTTAGCTCTCTTTAGCCATCACGGAAAGCGCAAAAGAAAGCACTTCTGGTTTGAATTTTTTATTTGAACCTTTCCACATTCATAAAAGCAGGTGTGCAGTGCCTTGTCATGACAGCACAGCCTGCACATAACTCCTGCTCCACACTGCATCCCAGGGCAGCCACAGGTCTATCCAGGCTCAGTGCCTATAATCCCAAGGAGAAAATAAAGCCATCATAGATCAGAGAAGCCCTGACATTAGTTTAACACATGAGGTCCCACATCAAGCACACAACAGCCTGTACTTGAGCTGTACGCTGTGAAATGTCTCAGTGATGGGGCCCTGAGTGGGTGGTTGATTTTCCAGTGGTCTCAGGTAGTAGCTGGCTCCATACCCTCCCAGTGCGAGGCAGTGTGGCATCACAACCTTGCATCAGGCTCTTGGTGCAATGCATCCTTATGTGTGAGTTTTGGCACAGATGCCAAGAGAGACAAATAACAGCATCTTGCTCTGATCTATTACTTGTCTGGGCAACTAAATTTTTCTGTGTGACTGTGATTTCCCATTCGATAGAATCATAGAATCATACAATGTTTTGGGCTGGCAGGGACTCTAAGGATCATCTCATTCCAACCCTGCCACTTGATGGATAGGTCTAGAGTGTTTAAAACTCGAATCTTTTGCATTTACCCTTGATATTATCTTCTTGATTAACTGAAATGAGTCAAAATTAGCATTATGACTGTAATATTTCGATCAGCAGTGTGTGTGTGTCTTTTCAAACAAAATTTTTAGTTGTTTTTATGCCTCAACACTTATTTTGTGCTCTTTCATATGCCGTTCAGAGTACAGTAAATTCACGAATACAAGCCGCACTGAATATAAGCCGCATCTCTGGGTGTTGGCAAATATTTCGGTTTTTGTCCATAGATAAGCCGCACACGAATATAAGCCGCTCTGTCGTTCGCAGCGAGGACCTGCGTGCAATTAGCAACAGAACCGCGGGAGGGCGGGGTTTACTGGCTGAGCTAAGGCTGTGCAGGCTCGGCCCGCTAGGGGCCGCTGACGGGGCCAGATGGCCCAGCCCGGCGCTGCCGCTCGGGGCCGGCTGCCGCTGCCACTGGGCTCGGTCACCCCGGGTCGGCGCTGCCC
Source organism: Catharus ustulatus (assembly GCF_009819885.2). Classification (NCBI taxonomy): domain Eukaryota; kingdom Metazoa; phylum Chordata; class Aves; order Passeriformes; family Turdidae; genus Catharus; species Catharus ustulatus. The sequence goes on from NC_046224.1 coordinate 48,064,648, forward strand.
CGCGGTGGCAGGCAGGGACGGAGCTTCCCCTGCTCCTACGGCAGCGGCGGCGGGCGGGGACGGAGCTTTCCCGCGCCCGTGGCGCCGGCGGCGGGCAGGGACGGAGTTTCCCCGCTCCTGCCGTGGCGGCGGCGGGCGGGGACAAAGCACCCCGTCGGCTCCCCGAGCCGCGGCAATGGCTGCGCGGGGCTCCCGTCGGCTCCCCGGGCCACAGCAATGGCTTCCGCGGGGCTCCCGTCGGCTCCCCGAGCCGCAGCAATGGCGGCGCCGGCTTCCCCCGCCCTCCCCGGGCCGCAGCAATGGCGGTGCCGGCTTCCCCCCCCCCTCCCCGGGCCGCAGCAATGGCGGCGCGGGCTTTCCCCCCCCTCCCCGGGCCGCGGCAATGGCGGCGCGGGCTTCCCCCCCCCTCCCTGGGCCGCGGTAGGGGCGGCCCGGGTCCCCCCTCTCCTCCCCAGGCCACGGCAATGGCGGCGCCGGCCCCCCCGTCTCTCCCCTGGGCTGTGGCAGAGGAGGAAAGAGAGCTCTCCCACCTCTCTCCCCGCCCCCCGTGCTGCCTACAGGGAGCCAGGCTCCACCCGCAGTGCAACAGAGTAGCGATTTGTAACAATCGCAAAATGCCGACTTTGCAGCAGCTCGGCTCAGCACTCTGGCAGGCACTTCTGAGGTTGTATTAGCCGCTCCTGATTATTAGCCGCATTTCCGGTTTAGGAGCAAAATCTTAGTCAAATTGGTGCGGCTTGTATTCGTGAAATTACTGTACTAGTTAAAATACTGATTTTTTTTCTGTTTTTTAAGTGTGCTTGAAAAGAAGTCAGAGCAATGTATGTAAACCAGCATGTTTTATATACAAGATAAACTATAGAATTAGGAAACTATTGACATTTTAGTAAAAACTATTGTACCAAAATTGCACAGAAGCCCTAATTTTAAATATAGACACAATCTTAGAAGGCATCTCAATCGTATTGCCCAAACTAATGTTACTATGTTGGTATGGTACAGACTGTATTGCTACCTGGTAGCTATAGTAGTGTTACTTCTTTGAAAAGAAAAAGAACATACCACAGCTGTTACGAATAATTATTAAAAAAGGCTTTTTTGTAGAAGCCCAAACCGCATTAATTTCATGACTGAAAATATTTCCAGTTTCAGAGTTTTGATCTTTAAATTATTTTTCTCTTTGACAAATAATGTGAGGTCAAAGATAGAGATCACAAAAAGCTTTTTGTTTCAAATTCATTTGAATCAGATTTGGGATAGGATTTCTTTCTTGCTTTGTGCTTTTCTTAGTATGCTCCTTGCTCAATACAGGGCTGATCTCAAGTGGAACTCACATACACTTTTCTCGAAGAAATAAAAAGATTCATGTGAACCTTGTGAGAGGCATTAGGTTCTCTCAATTTTTGGCAGGTCCCACATTTATTCTGCTACTCCTGCAATATTCTGGTTCCTTCTGGTATTGATTGAGTTGTTTAAAAGCAGAGCAAATCAAATCCCTATTTTCTTTCTGTCATTCTCTTCTCTTGTTTTTCCCCCAATTTTAAAAGCAATCTTGAGAAAAAATGTTTACTCTTAAGGTTGTTTGCTAGAAGATGAGGACTATTTGCACCTGAGAAACTCTGAATAGCATAAGTGACAGAACTTTGTTCTTGAACAGATGCGATTTTTACCTCTACTTTATTTTCTAGATCAGGTTGTTGATTATAGAAAAGTAGATTTCATGGTTATCCAACCCTACAAAATACTGTGTGTCTTCCTGCAGTCTGTGGCACCAGCCTCAGCTAAGTGAGTGACCTGTGAGTGATTGTTGGGGTCCAATGCCAGCTTCAGCAGTGGGCAGTGAGCTTTACATGGCCTTGTGAAAAGAGCCAACTTCCTATGCAAGCTGCTGAATGTTACAGAAACTCAAATCCGTGCTGAACCTGGGAACAGCAGTTGATTTAGTGTGAGAATAAATACTTCTGATAAGTACAAAAGGAGTTACAATCTAATTTAAACTAATTCATTTATTTAAAATTTTAATCCTTGAAGGGAGCTTTGAATCAGTTTTTTGCCTTGAGGAAGACTCATATTGATAATAGACAGGGTCTGTACCCCAAAACTCAAGTCTTGCTGCTGATGTTTTTTTTGTCTAGGTGACTGCCATTTGCTTTATTTCTTTAATATCTCTGAGTCTTTGGGTATTTATCTTTCTGGACCTAAGAATGTTTCAAGTTTTGCAAACTCCCATGAACCTGACGTCTATTATCTGGAAATAAGCATACTGGTCATGAGCAAAGCTACGCAAATTATCCTGCTGAACAAGGACCAGTGAATGTGATCAGGAGATCTAGATTCAAAGCACAGAGCTCACATTTCTTTGTCCAAGGACTGAAATGTATATTTCCATTGGCAGCATAATGACATTCAGTGGCTGATCATCAGCAAGTATCTATCTCCTCCTTGTGGGACTTTGTGTTTTTCCTTTCCATTGGTACATAACTCCTGCTGCTGAAAATTTGTCTGGTATAAATTTATAATTTTAAAAACATCTTTCATCTACAGATACAGGTAATTTAAAGTTTACTAATATTTTCTTGATTAAATATTTTAATATTACTCTTCCACAGCTGTTAATTACTGAGTAAATCAATGTTTTCTCAAAAATTGGCATAATATCTGCTTTATAGTTATGATGTGCTCATAGTCAGGTATCACATGGAAAAAAGATATTTTAAAATTTTAAAATAAATTGTGTAACTTATAAATTTGTCTCTCAATTTAAGCATCTTTGTATGAATTTCATCAGTAGAAACATTGTTATGCCAGATATGCTCCAAAGGAACAATAGGTAACCTCCATAGGTTCTTTAATTGCTGAAAAATAGCACAGTCTAGAATTGAGGGGGAAATTCAAAAGTCTGCTTTGTATCATTGAATAGTAGTTTAATGAATAATGCTTAGGCTACCTTAGGAGTACATTGTAATCTCTTCAGAAGTTCTTCCAAAGTCAGAAAAAATTGTCTTGATGCTGTGCATTTGCCAGAATACAAAGTTGGAACAGTAACCCATTCCTTGGTGAACAGTCGGTGTCAAACTGAACACATTATTTTTCAGAGGCTCTTTTGTTTATGATATTTAAGACTATAGCTATAAATTTTCCAAAGCAGCCCATGGAAAGACTAGAAATCTTAGTTGCCATTTGATTTTTGCATAACAAAGGCTCTACATACTATGGTTTTCTCTTTAAAAAGCTGAAATTATTGACATCAGTTTTGAAAACATCTTCAAACTTAGTATTGCCAAATTTTCTGTATAGATGGTTTCTCAACAATTTCTTTTCATAACAGAAAAAAAGACACAACGACCTTTCTGCTGAACTGTTTGTGACAAAGTCAATTTGTTCTCCATCTCCTGCAAGTATAATTGAATGATCACTAGCCTGAGATCTAAGTTGCATAATTGTAATTAATTATATCGCAATTGACCTGCAGTTCTGCTTCTCAGTCCTCCTTATGCCCTTCTCAAACTGGTACCAGGTTGAGACAAATGATACACTGCACTTGCAAATTCAATACCTAAAAAAAAAATCACTTCCTCTCAACAATAGTAAGGATCATACTTCAATTTTCAAACATCCAGTTATTCCTACCATTTTGAGGTATATTGTTTCTGTGCTGAAGCTGCATTAATGCCAGCTGCAGTCCAGTGTTGGAAAGCAGAATTTGACAAATCCTGACAGGACAGCGTGAAGAGAAGGCAGAGGTGAGAGCCAAGTAGAAAGCTGATGTGGGAAATTCTGACTGATGCCTGAACGTGACTGATAAACAGATGAAAGGCAGGAGGAACAATGTCAGCTGCTGCTTAAAATAGCCTGGAGAAAATGAGAACAGTAGGATCTGCTGAGGATGGGTCACTGCTTTGATAGCATTGCTAAATCAATGTCACAGACTCCTGATGGCAGTACAGCAAAGGACTTAAGAAGTCATAGAAGTCAGGTTTCCTGTTAAGCCAACTTGTGAATTTCCTCATTATCAATCAAGTCCCATTTTCAATCAAAGGATAGGCTGCTTTAAGATAAAACCTGTATTTCTCCAGCTTTGACATCTGGTAGTATACCCATTTTTAAAATGAAAGCACACTCACTGTTTGTTTACATCCACTGTTTTCTAACCATTAATGAATTATTGTAAATCTTTTCCACAGATAACTTTTTCAGAGCTCACATAGCAGTTCTCATATGCAATGGACTCTCCACAGATTGTGAAGCATCACTGAAAAAGAGAAATATTCAACATTTTAAAAGGCAGTATTCTGTATTTTTATATTTCTTTCAGGCATCAAAGAGAAGTTATTAGTGTTTGATGAATGATGAACATCCATATGGATAACATGATTTCATGTCTCACAACACCTCAAAGGATAGCATTATAGTTTCTATTGTACTGCCTACAGTAAAAATAGACTACCTTTTAAATTAAAGCACAGGACATTCTGATTTCATAAAAAAGCAATGAAGGAATTTGAAGGAATGTTCCTCCTTAGGCTGTTGTGACTTTATTGAGTCAGTGGGCTTGCTTCTCATTTGCATACTGATAAAAAAGAACCTGGCCAATCATTTTTATACATTTGTTTAACAACCTTTTTTTTTATATATAAACATGTACAAAATACAAAGGGTTCAATACACCCTTTATAACATGTTTACATTCCTTTTACACAAAACTTATGCTGTATTGCAAACATTATGAAGCACAAGCCAGAAAGGTATAGATAATGCAAGGAAACATTATTATCTCCCAGACACTGCACTTCTAAGGAACTGGTTTGTACCAGTGGACTATAGAGCTGAATCCTCTCGGGAGTGTGGGGAGGACAACTCCTGTTCTCTGCGCTCCCTGATGAGCAGCAGTTGCCTGGCGACCATAGATATGACACTGGTGTCCTTTCTCACCTCTTTGGTGATGCCTTGCTGCTCAAAGGATACCTAGAGGGAACAGCCTCTGCCTGGCATGTGGCTATGCAAAATATATTTCTCCTCCTTTGGAGTATATGAGTCATCTTCTTTTTCATTCTTCAGCTTACTGAGCTCTAGCTCACTCCAGGCACCCCCATGCCCAGGACAATCTCATTCCTCAATGCAAAGCTCCACCTCAATCTCAACACAATGGCAGTCAAAATCTCCCTCAGCATGACCTCTGGTCTTTGTTTTTTTTTTTTTTAGTTCCCACCCTGCTCTGAGCATGAGATGTGCCTGTATATCTCTTTTGGCCTCTATTACATTTCTAAATGATCAAGGGCTGTTACAAAGAAATTTTGTGGTAAACACGAAAGACTACAAGATCTTGTGAGACTGTAAAGCCCTCAAGCTTATATGTTCTCTTGCAACAATGGTCCCTATAACATTTAGAGTTTATAGATCGGTAGGATTTAATGTAGGAAAGATTTTCTGTGAAGGCAACCCTAATCCTTTATAAAGAGAGGACTTCTGGATGCAGAAGAAACAGGTGAAGAGATGGGACTATTCTGGTTCATTCATCATGACAGAAGGGTGAAAATTGGTGTAAGAAGAGTTTAGGGCAAGGTATAATGCTCTGATCAAGCTGGTGAGAAGCTCTAAAGCCACAGCTCTATTGAAAAACTATTAAAAATTCTCCAGATAATGAGGGCAGATCCAGCTTTCCCAATTTCAATGAAAAGATGACATGGCAATCTCTGGACTTTAAACCATGCTCATGCAGGTGTATATAAAGCATAAAAAATCTTTCTCCAACAGCAAGCTTTGGAAAACTAGAACAGTTCCACAATCTAAAAATTTCTTAGCTATATCTGAATAATGTAGGAATAAATCCAGTGTGTGGAGCTGCTGAACACAGTCTGTTGGATGGCTGCATGTGGGGCTCTCTGCAGTCTATTAGCAGCAGCTTTCATAAAAAACCCTTGGACAGTTATTGTGCCTGATATATTTGACTTGGAAGAAAACCCCAGAAATTTGGCTTTGTTGAAGCAATTTTGCTTCAATATTCCACACAGAATAGAACATAGTGTAATTTGGCAGAAGTACAGCACTATACATTTTATTTCAGGATATTTCATTGTATATCTGTAAGAATTTTAAAATAAAATTGGTTTTTACTATAAAATAAAAATGTACTTTAAAGGGAACTTTTAGGCCTATGTTGAGAATTTGGGATTCAGTCAAAAATATTTTGAGGCAGTATTTTGTACTTTCATGGTTAATCCTGAATGCTTTTATGTTCATAGCCAGCTCTTTATTTTTCATCTGCATAGTGTCTCCACTTGATAAACAGGACCAGACCATTATAATTTTGGGGAAATACGATGATAGAAAGAAATGTTTATCTTGCCGCTTCTTATTATGTGTTCCCATAGCTATAAAATACTGTATTTGAACTACACATAATAGTACAAAATGAGCTATCTGGAACGGTTAAGTCTACTTTTCTAAATCTGTACTTTCAGATAAAAAGCTGTATATCTAATGTGACAAGCCTGAGGCATATTTTATTGCTATAAAACCATGTTTAATAAAACATAAAGCTCTAGTATTTTGTTTTTGTCTCAGTAACTTTAATTTTAAATTATTTTAGAAGTTTTTTTTTTTGCAGATAATAATAAAAAAATCTTTACATTCTGATTGATTCAAATGGCTTAAAGAATTCATGGATTATAACCACACAAGTGACGAATAACACACTCTTTGGAAAAGTAGTTCAGAACTTTCATATTAATCCTCTTTATATCTCCTTTAAAATACTTTTTACCTGAAATTTAAAAGATTGCTTGTTATCCAGCCACATGAAAAAATGTCACCTAAATGTAGTGCCTCACCTGTACATGCTTTTTCTCTCCTGTGTTTGAAGATCTGTCCATTCAATTCCCTTATGGATTAAATGGTATCTGATATTAAATAATTCCTGCATGTTGTCACGGAATGGGTAAAGTCCTACAGGGGATGACAAGCAGTGTTTTGAAAGGATATGAACACATCTTAGGTGCTGTGGCTTATTTAATACTGTAGATGCATTTCAGGAAGCGCTAACGTCATTGACTGGATCTAGCAAATGGGGATTGTGAGTAGGATGCTTGGCCTGATGGGGAACTAATTTCATCACATGCAGAGGAGTCTTAGTAACAGATCCTTTTGGAGACTCCTACTCCAGGTACAGATATTAGCAGGTCTGGGCATTATGCAGACTTTGAGTGGCATACACAGAAAGCAGAGATTCTGGTATTTGGATCTGTACCCCTAAGTGAACTAATTATCTGCAAGGCAGCTGAAGTTGACTTATTCATCTCGAAATAACATCTCAAAATTAGTAGCTAGAAGTTTACTGATAAAAAAACTTTAATTAAAATTAGATAAGACACTACTGAAGTGTGAATTTTTTGTGTCATTATAATGGTGGCAGTTGTTAATGAAAGCTACATGTTTCGAGTTGGTAATTCAAATTTTTAAAAGTTCCCAATCTACTGATTCTAGCTCAGGGAATCACTTCATATTACTCCCACAGCCTAACAGGTACACATTCTGGTAACTCTAGTATTGTGCCCACATAAGCAGGACATTGGGAGAACATAGGAGATGCTGTATGGAGTTATATTGTAGATCCACCCACTTCAGTGTTCAGTCTCTGACAAGCCTCTGAGGGTGGATGCAAGGTGAAGAGTAGGCGAACAACCAAAAAGAATATGTTACTTTTTTGAGCACCCTTCCTAGTTCTGTGAGTCAGAGAGATTTTCAAGGAATCTTCTTCCCTCAGATTGATAAGATTTGTTTTAGATCATACATATTCTGCAAAGCTTTGAATGAAAACTTGTTTCTGATTTTTTCCTTTCTTATTTTGAAGTCTGAATTCCTTATCTTTTTATGTAATTGTTGGCAATTCTTCTTCAGTTAATTAATTATTTTAATAAAAAATGCAATCTTTTAACCTCCTTACTCTACTACGCTATTTCTTCTGAGTTTTACAATGCTGAAATACGCGGAACCTAACAATTGCAATGGACTATTATGTATTGTGGTGGGACACTTATTCAAGAGGTCCATAGAACACTTCCACTGTCAGTATGTCTCAGAAAGCGAGGGAAAGGAAATAAGGAGAATAAAAGTGGTTCACTAACAACTTAGTAAGGTGAATACAGTCCTTTTTTTCCTCCTGTGTTTATGTTTCTGGATTTCTCCTCTGTGCAAGTATGTCACAAGTTTGTTATTTTGCATATAATTATTCTGCAAAGTAGAACAGGTTACTCTGCAGTGTCACCTGGCCCGGCATTGAATGAACTATCAGCTCACTCAAAGTGGGATTCTGCCTGGATTAGCGTCCTCTTCCCAATAGGATCAATTCTCCAGCATGGGCTATTTGCTGCCTGGATGTTTCTGTTTCATGCACATAGACACCTAAAAAATGGGAGAGACTCATCAGTATTTTAAAATAAATTTCATTGTGGATTCTGTTTCATTTCATTTACTTGCCCCCAGAAAGCAAAATAAAGAGCAAAATAGAACTTCCTGCAGATGCAATTCAATCATCCAGTTAAAATCAGACAGTAATTTTTAACAGAAGAGAAAGAATTTACTACTTAGGAAAACAAATATAGGAACTTCTCCCACCTGAGCCAGAAGGGGTTTTAGGTGACAACTGAAGCACACATGCACTTTGTATCACCTAATTCAAAGTTCAGTAGCCATATTTTGATTTACATCAGCTTTTCTCAGGCCACACTTCTGGTCTGAACCTGTATATCTAGAGAATTTGAACTTTTCAGCCTTGAGGAACTTTCAATAGCATCAATCTATGACCTAGAAGTAAAAATACACTTTGAAAGAAAGTAAGAGTGAGTGAGAATGAGAAAATCCTACATCCGTATGGAAACTCATGTGGCATTGTTTGCTTCTAGAATGCAAGTGGTTTTACTCCTATAAAAGCCCCAGTGATTGCACTGGGTGAAGTAGGTATTCATAACTTTTCTGAAGGATCAAAGCCTGCAGAAAACAAATGATAGAAAAGAAAAAGGTTTTGAAATGGTTCTGTGTGGAGAGTTGTGTAAGGTTCTTGGCTGTTAAGGATGCAAGCACATGAATGCAAACTGCAAAACAAGTTACACTGGGGAAACTCTATTGAGAATTGGAAATAACAGAATTGCTATTACAAAGTAGGTGTTTGCATCTGTTTCCATCTGTCTTTATTGCACTAGCCACATGGTTGGACATCAAGCAAATTTCTGGGTTTTTGTTCTTTACTTTTGTTTAATATATCAAAGTGCCTTTGCCTATCTTACCCAGAGTTTGTACATTAGGACTTTTAAATAGAAAAATCTGTTCCCATATATCAATTCTTCTCTAACTTAGCTGGCAGATGGCATCCCTGTTTATGGCTTTACAGGGAATTTGAGAGCATATGTGTTTGATGAATTGCCATAAATGCATGGTGGCTCCTGCAGCAGGAATGGTTCAGAGGTGCGGCTAGCAGGTAATAAATAATTAATGGGCACCAAAGTAATATCTTTATTTTCTTGCTGGAGCTGAGTGTAAGCCATATCCATTCAGCTGTTTTTTTGTACTGATTACCAGTCAGAGCAGCTGAGGCAATGCAGGAATAAGGACCCTCGTCTCAGTGCCTTCTAAAGCATCTGTAATTGTTACCCAGCTGAACAGTTTTCTCACTTTAGCCAAGAGGAATGCTTGGGTGCTCAGGAGGGTCTTTCTACATGCAAGATCAGCAGTGTGGGTGGAATGATTCTGTTCCTTCTCCCTGTACTTCTAAATTATTTCAGTGAAGACAGCTTGAAAGATTTTCGTTTGCTTCTCTCATGTAATTTCATTGTTTACGTAGTGCCTATTTATGAGAAGAGGAAATTTCAGAGACTTTTTGAATGACAAAGACTCCAGGAAACTCTGGGCTGTGTGGCTGCCTGAGTTATTCCACATGAAACATCTACAGGTGGCACAAAGTCAGCTGAGCACTGTCTGGCAGTACTTGCTGCCAGATGTCAGATTTACTCTAAGGATGGTTAGATTCCATTGGCATATTGAAGCACTTAATATTGTTTGCTGAAAATTAACTGTTTGGGTTTTGTTCCCCCAAATTATGTATTTCACTAACCTCACTGCAAGGACACTGATCTAAAAATGTTTATTTTCCTCAGATAGGAGTCACGACAATACAGGAAGCTCTTTGCTTTATGAATTGTCAATTATATTTTCTAAAGAAGTCTGTGTTACCAAACTTACATTTTATTGTAGTGCAAATTTGCTATTCCTGCTGATGTCAGCAAAGGCTGCTTATGAAGTAGTGTACTGTGGTCTTACACAACTGTAGGGAAAATATTTCCCTCTAAGGTCACCACCTCTTCTCAAGGAGTACTTTGTACATTTATGCTCCAACCTGAACACAAGTTCCTGCTTGTCTCCACCCTTTTGTTTCATTGTGACTTCTCAACACTGTCCATATCAGTTCTGAAGGACAGGAAGTGGCAATAAAATTATATGCTCCAATGAGATGATGAATGTTGTTAAAAACTATTAATAAGATTTAATGCATTGATATTTATGAGAACATATGTTGTGCGTCTTGACTTTTAAGGAAGGACATGTGAGTCAACTGAGAAAGATTATGGTCCACAGGCAATAGTTTGAAGTGTAATTTCTCTGAGACCTTTGCTAATATTCTTTGGAGTAGCTCCCCTCAAAATACCAGGTGGAGGTGGAGGACATAAGACAAAGCTTCAATTGTGCAGACCTCTTTCTGATAGTGCAGGGACATTGGAGACATCTGTTCTTGTTTGAAAATTCATTGGAAGTTTCATTTCACATGAAAAACATTAGTCGTAGCTCTGTTTTTTCTATCATGAACTCCAAGTTTGATCACCAGCTGTAATGACTGTTAGCCTGTGTGCCTCAAGCTTCTGTCCATGTTTCCTTAGTTTAAGCTTTTCCTTTGACCCTGGAAGGAATGCAGGCACATTGGAGCTGTGCTAACTCATAGCTGGGACAGCCTAACTTTTATGACTGACCAATCACACCAGTAAAAGGCACTTGCAAGTGTCAGGATGTGTACACAGGGAAGGGCTTCTGGCTGACTGAAGTAAAGTCAGAGAGGGAAATGGCCACAGATGGTTGGATTCCTGATGGAGTAAGATATCAGAGAAAATATTTTCCTTTGAGCTCTACATGCTGGCTTTATGTTTACTTATTTTTTAAAATATCATACAGGTTTTCAGATGCTGAAGAATCAGTTGAACTATTATATATAGGTGTGCAGCAATAACAAGATTAGATTCCTAAATTTACATGAAGCCTTACTTGAGATAAAAGAGAGTTATAAAAATTGAACAAGAAATTTATATTACTTCCAGGAATAGCAGCTCTGAGTAAATGTTACTTAAGAGTGTTATACTGTAAATACATCAATATAAATACAAAAATTAGGCTCAGCCTGTTAGGTTTGCTGACAATGGTTTTGTTGGTGCATCAAAAACTCCTGTATTTACTCAGACAAACAAAATTTCAAGCAGTTGTCCTGCTATTTTTACCAAAAACAAACAAAAAGAAAAAGCTCTGACACACAGAGTAGCTCGGGAATACTTGGGAAGGCTGAATTCTCAGTAGTTAAGTACACTTTTTGCATTTCTATTGCAGATAAGTTATTCACAGAGTGGTGGCACAGAGAACCAAGGGAAAGACAGGTAGGGGCTCAGAGAGTTCTCAAATGAAAAAAGTTCCATATCACATGCCTGAAAGTGCTATTGCTTTAGGTAACAAAACTGCTTTCAGCAAGGATTGGGAAATTTCCTGCAGTGTTTCACTAATTGATGCTGGTGCAACATCTCTTTATGTCACAGAAGTACATTCACTGCTCTGCCTCTGACAGTGGAAGCTGTGCTGTGTGAATATTAAAACCTTTCAGATGTTAGAGGAGTCTTTCATGCATGACAAACACAGACAGAGAATTTTTACTTTGATTCCGTGGGCATGATGGCACTGACTCCACTGGGAAAAAAAAAAGGGGGGGGAAAGAAAAAGAAGAAAGAAGCATAAATAGTTAGAATCAAACAGAACTTTAGAAACAAGAATCCTTGGAATTTACCTAAAGCTCCCTTGAGCTGATGGGATTCGTTCCCTTGGCTTTAATGAGCACTGAATCAAAGTCTCTTTCTTTGGATGTGTTTGCCTCCTTCTCTAAATTTCCTTTCCAGGAGTGGTCTTTCAGACCATGATTACAAAAAGCATATAAACACGTTCATATACTCAGTTCCAAAGAAATATTAATTAAGTGTATAATCAAATGTATTTGAAGTGCTATATCATGAACCTTCCTAGCTCCCTGACACCTAATAAAACCCACAGATTTAGATGACATTGTAGCAGAATATAGGATATGAACTTGCTTTAACATTAATAGTGGAGCATTCAGTTCAGCTGACTTTACTGCATTGTTCAGACTCAAATGCACCAAAAAAACCCAACAAAAACCCAGCAAATAAATAAAAAGGAAGCTGTAAATCAAATGATCCCTTTGGTTTTCATATTCCATTTCTTATTGATGTGGACCTTATTTTCAGGATATGATGGTGCTTCCAACTGCAACATAAACAGGTAGTCACATCAATATTCTGATGTTCAAGTAAAAAGACTGTGAATGTCAAAAAAGAAAAAATATTTTTTCAGGCATTGTGGATTATTAATTTATGCCCAGAACTCTCAAATGATGCTTTAGTGCACAGATCCCTTTTGTTTTGTGTGTGTTTATGTGTAAAACACAGCTCCAGAACCTATGAGGTCTAGGGATTATTAGATACTGTTTCTAAACTTGTATTCCTTCAAGTTCAGAAATATTTGTGTTTGAGCACAATATATGTAGGGAACAAAGTACAGCTCTTCCAGACTTTGCTTCCAGACATGTCAACAGCCAACACAGGAAACTTGGCCCCTCATTCATGCTGTGTGTTATAACCACATCAGAACCTGGGGCACAAATTCCAGCAGCTGATACTGTTTTAAGTGACATTCTGCATTCATATTTTAAGCTACATTCTTAAGCTGAAACGTTCCCTGTTAATCCTGGGTTTTAAAACTCAGCCATCACCAACATTTTATTCTGTAGAATGTTTCAGATACTCCTGTCCATGAGTGCTTATATAATCCCTGAGTTTTTTCAGCTTTCCCATGACAGGTTTTCTGTTAGACTTCTACCAATAGGGTTGATAATAGACTGGCACTGACACTTGTCCGATGGCTCTATTAGCATTAAAAAGAGTCACAAATTCTCCAGAATTTTACATCATTTACGAAGTGAAAATTAACAATATTGCTATCACTGGAAATACAACAAGATTTGGGAATCGACAGTCCTGACTGCTATAAAAACTGACAATGCTAATCAGGGATTTGTCAGTAATCATTAAAAAGCAATGTGATGTGATGTCATGCAGTATTATCCCCTAATTTATTTCCTGCCTATCTTCTTCATGCCTAGCATAAAGTTTGCTAACTCTTCATCTCCTACCTCCCGTTATCGCCTCTTTTTCTTCTCTTCTAAATGCAATCAGAAGTCTATTATTGCTGTAATTAGCTGAAGGGCCAAAAAATAGCATGCAAGGTAGTTACCCCATGGCAGACACTAACAGCCTTTGTCAGGTACTTACACATCGTCAGCAATACTTACAGTATATTTCCAGTTTCTCAGAATATGGAGGAATTGAGCATGCACAGCCATATTGTCAGGATGTGCTATAGAAAGGAAGACATTACTGATTTTGGAGCTGCTAAGTCTGGTAGCTCAATAGAGGCGACGTTGCCAAAGCTCCATGTCTAGTGGCTTAGCTGGTAACAAGGTTCCCAGTAACATTTAGTGAGAGACTGGGCTGGTTAGACTCCAACCATCAGCCTGGGACATTCACACATGGTCTGAAGGTGTTCACCCCCCTGACAGGCCATAATTCACTCAACTACTCTGACATGAGAGGTAGCTGTGGCATCTTGGGGTATGTCATGGACCATCACAGTCTCCTGAAGTGTCCTGTGAACCACAACATCACATCATTTAATTTGAAAGTCCTCCTCCAGGAGAGGCACCTGGGTGTTTCCACCTGAACCTGAGCATTTATAATCCATGGAAGCTTGCTGCTTTATGGGATTTCTCTCCTCTTGATGGATCAAGACAGTGATCATCATATTGATCAACAGACATAAAAATTGCAACGCCAAGCCTTGTTGTGGCATCCCAATGTGGTGACTATATACTTCTCTACTCTTATTCCTTCTCTTTCTATTTATTTCCATCTCTTTCTACCTCACATTTACTGTTGAATAAAAATCAATGCTATTGTTTTTGGCATATGCTCTTGTTTGCACTTTAGTTTGGGCAAAGGCATCTCTAATAATTTTAATAATAGGCCTTAACAGCATTTATATATGCACACAGAGTACACTTGTACATCACAGTTAGCCCCACAATAATACAGGAAAAGACTCACACTCATACAAACTCATCCAATTCCCCTCTCTGGCTGACTTGGATGAAGGCCTGACAGTGAGAAATATATATATGCATTTCTAGATATAACTGCATATTATATGTAATTATAGTTTCCTTGTTATTAATTACACACACTCACGTACACTTTGGATCCCTTGGTAGCTGGGTTTGGGCACACAGTGCGTTCTATAGCTGCCCCTCGATCTGAGTGACCCCAGCTGCAGGTATCTGGGCACATGAGCCATGTGGCACCTTGCCTCACTCAGTTGCTGGAGCTCAAGCCTACAAATGCACCCTGTATACCTCTATAAGTGTACTTGGATGTCCAGTTTGCCTGTAGTTCAGGTGTCTGGATCCCCTGGACATCCAATTACTTGCACAGAGAGACACTCATGTAAATATGTCTAATAGTAGGTCCAAGAATTAAGACTTTAGAATGGTTGATTCCCAGGCACTGTGGCATCTGTAGTTGATGGTGTAGACCTTGCAGTCCTTCCAGCTGCCAGTCTGCAGACCATTTTTACCTTTCCAGTGTCCAGCCCTGACTGATGGCTGCGCCAATATGTGGTTCCAAAGTCACCTATGCTACTCACCATTATGTTACGCTTGATGCTCGCTAGTGATTGTGCACTGACATTCGCACACAATGTGCACTCCTGTCTCTCTAGCTGCTGGTACCATGGCCAGTATAATCTAGGGTCTGACTTCCAGCTGCTGGTACTTAGACCTCCATGCTCACACATTCGCACAGAACGGAGGTGCTCCATGTCCACCGAAATAATTAAAATTGGCATTTAATAGCAAGACAAACTGTTAAACAGGTGCCTAGTATTTCCAGACTAACAGTGTGATTGGTGGTAACCTTTTATTCCCATATGCCTCTATTTCTCTGTACTTGCTCCTCTCCAGGACACCATCCATCCCTCCTTTTGCAGCCATTAGTTTGTCCCCTGAAACCTAATTTCTCACCTGTGATAGCCCTAGAAGGTATCAAGGCAGGCTATCCCTTTCTCTGATTAGGTTACTGTCATCATTCCTCTAAACTTTTCTGTGTTTGTGGAACTGAGCTTTTAATCACAAGGAAGACTAAAAATAGAAAGATTTTTTGATCAAAGAATTGTTAGCTAGTTTGACCAGCTTACAAAATAAAATGGTGTGTATCTTGAGAAAGTTCTGATGAGTGTTCCACAGTAGCTGTATGCTTTTCCATATTTTGGCCCTAAGTAAGGAAGTTATGTCATCTGGGAAAAAACACTCTCGCCAGCTGCTACATAGTACTTGTCCAAGAAGATTAAAGATATGTTTTACTTCTGATACAGTGTGGCCATCAGGAGCCACGATGCTCTCTACATCATAACATCCAAAATACAAAAAAACCCCAATCCTCCCGGCTGTCTTAAACTTCCGTATTATTCTTCTGTACTGTTCTCGCAGCAGATGAAAGATTGTCTCATGTGGAATTTTTGATAACTAGTCTGTGTCAGCATCAAAAGTATGCTAGCATGGTGTAGGAAGGAAAAATATTTTACAAGCGTTTTGCAGTTTAAACCTTGATGCATGATTATTCACAGTGGATAGGGTTTGTACTTGCAAACCTTTTCATAAAACACGTGTCTAGGTAATATCTGTGCTGAGGAACACTGCATAATAAGATGCTGTCACTTTTTTCCATTAAAGTGGTTGTAAAGTTATAAATAAAAGTTGGAAAATGCAGTATCTGTACTTAGACACTAACCCATGTGCAGTTCAGGAATGAGGCTGCTGAGGATGGAGCCTGCAGCTGCCTTTATAAAAATGGAGCATGGTGCATGCTTCTGTGTAAAGGAGGAAAGAAACTGCAATTGACAAATGAGTAGGGTTACATATTTTCTCTTACCATATTTTATAGTTATAATTTTATTTCTCAGCTACACCACAGATTTTACTGAAGAAATAGTAGAATTAAACTAATATTGCTCAAAGCCAGCTATAGGAACTGTGTTTCATAGAATCACGTTATAATAAAACAGTTTTGAAGGGACTTTTCCAAGCCATTTGGGCCAACATCCATCCTTAGGTAGGTCTGCTGACCAGGACCTTCTTCAGCCAAGTCTTGAAGCCCCCCAGGGTTGAAAATTCCCCAGCCTTTCTGGGAAACATGTTCCACAGTTTCATCCCTGTCATGATGATAAATTTTTTCTTCTGTCTGTCTGGGATTTCCCTTTGGGCAGTTTGTGTCTATTGTCTGCCATACTTTCACTGCAAATCCCCAGGAGTCTCTCTGCATTCGCTATAGTCTTGTATTAAGTATATGAAGACATTAGCCTATTCTTAAAGCTGAATAAGTCTTGATATATCCAAAATCTCATTTCAAGTTCATCAGTGCAAAATGACACATACATGATTTATCCTCAGATCTGCTACTTGCTTTATAAGAGAGTCAATCTTGCTCAAAATAAAATGCAGAATTACTTGGGATCTGCCAGAAGCCACCCTGGTGCTGAAATCCCTGAGCAGCTATACGTGTACACAGTAGTATTTCCAAAAGAGAACATTAGCCTTGGAGAAGATGCCTGTTGTCTGGGTTTGATGTAAAGGTTTTTTTCCTTTTTGGAAAAAAAAGCCTTTTTTGCAGATACAGAAAGCTGCCCGATGTACTTTGCTTCCAAAGTGAAGAGAGAGTGAACTGGATCCTAGTGCTATCCAAGTGCTCAGTGTGGAGTAGGAAAAGGAGGGTAAATGAATGTCAGGCAGAACATGTACAACAGAGCAGTAAATGGTAACTACAGGCGTAGAGCTTTAAGTTGCCGGGCATAACTTCATGCTAAACCAAATACTGAATTCCAAACGGAGTTCTGGATTGAGGCATGTATTTATTATGGGAGGAAAAATAAGCAGAGCATAGATTTAATGATAAGAGCCTACTCTCATAAAATGATTCCTGAATCTTGACACAGAATAGAAAGTGATTATTCTGACCTCTACCTGTACATTAAAGGCTTTCTGGTGAAGGTTTCTTTGTGGGTCATCCTGAGTCTTGCATACTCCTGTACTATCCCTGGTCATTTTACTCGTTTGCTTGAAGTGCAAGTGTTCAAACAGCATAACTCACTTTGAGAAAAAATAATGCTATATAAATATACACATATTGCATAATATGAACAATAAAACAATAACAGTTTGTTCCAACCCAAAGAGAAGATCAGAATAACACATACAGCATACAGCAGTGACATTTTGAGGTTTATGAAGCTAAAGTTAGCTGCTACTGATGTGGAAAGTAAAAAAAGCTAGGAACAATTTTTCTATGACAGACTGCCTAATGAAATTCAGAAAGTGCTTTTTGTTTGTTATTCATGGCTAAGGAATTTAGCATTGACATTTCTACTGTAAATAACTTATAATTTGCAGCTCTTGCATATCTAAAAGGTCTTTTTCACCGCACAAATATTAGGTATCACATTATATGTTTGATGGCCTAACTTATCCTGCATAATGGAGCATATAGACTGTTTCTCTGGTTTCTGTTTGGATACATCTATTTACTGCTAAATTATTAACCTTTTCCTCCCCAGTTCTGTCATGATTACACCTTTGCATTCTCATATGTGGAGGACTTGTTTATTCTTATTTGTTTCTCCATTTGGTACAGAATTTTAAAAGAAAATTTCTTAACTTTGCCGTTAACTTCATACAAACTGTACCATAGATACAGAAGCATGACATCTCCTGGAAAGTGATGAACTTAATAAGTTTTAAAACCCACATCTTGTATATATTAAAAATTAACCATATAACACATTCACTGATTCTACAAAGCGTGCTGATTTTATAAACCATGTTACATAACATGGAGTAAAAAGTAGAAACAAGGGCATGCACTCAAGTTCAGAAATTATAAGTCATCCAAGCAAATTAAATCTTAATTCCTTTGCTTAAGGTTGAATGCAAGCTATGCTATCACTAACCAATTTATCACATTCCTTAGTAACTTGCAGTTACATTGCAAGTTTTCCAAATACACACATATTCTAACATGAAAAGCCATTAAGACTGAGTTTGGCTCATTACAAAGGACGAATTTTGCTTTGTCATAAGGCAATAAAATTTTATCATGTGCACACATAGCTGAAACAGCACAAAATAATTTAATATTACCTTAAATAAACTTCAGGTGGAAGTTTTTCCCTTGTGCTTATGTCAGTTACCTGAATATCATAATGCATCTTCCAGCTGCCCAAAACCCAATAGATAAATAAATAGTTGTTTATTTCTGTTTATCAGCAATTGGGAACATTCAAAATAGTCTTGAAAAGGGGAAATAACAGATGTTGCTTCATAAAACATGCTGGACTGTGTTGAGAATTTCTTTCAGAAATTTAATTGATCGGGAAGGGAATGATACCAGATGTTTTCTGGTTTCAGGTTTTCAGAGAAAAAATATACACTGAATTGTAATAAATTACTAAGTCCATGTTTGTTCAGATACAATTCCTACTTTTCTTATTCACCCTTAAAGAGTGAAAAAAATGTAAAAATACTAAAAGATCTGAAACAGTGAAAACCAGTTAAAAGATGTAAGCTTTAACTAGATTGAGAATGGCATGTAGTCATAAAAATGAGGATGAAATTCCATTGGCAGTTCAAAACGTCCTATTTTCAAAATAAGAATTTTTAAGATATTAATTATGCTCTCTTCCCAAGGAGAGAGTGATTTGGATTCAGAAACAGATTAAAAGGTCTGGGACCCTGACACAAGGTGAAGGCACTGGCAGTGGATAAGCTACCACAGAAAGTCGCTGACGGAGAGCACATCCAGTCTCAGTTAGCTCCATTCTAGCACTGCCTTTCTCTTAGCAATCACAAGGAGATGACATATGGAAAATCAGGGCCTGAGTAAGCTAAAAGCTTGCTTACCCAGACAGCCAGAGCTGGGAAACCACAGCGACAGAAAAGCTTTGCAGAAGAGAAGCATGTCTGATGAATGAAAGAAAATAAAAAAGCAAGGAGCTGACAGCTGAAACAGAAAGCAGATAAAACAGCTCACGAGGAAACCTCAAAGTGCAATGAAATTTGTGGTGAATGGCAAAACTGTTTTGTGGAAAAGAGGTCCATAGCTAATTTGTCCTTCTGCTTATGAGAGCTGACAGGAAAAGGAGTGCTTAAACAAAAGACAGTTAAAATAGTCTCACTTGGACTGCTGGAATGCACAGTAGGCCAAAGCAATATGATTTACAAAACACGTAGGGATAATACTCATTTACAAAACAGCAGGTGAAAGTAATTTATTAGATTAAATTTAATTAGATTACCAGGCCACCCAGTATTCAGGGAATTGGGAAATACAAATGAAAAATGTGAGACTGTTTTAAAAGTGATCAAAATAAATGAAAAGCAAACTTTAAATAAAAATTTGGCTTTATCAATTTTCGATAAATATGTGGCACCCCTCCCCTTTGTGTGACACATTGTAGGTGTAGGAGAGATTACAGGTGACCTTGCTTCTGATAAATCACAGTTGTACTAATTACCAAAGAATAGCCTTGCCCTTAATGAGTTGCAGCAGTGACTAATAAAAATAAGTGTGATAAAAGGGGTGGGTTGGTTAGGCAAGGGGAAACTTGGAGGCAGAGACCCTGGAGGAGGTAGAAGAGCCCTGAGGAAGAAGGCACTGGAGGAATGCTTTAAAAGGACTGACCAAGTGGGAGATTGATTTGCTGCTGTAAGGAACCTGCTGTGAGGCTGTTCTGGGTCTGCAGTTAGACCCTGCCTTGGGCTGTGCAGTCAGAGCTGAGCTGGGTGCAAGCATGTGGTCAGAGGCTACAAGGAAAATACTTGCAGTCATAGTCCAGCAAGAAATAACCTGCCTTCAGAGTCTGCAAGGGAAACCTGTGGTGGGAGTTTGCTGCAGTTGAAGTCTGTGATTAGTTGGAGTCAGGATGGCTAATCTGTAAAAAGAATAAACCAAGATCCTTTTCATGTTGTTAAACAAGAGTCTGTGTCTTGGCTCATTTCTACCCCTAATGAGAGGTCTGCTGCAACAACACATCAGCTCCTCAAATGCCAATTCCCGTATTTTCTATAGCTACATAAGTGCTTCAGGTAAATTCAGTAGGTGCATTTACACAAGTGTCTGAGTTTGGATCAAGAAGGCACTTTTGAAAGCCTCACATGCCTCTCTTTAGTACACATGGCAAAGCTGCCTTGGAGCAGGCTCACTGAATTTCCTTTGGATGAAATCAAGCTGGAAAATTGATCCCATGGACTCACCTAAGGAGCTCCAACTGCTAACAAACATCCAGCCTGTGGGTGATCTGTAGTGAAACCTTTTGAAGTACATTTGACCTGGCCACCAACCCTTAGCTCCAATTGTTGTGCTCTACAAACCTCCTCCCTCTGGCCTGCACTATTTGTTGATACAGACACAGCCTTACAATGTACAGAAGCAAGCCCAAATAGTGGATAAATGTTAGTATTTTTACCTTGATATCATGGGGACTGAAAGCAAATTCAAATTCTTTGCTGAGCTACGAAAAAAATCAAATTAAGGTTATTTGGAGGTCCTGACATCTCAGTGTTTGATTAAAAATAAGTCATATAGAGTGACTGAGAGGAATAGATAAATACCTAACATCAATAAAATATTTATTTTCTGTGTGCATTTTAAGTCTCAAATATTAATGTTAATTTTAACACTCAGAGATTCTTAGGTGATGGTTAACATCAGTATATTTCGCACTATTTGTTTGAGCTTACTGTTGCCATATTATATAACTAGATATTTTAGAAGGCATTGACTCTCATTAAGGCAATAGGTAAAACAAAGGAAGAAAAAAATACATATATTCCAGTTAGAGGTTGGCTGGCTATCTGTCCATGTCCTTGATTTTTCACTAGATTTTTTCCTTCACACAGATATTGAAACTGTCAGTGTTTATTTTGACAGATGGCAGGTTTTCCTACTCTTTTAAGCACCAAGGCAATCTTTTCATCAGTTATTGCACCTTATGTACTGTTTTGAGAAGCACTCAAAGCAAGTTTGTGCCTGGGCAGGCAGGATAAGAAAGAATTTTATAGTATTTTCCATGTGTTTGATACATGTCTCCGATCAAGAAATATTCATTGCTGCTATAAAGAAATGCTCAGTGTTTGTCAGGTTTTGTGTCAGATGAAAGGTTGGAAAAGACCTTAGAGTTTGAAATGTCAGCACCTCTGTATTGCAGGGGGAGGACCTGGTTTCCTATTTCAGGGAGGTGGTCGTGTTTTGTGGATCGCACTAAGGGAGCATGAGTTTTCAAACCTCCTAGGGCACATTCTTATATTTGTCTAGCCTGCCATATGCCTGCTACAGTGAAAAGGTTTCCTAAAGGCCAGAGAAATTCTCCACAATATCCTCTTGGTACAGCACAGGGCCTATAACCAAGAAATAGAGCAGTGACCATGAAATCAATATAATACAATAATCTCTGAATTGGGTACCACTAATCTGTGCTTCATGGACTTCAGTACTCCTAGGGAACACATGTGCACATTAGTAAACTGGTTTGGATGAAAGATACTGCTGTAGTGACCTTCTTGATCATTGCCTGTTATTAAGCCTTGTTTCACATCCTAGAGTTTGTAGCCAAAACTGAGGCTATAAATCTGCAGAATAAAAGTAGACTAATCACAAAAATGTGCATATTAGCTTTCCTTGAATCCACAGAGAAGTGTATTAAAATAAAAAAACAAAGAACAGAATGCAAATATTTTGTAGCAGTGTCTGGCACAACCACACACAAATATAAAAGTTACTTAAGGATCTGTGCAAAGTGATCACCACAGATGTAAAACACAAAGTTGAAAAGTGGGTTATTCCCTTATGTTTACTTATATCTGTATCTATATAATCTGTGTCTATGAATATGCCTATACCTATACCTATTTCTGTTCCTGTATGCAAATAAAAATGCTTATTTGGTGCAGAAATAATATGTATTTCCATTTACAGTAGGTGAAATATGCGCAGTAGTTTGATATCCAATTCTCATTATCAGTATTTCTCAGCACAGCTCTTCTCTTATTGATTCTCACTACCTCTTCCTGCAGATGCAGTCCTAATGAACTGTTTCTTTGCTCCAACAGAGTGATGAAGATACCAGAAGAACCTATTAAGTTTTGAATAGCTACTTTTTCTCAGTATATTATTTGGTAATCAAAGTTTCATCATTTCTTCTTCAGAAATTATTATAGAAAATAAAAGGAAAAAAATAACACAAAAATAATTAAAGAAGAAAGGGAAACAAATTGGAGAAACCCTAAATGATCCCATTGAGAAAAACAGACTACAGCAAGCATTTTTAAAACTAATATGAATTTCATCAGGAATTTTTCTTCAAAGTCATGTAAAGGCCAGGAAGATGAATTTTTACTTAATTGTTAGAATTAGCTACATTATGAAAGCTAATTGTAAGTAACCTTTCACAGTTGTTTGTCAAGAATTCCCAAGTTTGCAGTAATAGAAAGCCTGGGCAGAGAAAAAGTGAAAGCACAAACATGTCTAGATAAAATTCTTCAGGGACAGAAATAAGGGAGTAAATATCTTCTAATGGGACATAAATTATTTCATAGTGGTACCACCAGTGAGGAGGTTTAGTTAAATGAGGATTGCCCAGTGGGATGAGGAAGAATGAGAATTGCTGAAGTGTATGGAAATGTGAGTCTTTAGGCTGATACAGTAATTTCACGAATACAAGCCGCACCAATTTGACCAAAATTTTGGTGGAAACCCGGAAGTGCGGCCAATATTCCGGGGCGGCTAATACATTAACAAAATTCTAAAAGCTGCCAACACGGAAGTGAGAGCCTGCGGCAGCCCCAAGCCAAGCTGGAGCCCGGCCGGCCCCGGCAGAGGTGGGAAAGCCTGGCAGAGGCGGGGCCAGCAGTGTGGGGGGCGGGCGGCAGAGCCTGAGCCAGCAGGGCGGGGCAGGGGGGGCGGCAGAGCCCGGGCCAGCAGGGCGGGGGAGCCCGGGAGAACTGGGGCTAGCAGTGCAGGGGAGCATGGCAGAAGCAGGAAGGCCGGCGGGTGGGGCTGCCTGGCAGCGGGGGAAGCCCAGCATAATCGGGGCCAGCAGCATGGGGGAGCCCGGCGGTGCGGGGGCCTGCAGTGCCGGCCAGGGCGAGGAAACGCGGCAGCGGTGCAGACGGGAGGGGGCGGCCGGCGAGCCGGGCGGTGGCGGCGGCAGCCCGCTGGCAGGGCTAGGGAACGCGGCGCGGCGCGGCCGGCGAGCCGGGCGGCGGCGGGCAGGGCTAGGGAACGCGGCGCGGCCGGCGAGCCGGGCGGCGGCGGGCAGGGCTAGGGAACGCGGCGCGGCGCGGCCGGCGAGCCGGGCGGCGGCGGGCAGGGCTAGGGAACACGGCGCGGCGCGACCGGCGAGCCGGGCGGCGGCGGCGGCAGCCCGCCGGCAGGGCTAGGGAACGCGGCAACGGGGCGGTGCTGACGGGAGAGGGGGGCCAGCGAGCCCGGTGGCGGCGGCAGCACCACCCGGCCAGCCCCGCCGAGCCGTGGCGCTGAGGTGGGCCACCCGGCCCCGTCGGCAACCATGAGCGGACCGAGCCTTCCTGGCCCCGCCCCAAGCCAGTAAAGCCCGCTATGCCGCGATCCTGTTACTAATTGGCCAATTTGTGAAAGCTGCGCACGGATTCTCGCGACGAACGAAAGTGCGGCTAATATTCGGGGTGCGGCTTATCTATTGACAAAGACAGCAACATTGTCGAGGCACCGGAAGTGCGGCTTATAATCCATGCGGCTTGTATTCGTGAAACTACTGTACTCATGAAGAGATGTTGGTGTTATTAATTCCAGGTGTGCAAGGAGGTTTTGCAGTGCTGAACTCGTCCCCTGTATTCTCAGCGCTTTGCATGGGGGACAGGCTGGGTGTTAGAAGTATCCAGTGCCTGATTCCTGGGATACTTCAGTTCGCCACTAAGACAGGAGGGGCTTTTTGTTTGTTTTGTTGGTTATTAAAAGAAGTATTTTTTTAATTGCATACATAAAAATGGTAATTCTAGTCCAATGTGCTGTATCTTTAAACATCTCCAGAGTACTGATTCCATTTTCTTCAGTTCAATAAAGAAATTGGTTCAACAAGGTTAAGAAAATCATATAATTCCTCAGTTAATAATTTAACTGAGTTTAACTTAACTTCTCATGTAGTAATAACCAGTTATTGTAATGATATTGATTCTTATATGTCTATCCATTGTCAGATACCCATAATGGGAACCACAAATAGTGGATGTGCTCAGGAAATTGTTTCAGTAATTCATCATACTTTTTGTAAAATATTTATGCATGAGATTTGCAAACATTTTCTTCTTAGAGAGTGTATGAGAAAATGAACCCAGAGCTCAGTGATTAAAAGGTTCCTTTTCTTCTTTTCTCCTTTTTTTCTTTTTTTTTCCTTTTTTTTCCTTTTTTTTCCTTTTTTTTTCTTTTCTGCAAATTTTAATGGCTTGAAGTGCACTTGCTTCCCATTTGCTTATCTGAAGCCCGAAGCAATCCGTCTATCTGTCACTGTCTGTCTGTCTGTCTGGTTGCCACTGAGACACCGTTGCTCAGAATTTTTGTGATTTTCTGCTGTCTCCACAAAACAGTTTTTTGCTGACTCATTGAACCCTGTATCAGCTCTCCAGCCCATCTCTGTGATGAGCCGTGAAATGAGCCATGACCAAAATACAGTCACTTGGCTGTGGCTTAAAGTCCACTAAAGCTTTTGTCATGCTCATAAAATGAGTAAGTTTTCATATGGATATATTTAGAAAATTTTGTGCATGGATACTTGTGGTGAGTGTGCATATACAACTGTATATTGTGTTAACAAGAAAGAGGAGGAAAGGGGTGTTGCAGTTTTAAGCAATCATTAATGCATATTATATATATTTTCTGGAATTCTAGGAAAACCTACTCTCTTCAACACAGGCTAAGCAGAAAAAAAAAATTGTATTACTTTGTAACTTGCTTTTAATCACACTCTTACAAAGAATGCAAAGTACCAGGACTTCATCCATGATTCTTAACTAAGATTTTTCAAAAAACACGTGCAAAGTAAAATCACTGTCTGCTAACACTCAGATGTGCCCTTTCAAGAACATAAAAAACCCCATCAGATATAATCATAAAGATAAATGCAGACTCTTAGAGCTATGTTCCTGAGAGGACAAGATTGAGGCCCAAGAATTATGTTTACTATGGCTAGGGTTGGAGGGGGAAAATAAAGGTTTCCTAGGAGTATATTTAGTTGCAAAAAATAGTCCATTTTAAAGAATCAGTAAACAAAACTGTGGGATATGATCCACTACCCTCTAAGCACTAAACTGAATATAACCTGCAACTTTAATTGAAGACAAAACAAAATTGACATAATACATAATAATGGCTTTTTACATATTTATTTACATTTTCATCCTTATCTGGAAAACATTCTGGTCTATGTATAAAACTGGTAAGCAAAACAGGGGATCTATGGTGAAATCAACAATATTCTGCTAAATTTCCCATTTCAAACACATTTCCCAGAGGAACTCAATGTATGTATAATAGATATTAATTATAGAGGTAGATGCATCTGCAGCAAGACACCAGCTCTCTAGTGTCACTTCAGAATGAAATTTTGTTGCTGAGAAGTTTCAAGATATTAGTCCTCAAAAGATCAGGACTAGAAAATAGATTCAATAGAATCAACTAGATTGTTAAAGTCATCACTGTTTCCTCAAAAATGTTCTTATTGTCTATATACATTGTTTAGACAATTTTTCTATTCTATGTAGTATTTTTAATGATAGATGCTTAATGTAATGAATTTAAAAATTAATTTTTTCAGTTCAGTCTGGTTATTTATTATTCTATTTTTTCCTAAGGATGAGTGTTTCTACTTACAGCAGTGACTATTTTTGCTATATACATCTTTCTGCCAATGTTGATTATTCTTACTGAGGGTGGTCTCTGGCATGGTTTTTCCTGGCTCTTTTTGCAGTTCCTGCTGTATGTTTTGAACATCTCAGTGCTGACAACTAGATGCAAACAGCCATCCTTCTCTTTCTTTGTAAGAAAAACCTCATTCAGTAAAATAGGAAATCTGGACTGTAATATCCATTCTTGGACTATAATATCCATTCATAAATCTCTTTCCTTCTGCACCTTCACTGCCATGTAACATTTGAGTGCAGCAACTTGCACACTTTGGGCACAGATGAACTTCCCACGTTTTTTTCCAGCACTCTGGTAACTAAGACACTCTCCCTGGCTTTGTACCTTCCCTGTTCTCAGCATACCAATCTGTATGTCTGTTTATAAGTACACACATGATCTCCCATACCCTGAAAAGCATTCCTATGTATTATGCTTGTAAAGATGTTCTCTGATTTCTCCCAGGCTTAGTGTCTCACTTTCAGTATATGCAAATACACCGCTTGTACAGAGATCTTTAAGGTTCCCAGCTGGGTGCACTTATCTGGGAAGGGCTATATTTTCTCCCATGTTTCAGGTCAAATGTGGTTCATGATGACAATTTGCTAATACAAATATATTTTAAAAAACAATAAAAAAATAATATGACCCCATGGCAGTGGCAGCATTTGTAGACAATTCAGTAGGAAATGAGTGAAGTGCTCTCAGGGAAAAAAGTGGTGTTGCGTCATTGGCGAAATTATGACATGGCTAACATCTGCTCCAACACATCCTTCTGTTTGTTTGCTGTGAGTTAGCAAATCCAAACTTGCCCAGTTACTGGCCATGACCATTATCACTGATCTTTTAAATACTATTAACGTTTTCTTATGCTGACATTGCTTTTCAACAGCTGGTCAAATAACATTTAAAGGGAAATCACTGTGAATTGTCAATTCTAGTAATCAAATACTTCAGTTCTTCCTCTGTATCCTTGATACTCAGGCTGGTGGCATATTTTTAAATTCATTTGTAAAATCAAGGTGCTCTTCATGAATTAGGAACTCTGGAAATGTTAATCCTGTTCACTCTCCATGTTAATTTCTGAAAGTTAAGAACATAGTGATCTTGCCTTCAGATTAATATAAAGATAATTGACAGCTGCTATAATTAAAACTGATTGAAGGAGTACATTACCCAGTCTCAAAAAATGGAACGAAAACATAGCAGTATAGCCAAAAAAGTATGAAGCACTGTATCTTGACCTGTCCTTTAAACACATTTATAAATGTAAACATGAACATATATATTTATATTTGCATGCATATATGATCTGCCCGTAAATGAAAGGATTTGTTACTATGAAGTAAGGGTAGAGAATCTCTAAACTCTGTTCTTCATACAAATCATAGTATCCTATTTATTCTGATAGCTGACTTAGGTGGCCAAAGCTAGGTGAGATGAAGTGCTCTACCTCAAGGGGTTGCTGATTTTGATTTAATTGTACCTCACATAGAAAATGTTCTAACAAGACATATATTATAAAGAAAACAGCACCCAGAGGTCATTAAGCTATTCATCTAGTTTGAAACTGCACTTGTAACAGTACAGATTAATTTGGCATATGAGCTGTGACCTTTTCAAATAATAGGATCAAGTGACTCCAAAAAGAACATTAGTGAAGGAATCAGATGTGACTATAATGCACTGGAAGAACAATCCAACACTTTTGTTTTGCTCTTAACAAGATTTATTAAGTGCTTCTGTAACTAAATGAGTTTTTTATATTTGCATTTTTACTGGGGAAGATGTCATTGGAAGGAAATTTCTATGTAACCCACAACTACTCTATTGAATTATCTGTCTCTTACATCTATTGTGTTCAACCCATTTTATACCAGAAGCAACTTGGCAACATTTCCCTCTCAGTACAGGTGAGTCTTGGAGTCATGAGAAGTGTAATATTTATGTGAATTGAATGCCTTGTTCAGAAGTTAGAGAGGCAGTCTTATGTTCAAGCTCATTCTCACTTTTAAATTTTTTTTTCCATGGGCAGCCCCACAGAATGGCTTTTTGCAGGCATTAAAGAGCACACACCCAACACACCATTTTTAAGATGCAAAACAGATTGTATTTTTCATTCACCCATGAGTGTTTTGATGGAATCTCTGTGTACTTTCCCAGATGAGCTATTTCAACTCATTTCTACTCATCTCTATTTATAAGGCACCTCACACAGTTCTTACCTGATTCCTTTGTACTCAATGAATTGGTACTCGGAAGCAACAATATATCTCTCCTCTACCCGCATAGGTTTGCAGTGTGATAGATGGAGGAACAAAGGATGAGCAAACATGGCATGAGAATGTTTTTGTATATGTCTTGTCCCAGTCCTGTGACCCAACTTGTCCCACCACTCAGAAGATAAAGCACTCCTGTGAAGCCATCTGAGCTGGCTAAACTGCTCAGGTTCAGAGTCCAGCCCTCTGATCCAGCCAGTCCTCGCCCAAATCTCATGAGTTCAGCTGTTCCATCATGCCTGTCATGCAATGTCTCTGTGTCTCCTTTCTGGAATGGCCTCATCCTCTGAGCTTTTCTTCAAGGGATTTTCAAAGAGGAGAAACTCATGAAAACAGGATTTTAGAGAGAGCCCCAGGTGCAGTGACAGATGCTAGGCCAGCTGCAGCTCCTGCCCTGTCCTTCTCTCCATCTGGAGCACATTTATTTTTAGAAGGTCACACTTCTCCCCTTTCCCTTCAATCATACAAAGATATCATTATGCAATTCAACTTAAATACACAGTCTAAGCTCTCAGCACAGGAAGTATTTTCTTTGCTGATGGTTTCAAAAGACTTCCAGATTCCCGTGAAAGCTTTTTTGCCAGCTGAACTCATATACTGCTCTTACTGTAGAGCATGTCACATTCACACTAGCCAACCTTCAGAGTCAGTGGAAAGAACAGACAGAAAAGTGATTCACTGGACTTGTGATTACATCCCAGAAATGCCTATTTCTTTCCACAGACTTAATGGTAATTGGAAAAACAGCTCTGATGTAGACACCTTTCATAAACATTCTGATATCAAGGAAATTTACCCAAGATTTTAAATAAAAGTAGACATCTGCTATTGGAATCAACATCTGAAATTTCTATATACTAAGATTAGTCTTATTTTCACAGAGAAAAGCATTTAAGCACTTAAACCCTATCCTCTATAGTAAAAAATATTTCATTACAGTTGATAAAGTTTTCTGTAAAATTTCTGGGAAAAGTGCAATTCTATCCCTGATTTTTAGCAAAGATCTGCTATTTAAGTATTTCCATGAAAGACAGTGAAGAAAATCCATATAAGGCATTCTGGCAAATTACAGAAAATACTAAATTTGCTGATTAAACCTACAGTTTCATCAAGAAAAATGAAAGTAAAAAGCACTTTTATCTGTGTATTTGTGGATTTAATAATGTATGAACTTCTTTCTTTTTCTGATTGTTCATCAAAGGATGAATTTTTCAAATTCATTATTCTGCAACAGTTGTTGTCTCTGTCAGGAAAAAGAATGAGACAGAAAAGTCAGAATAGCATCCAAGTCTAATCCTGGAAAATGAAGAGAATCTTGAGAAGCACTTCACCTTTAAGCTATGCACAAGTGATAGGTGAATTGCATGATGGATACATTTGGAATAATCTAATATTTATAAAGATTCATGTATTAAGATTCTTTTACTGTTCACACATTTTCAGAATAAAATATTGATACACAGAATTTTCACTAGAACTCTCCCTACATGGTTCAGGCTTTCAAACATTCATTTCTTCTGAATTGCTCCATGTCCTTTATATTGTCAAAAAAGGCTTTACTAATTCTTTTTTCTGATGAAGAATATATATGTTTATGTCTTCACATATAGAACCATGGACAGTCCCTTGGCAATAAGTTCTTGAGTGCAGCATCTGTTAATTAGGGTCAAGTTGAGCTCTGGCTTGTGATCCAAGACCCAGGCAGGACAAAGAGGTTCCTGCAGAGTGAGCAGGGCTTGCCATGCATCTCTGCAGAGCAATTTAAAACATGCTGCTCTGTAAGAAGAGGAAATAGCAGCACTTATGTCCTGGGGTCTTCCTGACTTCTTGATGAATTCTCTACACCTAATAGGATACAAAGTCCAGATAAAATGTTCTTATGGTTAAGTCTTCCATTACTGCTCTTGTTTGCTGATGCTCTGTGGAGAGATGGGTCGTTAGTTTCTCCCTCAACTTGTCAAATAAACCGATGTCCTGTTTTCAGGAAACTCGTGGGAATGTAATTTCTCCACCATCTGTTTTGCTGTCAGATTTAGAATTGAAAATCAGTAAGTGCCCAAGATGGGAGAGGGGCTGGTTTGATTTGGTTTTATTCTTTTTTGGGGAGAGATTGAGGGTTTGGAAACTGTGTACCAACTTGTTTGTATGCATATAAATTGCATATAAATGAAGATATTTAAGCACATACTTTACATAAAATACATGGGTGTCCTCAGAAGCCACACTCTTTAGGTTGTCAAACTAAAACTGCAAGCTGAGAAGAGTGCAGGCATTATATGCAGGAGTTTCTTTGAAATCTCTATCTCTCCAGGCAATAGGCACCTGAGCCAGAGATACCACTACTGCAGACCTGAACCCAGCCACAGCTGAAGCTGTGCACCCTATTTCCTGAGAGAGCTGAACAGGATTTCTCTCTCATGCTGCGACAATGAGGCCTGTCATCTCATACCAATAGGCTAAGGCTTAAGGTCTGGGTCTGTCTCACAGATGGAGTGCAAATCTGTCGCTTTTCTTCTGTGGGTAGCTGAGAAATGCCCAAGAGCAAACTGCATTTGTGTGGGCAGACAGGGCAGAATGGGGGAGAGACATCATCACTCCTTCTGTGGTGGTGAGGTTTTTCAGATGGCAATGAAACATTTCTGGTGCCGGGAAGGATGCTGACAGCCTGCAGAACTGTTCTTCAGCCCAGGAGAATACCTATGATCTGTTTTCTCTCTCCTGGAAATACCTGCTTTTGAGAGATTTGTGAGGTCCACGTTATAGAACATTTGCTTTGCAAAATTAACCGAGGTGCATGGGAAATCAAAAACTACTTTGAAGTTAAAGTAGTTGAAGTGTAGTTAAAGACCGCTTGAAGATGAGGAGTTTATTTGGGTTGGTATCCTTCTGTCCTGCCTCTGTTTGACCAGGAAGGGCTTCCAGATGAAGCCTCTGAAAAATATACTAACCTCAACCACCTCAAGCACAGCCAACTAACAGGTGGGTGCATGCCTTCACACATCATGGAATCACTTAGGTTGGAAAAGACCTCTAAGATATCAAATCCAACCATTAACCCAGCACTACCAATTCCACCACCAAATCATGTCTATACATCTATTAAGCACATTTAGGCTGCTCAAGAACTTTACTGGGCAGCTTTTGTGCTTTCCTGGGAAGGATGACCTTCTAAGACACAGACAGTCCTGCTGTCTGGTGCTAGCAGGTCCTCTGGTCCTGGCACTACCCTGCTGTGGGGTTCAGTCCTGTCACCCCCTCTTATTACTGCCTGCTGGAGCAAAGCTGTTCAGTTCCTCTCAGGCTGGGTGTTAGGATTTGGGAACTACGTCCCCAGTGGGCTAGAATAGGTCATTTTGATTCACCAAAAGGAAGGACTTGTTTCTTTGAATTTGCTTCACTAGATTTATCCCTAATTTAGGAAGAGTTTTGCAATGAGATTATGGTTTGGGGTTTTTATCAGGTTTTGTTTGTTTGTTTGTTTGTCTTAATTAATATGATTCCTGTTCATCAGTGAAGTTAATCGTAAGATCCCTTCAGGCCTACCAGAGTATAATTCAAGTGTTATCATTACAAAAAGATGTCAGAAATCCAACTTTTTGTTGTAAATTTTAGCTATAGCTGTAAAACAAGCATGATAATAGGGAGATATATGCAGTGCTGCATCCTTTTTTGTTAAATATGATTGTAAGTTCAGATGTATTACAGGTACACAAAGTATGTTCAGAACCCATGTGTGACGCATGCTTTGCTATAAAAACATTATTTCTAGGACTGGCAAATTTATTGATCTTAGAGACAAATCAGTATTTGTGGAGATTTCCCAGGTTCCCCAATTTCTTGCACACCTTAATTTGTTTTTTAGTTAATTCAAACTTC
The DNA here is from genome assembly GCF_009819885.2 of Catharus ustulatus. NCBI lineage: Eukaryota > Metazoa > Chordata > Aves > Passeriformes > Turdidae > Catharus > Catharus ustulatus. The sequence continues at coordinate 48,097,208 of NC_046224.1, forward strand.
CCCTTGGTGGAGTGGGACCTGGTTTCAGAAGGCCAAGGTCAGACTCCCATTCCTCTGTAAGATGCCAGGGGGAGGCTGCAGCCTAGTGAGTGGGGCTTTGGTGCACTTTCCTTCCATACCTGCAGACCTAGGGTGTGGGATGCTTCCCCAAACCTCTTTCCTCACTCAGTCTCCCCTGACCCCGCACAAGCAGCAGTGAGCTCTGCACCATTTTTCTGAGACGAGGAAAGGGAAAACACCCTGCACAAAGCAGAGTCCAGGTCAGGAAGCACAAAGAAAAATACAGCTGGGCAAGCTGGCTCACAGCTTGGTTGCACAGGAACAGTTATGTGCAGACTGACATGGAAATCTGGGGTAATTGGGGGTAAAACAGTGCCAGTGCCTCTTGATTTGGTTTGCTGTGGCACAGGCTTTGATAGGCACTGATGTATCAGTGAGGAGCTCACAATCCATTTGATCTTCTTGCATAAAAAAGAATAAATTTTTGTTAGGAAAATATTTTTTTTTAAAATGTGAGTCAGTCAGGAGGGCAAACAGAACTTGAGGTCAGAGTGTTAATTCTGACATAATTCTAGTGGCCTAATGATAGTTTATTGTTGCCACTGTCAGCAGAAGTTCTTTGAACAAAAGCCTTGAAGAAGGCAATAAATCAGCTCCAATTTCAGTGTCTTAATTTGTGTGCATAATTTACTTTGTGCTTGGAGGCACAGCTGTCTTGAAGAAGAGTTTGGTGGCTACCAAAGCAGGAAAAATGAGAGGAAGGAGATGGAAGATACTTATCAGCCAGTCCAAAAAAAAGAGCTAAAAAAAACCACTTTGAGGAATACTTTGATGTTCCTCAGAAAAAAAAAAATGATGGGTCACCCACCTGTTGCAACACAATGACAGAAGTCTGACATTGCCTAAGCCCTTTTTTCAAACTGTCCTATAAGTGAATTAATTAATGTGTCTCTCTTGGGCAAGATTATTCCTTTAATGTATCTTAAATGAGTAGAAGGTTTTCATCTCTCCATGTTTACAGAAATCCCACTTGCTCATAAAAGCAACTCTTCCTATCTGTGCAAGTCCCAACTCTTGTTCATGAGAAGTAGGTACAGCATAAGGAGATTCCTCTCTCTTATGCCCAAATCTTGGGAAGAAAGTCTAAGGAAGATATTCCCTTCCTCTCAAAGAGAATTTTTAGGAAAATACTCAGAATTAAACCAGCTTTTTTTTGAATTAAATTCTCAAGCTCTGATTATTCCTGCATGCTGAGATAGGGAACTCTTTGCTGACTGTATGTTGAGCTGAGGGAGATGAGTGTGAGAGCCAAAAGGACACAGAAAGAAGAATATCTAAATTGTTTTGCATCATTTAGGGACCCTATGCCCCTACATTGCACTGTAAACCTGAGGAGATACCTCATCTGAATATTGCTCCTGTCAGATTTGTTTGCATATACAATAAAGAACATTTTTTCTGTATATTTCTGTGGAAAACTACCCCACATTTTGAGAAGTGACTCTCTGGACAGATGGATTTTCAAGGCTCCAGATCTGTAATGCAAGATTGCTCAATTACTCTCACCATCATCCTAAGAGGCAAGGTACCACCTAGAATGTACTTTGCTTTCATTTTAATATTTTGCCATGCTAATTTCAATATATAAAACTAATTTATGTTCATTTTACCACTTGGGGACCATCTGTTTTTAATTTAATCCTAGAAATTAGGCACAAAAGCTAAATTAGACACAGTTGGTAAAATAATTCTTGGTTAATTGTTAAGCAGACATGAATACCCAAAAATTAGAGACTTTCAGAATAATAAGCTGTGAAAGCCCAAATTAAATCTTAAATAAATGGAACTTTTTCTCACAAAGGATCAGAACATGTAGAAAGAAATCAGGATTTAGGAGACAGCAGGTGTATACTCTAAACAGAGGTGTTTTCATTTAAATTAAAAATTATAAACTTCATTGGAAAATAACTAAATTCAATCAGAACTGCATTCTGAAGTCTCTCATCGCTCTTTAATTTTAAAATTGGAAGCATCATAATGTAAATTGATTTGGTATTACTTTACTTACAAGATAAATTTGAATTTCTATATCCACATTTCTTGATATTGTCACCCAAGTGAACAAGAAGGGGAAAATTCCTTTGGAAAATTTAAAATCCTGAAGTATTGTGTGTGTGTGTGTGTGTTATTTTGACCCTTTCTCATCTCTTATTAGAAAATAAGTTTCATAAACTCTATGACCAGTAAAAATAACTTATGCCAATAAAAGTAATGAAACTGTAGTTTTGTGGGGAGAAATAGAGATGGACATACACTATGCAGTTGGTTTAAGAGGAGCAAATCCTATTCATATAAATGCAAATATAGCACCAAATGGAAAAGATAAATTTAAATTTAAGAATATTTCTGTATTACTGACTTTAAGTACAATATTTCAGTAAGCTACATAAACTTAATTTTCAACATATTATTAATTTACTTAGTTCTACATTTTTACAGGAAAGTTTCTGAAGCAACTAAGAAGTACAGTAAACTTTTCCACCAAAGGAGCAACTATAGAATTTTGATGATTTTTGCAAAGTTTTCCTAAAACCCTTAGCTATTTTTGATTTACCTTAAGATGGTTTCCCTGGAGTAGTACGACAGACAAATCTGTGAAGTAAATGTGACAGCTCTCAAAATACAGAATTGTCTGCAAACGACAGAACAATTTTTCACCCTCTAAAACTGTTTTTTCAAGGTGAAAATTTAACTTTTGTAGTCGTCTATTCATAAAGGAAATAAAAATGTAGCTTTCTGTTTAAGTGGTACGTACATAAATGTTAACATTAGCCAAAATTCTTCCAGAGCCATTATTGTTTTGCGGGGGGATAAAAAAGAAACCAAAAAAACAAGAAAAGAGAATCCTGGCAATGCAACCTTAGAGGAAATACTTCAAAGCTATTGTGCATTTACAAATAACCTCCACCAGATGGCACAAGGAAACAAATTTAAGTCAACCTTGACATGGACGGTTTTGTGATCAAAGGGAATGGGGCTAGGGAAAAAAAAAAAAAAAAAAAGGGAAAACTAGGTATAGGATGTTCAGCTCTTATAGGTAAAGGAAATAATTGGTGAAGGAAGACATCATAAACCATTTATTCACTTGTGAAAGGAGAATAAAATCCTCAGAAACATTTTTGATTGGTAGTGGTTTTGAGATAGATTTTCAGGCAGTATCTATTTGTTAAATGTGCATACACCAATCCACATTTAATCGAAAAGAGCCCAGATTTCTCAAGGAGAAATGGAATCAGTCATCTGGAGCTAAAATATTCACTCCAGAGATCATCAAAAATATAAAATATGTGTAAGAATTCTTTTGAAAGGTCTTGCAGTTGCACTTTAAATATAATGCCAAATAACCTTTGCCCTTAAATTGTACTTCTTGAAACACTGGATACTTAGAGATCCCCCATCTGTCCAGGGTTTCTCAATATCATGGGTTTCATTTGTCTGTTTGAATAGCTCAGAGATTGTTGGTTCTATAATGCAAATAAATTGGGACAGTCACTGATTCTACCTGTATCAGGATACTTGTTATTAATTTAGTTCTTTCATTCATTATCACTGGGCTTATAGTTCCTTACCACAGCAAAATCTTTGATGGATGAATTCCTTCATGTTTGTGGATTGTGTAAATTTTGCTGTGGTTCTTATCAAGCAGTAAGGACATAATAGTAAAATTTTGTATACATCTCAGTGTCCAGCAGTGAAAAGCAGATTGTTTTTTTACTACTCTTACATAACAATCTCCTGCTGGCACATGGAGTGAGGGGAAAGGGATTTGAAACATCAGTGAATTACATGGAGAATTATTTAAAAGCAAATAAAGAGTAGATACATACACACATACACAATTTCTTCTGGAGAGGTTCCTGGGTTGCTTATTAGTCTTCAAATGTCATGACACACGCTGTTTCCATGGATGTGCCAAACTATCAGCTGGATGGGGCTGGAGCAGCAGTTGCAGCTTCAAATATATAGTTCCCCTCTGATTGCCCTAATTATACAAGGAAAAGGGTGGGATTGCAGTAGCTTCATTTGCACTTCAGTCTCCATGTGGTGCCACGTCCCCCCGCAGAGATGGTGTCCAGCTGCATCGGGGGATCACAATCCGGCTCCCCGAGGACAACCAGACGTCAAAGGCACTTCAGCAGTGCTGCCAGCTGGGCTTATTTAAACCCCATGCTTCCTTCCAAACTTAAGAACACTCATTTCAAAATAGTCTCTTATAAACTCTTTCGGGTCCTGCTATTTTCTGATCAAAGCACAGTCGGTAGCACTGTGAGCCCTCCCCAAACAGTGAGCAGTTCTCAAATCCCGCATTTTTGCCTTGTTTTCCCTGTACTGCCCTGGCATCAGTAAAATCCAACAGGGCTATTGGTGCAGTTAAGGCAATGCTCAGATTCTTAGAAAACGCCAGTTAAATGCAAGATAGTATGACCTAGAATTCAATCAGTAAAAATATCTGGTTTGGTGTGTTGTTTTAGAAAGTTCTATCATGAAGCCTTAGCTTAGGAGAGAGTTGAGGAAACAAACAGTTACTTCTTTATTTGAAATTAGGAATTGCAAACATACATGGTTAGCAGGTACAAAATGTACTTGTCAAAACCAATCAACCATAAATCTGAATTTTAGGTATTTCTCTTGTCCCTGGATGCAATGCACTGACTATTCAGCTCCATCTGGCAGCTGAAAAACAAACAGTTAAGATCATTCATTTGTTGGAAACCAGCTGAGTATTGTAATTAGTCTTACTTGGCACTCACAAATATTGCATGCATTTTGTCACTTCTAGTTTAGTGAATAGAATCTCCTTGGCAATTTTAAACTATCTTAATCAAAGAGTACATACACACACATGCACACATGCATATGAGGACTGTTTATATATTCCTATACAGTCGAGATTAGCTGACTTTAGGATTGTTTGTAAGGTTCCTATTTCAGAAATTCTAACTTTTGGCAGGAAGTCTCATGCAAATATTATCACTTGGTTTGTAGGAGAATGAAGTGGGAGCAAAAACGCTTCCTGGTTTTCTTCCTGTGAAACAACTTACACATTAGTGCTGATAAGTCAGCATAGCAATTCGTCTCTTTTTCTAACAAGTCTCTTTGTCATCTTTCTAGTGGCTCAATATGTGTTGGAAATCTTCAGAGACTGACAGTAGTTTTCTTTAATGCAGGGAAAAATCTTTTTTGAACAGTTTGGAGCTGCCATTTCTACCTTGTCTTTATCTGTTGGAGAAAATACCTGAGCAATACAAAGAACTACATTGGATGTACAGAGAGCACCCCTGAAGTATTTTTAAATTATGTGTATCTGTAGTGGTTCCAATATGTCTTCAGAAAACACTGTACATGATACAAGACAATGACCAGAGGCTACCGTCATTTCAAAATTCACAAATGGAGACAGGAATGTATTACTTCACAATTTTGAACTAATGAAAAAAAATAAGTCAAAGAAAGTAGCACTATTACCCGGAAAGAAATCCAAGGATGGACTATATTATTTTAGTATTCATGCATTTATATTTTCTAAGATTTCTTATGGTTTAGTGGAGGGAAACTGAGATGCTCAGCATCACTGGAAAAATAATGAAATCTTTTCCCTGTAATTTGAGAGCTCCTCAAGCCAAAGTCATAACATTTCAGATATTTTGTAATGGTGTGAGAAAATGGAGCAGTTACTTCACTGTTTAGAGGACAGCATGGACTGATGCAATTTCCATCATCTGCTGACTGTGAGTCTCTTAGCAATTCTGAAGCTGTAATCCCCAAAATAAATTAAGGACGTTAACTGCATGCAAGAGGACAAGTCTGTTCTTAACAATATGAACCATCAAGCACAATTTAGAGATGGGGCTTAAAATTATCCTGCATAAATCTGAATTTATCTATCCTCTCTTTTAACAGATGGTTCAGAGTCCCCATTTCTTATTCATGGGCTTCTTCACTCTCTCAGTCTCACCCCATTTCCTCAATTCAGGAACTTTGTTTCTGAGGATTAGCAATACACTGGAGATAACACATTCATGGCTGGGGGAGATGATTATTATGGGGAAGAAAAGGAGAATTTGGGTGGCAAGTCCTTTGACTGGAATTCTGTGACAAATTTTCAGTTATCTGGCTATAAGCCACAGAAAGCATTTCCAGAAAGGACTGCACAATTTGCATTAATGTTATATGCTTATGGGACCTATTGCCATTCTGGACTGCATCTAACTGAAGACATAAAGTATCTGTAATGACTTGTGCGTATCATCAAAGTATGAAGACATAAAGTTTCTGCATAGATTTTTACCTATGTGGCTGCAAAATATTTTAGCTGGAAACTAAATGTTATTCTGAACAGCCAGTAGTCTCAGCTCTAGCTCATAAACCTGAAATATTTTCAATGGCTGTGTAGTAACAGGCCTTGGTCAGAGCTCTGTGGTTCTGAAAGAAGCATCATTTATAATTAGAGCTTCTAGTCTTCCCTGGCATTATTAAAATACAGTTTTCTTTTTGCGCATCTCTGAGTGATTTTTCAGGTAGATAGTAAAGATCTTCCTTTCATGGGGAATGCCTAAGAGATAGAGAACTCAAGAGATGTGTATTTTTTTCCAATTCTGCCACTGTCCTTCTAAGTGACCTTCAAATATCTGTGAAGAAACTGAACAAATGCCAGATGACCTTCCTCATGAAGCGTTTTGAGATCAGTTTAAAGTTCCACATATTACTGTCAGTGATGCAGATTTAAAAGGTTAAACATTTGGTGTATAATACTGCAGTTTCTGTAACCACAGTTGCAAATAAGGAATCATCAATGACCCCAATGGGGTCATGGGGTCCTGTGAGACTTTGAAGGAAACTTGAAACACAGCAGTTGGCACAAATATTTATAAGACAGGCAAGTGCTGAAAATGACAGGTCTCCTCTGCAAGGTGATCTCTAGAGCAAGAAGATTTAGTGCAAAGACAGGTGTGATTTTATCTGGCTGAGCACCAACACATAACCCTCGAGCTCAGCCAGTAGCTCAGCTTTAACAAGCAGGGAGCCTCTGTTCCCAAACTGGCAACTCAGGCTGATCGTACTGGGTAGTCAGCTACAGGCATAGGGTTGTCATATCAAAACCCCTGCTCCCATCATTTCTCAGCTCCTACATGCAGAAAGACACATTCACTAAGTAGGCCAAGGCAGCTACACATTTTCCCTATCCTTATCAGACAATTTTAGAATATGTCCTTCTTTTTCTGTTATGTAAATATTTCTTGGGATGCTTTGTACGTACTGCCCCAAACCAAACAAGCAGTTACACAATTTATTGGGAGGAAGAAAGAAAAAAAAAAGCAATCTTGTATAAATTTATTTATTACTCTCTTAGTTCATTTCCAGAGTATGGGAGCATAAAGGTGATGTAAAAGGACACTTCACAAATTACCCTGAGAGGATTTTGTTAACAGCAATCAACCAAACTAAATAGATAAAAACAAATACTCAGTGATGTCTGCCTGATGATATTCTTCCTCTACTAGCATGTGTAATGAGAGGTGGAAGGAATTAACCTAGAAGAGGAGGAATGACAGCAGATGAGAAATGATGCAAAGCTACAAGTACTCAGGTTTAGCTAGCAGCATACGTTGGCTGAGAATTAAAAAGGGACGTGGGCATTTCAGAAAGTTTGGCAATGTAAAATCTGAAGCTTTGTCACCCATCTCTTCAGGGAGAGGGGTTCAAAATGTGGGAGTAAGTGCTTAGATATCTTACCTGCTAGATAAGAGAAATTAAATGCCTGGATTGAATTACCCAACAGGGAGCCCCAGGTAAGTATAAAATTCTGTCTCAATGTAGACCAAGATACTTGTGTATGATTCGGTATCTCTGTGAAGCTGGAATTAAGAAATAGGCTTAGGAAGCCAGAACCTATTTCTGTTAAACTGTATGTGATAGTGGAAGGATTTTGTCTATATCTGCACTATTTAGTAGAACAGCCAAGGACAACCATTGGACCAGAAGAGCATGAGGTGTGTCACAGCATGCATTTTTTTGGCTATAAATATGTATATATTTATTTCCCCACCCCCCCCCCCCAAAAAAAAAAAAAAAAAAAAGATCTATTTTAACTATTGGAAAACACATGTGGATTATTTTAGACTTGAACATGAGGAATCCTGGCTTGGTGAAAAAGTGACAGGGAACATGTTAGCACATAATGGGTATAGGTAATTAAGACCAAATGCATACCAGACCCATTCCATTTATCATTGTAAATACATCTAAAATACTTGGCAGGGGAAGAGGAGATCTGTTTTTGGGAAATCCTCAGCAAGCAGGAATTTAAACTCTGTTGAAAACTCAACAAGGGGGTAATAGCTGAAAGGTAATCAGACTTTCTTATGTTTGGTGAGTGATGGTGCGTACAAAGGAGTATAAAATATATAGTTACAGAGAGGCAAAATGAGATCAGGTAAAGAAGATCAAACTCTCCAGCTAGAACACCCAAGTGGAAGGTAACTACTCCACTCTAAGAATGGTTAAGTTTTTTTAATTTAGACATTTCCGGATGAAAACAATGTAGAAATTAGGGTTTCAAGAACCTAAAGAACCTCAGATTTCCCCATTGGTCCAGATACATTTCAATTCATTCTTGCATGCCTTTATAAGAGGACCCCAACCCTTAAGGGTGTATTCCTTTTTATGTCTTACTGCATTCTGTCATTCCTTTTCCTTCCTCTCTCAGAAAATATTGCGAGAGTAGGTGGTTAATTCAGTACAGAGCACCTTCAGAAATAAATATGTGATCATGAGGAATCCAGACATTAAATCTTCAGTGTCTGGAAAGAATGAATTGTTTTTACCAAATCTTACATATATATGTATATATATGCATGTGTATACATTTTGAATGGGAATTTAATAGAATTTCTCTTAACAGCCCACTTCTCCATTTAGTGTTCAGTCTGAATTGCACTAATCTTCATTAAAAAATATTTCCATTTATTTATCTTCTGTGGTTTCACATTGGTGGGCTTCAACCTGTCTCAAAATGGCAAAAATTTCTGCTCTCATACTCTGCATTTTGGAGACTGACTGCTTTAGTTGCTGTTTCTGATGAGTTTAGGTCAGCCACATCTGCTTCTGCATTTAAATTAAAGTTTAAGATGTTTGATAAAATCCTGTTTCCGTAATTTATGTGGGCTTCACTCTTCTCAAAATAATTGTTTAATATAGTTAGTTCTGTTTTATCTGTCACTGATATTTTTATCTGTTTTGTTTCACAGTCTTTCATGAAGTGTTATACATGAAGATAGATTCGTAAATGAAGATTGAGTGCTCAAAGTTTTTCATTAAATAAGATATGGTCTTCAAAAATATTTATTAATAAAAAATAAAAATGTAAATGCAAACATAAATGTAAATGTAAATATAAATAATGTAGCTATAAATAATAATGGTAGTATCACATCTGTTTGAATTTAGTAGATCCAGTAATTGTTATTCTTTTTTGGCGTTTCATACACATACGATGAATTTTGGGATCATCAGATATATGCATGCAAACATTTAGTTCTAAAATGCTGGTTTTCTTCCTAAAAGGTAGAAGTTTTCAGTGTTAAAGGAAAACTCAATTTTCAAGGAGGTTCATTTTAAAATTATTTTGCTTTTCTTTTTTAATTACTTCTGTTGCTGCTGTTACTAATCAACTTATTTTGCATCATGCTAAACAGCACAGCTGGAGAATTTGCTCACTGATTGAAAGTATCATGTGAGCATAGAGAGTGGGCACCAGTGGGACTGCAATGGAAATGACTGCAAAGATATTTCGAAGGTATTATAACAAGGCAACAATTTTTTTGGCATTTGGGAATGCCTGGGCAAGTGAAGAAAGGAAAAAAACCCAAAAAACAATGTAGGAAGATTACAGAAGGAAAAATGTATCTGAGGAATAAGAGCAAGAAAGGGTAGGTATTTGTTTATGCCTGGACAGTCAAATTAGCAAATGTAGCTCAATGGCTGTGGAAGCAGCAAATCCTATATTAAAGGTGTAAAACTTCCATAATGACCAGGGGACAAAAAAATGAAAAACGAAAAAAAAGAGAGAAAGATAGGAACGAATTGTAAAACAGACATTTGAATTTATCACTGTTGTAAACTGTTATAAAACCCACAGCAGAATTAAATCTAGAATGTAGGAATATAAATTGTGTTTCCCAGGCGATGAGTTGCACTGTGAGGCTGTAGGCAGGAGGTCTGGCAGGAGAAAGGAAAGACTCAAGGCAGCAGCACGATGTGCACAGAGAAAACAGAAAGATAGAACTTCACTCAGCTTCTTTTAGGCATGTACAGCTGTTTTTCTATATTTCCACTCTATCCAAGAGTTAGCGTTACTTTTTAGCTTCAACTCCTGCCCAGGTCCACTGTTACAGTCCCTCTTTCTTGACATGAGTGCACTGACAGCTGTACACAGTGAGCTTTTGCTTTATCCAAGTATTTGAGGTGTAAGGAAAAGTACTAAAAATAAATGAAGCAAAACTGAGGGGAGGTCTACGGAAATTACTGTGGGGTATTTTTGTACAGGAGACATCAGTAGGACTACCCATAATTCACATTTCTTGACGTTTCCTTTTGCAGGTCTCTGTTTTCTTTTTCTTTTAACTTTGCCAGACTTAGACTGTGGAGGCTGAATTTTCCTTACCAGCTTCTGGGGATGGAATGCTTTATTATGTTTATAAAATTTTAACATTAAGGTTTTTTCCCAGCTTCTGAGAAGGAAAGAAAGGGGAGGGGGAGATATTTTCTGTGGTAAGGAACTTTGATGTTTGGCACACAAACTGAAAAGCCAGTCAGGTCCAGTTCTGTTAAAGGATGAACATTGCACAGTCCCTGAGAGAAACTGCCTAAATCTGGCAAATTCTCAGGGCTTTGAAAAAACCTCCCCTTTCATGTTCTCAGCAGTGGCTGTGGAGGATACGGATGCTGCAGCTCCCATCTGTGGTGTCTCCACCACAGCTGCCTGCGCTGAACCCAACCCATCTGTTGCTGCTGCTTCAGTCTCCTGAGAGGCTGTGGGGAGCTCTCCTCCATGAACGCACTGTACTTCTCCTGCTGCTGCCCCCTAAGTAGGAGGGACAAAGAGATTTGATTTTAGAAACCCCGCAAAAATGCTGGAAATACCTGAGTTATCACAGAGAGTAGATTAGGATAAGCAGCTTGGGAAGAGCAGCCAATGTCAGGGACCCTAAGAATGTTCGGCAAACCCAAGGATGAACAGACTAGGAGCAAGGGATGCAAATGAAAAGTGGATTTGGGAGGTAGGGGACAGAAATCCAATTAAGAGCTTAAAAAAAATGTAGGGTACCATGTACTGAGGGACAAAAAGGCTTCAGGCAGAGGAAGGGATAAAACTCCCCCTCCACAGTCTCAAGTGAATTGTTTAAGCATGGAAAGATCAGGTTGGGACTCTGGAAAGAAACTAAAAAGTTTGAATAAAAGGAAGTTGGGACTCTGGAAAGAAACTAAAAAGTTTGAATAAAAGGAAGTTGGTGCTACATTGAGGATCCCTGAAAAACAGATTTGGAACTGTAATGCAAACAGATGTGTATTGATTGGTATGAAAGCCTTGAACACCCTCACTGGGACAACCCAAAAAGAAGGGGTCAGAGCAAGCAGTATATAACACCCCTTATTACAACCACTTCTAAGAGAAAGAAAAGACAGGTTTTAGTTTTAGGCAATTTCCTTCTAAGGGAAGCAGAGGGCCAAATATACCGACCAAGCCTGGGTCAAGGACATTACCAGGAAACTTGTTAGCCTGGTGCAACCCTCAAACTACTCGCCATTACTGATCTTCCATATGAAGGGAACAATATGGAAGTGATTTCCTGAGGAACAAATGTGGAATCCAATCTGAATAATCAACTTTTCATATCAATCTTCAAAATAAGATTTTAAATTTTTAATGGCTTCGTTTTATTGTGGGGATTATTTAAACATATGGTTCCACTAGTGAAGCCAATTACTTGTTGGGTTTGGGAGCCAGAGGCTTATTTGCCAGAAGAAATAAATCTAAAAAACTACAGACCAAAGATTATGTGTATAACATGCTGAGTGATGGGAGGGAAAACATTTTTTTTTTCATATACACAAACATTTTAATATCTGTCTTGCAGTTTGTGTACTAACAAGAGCATTCCCAACAATGTAGGATAATCAACTTCTCCCTCAGTCAGAACATTCCCCAGGTTTCGGGTGTACGGTTTTGGCCAAGTCAAAAGATCACCTTTTAATTTTTGTACTTGAAATCATGGAAAACATAAAGAAAACAAACAAAACACACACAAAAAATGGATCTTGAGAATAAAACACTTCATCAAATAAATAGCATGTCAGACCTTAGAGTCCACTGACTGTGGAGAATGTTAACAGCATTGGCTATACTAACATTACTTCCACCAGCAGGCAGATTTCTTACAAATATGATCTTTCAGCTATTTCATTAGCCTCACACTCCCACACATAAAATTGAATCTTAAAGGTCATGTTTAATGTGTTCAGTGTTTTCAGATCATTCTAATTCCAAACCTCAAGTTTATTCTTATAGAGTAACTCTATTTACTAAATTTCAACCTCAAATCTTTTGTGCTTTAAATATATTTTTATCAAAATATTTAATTTTTATTCTAAAGTATTAGAATTTTCTAATTTACTGGTATGATTTCCTATTAATTTCTTGATTTTCTTCAGTCAACAATAATTTTTTTTAATAGGAAAAGGAAGTCATTTTAGGAGGAATCCATCACAGTTAGAGATTGTTTCTATAAGTAATGCAGATATGTTTTTAACATACATACAATCAATGCATGATCACAATTTATCATTAGTAGTATTATTTTTAAGGTTTGCATGGCAATATTTAGATAGCAGGGGTGTTACAGGGGTGGGTTCTGTGTGAAGCTTCCCACAAATCTGGCAGAGCCAATGCCTATCTGCTCCAAGATGGAACTGCCACTGTCCAAGGCTGAACACTTAATCCACAGTGGCAACACCTCCTGGATAACAGATTTAGGAAAGGGAAAACACCCTGTGCAGCAGCAGAGAGCTGAGTGGAAGTATGTGAAACAGCTCTGCAGACACCAGGGTTGGTGAGGATGGAGTAGAAGGAAGTGCTCTAAGTGCCAGAGCTGAGATTCCCCGCAGTGGGAATGTGCAGTGCAGCCCATGGTGAGGCAGCAGTGCCCTGCAGCCCCTGGAGGGACACAGGGGAGCAGAGAAACACCTGCAGCCCGTGGGTACCCCACCCTGGAGCAGCTGGATTCCTACAGCAAACTGTGACCCTGTCAGAAGCCAGCATTGAGCAGGCTCTTGGCTGGAGCTGTGGCCTCATGGAGAGAGGAGCCTGTGTTGGAGCAGGTTTGCTGGCAGGACCGTGACCATTTCTGTTAGAACAATGTCATCCTGAAGGATTTTATTCTGCAGGAGTGACCAACACTGGGGCAGTTTGTGAAAAACTGGAGCCTGTGGGAAAGAGCAGGGGAAGAGTGTGAGGAGTCTTTATCCTGAGGAGAAAGCAGCAGCAGGGATAAAAAGTGTTGAACTGATCACATCCCACATTCTGATTTCTCTGCCTTGTGGGGTAAGAGGGAGAGAAAATTGGGAGTAAAGTTGAGCCCCTAGGAAAGAAGCGGTGGGTGGCAAGTGTTTTGTAAGGTTTGGTTTTATTTCTCATTACCCTACTCTGACCTAATTGTTATTAAATTAAGCTAATTTCCCCAGGACAAATGCGTTTTACTAATCGTGGTAATGGATGAGTGCACTCTCCATGTCTTTATCTTAACCCCTGAGCCTTTTATTACATTTTCTCTTCCCTTCTATGTTGAGGAATGGAGTAATAGAGAGGCTTTGGTGGACACCTGGCATCCAGGTGGAGTCATCCCAGTGCAATAATCTAGCCCTTGTCGTCTTCCTCCCTTTCAAATTCTCTCAGTCATTTTCAAATTGGTGCCTTCCTGATATCAAGCATTCTGACACTTGAGACTTTAAAGAAATTTTAGTGCTAAATTCAAAGAAAATAAAGTGATTTTCCCAAACTCAGGGTTTTTGTTGAGAATGGTAAATGTTCATTTTCTATATTTCACTTGTCTATTTAGGCTGCCTTAGTCACTGGCTGAAGCTTACTCTCACTTAACTGTTCAAGTAAATGAACTAGATAGCAGGGAGTGAGGTAAGTAGGACTCACTTTTGGTTTTGACTTGATTACCTATTTGTTTAAATTATGGTGCTTTTATTTATTTATTTATTTATTTATTATTTTAAATGAATGGAATTCATCTTTTTGGTCTTAATTTTTTTCAACACAAGAGTGTGCATCTGTTCACTTACTCACAATTCTAATAGTGGGAATGAAGAAAAACTGTTATTAAAACCAAGCAGATTTTAGGTGAAAGAATTGTAATTACCTCAGCTTATTGTTTTGCAAGATGCTTTGTGAAACAGACTGAAAGGAAGAAAGTAGTTAAAGTAACATGGCAGCCCTCTAAAGTCATGTAGTCAAGGGCACAGATTCTTACTAGTTATGCAGAAAATGTGGGAAATTCAGTAAGAAAATAATTTGGCTGAAGTCAACAATTTAAACTGAAATGGACATTAAACATGAGCGCAACAATATAAAAAGGCAAACTCATTAAAAAAAAAAACAAAACCAGGTAATAGAATTATTCACCTGGAAGGGACATGGCTGCAGCAAGAAATGGTGAAGGATATTAGGATCAAGAGGAAAACCAAAACAGAAAATAAATCTCCATTTTTTATTGTAAGAGGATAGCTATAAATAGATGATTTTAAGGAGGCAGAACTGTTTAATGTCTTTTTAGCATGCAATCATGTGATAATCACACTGATCCACTGACACAGGGGAAGATCTCAACATTCGAGTGTGGGAGAAATATTGAGTCAGTGACGGGCCTTGAAAAGGATTTGGGAGTTGGAGTAAAGAACAGCTGAGCAGGAATTAGAGTGTTTAACATGGAGAAGAAAAGGGAAAAAGGCATTCTTACTACAGTCCTAAGAGAAGATGTAGCCAGGTTCTTCTCAGGATGCACAATGAGGGGATAAGGCCCCAAGGGTCGAGAGTTTAAAGATGAGAAATTGTACTTGCTGGGAAGGAAAAATGATTCACCACATGAGGTTGCCCAGGTGCTTTCTACCTTTTTCTGTTTTCTTGCCCTCACACAGCTGTGGTGAGAGACGAAAACAGCTGAGTACTCAGAGCTGATATTGCAGTCACAGAACTAAGCTTTGAGCAATAAAGAAGTGCTAAATTATCTGAAAAAAATAGAGCCTTCAAGTCTTATTATTGCACATTATTGTAGTAATAACTTAAACTGTTTGCACTTCTAAGTATTTGAATATATTTTAGCTGTGATTATATTGTTACTTTATCAACAATTACATCATATTTTCTGAAAAAATAATGTTATTTATTTATTGTTTTTACTGGGGCATAGTGTGTATCATGATGTCAGGTTTCAGGAGTGCTGTGTGCTGAGGTGCTCCAGGACCACTAGAGAGGCCATAATTAGACTCCAACAGCAGGATGTGGGACAACCCAAAGATGCTATCAGGACATGCAGTCAGTCTTGCTCTTTCTGCCATGTTACAGAAATTTGGGGAAAGAAAAAGCACTGACAAGTCCCTATTTATAATTTCATTAAGTTTGCATTTTCTAGGCAAGAAACGGTACTGCCTGAGCAGTACATCAGTGCTCTGCTATCCAGAATGGACTAGTTTTATAAAACTTTGTCATTAAAATTATATAAGTACTATTGTTTTTATCTGTGATTCGCTTAAGTGATAAGCAGTCTGATTCATCTGTTCATGTCAATAGAAAGATTTGCAATTACTTCAAAATAATTGGAATAAGCACAACTCAAGCAAGCCAGAGGGTGGCTTCCTGCTGGCTATGTACTTTTAAAACAAGGTAATGTCACCCTAGTTTTCACCTGCAACTGAGCAAGGCTGGCAAAACATGGAAGTGATGGACCTTTATTGTATCTGTGGCCATCCATATCTCTGTATATGACCCTTTCATGTTTCGTTCAAATTGAATTGTTCTGAAATTTTCCAAGACATTTAAATAAGGTACAGTAATTTCACGACTATAAGGTGCACCCTTTTGACTAAAATCTCCCCCCAAAACCGGAAGTGCGCCTTATAGTCCGGTGCGCCTTATCTGATCTACAAAGACATTTGCCACCCCGGAAGTGAGAGCCCGCGCGGGGCGGACCCGCCGGCATCGGGGCCTCCCTCGCGCGGGGCGGGGCGGGCCATCCCCGCCGGCATCGGGGCCTCCCTCGCGCGGGGCGGGGCGGGCCGTCCCCGCCGGCATCAGGTCCTCCCTCGCGCGGGGCGGGGCGGGCCGTCCCCGCCGGCATCGGGGCCTCCCTCGCGCGGGGCGGGGCGGGCCGTCCCCACTGGCATCGGGGCCTCCCCGCCGGCATCGGGGCCTCCCTCGCGCGGGGCCGGCCCGCCGACATTGGGACGGCTCCCTTGCGGGGGGTGTGAAAGCCGCAGGAATCGGATCGGCCACCGCGCGGGGGGGGGGGGGCGAAAGCCCCCGGAATCACGGCGGCCGCCGCGGGGGGGGGGGCGAAAGCCGCCGGAAGCATGGCAGCCGCCGCGCGGGGGGGGCGAAAGCCGCCGGAATCGGAGCGGCTGCCGCGCGGGGAGGGGGCAAGCAGCTGGAATCGGGGCAGCGGCGGCATGGGGCAAGCCTGCCGGCATTGGGTCACCCGGAGCGCCAGGGAACTCCCAGAACAGCGGGGCCCTGGGGATGCTGCACGGAGCGGCGGTGGGCATAGCCTGGCCCTGCCGGGTACAGGCAGGCCCGGGAGCCAATGGCTGCCGGATTGAGGCGGGGCCTCGGCCAGCAAGCGCGCGGGAGGAGCTGGGGGCGGAGCCTCGCTGCAAAAAAAAACCCGGTGCGCCTTATAGACCGGTGCGCCTTATCTGATCTACAAAGTTGCAAAATGTGCTGGCTCCCGGGGGGTGCGCCTTATAGTCCGGTGCGCCTTATGGTCGTGAAATTACTGTACTAAGTATTTTAAATGCATACGTAATCCAGTCATGCTTCCAGCAATGTCCCACCGACTCCTTTTCCGAGAAGAGGTATTCTTGTGGTAACCATATGCTGTCAGATGCTTCCCTGTCCAAAGTGTCTAAAAATTAAGGTGTTAGGAGAGGTAAACTTGTACCTTTTCCTCTCATGGGAAACTGTGAGGTATGCAAACGCAAGATTACTAAAAGTGCACAGAAACTGAGATAATAAAAGCTGCAGAAATCCCTTTCTTTCTGGAGGTTTCTTCTATTCAGAGCTGACTTTGGTTAATCCAAACAGTTTTATACTGGGACATAAAACTGGAGCTAGAGCCCTCCTCTCACAGTGGCTGCTGCTTATGTCTGGAAGAAAATGGCAGGTCATTGGTTCTAAGAGCTGTTGCAAATGAAATAACGAATCCAAAAGAAGCAATTTAATTTCAGTGGAGTCCACAGCTGTTATCTCTTTTGATTCCAGTTTTACAGACTTTCTGCTTCTTTCTTTCCGGACACAGCATTTGTATGGATTGTGTAACACTTCACAGCAGTTATGTTCCTTTTCTTCAGAGACACCGTAGCTTACTGGGGTGACCCTGACTGAATGCCAGGAAGCCAGCAAAGCCTCTCTATCACTCTCTTCAACAGCTGGACAGGGGAGAGAGAATATAACAGAGTCCATGGGTTGAGGTAAGGACTGGGTGAGAACACTCTCCAAATACTGTCATAGGCAATCAGGCTTGGATTTGAGATATTAACTGAATTTATTGCTTACAAGATCAGAGTAGGATAATGAGAAGTGAAAACAGACCTTAAAAAATCTTTCCCCCACCCCTCCATCCTTTGCAGCTCTACCTTCTCCCTGCCAGCAGCACAGGCAGAAGGCAAGGGGAATTATGGTTGGTCCATCATGCCTTGTTTCTGCTGCTGCTCTGGGGAAAGAGTCTTTCCTCTGCTTCATTGGGGTTCCCTCCCATGAGAACAGTTCTCAGTGAACTTCTCCAACCTGAATCCATCCCACAGACAGCAGTTCTCCGTAAACAGCTACAGTGTGGGTCACTCTTCCACAGGGTACAGTCCTTCAGGAACAGCCTGACCCAGTGTGGGTCCCCTATGGGGGTTGCATGTCCTACCAGGAAGCCTGCCAGGTTTCTATTTAATTGGGGGTTGCTGTAAGGCAAGCCTGTGTTTCAGCCACCATGCCACCTTCTATGAATTGGCTTCAAGTGAAACTTGATGCAATCATTCTCTCTGAAAATATTGACCTGTGTAGGTAAACCACATTGGACAAATAACATGAAGTGTTGCAAAGATTGCCCTAAAATTAAAGGTTTGTTTTGAATCCTAGTGTGCCAGAAGTTTGAGGAGTAGTGCAGTTTAAAGACAGGCTACTTTCATTTTTTACAAACCCAGAAGATTTGGCCTAGTCCAGACCCTGAGCAATGAAGGATAGCAACATTAAACTTGTTGATTACTTTCTCAGGGTCTATATTAAAACTGGTAAGTTGGTTTTTTTTGTTTTGGTTTTTTTTTTTTTTCCTGTCCTTGGCCATATTAGAAGGTGAGTTTATAAACTCAGTCTTTGGATGTTCAAAAACCTTTTAATTCCAGCCCAAAGGTATTAGTAATCGATACATTTTTATTTACTCTTAAGAAAACCTTCACCTTTGTTCCTGAGACCTTCACCTTCCTGCTCTTCTCCCTTTGCTCCCCTAGAATAGATACAGAAATCAATGAGGTTTATCTCCCAGCCTTGATGCTGCTAAATTTCAGTAGAAGCCAAACCTTTTTTTGTATATGTTGTGTGTGCTTTTTTATAGCAAACTCTCTGTTTATCCTCTTCTGAACCACTTTCACTTTGAATTCACACTCTTTGAACAGTGGGGTTTAAACCTTTCATGAGATTTTGAATTGGATCTCTATTTTCCTACATGATTTTTTTTTAAATTTTTTTGTTACTGTTACCAAATTTCTGTAATATTTCATCAGGGAGTTGCTGCCTTTTTAATGATATTTAACAATGAGAAGAACTAGACATCTAAAGATCAAATCAAAGCAGCTCTTATCTTTATCTATAATTTACTATTTTGTAGATAAAACAGTTGCAATCTTACTGTGCCTGATGGTGAGCTTGTTAAGTGTTTGGTAACAACTTGCTCAAATTTTGTGATGAGTTTGCCTGTACTGAAGACAGCCTTGTACATAGCTTAAATCCTTGAGAAAAATGATGAAGAATTTACCTTCAGTACAAGACAAAAAAGACTTACTTTCAGCCATAAGAAATTCTTTTTGGCATTTTGACTCTAAATTACAATATACTTTTGTAAAGCAGCAACTTAATCTTCATTTGATCAATTATGCACCCCAAGGGCAAAATACTGCAGTTGAAATTTATTTCTTTGTGCTTGAAAGTGCAAATTCTCTGATGCCAAAGACGGTGAAAATGTTAGTGCTCAGAATGCTTTGAGATTAGGAACATGGGTCTAAGCTTCATTGGCCCACTCCTGCAATCATCCACGTTAGTGAGAGGTGAGAGAAGGCATGAATCAAAAACAGTGCTAGTGGCATTTTCCTTCTACTTGGCAGACTATTACCATTTAAAGGTGCATTACAAGACAGAAAGGTGTTTGTATTCACCATATACATTAGTATTTATGTGCATACGCATACATATATTAATTTAAAGTTTACACCATACTAGTGGAGTTCTATGAGGATGGAGTAGGTGTCTTGCCCATTTTATCTCACCTGCAAATGAAGTACACTATCTCCAGGGCTTGTCTTGTGAACCTTGCCACCTCTACTAGGTGATGTTTGACCTGGTTGCTCCCTGCTAATTCCTGTTTTTATGACCTTGTTCTGTTTTGTTTTCTCCCATTTCTAGAAGGTTACTCAGCTAAAGTACTGTACTATTTTATTCATAAACTTCACTTACATAAATAACCTCCTGTTTCTCTTCTGCAGAGGTAATGATTGATCATTTTCCTTCTCAAAAAAGGACTTGTTTCCTGGTGTTTCTTATCAAACCTACTGAAAACCTTTTTGAGCACAAAGAGTCTTTGACTGCAAAATGCCCAGAGTGACATCATTAATAAGAGTAATCAAGCTGAAGATTTATTTTTTTGTAGAAAGCTCACCAACTACAGAAGCTTAGAGAAGGAAAAGTGAAGTCAGAGAAAAGCTGTGTAAAGTCTCTGAAAATTAGTTGGTCAGATTTTAGACATTAAAATGTTTTGTGGGGTCCTTCAGTCCACATCATTCATATGTTCTTCTTCACAGTCAGGTAGAGAAATGGATTCCCTTTTGCTGTGTCTCTTTCAGGATCAGACCATAGACCTCCCTTTCCTCTCACACATGAAGAACATTGCTTCCATCTTAGTGTTGCCCTGACAGGAGTAAGATGCTGGTCACTAACTCTTCTCTCAGCAGCAGCTGGATGGGTGCAGCCTTCGGTGGGTTAGAGCTGGACCTCATGTGGGAGTAAATGATTCCCAGGAACTACAACCAAAATAAAGGATAAAATGTCCTCACATATTTTGCAATTGTTGGAAGGCATCCTTAGAGAGGTCATAGCAGGAAACTGAAATTACCCACCTACCATGTTTTAGTAGTGAAGGAATAAACCAAGGAAGGAACAAACCTCAGAACTGGTGACATCACACTTCAAAGGAACACGTGCTGAATGGTATGAACATGGTGTATTAAAATGGTACAAAATTTAATGGCTTCCAAAATACTGGACAGTGATTAATTGACTAGGTGGTGAGGCACCAGCTTGGATGAGCACATTAATCACTGCAGCAGCATGTCTGTCACACACTCCTTTCTGTGCACTGCACTTTTTTATATCTAGAGATGCAGGACTGCTAGACAATCATTGAGAAAATGCTGCCGGGGAGGGGGAAACATAACTGAACAACTCATCATTGTCCAGTCACTCTCCTGGGAAAGTTTCTGCCTCAGGATTTGCAGGTGCGACTTTTCTCCCCTTGGTGCAGAGAACAGGAAAGCACTTCCATCCCCTTGTCTCAGCTTTGCTGTCTCTTTCCTACTCCCCCTCTCAAGAGGTACTGAGCTGGCCCTGCTCACACAGCAGCAAGAGCCAGAGAAGGAGCTGGACAATGGTGGCTGCTTCTGGACAGGAAACTCCCACTCCTTCTGTGAAATTACTGAGAGATGCTGAAGAGAGGAGGACGTTAAATAGATTGTGTTTATAGGTGAGGACTGGGAGACCAGGAGACAAATGGGTAGATAGTTGCTTGTGCTAGAAATAAATACTTACGTGGAAGAGATCTACAGAGAATAGCCTGGAAACCTGTATTTTTTCCCCAGAGCTTCTCAGATTTGACAATACAGTAGTATATTGGCACTTTCCTTTTTTTTTTATTTTGAAGCAAAAACGTATACTGTGCATTTGTTCTAGCAAGGAATTAGATGACAGAGTATTTGAGTATTTGTAAATGCACAAAAAATACTAATAATTAATATGATTTCAAAAGTCTTAACATGCTTAGTCTCTATTCCTCTGTTATGCTTTCTGGAAAGGGAATGTGACAACTCTTCCCTTAGAGAATCTACCAGTCCCTGGTCAGGCAGATCTTCTTTTGTACGAAGAGGGATATTCAGCTGAGGACTGTCAGCTTCTGGCCATAATATGCTAATATAAGCAATCTCTGTGAATTAAAATATTCTGGATGGGGTAAGCAAAAATGTTTAGCTTTGTAATCCCATGTAGGATGGTTTTGAAGATGGAGTTTTCCTAACTGAGCTTGTGATTTCCAGCACAGAATCCAGATCCCGCTTTCCAGATGGGATGACTGAATGTCGTTCAGGGAAAACATGAAATAATTTGAAAGATGAAAAAATTAATTATTTTTCATACAAATATGGCAGTAACCAAACAGAGTCAGTTGTGCTTTGTGCTTTATATGAACCATATTTTGCATGCAGGATCTGTCACAGTGATATCTAAGCAGCAGAAGGTTAGAGAAAAAAGAAGGAGCCTGCTTTTCTGGCAGACTCCAATTAACACTTTATTATTTCAAAAGCAATGTACATGCCAGATTGGTAGTTTTGGGAACGGCTATCCATTATTTATAGTTCTCTGATGGAGGGATGGTAACTGGAGATGATGCCTCAGATCCAGATCTTGGTTTAGATTCCAGCTTGCTCCCAGCCTCGACGCAGCTATGTGCTGGAAGCATGACTTGAACCCCATCAAATTACAAGAAACTCCAGGCTTTCAGCAATCATTAGTTGTGTGATAGTCACAAAACAAACAAACAAGTAAACAAATCTGTTTTCACACAGATACTGCCAGTAACAGAAACTAGGGGAAATCTGAGACCTATCACATATATTCTAGGGTTCTTTCCTAGTCAAAAGTTTTTCAGTTTGCTTGAAGTGTGTGCAGTTGTTAAGTGCAAAATTTTACAGGAGTGGAATGTGGCTTGATGTAGCAGGAATAATTTGAAAGGCTGGAAAAAGAAGCAATAAAAGTCTTTTGATGGTTCTGTAGGAGCTACTGCATGGGGGCATAACTTCTGATTACATGTGAGTTTTTTTAATTTGTTTTCTTTTTTACCAAAGGTTCAATAATGTTCAAAGCTGCATCCAGCTGCAGGACTGTTTGGTTTCTCTGTCATGTAAATGTGACTACTATGATGCTTTACCTCTTTCTTTCTTGCTCTACCTCACATAATCTGCACTGAAACGTTTTTTAGGTCACCCAACTAAATGGTTATGAAAGCTATAAAGGAGGTGAACAGGCTTTTTATTCCTTACTTGAAATGTTTGCCGTTCCCATTTGAAGTCAGATGAAACAGTATTTCATACACATTGGTGAGAATCTAGCTGTGTCTGGGGAACTGAGTGGAAATATTCTTGCTTTAAAAAATCAGCTACAGACATGCTCAATTTTGTTAACATTTGGTCTCTGCAAACAAAAATTACTACTTGTATAATTTCTTTTAAAAAAAGCTAATTCACAAAAATCACTGTTTCAGATGTATTTTGAGAGAACAGAATAAATATGAGTAAAATAGTAATAATTTCAATATAAATAATGAATTTAAAATATTTTAAAAATGAAGGCAATGCTTGTCAGCTCTTCAACTTGACTGTTAATCAAACAGTTGTAGACTATATTGTAGAGAAAATGGGAAATAAAACTGTGAAGAATATATTAAACAAAAAGTAGCTGAATATAATTTCTATGGAGCAACTCCAGCATCTCTTCATAAACTGTGAATGTGGCTACAATTCTATATTGATCAGATGCAAGATCTGGAGAGGTCAAACCACAAGGCTCATCTCTTTGATATCTGACTTCTATCATAGCTGACTCTTTCAGATTCTTATCTTCTCTGACAATAAGAAAATTCAGTTTAGCAAAGTTTGTAACTGTGTGAAAGTTTCTAATATGGACCAAGTATAACAACAATGCCACATGCCTAACCATTAAAGTACTGGAAAAATCATATCGCTATAATCATGCAACCTAATTGACACTTATAATACAATGGATTACTTAAATCCACTTTATCCCCATTACAAAAATATGATGTGATTTTAAAAGCACTTCAAAATCATCTGAAAGGCAACAATTTTTGGAAAAACAATTGCATTGCTGTTTATCTGCTTGAATGTCTGAATGGCAGAACTTTCTGTGATCTCAAATCAGCTTTGATTTTTGTTGCGAGAGTGCTATACACTTACATGCTTAAGTAGGATTCTCCATATCATATTTAAACAGAAATCTGATTATCTACATCTACGTAAATGAAGCATGAACTTTTTGAAAACATTCATAATCACAGCACACAGACTATATTTTGGAAGTAATAGTTTTTCATTTATTTTAGTCACCCATCGTATGTTCAGTAAATTCATCTGCCAGTGGAGGAGAGATATTGCAGGTGCAATGCATAACCACCTGTACAGGTTGATCAAATATTAAGGGGGGGAAGGGTTGTTCTTGCCCATATTAGCTCTGTTCTGACTGAAACTTTCTCATTATGTATACAGGATATCACTACCTCAGTCATTGCTAGTAGTAAATGAAATATGTTCACACAACTTTCAGAATAATTTTGATCAATATTTTACTAGAGTCAATTTATTGTCCATTTTCTTCACAGTTTCCATATTGTCATGAATACGCACTTTAGATGGATGTTAAAGAAGAGTTTTTCTTTCCATTGGTGCATGTACTTGACCTTCCTCTGGGACACCCAGACACGTGGGTCCTTTGTTTTCTTCCCTGCTGTTCCCATGGGGAGTCTCCATGGCATTTAGCAAGTCATCTGAGAATGAATTTTTCTCTTGAATTAGCTCAGTGGGGCTTTCCCCAACTAATCCTGAAATGTATGTTTACACCTTAAATGAGCTGGATCAGAGCACTGGTCCGTGCTGTGCCAGGTGTGTTGCAATGTGTCACTTCCCACTGCTGTGCCCTGACAAGGTTGGTGACAAGCCTTTGCAGGTGTTTGCACCGTGATTCTGCAGCCCCTGGTTTGTTCTGTTACTGCGCTGATGTTCTAACTCCCTCGATGCCATCCACACACGCTGCTGCAGTTGCTGCAATGAACAATTTGCTGACTGAGCTCAAAAATGAATCTGGTGGTGGACTAAAGGGAGGTACTGAAAAATTTTGTTGCTCTTACCGAGCCAGGGTTGTGCTCTGGAAGCAACAGCAAGGGATTATGTTATATTGCTTTTGCTTCTTTTTTCTCAGTGGTTCCTAGGAACTCCCCAATCAGTGTTGCCAGGCTTTTTAACAATTAGTAACGTGTTTTATCCTGTTATACCCAGCTCAGCTGTAGGCAGGCTAATTTTCAGCTGCCTTCTAACAATATCCCAGGTCTCACAGACTGGAGCAGTTTCTCAGATTCCAGGCTTCATGCTGGAGCTTGGCAATAGCTGAACTACCCCACTGCAATCTGCTCAGGCTCACCAGCTCAAGCAGGCATTTTGCCGTCAATCTCAAAGAAAATATAGCCTTTGAATTGCCACTTCAAGTATCCCAATACA
Source organism: Catharus ustulatus (assembly GCF_009819885.2). NCBI lineage: Eukaryota > Metazoa > Chordata > Aves > Passeriformes > Turdidae > Catharus > Catharus ustulatus. The sequence continues at coordinate 48,122,354 of NC_046224.1, forward strand.
CGTTTTAATTCTTCCAAACACAATATCATTCAGCTAGGAGCAAAACATAGCGCTTATTTTAACAGGAGGAGTTGCATCCTGGAAAGTTGCTAGTCAAGAGAATTTAGACACTATGGTAGGAAAATAAGTGGCTCTGAAGTGACACTTAGAAGGCTAACATAATTCTTAAGGGGTGTCAAGAAAAATAGAGAAGCATTGCAATGTCTGAAAACAGCTTTAGAGATACCATTATCAGAATGCTGTGATGAAGACTGTTTTCATTCTTAAAAAAGCTACTAAAAATCAATAAAAAAAGAGAACGGCAACAGTTTCGAACATTGAAAAACACCTTGTTCTGACAAGGGGTTTCTTGTTTATCCAAGAGAAGTTAAGAGATGATAAAAAATATGCTATGCTGGGAAAAGATTTTTCACTGCTGAGAGTATGGAGAGACAATCAATCTAAAGGTTACAGGTTTAAGTTCTTTACATTCACGACAGAAAGCAAACTAAATATTGAGCAAAAAAATGGAAAACTGTGGTGAAATCTAAAATTTTGGAAATTAAGAATCAAATTCCCATCTAATAAACATGCTCAGTTCAAGGCAAAACATTTAAGAATTAGTTGATAGAATTATGCAGCTTGTACTAGTGAAATATTCATAAATGCTTTATAAAAGATGTGGTTCAAGAGCAGGAAGGCCCCAGAGAAACGTAGAAAGCTGTCACCCTATTCCACTGATCTCCATGAGGTTGTGCCTTTACTTGCCTTCTGCTAAAGCAGCCAGAGTATCAGATTAGCTTTGCCACCTTCTATTGTAAGAGCACAGACCAATCAATTTATTTCTGACAGCAACACAGATTCACCATTTGACTAAGTTTTTTACATGAACATGAAATACTAGTTAGACCGTGCACTGCAATATCCCACAGTTGATGGAGATAGGGGTGATCTGTCAGGATACATAAACTCTGACATGCAATGCAATAGTCCAAAGACAAAACCAAATGTGGCCAGGACCACACTTGAAATTACCAATTAAATTTAAAAACTCTGAAGACTGGAAGCGTAATGCAGAATATAGTCTAACACTTGAAGTGGATTAGAAGGAGGGAGTGCTGAGATCACCAACACAAGCATGTGATCTTGTTTTGCTTCTATAGTGGGACATCAGATTCAGGAAGCCTTTCCTATACAGATTTGCTCTAGGAAGTGTTCAAAGGCATGTGCTGGCTTTTTGTACAAAGCTTAAACTAACAGACTTTTTGAAGTAAACAGCACTTTGCCTAATACCTCTGAAAAATATTCAGTTCCCTGCTTCAGTACACATAACATAGATATCTTGTGATTTGTAGTGTCATAACACTGCCAATCTTTGAAATACTATCTGCATATGTAAAACAAGAACAAAACAAACAAAAAAATTCTACCAGCTCTTTGTAGCTGCATTGCTGCAAGGACTCTTGGCAAAGGGCAAAGAAATAGCTACTTCATTGTTAGAAAAGTTTTGAAATGTGTATTCTTAAAAATGCTAAAAAGAATTTCAGTGTGACTGATTACGATGGGATGTGCTAGAGGCAGAGCTAGAGCTTCTACCAGTAAGAAATATTGGAGGTCTGAACATAAAATGAACATCTGATAAGATTTCATAGTACAACTTCAGGTCCCAGATCTCTCTCTCTTGGTTGAGTAAGAAGCATAAAAAATGTTTTCTTGAGGAAATTTTACTTGGACCACCTTCCAACCATTGCAGTCAAATTTCACTTTGAATTTGAAATTTATGAGTAAATTCTGGATTTTATGTAATTATAGACTGATTCATGGAGAGAAGGTGATGGAACAGGTGCTGGAAAACTATTCACTAAAGGGTAAATGCTGAAAAAGATACAAAAACACTTGCTGGCAAATTTCTCTGTATTTGGTATGGATGAGCATCCATATGGATGTATGTCCATTGCCAACATATAGATGTACAGCTTGGGACCTCAAAGCCTGTCCAGAAGGCAGTGTCTGTGGGTTGCACAGGTGTCCTTGGAGCACTGTCTCACGGCTCAATGCCTGTTGGTCCCAGCCATCCTGCTCTGCAAGGACTACAGTAACTTAGTGCCAAATGACACTTATTTTTGAACATCGGGTTTGGATAACTAAAATAAGTAGTGTCATGCATTGTAAGTAATTGAGTTGATGTCAATATCATTGTCTAAGGAATGTTACTACTCAGAGTAAATAAGAATTTCGGTTTGGTAATAATAAAGCAATCAACTCTTGATGAATAGTAAAAATAATTCAAAATTCTTAACCCTAAGCACAGATGAGCTTCACATTTGTGCTAACCCTGGAAATTATCAAACCAAATCTGGCTTTGATAATTTGAATACTATTGATACTGATATGTCGAAACAGAAACTTATGGGTCTTTCTTGCTGGGAAACCCTGTTCTGTAGAATCATAAATAAACCCCCATATTTTTACAAAGAATGTCATCCGGAGGATGACAGATCACAATGCATAGATGCAAACCAGTCCAATTACTAAGCAGGTGACCAAAGTCAAAGGTCCCTGAAATAGGGACAAAGCAGTGCTGCTAAATTCAAGACATTTATCAAACTGTCTCACAGAGGTACTGTTAATCTAAATGTGTCTGGTTTAAAGCGCTGGTAATTTATTTGGCTGTTTCATCACTTGTGAAGTTTGTGCCATTAGTATTTAATCATCTTAGATTCATAATCATCCTCCCTTCCTGCAATATACCTCAAGGACAATAAAGTCCTGCATTTCTGTCTTTGTGCTTCCTTTTCCCCTTCAGTATCGACTGGTGAAGAAGCATCTCAAAGATACTGAGTACTGCTCTCTGCAAGGCTGTAACTTTCAGCATTGTGAAGGCATTTTCACTCAGAAAGGGTGAACTTGTATTTGGTTATACATCATCATATTTTCATCATATTGTCAACTTTCTTTATTTTTCTCCTCTAGGTCTCTGTAAGTTGTTGCTGGGAGCGATGTCTACTGAAATTCAAACCAAAGGCTCGTAAGATAATACATATATGAGTATTAAATATTTCAGATTCTCTGGGCACCACCTTTATGCTGGTTCTTTGAAATGTCAGTGCAGATTAAATCAGTCATCTTGTGTTCTTTTGGAAAAGAGGTGTCTGCATGGGAGCTAGTAATGACCTCAGGAAAAAACACATTTGCTCGGTTGCAGGGAGGAACCGAGGAAAGATAGACAGGTTCGTAGAAAATGTCTGTGAAGATGTCCTGAACCATTCCCAAATGTTTGGCCTATTGGTACTGAGTGTTTGACTATCCTACAGTAAAGCAAAAATTTTTTTTTTGAGAGAAAGCCACAGGCACAGGCTGAAGATGAGGGGATATAGAATCCTCTGTTCCCCAGAACTCCCAGAGGGCTGCCTGCAGAATGCAGAAGGCAAATCAGAGACAGATCCTATTTTGCAAGATGCTTCACCTTTGCCAACACATATAAAGATGCTGATTTTGAGAATACTCATACTACATTTTCAGTTCCCTCTTGCAGTAAAAGCTTATTTCTCAGGAAAAAAAAAAAAAAGAAAAAAGAAAGATAAAAACTAACGGAAAGCCTGGTGAAATCGAAGTTCTTTTGAGAATATATTGCCCAGATGCCAAAACACCAACAGAAGGACTGTGCAGAGAGAAACAATTTCCATAAATAATTCAGGCAAAAATGATAGAAGATTTATCTCACCAGTGTCACATGTTCAAAGCTTGTGAACACAACCCAGAAGGTTAACATGAACTTTAGGTTTGGGAACTTTACTTTGACTCAGTCTACTCTAAATTGCATCTTGTTCCACTTACAGTTCTTGGCAACAGAGTGTATTTAAACAACTTTTTCTCGACCTCTATTGAAAATAAAACCTTAAGGGGAAAATATCAGTTTTTAGAAGTGACTCACTGACATTGTATTAGCTTTACAGGGCTGGCAGGCACAGTGTTGCGAATCAATTGGTAAGACTCCTAATGTAAATGTTTAGGATGGCCTTACATAGCATACCTCCAAAGAGATGTTGATCCTTTCTTTCCCTAAAATGTCACACATACTAGGGAAAGGGTGAAGCTTATCAGAAGCTGAGAGTGGAAACAAAAGAAATGTAGACCACTGCTGTTACCAAAAAGGATGAGGAAGCATATAAAAGTTATCAGATGGTAGATAAGTTCTTATCTGTTGTTTTAAGATTTCTGTAAGTATTCTTCATCTGTGCAAATATTTAACTCCTCATTCAAGGAAAAATCTCAAACTTCACAAGTTTCAGAAGGTTGATACAAAAAAAAATTAACTGTTTTTTTACATCTTTTTTTTTTTTTTTTTTTTTTTTTCTAATTAGCTTTTAACTATTCTTTTAGTCCAAGCAGGTAGACCACATCTCTGCACTGCAGACATAAGAAAATAATCTGGCTTGAGAAACATCTATTTCATATCATCTGGGAGGTCTCTTTCTCTAAATAAATTCCTAGAAGTGTGGAAAAGACAGAGTCTCAATTTTCCCAATTTTCACTCTGTATTGTCAGGTTAAAAAATATTTACATAACACTGTCATTTTGTGCCAGTTTGTAATGATTGGTAATACCCAATTTAGATAATTTCATTCTGTGCAGTGATTAAAACATTTAAGCTTTGTATCATATCTGATAGATGTTTCTTCTGCTAAGAAATACACACTTCATTTCAGTCTACTTTTCAGGGCATGTTTATGTTCAGATGTATAAAGGTGTTTAGAAATATCTATGAAACTGAAAAACTTTTAAAAACAGACAGCTGCCCTAATTCTGTTGGAAAACATCATGAAAAGAGCTATTGAAGAGTTCAAACAATATCATAACTAATGCATTTTCACCATTGGATATATTATTGCCTGTTTTCTGCTTTGCAGTGAGTGAACCTTTTTTATTTGGAAAATAAAATCTTGATGCACCTGTGTGGATTTTCAAAAATGTCATCTACATGCTGCTGAATACACAGGCAGCTTACACGTTTTGCATGTTTGCATTTGAGGTGGTCAAATCCTTTTCTGAGATCTGGCCCAAAGGCACAGGTCCCTTGATCCGTCTTGATATGACCAAGCATGCCACACAACCATTTTCATTTCATCTTGATGCCCACAACAGCAGCAATTTAATCTCAGAAACTGCAACTGACCCTCCAGAAATGCCGTGCTTGCTGTTGACTTGATAGGAAGTCTGGCATTACTGGACTTCATACAGGCACTTAAGGATTTTGAACTTAGTTTCTTTATGCATATCTAGGGATCTAGGCATTTTTTGTAAGTTCTTTATTGTGGGAATACACAGAAGAAAATGTTGGACCGATTTCCTTCACTATGCCCCAAACAGGAGCAAGCATCTGACTCTTAGTTTTTTGTCAGCTTGAAATGTTAAGTTTTGGGACACAAAATTTAAGATATGTGACCTGTAACGTAGTACAGCTCACAAGACATGTTTGGTGCCATAGATACAATTATACATTAATTAATCTCCTTTCTAATGTAGAAATAAATTTGTGTGTAAACAAATTCTTCCTACCTCAGAATGCACACATCTGAATGCATACTTGCAGAGCATTTGAGATGACAGATCAGATTACTCTTAATCAATCCTCATTCATCACAATCATTTGATTGGATAATATCACTCTCATTCATCCTACAATGTTTCTGAAAGGAAGCAGTGCTTAAACTGATGCATAATAATCTCAGTAAAATTCATAACTGATTATTAGCCTGTGTCAATACATCAGGGGTTTTATTTGCCACTTCATTTTCAGCAGGGTTGTCAAAACAAATTAGATTTTAACTGTTTGCATCATGACAATATGCAGTATCAATATACATTTCGTATATGTTTTTTACTGAAGTATGCCTGATTTATAAACATGAGAAACATTTTTTTTGCTTTTTTGGAGATGTTCTTGACACCTCCTCTGATAAAAATATATGTATTTTGATTTTCATTGACATATTTACTCTGTTTTATAGAAGAATAACATTTGGCCCTAAATTCTTAGGATCAAGCCTCTGTCTCTTACTGAAAGAATTTCTTAAATGATGAAATTTGAGATTATAGGGGAGTCTTAGATATTCTATCAGTTAGGAGAATATCTTGTTTCGATAAGTGTCTGTACTACAAGAAGTCCAGTATGTATGGAATACCCATGTCCTTTTTGCAGTTAAACTATGCAGCTCTTGTCCGACATTGAACAAAGTATTTTACATCTTTCTGCATTAGAGTGGCTTCTATACTGTTCTTTTCACCATGGTTTTGGAACAGCTGCCAGTAAGACACTAAAAAAGCAATTGTACATCTGTTTCTTGTCCTTTGAGGAGTGAGGAGTGTGTGAGCAGAACTTTTGCTTTGAATTTTTATATGTATATTACTATGGGTTAAAATTAGAAGGGAGTAAGTCAAAGAAGATGTGACTTGTGCTAATAGCAAAGTTGTGAAGTTTGCCTCTGACAGTACAGTAATTTCACGATCATAAGGCGCACCGGACTATAAGGCGCACCCCCCAGGAGTCGGCAAAATTCACAACTTTGTAGATCATATAAGGTGCACCGGACTATAGGGCGCACTTATTTTTGCAGCGAGGCTCTGCCCCCAGCTCCCCCCGCACGATTGCTGGCCTAGGCCCCGCCTCAACCCAGCAGCCATGGGCCCCCAGGCCCGCCTGGACCCGGCAGGGGCGGCGCCGCGGGCCCCCAGGCCCGCCTCCACTCGGCTGCCGTGGCACTGCCGGCTCCCCCCACGGCTCACACTTCCAGGGTGGCAAATGCCGCAACTTTGCACATCATATAAGGCGCACCAGACTATAAGGCGCACTTCCAGGTTCGAGGGAAAATTTTAGTCAAAAGGGTGCACCTTATAGTCGTGAAATTACTGTACATTTCCACATCTCAAACTCTCACTAAGAAAGTTGTTTAGCTTGAGTATGGGTTCATCAGCATTATTGTAGAAAGTTTATTTGTATTAAGGAATACTGTAGTGTTTGAAGCTTTAAATATGACAATTAGGAGCTTTTATTTTTTTTTAGACAATAAACTGGTATGAGAATGGAATTATTCTGAATGGGTTCTGGTTCTTTTAGATTTGTTCCAGCTTGCTTTTGTATGCATACTTCTATTGGGCCACAGAAAATCTTGTTTGTATCCTTTGTTATTATAAAAACTGTTTTGTTTTGGGTTTATGCTTTGTTTTGCTCTGTTTTGGTTTTGTGCTTTGTTTTGCTTTGTTTTGTTTTGATTTGATTTAAAATGTCACTTCCAGTGCATGGCTCAACTATTTCTGCCAGACATGGACAACTACACGTGGACTGTATGCTTTGGGAAGATCTCTCTTCTCTCCTTACAAGAATTTGCTAAATGGTTTGTGTCAGAGAAAACCTGAGTACACCCATAACTAAGTAGAAGGTTTTGTTATGATACTTCACTTTCAGTGATGGGATATGCCACAGTGCACGTCTTCCAGCTTGTTTTTTTCTGTGAGAGAAACCATTCCATTTTGAGCAGTGGTGTGGATAAAGGCATTGTTAGTGTGCCTGCTGGGAAGTACTGCATCTTGAAAGAACCAAGACAATACATGGAGGCACCAACAGATACTGCAAAGGCTCCGCCAGGGCAGGAAATATGTCACTGAGCACAGTTTATCTTTCACCAGACTGGCGCAGTCTAGAAAAACAACACAAGAACAGTAGGAAGATTTACTTTTTTGTGCCATTTTGAGAGATATTATGGGAAGGACAGAACAGTAAAAATTCAATGAAGAGATGGAGAACAAATGTTTGGTTGAAGGAGAAGCTATCTGTTGATCCTACTATAGCAGTTCCAGCTCTGCAGTCTGGCTTAAGTGCACATAATTCTAGCTGACTCTTGAGTTGTTTTACAAGAACAAAACATACCTGAAATTGTTGCACTTGTCTAGAACAACTTGAAATTGTGTATAAATCAGAGTGATGACGCAAGAAAACAAAAGTACCCATCCATTTTTTATTTTGCCTCTGTGGGTTGTTACAGAAACCTGTGACATAACTGCACAATAATTAACATGAATATATTCCCATTTCATGTGGGCTCCACTGCTGCTGTTATTTTCCTTCTCTGTAAGTGTCAGATGTTGCTGAATTAAGAAACAAACTGTCACTTCTTTGGAGATTAGTGAGTTGTGTTCATAGCTTTTATATTGCTACATCCCTTAACTCTCCCCTCTCTGACAATATTTGACTGCCATGAAAATTAAATTCTATTGCAACAGATTTTATTCATAAATTAAACTATTGCTTCAGCTACAAGACATGGCTTGGGTCTAGTAAATCCAAATGGATGAGAGCAACTTCAATCTGTGTGTGATGATTGGTAGAAAAATAAAAGCAACGAAATTTTGTCATTGTCTGTGTCTTAATGATGACAGCTAGTGTCATAGAGCGGTGAAAGTCCGGCAGACTTGTCTCAGGAGAGAGGTTTGGACACATGCTAAGTGTTAAATGAACATCAGCTCTGAAAGAGGCCCATTCAGCCATGTCTTGTAGGCACAGTCCTGCTCAGGGCTGGGAAGTGCAGTGACAGCTGATTCACAAGGTTGCCAGGGACAGCCCTAGAGCAGAAGCATGTTCTGGCTGGCCTCAGTATCAGGGGCAAGGTCCTGAGTGCCCAGAGGACCAGGGAAAGCCAGCATGATAGTCTCAAACTTCCTTTCGACTGGTGCCTTGAGTGTATTTCTGAAGATGTAGTATTTATTAACAGTCTTTCTCAAATCATCAAATTTTCTGCTTAGAAATTGCAGTGGAAAGAGTAATTATAAAATTCCAGTGATCTATTTGTGCATAACTAAAAGCTGACTTGAACAGCAGTGGACTAACCCCTACTTCTTTTGTAAATCTTCTTTTAAAAAACACTGACAATCAGCGCAATGGTTTTCTGTGCTCCTCCACACACCACCACTCTCTCATTAGTGAAAAAGAACAAATGTGGGGGGTCACTGTCTTTCTTTTCCTTTTATTGAAGATGGTTTCAAGGTTCTGTGTAGTATCAGTCAGATTTTTCATACTGTTAGCACTTTCTTATTCCTTGTGGGGCTGTGTTTGCCAATAGCTCAGGCAGTGGAGGGAGGCTGTAATAGTGATTTTTAGCAGAACAAACATGTCTGAACTGTTAGAGATGCTTTCTCTTATCTCACAGTTGTAATTATTTGCTGTGGTACTTTCATTTGTTTTTAACACCCTAGTACTATATTAAAATGTTTTTTGGTTTTATTATGAGCCTCTTTTTTATTCCTCTACATTTGCAGTCACAATAATTCTCTTAGACTTCTCATTATTTCTTCTCTTTCAACAGATACCATGTATCTTTAGAGATAATCAACTGTGATAATCATTGGTTTCTGTTACTTTAAATTATGCTACCATAGTTCTCTACTCAGACAGAAGATTGATTCATAAAACTTTGAGTCCATCCATTTTTAAGGGGAAAATATAAAGTTTGCTGCCGGTGTGTACACGTTTTGCTTGTCTAAAAAAATTATAATGAATTGGGGGATCTTTCTCTCTTAGGTTGGCTCCTGATATTAGTTCTTATTTAACTTTATGTCTGGATTCATCCTGGTACACTGCTCCATCTGATGGCACTCCTTCATTAAAAAAAAAACCAACAAAACCCTCTCTTGAGAACCAAACAACCCCAACACCAGCATTCTATACCACTTTGTAGCTCTTATGCACAATAAAACAGCAAGAGCTGTTTTGGCTTTCACACATCATGGGGGAGCCTCACAGCTGGTGGGTTTTATAAATGGGATGGTCAAAAGAAGAGCTTCCTTCCTTCCTTCCTTCCTTCCTTCCTTCCTTCCTTCCTTCCTTCCTTCCTTCCTTCCTTCCTTCCTTCCTTCCTTCCTTCCTTCCTTCCTTCCTTCCTTCCTTCCTTCCTTCCTTCCTTCCTTCCTTCCTTCCTTCCTTCCTTCCTTCCTTCCTTCCTTCCTTCCTTCCTTCCTTCCTTCCTTCCTTCCTTCCTTCCTTCCTTCCTTCCTTCCTTCCTTCCTTCCTTCCTTCCTTCCTTCCCTCTAAATACACTGAGTATGTTACCTGAGACTCATGTCCTTGAGTCCCATCCAGGTTTCCACCATCAAGTTCCACAGCTTTCTCCTTTGCAAAGGTTTCTGAAAACTTCTTTCTAAAAGTATCTCAGAATTAGAATTGAAATCCATCCTGACTTGTCACTAGCTGCTAAATGCTTGACCTTTTCTTATAGGGCCTTAAGGCCCAAATATAATAGCAGGTGAAGTGCTGAATTCTAGAAGATGCTATGAGAACATGAAAGTGGTACTAAACGAACAGGAAAAGCACAGGAAAACAAAGACATATATAAGAATTTCCATTCTCCACCATCAGAACAGGACATGTCGGTGAATATTCATGACTATAGGAAAAAATGGAAACTACTCTGTCCCTTCATGTGGCAGGCATCTTGTTTGGAGATTTGACCCCTTGCCAGCTCGTGGGAAGGAGGGCAAGCAGACCAAGGATACTTTAACAGCCCTGCAGAAATCTTCCAGGTCAGCTCAGCAGTTTTGCCAGAATTCCCAGCACAGACACCGGAGTTTTATTTCTGCAGTAGACCTCATCCTGAGGAGCTGAATGATTATGCATAACTAAATGAAGAATATAAAATGAAAGGGCACAATGAGAGTTATGCAGCTCCCAAGCAGGGATCCAGTCTGAATGCCACAGTAAAAACATCCTCCACACACATGGTGGCTAGAGCAGCTCCTGAAGGGAAGCAGAGTTTTTTTGGGATCTTTTTGTATGAAGGGGGGAAGTCACTTTACACTGGACTGTCATCTGTTCCTGCTGTCACAACTAAGGCATGTCTTTCACACTAATCTGGGCTGTTCTCAGCATAAGAGGGGTGGATTAAAGCCTCATTCATACCCATCTAAATAAATAGAACTCTCATTTTTATCAGCTTCTGTTGATCAGCCTCTGTCCCTCCACCTTGTCTTCTTTCCATGAGTTATTTTGTTGGCTGAAATAAATTAACATACTTCTCAAGTCTAGTCCTCCACATCTAGCATAACATGCAGAGATTTCACATAATATATGCTGCATGATCACCAGATATTGCAAGTTGTAAAATCCTTATGGATTTGCAGTGATTTTAAAACAAAAAAAAAAAGCAAAAGTGAGAAGTTAATCCACCTGGAGCACACTTTCCTACCAATGGACATAATGTAGCTAGTCTGCTTGATTTCATAAACTGCTGATCAGCAAAGATTTTGGTGGAGTTTTGGGAAGGGGCCATGATTCACCAAAAAAGTCCCCCCAGAAGGCCCACACCATAGCTTCAGCCTTGAAGCTCAGGTTCAGCTGGAAATGTTCTTGAAAGCAGGGATTTAACAAAGCCCATCCAGCAGAAGCACCAGCAGTGTAACTCAGCATTGCTCAGAATCCAGAAAACCGAGAAATCTACCTAACACCTACCTCGAAACAGGGATCACAGTAGAGGTATGACATGATTCTCTCTGAGCACTGCAGGAGAGGAAAATAAAATCATTCAATGCTAGCATATAATATGAACAGGTCTGCAATGTCACTTGGTGCAGCTAGAGAGTTTTCCAAAGTCTGCCATATTCCAGATAAGCACATTATAAGCTGCAACTACTTTATTTCAAACATTGCTAGGCTGACAAGCAAAAGCATCTGCAATATTGGCCCAAAAGAAAAGGGCCTGTTCAAAATATATATTAATTTCAAAGGCAAATTTTATTTTCTAGAAGAACTAAGGAACTTGCACTGGCAATTAGGCTAAAAATTTTAATAAAAATCAAGGTTTAGCATGGAGAGGTTTTCCAATCTTTAAAAAAGCTTGTTCTAATACTGCTCATGGATAGATTGTTCTTAGTTTGCAGCTTATATATCGGGATCCTATGAAAAAATGAAAACAAAGTGATAAATTATGAAAATCAGAAGTTGGGAGTAAATCTTTATTAAGAAGCATCACAGATTATCTGAGAGAAAAAAAGGATAAAAAGAGAAGAATTGTCAGCATAATTAAATAATTAATTAGCTTTTTTTGCTTTGCATAAGCTTTGACTCTCCCATTTTTGTCATCAAAAGCCTGCAGCACCACAAGGTGGCAGCAAAAAATTAGTTATTGCATAACTTTAGACACCTGTTTATGTAAACAATAAATACACTTATTGTCCCAATGTTGAACTTATGCAAATATCAAACCAATCTCATCTGTTATAAAAATGACACATATGGTCAAGTTCTAACATTTGCATGAAAAAACCATGAGCATTAGTCAAACAATTAAATAACCTTAAATCAGGAATGATTAATTTCAATTTGCAATTTATGCAAAGTTGTTCATAGTAGAGAATGTTTCAAATATTTAGAATAATCAACCATTTCTCTTCCACCTGGCAATCAAAATCCTTGAAATGAGATAGAAGGTTTGGAACATTAGCCCCATTTAGTTTACCATATGATACAGAAAAACAAAAATGAAAATGAGAATGGATTGTGATGAATCTGCTTGCTTTTATCAAGTACATCAGAACTCTGTGCCAAGGAGAGTTCTCTGCTGAGCCAGTTAGTGGTACAATCAGCCTTTCCAGGAATAAGTGAGCATCTCAAATCTTGCTTCTGGCAGAGACAGTTGAGATTCATTCAATGCATTTCATATAAGAATCGGCTCCTAAAATGTTATTCGATGTAAGTGATTGCCCAAGCAGAAGGACATGGCAAGGGTCACTCTGCAGAGAATTTTTTGCTGAGATCAGCCAGAACTTTTTTCTTGTAGCTTCTTTGTAGAGTGCACAAGTGTCAATGCATCCATCATTTCATTTTTTCAATGTCTAGTAAGGTCTAGTAGCCAAGAGTAGTGTGAGGAGGGACATGACTTTTCCAAATCTCAGTCTTCAGTGTAGCTACCCTCAGCTGCTCGGTAAGAATCACACTTCCAGTCAGAGATGTACTTGGTGGCATGCACAGGTAGATGCTTGCTAGTTTCACATTAAGAGAACATGACATCTGATTCTCATGCATTGGTTTTAAATTTCAGAACCTAGGCTATGCTATTTGCTAAATTTTACTTCTGTTTTTGCCAAAGAGGTGTTTCCACATCACACAATTATAGAATGCTGTGCTTCATCTGAGGATACCATAGCATACCAAGAAGTTATTCCGCATTTCCATCTCTGTGTTTGTCAGATAAATTATTCAAAGTTTTAAAAATACATGTACAATACTGAAATTTATCTTGAGCTTTCCTTCTAAGGAAAACCTCAGTATTTACAGAGAGATGTAAAGACTGTATTTCCCAGAAGACTTTAACAGACAAGAGAGGTCTTGTCCCTATCCTTCTGGCATCAACATGGAGTTCTATCCTCCTTTTGTGGAATTTAGATCAGATCTGAGAATTGCACTTTTAGTGGTTTTGAAGATCTTTTCTTCTGATCCTGTTGGTGTGTGCCTGACAGGGTGCCAAGTGAGAGTCAGGTACTTGTCTGTCTGTCACAGCACTGCTGCTGCTGCTCCACCGCCCTTGGCAGGGACCCACACAGCGGGTTTAAGCAGCTGCTGCAGCTGGAGATGACACAGAGCCTTTGGACCTCCTGCAGGATGTGGAGATCAGCATCACACCCCTCGGCACCAGGCTGGCTCCATAGGCAGGAAAGCTGCAGGCACAGTCACTGCAGATGCTGCCAGCACCAGATCACAAGGACAGATCAGGAAATCAACAGTGCACCAGCTTTTCCAAGGAGTGTTTCTGCTTTGATCCAGAGGAACAAGAGAATTATTTTCTGAAATTAAGGATGACAGAACGGCCTGTGGCACAGCAAACCAAGATAAATAATCCTGAACAGAAGAAAAACTGTTCAAAAGGTTCAGCATTGCACTGTATTTTTATACTTCCATGCTCAGAAAAGAAAAGAAAATTATATGGATAAAAGATTAGATGCTTAATTTTCTTTTTTTTCAAAGTTTGCACTGGGGTATGGGTAGGGCAATGAGGGTGGGAGAAGGGGGCAGCAGTAAGAGGGGAAATTCAAATATGCTACAAGGAGCTGCATTTGAAAGTTTTCAAAGAGAATTCCCAAAATTACAAGGCTTTAAGTAATTGTATTTTCCTTTGCACTTGAATTATAAACAGTGAGAGATTAGAACTTCCATGTCCTGAAGCTACTTTCCTTTTGTGATGATATAATACAGAATAAGATTTTGAATAAAAAATTAAGAATAAGAGTAAGAATAAGAATAAGAATAAGAATAAGAATAAGAATAAGAATAAGAATAAGAATAAGAATAAGAATGAGGCCTTGGGTTTGTTTTGCAAAAGTTCAACACCAGGGCCTGGATTGCTGACTGGAACCTCCCATGAAGCTGATACACACCAGGGATGGTTGTGAGAGGGTAAAGGGGCACAGAGACCTCAGTACAGCCACTGTCCCTGACTCAGTCATTGCAGTGCAGTAAACTCCTGCAGAGTCAAGCAGAACTGGAGGAGTGTAGGAAGGGAGAATAAAATGGTGAAACAACTATACTTGAGGGGTCTGAGGTGTTACCACAAGCTGGTAGTGTGTGGTAGGACTACTGAGGCAGAATTGGAGGCTGCAGAATCAATTCCACAAGTGCTGAAGTCACCTTTAAAGCAGCTTTCAATTTCCCTTTCCTCCTTGCAGAGTCAGAAAGGGGGACAGGGATGGTGACTCTCCCTTCCATATGCTCATCTGCATAGATCCATGCTCCTCTAAACTATGGTCTGCAGGTGAGCTGTACTGCAGTGTACTGGAAAACCTACTGCTGTATTTTCATGTTTGATCAGGTTTTTTAGCACATTTTGTCCATCACTTCCAGAGCGAACCCATGAACCCCAGATTATCACCGATGCCTTTGATTCATGCAGACATCATCTGAAAAAAATAAACCAAGATTTGGATTCTGTTACAAAAATGATAGCTGCTCTTTTCAGTTGGTGTGTGCTGAAATAAGAAGCTTTTTATCTTAATAGTTAGAAGCTCATCCATGTAATATTTATAAAGGATGCTGTTTAGGCTATTCTGTACTCCCAGATGAGAGGTGCTTGAAAAAAAAATTAAAAAGTAATTATGTGCATTGTCACCAAGCATTTGGGAATACATTACATGAAAGGAAAGGCAGAAAATGTGACTTAACCCTAGAATATCTGGTCTTTTTTACTGACATGAATGACACTCTATAATACTTAGAAAATTTGAGATGGAAGATAAATTAAGGGATAAATGAAAGATGTTGGCAGTTTATATAAGTTCTAGGAAACAACATACAATTTTCAGTGCTAATATCATCTCAAATGCATAGTTTAAGTAATGATGAAAACTTTTATTAGTAACATTTTAAAAGAATATTTTTTAAACACTACTTCCAGGTGTTTAAAAATCCTTCTTGCCCCTTGGCAATGTTAATGTTAATTGGATTCTGTCACACAAAGTTGTGTAACTTCTGCCTGACCCAGATCTGCCTCCATGCAGTGATGGGAAAAATGAAGGAAGGCCAGAAGCAGATGTTTGTTGTGGTACCTGTGAGCAGCTCAGCCCCACACAGCCTGTTGCTTGCTTCTCTCTGGTGGGATGGGGAGGAGAATCACAAGAGTAAAACTGAGAAATTAATGAAAAAACAGATGGTGCATACTCAAGCAAAGCAAAATAAAAAATTCATTCTCTACTTCCTATGGGTAGGCAGGTATTCAACTATCTCCAGAAAATTAGAGCTCTATCAATTATTTTATTTTTCGTAACTAACTCCTTCCTAAAAATAGCTCCTACCAAAAAAATAAATTAATACAAAACACCACATTCAGTTTCTTGGGAAGGCAGATATCATACCGCCGAATATATCCCCTTCGTCCTTTGTTCTCCACCATTTTTTTATTGCTAAGCACAGTATTATATGTTATGGAATATCCTGCTGATTGGTTGGGGTAAACTGCACCAAGTGTCCATTCCCAACTACTTTTATCCCAGCCTGGTGGCTGACAGGCAGCAGGAGAGGCAGAAAGGGCCATCCCCCTGTGTAAGCACTGCCCAGCGGAAACATCCCTGGGTTATCAGCACTGCTTTGGTCACATATCCAGAGCAGTGTGATAGAAGCCACTACAAAGAAAAATAACTGTATCCCAGCCAACCCCTCTGCAATGTGACAAGATATAATAATGTTCTTAATATTTACTACTGTTGCAGGTTCAGACCACTGTAGTCAAAACCAACCAGTGTGACAAGTCAGGGATAGCTTCAGCTGTGACTCTTTGTAGTCTGTTTCAAATGCCTGTCCTTCCAGACACATCTTTCACAGTTGTTATGTGCATTCCCCTGGCTCTCTGAATCTCTGTGTGCAGGACTTTCTGGTTCTGGCAGCTTCATGATACACCTGAGAATATAAAAAGCCAGCATGGATGGATGTCATCCCTGTAGCCAGTGACCAGCTGGTGGGTTCATGCTGCCCAGCTGGTCTGAAGAGGCTCAGGAATCTCCCATGGCTTCTCCCCAGGCACTGTGTGTAGCAGCACATGAAAGAGAGGCACCATGCAGTGTCCATTGCACAAGTGCAACACAGAGTGGCATGTACCTTTTCTGTCCTGGGTTTTGACTGTAGCCAAACCAAGTTTGAGACAAGCAAAGCAACAATTAACATATGGAGATGAAAAGGACTGAAGCCATTTCTCCTATGAACAGTTAATCTAGAAATAGCTTGAAAATACATCAGACTATGCTAGGATCAGATTGCCCACTTCTGTAAAAACAAGAGTGCTATTTACTGGGCAGTTCATTTGTCCAGGTTAATTACTGGAGAAACTTTGAGGTGAAAGATAAATGACATTTATCCCAACAAAACACAGGCTAGATACTTGATTGTAAAATTGGAATCAAAGAAAAGACAGAAGAGAATGGGGAAAAAAACCCCAAAACAAAACAACTAAACCAACCAACCAACCAACCAATGAAAAAAACCCAAAAAAAACCAAAACAAAGCAACCCCCCCAACCAAAAAATAAATAAGCAAAACCCCACCTGCCCCTCAAAAAACTATACACTAAACCACACCAACAATAACAAAAAAAGATAAATAAGAAACAAATATAAGAAAAAAAAAAAAAAAAGGAAGAAAAAATAAAATCACTTACCTGTCAGTTCTGACCTGAGATGATAGCGTTGTTCTTCAGCTTCCCTTCAAGATCCTTTTCCAAGCCATCACTCATATTTGGTTGAAGAGACCTTCCAGAAAGAAATTCTGCCACAGTGTTCTACAACTGAGTACTGATCGTGTCTTTTCATTAAGATTCATATTTATACTACTGCTCAGTACATAACCAGAGGTACAAATGGGGAGCTGCCAGTACCCCAGTGCTTCCTGTTCCTGATATTCAATTTGCTGACAGTATTCCAGTATCAAACTATTTCATTCTTCTTCTCCTGTCTCAATCAGAAAAGTTATTCTTTGGTTATGAATGCCAGTAGAAACAGACAGAAAAGAGTGTCAAGTTTGCTTTCAGGGCCACACGGTCTGGCTCTGGGTATTTCCTTATTAGAGTCCGTCCATCCATCATACTGGCTAGACTAACCAATTCTTTGCAGACAATTCCTTTAGCTTGTTACAGAATTTCAGTAATCACGCATTTTGCAGCACAGGTTATATCTAACCACCTCATTCATGCCACACTAATCAGCTTGCACACTGAATTCACAGATAACAGTAATTTATGACTACTTGTACTGGAGAGTGGGAGGACTTAAGATTTTATACTACGTTTGGTTTAGGGGATACTCAAACCACTTTCATATGCTCACCCTAAGGAAATGGAGAGGGTAGCAACATATTTCAAGTACTCCAGATGCACAGGAAATACATGATGAAAGGAATCTCCTTATGTGGAATCACAATTTTCTTGAGTGCACTCGTTTGCAAGAGAATTGGAGCTACCGTTGTCCTTGTGTGCCCTTTCTGTTTAGCATCACTTCCGTGTTCTGTTTGGGATTTTTTTAAATGAAAAATAAATTCCTCAGTATAATCTGGTTAAGAGATATGATGCACTTTGAGTAGGTTCCAGTTCTGCCTGACTACTGGGAATCTAGGATCTAGTGGTCCATTGGAAATCAATTTATAGAGCATCATAGGAACAGCTTGCTTGAGTGGTCCTCAGATTAGCAAAAAAATATTTCCCTTAGCAAAGATCAAACCCCTCAATGGTGGCTGTGAAGATGTCTACTCTAACCCACAGTAACATATGATTAAATCTGCATGAAAATTAATTTGCAGTTTCTTCATCTGACTGGATATTCCCTAGTGTTGTTAGAAAGAGTAAGAGGATGTTCCCTGTTCACCATCTCTGTCTTTAATGATCTGATAGTCTTTTAATGTATCTTTCTCTATTCATCCTTGTTCCCTCCTCATAAAGCCAAATTATCAAATTAATGGAGCTTCTCTCAGATGAAAACTATCCTATAGGCTGCATGACCCTTTTTACCCTCTTCTGTGCAGTCCTTTATTTCATTTATAGCTCTACCAGATTTTTTTATTTTTTTTTTTTTAGACACTTTGTCTGGAGCTGTATTCAGCTGTCACTGAAAGCTTATAATTTGATTTCAGTGTCAGTTTTTGTGGCAAGCTGTCAAACTACAGTTTAGCAGGTATCCATCAGAAGCGGGGCACATGCAAATTGTCTTCCAGGACTATACCAAATTCAAACATCATGAAAAAATTGCCATCTAAACAGAGAATTGGAAGCACAGTTCCAGACAAACCTCAAGACCAGTATCCAGAATTGGTGGCACGGTAATATTTTACTGGTAAGGTCATCAGAAGAAGCTCCTGGGTCATCATCTACTCCATGCAACATCTTGGAAATCCTTTGGAAGGGAAGGAAGCAAGCTGCGAACACACCATACTCCTGAAACTGGTCTTCCAGTGAGATGGAGACTTATCCATGCTGTGGAAGATCCCTGGTGGGTAGGTGTTTGTCATGATTATCCATTATTAATACGGAAGCAGGTTGCTATGTACCAATACCTCAGCAAAAGTGGATTGAGGTCTGTATTATTATCTGAGACAAGCAGCCCATAGTCATCACCCTGTGTTGCATTCCATTAATCTAGCAAATACACTTCCATTCAGCTCATAAAGCAAAGTCCTACCAAACTTCAAAAAGATACCCCAACAATATGGCTTATCCACTGCCACAATGCAGTGAAATTAAAAAAAAACAATCTCATCAAGGGAATAAAAAAAATCTTTTTTTAAAGTTAAATATATTATATTTGTGTTTTCACAAATTAAATGTGCCCAAATTTAAAAAAACCCCGACAATATACACTTTAAACCAGTTCAAGTTAAAAAATGTCCACAGTCTACTGCTGGTGGAATAGAAATTACCCCATACAAGAGAAAGCATGACAATTCATGTGAAGTAATAATCATACTGAGCTAAATAATTGTAATTCAAGTTTGGGTTCTTGCATGTGCTATTTATGATCTCAGTGTTGTCAGGTTAAGAGATTTAGTGTGATACGGATACAGTGAACAAATACATTGTGCCAGGGTCTTTTCCAGATGTGATTTATTTCTGTCCTCAGATAGGCATATCATAAGCACTTACCTGGGATGATCCACAGTACGAGGAGTCTACAGAAGACCAGTGTAAATACAGGTAAAGTTATTATAAAAGAAAGGTCTTATAAAATATGTTTAAGCCCTGCTACTATAGCTAAACTAGCAATTAGCTTGTAACTTCCCATGTGAAAAATCATAAGAATGAAAGTCAGATTGCATAACAATCTATTCTTGTAAGGAAAATAAGTTTGCACTTGCAAAAACAAGAAGCTGGTCCCATGAGAATCAGTGAAGAAGATATGTAAACAATCCAAGAATAGAGAGATTTGATAGACAAGCAAAATGTCAATGAACTGAGTGTCAGTGTATTGTTAGCCAATTAGATCTAACATGATACCTTCTGAAAATTCTCTAAAATATGACCTATGCAGTAACGATTTCATGAAGCAACTGAGTCCTGGCTGTTTATTGCTACAACAGACCAGGGTCAGGGTGTTCCTATGTCCAGCAATGAAGACAGAGAAATAACCCACTAATAATGTCTTTCCTGATTTCCTCTATCCAGCTCCTCCTGGGCAGTCCTTTGACCTGTTAGCAACACAGGTTACAGCATGTTCACTCCTCTAGCTCAGGCATTCACTATGAGTTGATAGAACTGAAGGTTTAAATTCTTCCTAACATTTTACTCCTTTTCTCTAAAAGAGGTAAACCAAGCAGTTCTGAGCAAGGTGACTTTTTTTTACTTTTTTCTCTTAGAGACTTGTAGTTAAAGTGGCATGCAGGATATGACATCTGTGTTGAGATGACTGACACGGACAATTTATTTATATTTGATAACAGGATGAATTTCATAATAACATAAAATTGCCAGAGGTAAAAATTAAAAAGCTATCAACAAAGCATGGTAATTTAATGCTAATGTTAGACTAAACCAAGCCCAGGGATTTTAGAGTTATTAATTTTTATTTGCTGTAATGACAGAAGCAGGAAGATGAAGTCCATAATTTACTTTCTTGCCAGAGCACGGATGAAAATGTAAGTAGATCCTGAAAGCCTCCTGCAGAGGCTTTAAACCTGTGTATGATGGCAGCAGACTTTCTAAAACCATTTATCTTTTAAACATGTAAATAATCAGCGGCTGCAAATCAGAGTTTGACACCACCACCAAGATTCCACTAAACACTCCTGAAATAATTGTTTCTGTACAGGCAAAGGCATCTCAAGCTGAATGGATAACCAATAACTAAAAAAAAAAGATGGACTATATTCTCATGAAAAACATTAGAATGCTTGTAGGCCAAGGAGAAAGAACTACTTCAAGAGGAAATAACTACTTCAAGAGGAAAGGACATGAAAAGAAATATGGATCAAAGGCAGTAGCCCACACGTTTACACTCGTTTTCTCAGGTTTTATCTGGACAGCTAGCTCTAAATGGTCATAAAATAAATGAAAATTTGCTTTGGGGTAGAGAAGTTAACAGTTCAGTTAATCAGGAAATATGATGGTGGCTGAAGAGCAACTTCTTGAGCAGAGCATTCAGTAAAACTCTGTCCTCCAGAGTTTTACTCTGAACTCTGAACCTGCTTTGGTCATAGATGATGACAAGAGTCTTTTCAGGAGAGTAGATGGGCACTGCTGAGTAAGCCCATGTTTTCAGGACTGTTGATGTGGGAGGTCTGTGTGCATTGGTTCTGCTGAGTGAGGTGGACCCAAAGCTTCCCCCTTGTCTGCTCGGACTGACAGACTCTGACACTCAGGTCACTGGGATCTGGCTGGGACTCACAAGCAGGAGACATTTGGCCTGGAAGCCACTCTCAGTATCTCTTACAATTTTACAAAGGAGTAAGGTTGCCTGCTTTTTGTGAGACACAGGGGATGACCTGCCTGAAGTGGTACCTGAAGTGGCATCAAATGGAGGTCCTTATCTTTTGTACCTAATCATGAAGCCTCAGATTTAATCTCAAGAGATGGCTCATGATTATGATGATTTCTCATCCTTGTGTAATATCAGTTAGATTTCTTTTCCCCTGAGACTAACCAGAGATTTCAAGTTATTTCTTCCATTAAAAGACCTTTATGTTGTTATTGCAGCAAAAGAACAAACTAGAATTGCATTAATACATTAATAAAAATTTCCAACTCTATTCTGCCTGTGTTAGAGGGACAGCTGTGAAGTATTTCCCACCCAAAATAGGTCAAAAAGGCACATTTTGAGGGCCAAATAAATTTTTGAAAAGTAGATTAAAAGAAGTGAGATCAGCTCATAGGATAATGATCTGGTGGGAAAAGGTAAATAAATTTTCTACTAATGATAAAATAGATTCTTTTGGGGAATTTGTTTATATATAACTTTTTCTAGTGGGTATCAAAGAGTAAAACCAAGGAGAGTGAAGAGGGAACCCAAAGAATTAAAGTTCAAAGTCAACAATATTTAACTCTATTTATCACCAAGCTTCCAAATGAAATATTTTTTTTAAAGTCTTTTACAGTGTGAATACAATAAATTCTGCCTTAATGCTGGTATAGTTAATAGTGAAAAGCGTAATTGCAGAGAGCAAAATCAGTAATGTGCTTAATTCAGGAAAGACAAATTCCTGTTGATGATATCTTTTCAGATACATTTTATTTACATTTTAGAAAACATCTGTCCCTACTCATATTACAAGTTAACTACAATTATGTATGCCCTTCTGTTAGTGAAAAGCACATTCAAGATTCTGCATAGTAGAATAATGTCTCTGATAGGACTTTCCTTTTTTCCTCTCTGTTTCACTAATGAAATAGATTATTGATGTTAATGAACTCATGCTCTATCAAACTGCTCAACAGACTACATTGTTATGTGCTTATTCTGCATATATATGAACTTCTCATATTTCTCGACTCACAGGACTCAAAATGTGAAAATGTGACAGTGCTTGAGTTAAAATTTAATTTTAAGGGATAAAAAATCAGAAATGGTATCCCTATATTTGCAAAGCAATTAAGGCTGAAGGTAGTTGAGATTTGACTTCTAGATAAGGCAATATTACCTTGTTTGTAACAAAGTGGTACCTAGATAGTTTGGAATAGATGTAGGATTCAGTTGTCCTAGCAGAAGGTATCTTTTGCTGAGGTCCTCATGGTTTCAGCTGCCAGTGCAGGGCTGTGAATTTCTCATAAATGTCCTCCCATGAATTTGCCTGTCTGCAGTATCCCATTTAAATTCCAGCAGTTATGTGTTGGCAGCAGGAAGCCCTCCCTAGCACACCCAAGCATGGGTAACTATGGGTGGATGTCAATGCACGAGCAAGTGTCCATCCCAGGCTGTACACCTGAGCCAGCCTCAGGAGCTGCTAGGGCTCTGCTTTAGGATGATCCGATAAAGTAGGTCTATGTTATGTAAAGGACTTCTGTAAAATCATGTGAGATTGACAACATCAGTTAGCAACACATCACTTAACTGCTGTAAATAGGTGGAAATATTTTTTCCAGCCTTTTGTCTTTCACACAGCTTCCTTTTCTGGCTGCTTACATGCCTGGCTTTGCCTGCTCTGCTTAACTTGTCTGAGACTGATTTCTGTGCTACTAATGGCCATACATAAAGCAAACACCCTTTCAAGGATTAAATCACTTTAATTATAGAATGCTTTTCTGCTTAGAAAAAAAAATATAATGAACTGGTCTTTGTTTTGCAAACCAAATTTTTATTTTATAAGACCAACTTTTCAGGTGGTTCACAGTAAAGGCCCTAGGGACATTGTAACACTTATTCATGAGTATTTAATACCTAGTTCATCTATTTGAAAATAAATTATCCATGATGTCTACTCTGAAAATCCTCTGAGATTTCCAATCCCATAATGATCAGGTAGAAAAATAGTGTAATTTAGTTTAAAATGTGCATTTCTCACACATTTTTTTTAAGGTTTCAGTTACAAAAATATAATTTGTCGTTCTTTACATAATCAATCCATATGCAAACTTGTTTTGTATTGCACCTTGCTACAAAATCCTTTCCCTTAATGTCACTGGGGCTTTCATAACTTTGTTCCACACCAATCTGTCTGTTCTGTTTGCCCAGTTTCTACTGAGATGCAAAATCAGTCAGAAAAATACACTTTGGAGTCTCCTTTGGCTTCAAGTTTATTTTGCTTTTGACCAAGGTACTTCTATAGGCTAGTGTGCCCCATGATTCCACAAGGGCAGCTGAGATTCACCTCTCTGGCTCAACAGTGTCCTCTGATAGCATCTTCACTCTAAGTTTTAGTAACAAAAAAATGCCCATTGGATAGCTGTTTATTGTTTTGATTCTGAAACTAATTTTTTTAAATTTCCTTTGTCTTTCCTTAGGGTTACAATTCAGTGTCTATGCCAGTGAGTGGATGCTGGTTTGAGATTCAGCTAACTGAACAAGATGCTCAGAGGAAAACTTCCAGACATGAGAAACTGCGGGATGTGCTGGATATCTGTGAGAAGATAGTGCCATAGGCACTGGCTGGACTTCACAGGTTGCTAAACAAAAAGTATGAGATGGCCAGACTTAACAAATAACTGAAGGGAACCATAATCTTCAAAAGCTAAACTGGAAAACTGACACAGCAATATGTCACAGAGTCAAGATTATCCATGTCATTGTAATATCAGAAATACTTGATGTGGGTGTGGAGGTAGCAAAACTGAGACCACTAAGGAAAACATAATAGGGGCAGGTTGTTTAATTGATAAAAGGTTGGGGCTGACAAAAGAAGGTACAAGAATGAAAACAAGGGTCAAGAAGTGAGAAAAAAAGGTAATAATATATATATATAGTGCACCTGCTGCTGTCTAGGTCTTGATCACTGCAGCTGCACAAGGACCATAAATCAAGTTGAGGCCATGTAATGTAAGTGATACCTACTTCCATGCTATGGAGTGCATGGGGGAGCAGGGAATTTACCCTGGGTAACTGAAAAAAAAAAAACAGGATACGCAGATGGAGTGTTGTGTATCACCACATCAGTGCTGTTTCGAGGGTGGCAGCTCTGGCAATTACACAGCTGTTACCTTGTAATATTTTTATTTGAAAATAAAATAAAGAGACAGTCTAGAGGATCTACTGATGATGTGAATGCCTTCCAGTTACTGCTAAAATCGTACAGGTGAGACTGTGACTCACAATCAAAGTTATGATATAAATAAGGAGTAACAGCAGGAGAGTTTTTGTTAATGTGAAGCTGCAGGTTCTGGTTTTGGCAGTAGTGGGTCTTGGGGACTTCTGTTCTGAGGCTGTTTGTTTGCTCTCTAGCAAGGTTATGGTGAAGTGGGTTGTAGCTTTGAGCAGATAGGAGAAATACTCATTAAAGTCTTCTGCTCTATTTTTAAGGTGTGGAGGAGGAGGAAGAAAATTAAATATTACTTCACAGTGATGCACTGTTTTCTATTTCAATATTGAATAAAAATAGTGCTGAACAGAAGTTACTATATTTGGATTATTTTGGGATTATTTTTCTAATATCCTTAAATAGCCGGCAGAGGATCTCTCTAGGCCATTAATATTTATTAATTAATACAATAAAAGAGTAGACCAGTTTTAGAGGCCTGAAAGAAGTCATTATCTATTGAAAAAAAAAAAAAAATGTCATAAGTGAAAAATTAGCTTGCACTATGAACAGCAATGTGTAGCAGATAAACAAATATATATGTCTGTGTCTATAACTGATCTTCTTGACCCTCAGACAGAAACCTGTTCCTGACCACTGCAATTTGTTCAAAACTAGCTGTGAAATTCGATTATACCTGGACTAAACCAAAGTGGCATGTCCTAAATGCTCTAATTAATAAGAAGACATGAAACAGAGCCACTCAGTTGACACATTATCACACATTGTGCTTAGACTACTAGGCACATACACTCTTTAGACTGGAGGAAAATCAAGGGCTCAGAATTCTGCAAAGGCAAAGTAGTGTTAAAAAGAAGGGTTCCCAGAGAAAATGGTCTTGGAGGGAAAAACACTCAGAAAGGAGGTGGCAAAGATCCTGGAACTAGGGAAAGATCCCAAGATTGCACAGTTACATGGAGAGAGATGCTGGGGGACACTGAGGAACCCTGGCCAATAATTCATGGTAGAGGTGAGTGTGAGCAGCAACATGACCAGAACTGGCTTGGTTTCCTGCCTAACATCTGTGGACCAGCAGCAATCTTCCTGATGGGAAAGGATGTCAATACCTGGGAAAGTGCTGTGGGGAGAAGCAAGTACTGTGTAATGTAGCATAATCAAATAGGGCAAGGTCACTCTAATCTCAGAGGTTCTTAATTGCACTCTGGTGTCAACTGCGCTTTGTCATTTATTCTATCCTACCAGTGACAATAACCCAAGATATTTTAAGTCTATTCCCATGATCACTTCCCTGGGAAAAACCATAAAATGAGTGATAGAAGATTCAAATCCTTAAACTATGATAGGACAATAACATGATCAATTTATATTAAAACAGTTTACTGAAAATAGATTTTGTCAAAACAAGTTGATACCTATTGATAAAAGTGTTAGTGTCAATGTAACATAATCCTTAATTGGTTTTGACTTTATGCTACCTGACATTTCCACTACAGAAAAATCCCCCATACAATCAACATGACAAACTTGTACTATTGTCTGGCCGACAGATGCCAAATGCCATTGCCAATGAAGATTCATTATCACACTGGTGGGTTTCTAGTGGAGCTCTGTGGAAATCAGCTCTTGTCCTGTGCTGTTTAATATTTTTCTTTCATCTGTGTTCTGAAAGAAAACAATTTAAAATCTTAGTTTAGACAAAACTCTTGGAGGAGTGATAAATAATAAAATAAATAATAAAATAGATAAGTGTAGTATAGCCTTTGAAAGAGAAGTGAAAGAAAAAACATAGAAGCATAATATACCAATGCAATGGTTAGGGTACTGCAATGGACATATGTACAGCTTGTGCTCCTTTTGTAGTGAGTAGAGAGAAATTGACA
The DNA here is from genome assembly GCF_009819885.2 of Catharus ustulatus. Lineage (NCBI taxonomy): Eukaryota > Metazoa > Chordata > Aves > Passeriformes > Turdidae > Catharus > Catharus ustulatus. The sequence goes on from NC_046224.1 coordinate 48,148,901, forward strand.
TTTCTAAATTGTGACTTATTCTAGAGCAGAAATAAAATTTTTCAACAGTATGGATGCTATAGATACCTGTTTTTCTCCCTTAATCACAAAAGGAAGTCAAAGTCAATTGACTTAGATGTAGATTTTGTCCTGTAAAGATTTGCAGTTATGTGTAATAAACTGTGATTGTTGCCACGTCAAAAATAAGTGTGTTCAATGACTGCATGGTTGGAAATATTTAGGAAAGTGCTCTGAGTAGAAGTAGGTGTACACTTCTTAGCAAACTCTTGGGAGTACAGATATTAATAGAATTTTGAGTCACTTCTGCCAGCTACCACAGTTGTATAATATAAAAATTCCAAATCCTGGAAAACATGAATAAAAAACTTCTGCAATAACTATCATCTTTGTGGTAAAGTACTCCTGAGAAACTGTGTAAAATTCTGTATCTCAGCTCAAAGGACAAGATAGAATCATCTAGAAATCTTTGTAATACAGACCTATGTTGACCTTTATTTATTTTTTTTGCATTATAGTTTTCCTCTTTGTTAAAAAAATGTTTTATTTTCTAGCATTTCACAAATAACAAATGGGAAAACTGAGCAGCTGTTAACCTTTGTGAAACATTTCTTCCTCTGTGTTTCCAGCGTCCCTTGCTCTAAGAACATTATTCTGTATTCAGGCCTAGGCTACTCAGTGATCTACAAATATTATTTCCACTGCACTCAGTGTTCTTGTCACTGTTTTTATAAGGAATGTAAAACAGAATCCAAGACTAAAGACTTTCAATCAAAACATTAAAAGACCTTCCCTTCAACTTTTTTTCATTGACCTCAGGTCCTTCTCTATTTGGGCCATGGCATATTAAGAAAGATGGTGTTTGAATTCTGATGAGAGCTGCAGAACTATTGTTTCTGGGCCATGAACAGACACTTCTTTTCTCTCAATGCTTTGAGATGAAGCTCATTAAGTCTTACACAACACAGACTATAGATAGTGGAAGAATATATTTGCAATCCTATCCAGCTCAGATACATATCAGATCATTGTCCTCTATATGTGTGTTCTTATCAGCAAATTGTAATCTCCTTCTGAGGAGAGGTATCATGGCTCTTGTGAAAACTGTTTCCAGTAGAGTCTTCCTCAACCTGGCTCTATCTTCTGTTTAAACCTTTGATTAAAAGTGATGGAATGTCCTATTAATAGCGCAAATGCTCTTCGCTATCCTAATTATTCTCTTGGCCATTAATGAAAAGAAGAAAAGCAACTCTAGAGGTCATGTAGCACTGGAGGAACACGCAGTTTCTGCTCTGTGTTTGTACTCTCTCTTTTCATTAAATATTTCTGGTGCAGCTCTGCAAAACAGTAAACACATAGGAAATAAACAACCTGAAGTATATGAGTATCTGAAAATAACACTGGTAAAATAATAACGAAAGAAGGTACAAGAGAAAAATATGCCATTAAAACAAATATAACGGTACTTCTGTTACATTTTTATCCAATCTTTCTTATATTTTATTTGAAAAGTGAAGTTTATTTACTGGGATAGATGGGATGGATGGTAAAGAACCTCACAGCAATTTTAAGCAGGTCATTGTAGCTGCTTTGCCCATACAGAGCGCTCAAGTTAGTACAGCACAAAAGAAGAATAAGAGGATGTTTGTTCCTATTTAAAGCGATCCACAGGAATGCAATGTCTCTGCTGCCTACCAGGTGCACACCAAGCTGCTCTATAACTCCAATTTCCCAACAGGATTGGGGGAGAAAAATAAAATGAAAAGTCAGTGTGTCAAGATAATAACAGGGAGATTTCTCTTCAGTGGTACCACAGGCAAAACAGACTCAATTTGGGGAAAATCAGTTTCATGTATCGACAATTAGTCACAGTAGGATAACAACAAAAAATCTAAAAACCACCACATTGCTCCCTACTTCCCACTCTTAACTTCACTCCCATGTGTTGCAGGTGACCAGGAAATGGACTGCAGCCAGTTCCTGTTTTTTCTTTGCTTTTCCTTCCTTCTCATGCCCATGCTTTGTGTTCATGTCACGCAGCAGTTACCGACACGCCCCTGTGCACCGCATCCATCTTAAAGGCAAAGCTGTACCCCAGAGGGAGGTGTAAGAGCTGGGAGGTCTCTAGAATGACCCATAAATCAATGACATCTGGAGGTGGCTTGAGAGCTGGCTGTCCTCAATGTCCTCAGGCATCTGCATGGTGGCATTGGGCTGTGCAGCATGGACCCATCTCACCAGAGCAAGTGATGTGCAGGGCTTGGGGCAGGGATGATACACTGTCTGAAATTACTCCCAGAGAATAGCCAGAGCTTACCAACAGAAGGACAGTTTTGAAAGACAAAGACTCCTGGAAAGATTACAGAGGTTTGCACAACAGAGAATTGAGATAGTTTTTGGTAAATGATTTTTATTTTGTGGCTTCACACTGAAGGTCAAGAGGTTTCACAGCCTGATATGAAGTCCTACACTGCTCCCTTTCTCTGACCATCTTCTTCTTATTTGCTTATTTTTGACCTTTTCTCTCTTTATAACAAAGCATCACTAACGCATTTATAAACTCTAGATGTGAGGTCTCTTCAACAATCAGTGTGCCTAATGCAATTGTCTTAGGCAATCTTTGGATTGTTCTTAATGAGAGGTTCTGAGGTAAAGAAAGGATGACGCTGGAGGGTATTTTAAAAAGAGAACTCTTTGACCTAGGACTTTGATTAGATGCTGTACCGAGGCAGATGCCTTGGTTCAACACCCAGAAAACAAAGTTATTGCCTTTAGCTAAAAATAATTGTGCAAAAATATATTTACAAGTGAATGAATATTTACAATGACAATTTAACAGTAACACTCATTTTTCTCTGAGGCAATTAAAATATCTCATGTTACTCTAGGTCATCTCTTTGTCCAACTCCAAACTCCAGTTTCCTAAGAAAGCACAAAAAAAAACCCCATCAAACAAAACAACCCACAAAAAACCCCCCAAAACAACGACAACTACAACAACAAAATCAAACCAAAAACCCCACAAAACCTGGAAGACAAATGTGTTATTGAGCAATTGCCAAAAATTTAGAAATGTAGCCAGATTTTAACATTTTCTAAAGGATTAAAAGATCAAACCTGATTTAGTACCACATTGCTTCATTTCTCACGGGTTTTCATTCATTAATTTAGGCATAGGACAGAAATAAGCCTTAACAATTGCCAGGATCAAGAGTAAAGTGCATTCCTAAGGGTGGAAGGCCAGATGGTAGGAAGTGTAAAGGCCGGTTAACCCTTCTATGTCTAAATTTTCCCACAAATCACAGCTGAACACTTGGGCTAGATGATCTTGATGAAGAAGGGATTTCAAGTATGCATTGAAGGAATAATCAAGCTGTTTGGTTAAGAACATGGCGTATCCTTTATCTTTGAACTATTTTGTAGATCTTCAGCTTCCCTTCAATTTCTGTAAATCTGTGGGACTTCTCTTACTGAAGTTACAAGCCAGACTGTCAGGGAGAATGAAAAGCCCTGTGAGACTTCTCACTTGATTATACTCTCTTGTAAATGCTTTGTTCATTGACCCATTCCTTTTGCAACTATTTTATGATTAGCCTTGAGTATGCTTTCCAAAGTTTAAAATACTAAGTTTTTAGTGATACTTATTTATGGAGAAAAAAAAAAGTTTTGTCTTAATTTTATAGCACTATTTAAATTTATGGTATTTATTATTTTTCTTCCCATTACTTGTGTTACTGTTATTGCAGGATGATTGATAATTACTTACAAAACATTTTCCCCAAAGAACACTGAGCTTGATTTTTTTTCCCCTTGGTGGGAAACAATCGATCTTGGCATAATACTTTTACTGCAACAACATAGAAATTAAACAAATCTTTCACATTTCCTGGTCTGAAATTAATATGAGGGTCTATATCAATATAAATACTTATATCTTCTTCAGTGAACATCATGATACTGTAGGAAGTAAGCAGAGTGCACTGTAGGAGAAGTTAATTGGTTGGCTGATGGACTGGGAGCATTGGTTAGCTAAAGTGCTACTCTCTATATGACACACTGGTAACTTGGATTAGGAAGGAGATTTTAACCTGCCCACATAGGGTGTAGAAAGTGTTAGTAATGAAAAACTTTTCTATTTGAAAAATGTCACAATTAAATGCTTAGGTGCAACTCAGTAAATGATAGCATATTTTAAAATTATGGATTTTTACTTTTTTCCTTTTTTCTGCCAAAAAAAAAATCTTGATGTAAAACCTTCTCTTGTGAGACAATTTTTCACTTTCAGTAAAATTCTGGGTCAGGGTGTGTACCAAAGTATTGTCTCTTTCCTGACTAAAAGTAGACAGGTTTGTGGAAAGCAGCCTGATAAAAAGAAATTATGGGTGAGTCTATACTAATGTACATTTTACCTCTTCTTTGTATATATGACAAGAATAAGTGAAAAGAAGCAAATGGATTTATGGCTTAAAATTTTTAAAGTTTTTACTTGTTTTGTATGCAGGACAGTAACGCAAATTACATTATTTGTTCAGTGTGGTATAAGAATCAGTACATTTTTTGTAAAAGGACGATTAAACCGAATAGTTTCATTTGCCCTCAGCAATGGCTGTAATGAACAATAATAGAGTAGGCTGAGTTTGCTGTATTTGGCTTTGGATGGTTTTTTGTAGGCTTTTTTTTTAAATTCACTTTGTGACAAATGGTTTTGCTTGAATAGCTTGCCTTGTTTGGCGTGATTGGTGTCCAGACTGAGTACATTAGGAAGTGATGATACTTATCTGTGTGGTTCACATGCTAATTAAATTGACTTTACCAAAGCATACAAATGTCTCCCATTATTTTCTTTTCTCTCACCTTGTGTCAATACATTTCTGTAATAAATCAGAAAATCTTTATTCAGCGGGCAGATAGTATTTGGGAAGTGCAAAAGATGCATTCATTTCGAAGATTTTTGCTTTTTTTCGAGACTAGCTTGCAAAGGCAGAGAAGTATCAGGAAAGAAAATCTTTCCTATGCCAATTTCTTTGGTTTGTACATCATGAAAAGAAAAGATAAACTGATGGGCTGCTTATTCATAAATTGAAAAGGTAGATTTATATGACAGCTTAAATGAGGTCTGGCAAAATCCACTTTTAAGCTTGGGTTTGTATATTGTGAGCTGTTTGACTAATCAAACAGAGGTGGCTGTTTCATTAATAATTCATGGTGCAGTGCCTGTGAAGGAGCAGGCTGTAAATACCTGCAGCAGAACTCCAGTGACACCATAATTAGCAGCTCACATTTGCTGCCTGATGATGTCACCTTGCTCTGATGTGTAATTATAACATGACCTGCTGATGAAGTTGTTGGTGTGAAATATTTCCCCTCTCCAGTGGCATGCACTTTTTCACACAAACAAAAGACAGGGAGTGGCCCTTCCATCCATTAATCCCAGCCCAGTAACCCCTGGCTGCATCTCCCTTTGCCTCTCAACACCTTTTGTCATCCTCCTTTTCTTCTTTTATTCACCATGATCTTCCTTGCAACTTCCTGCTAACACTTTAAAGGGGGATGTCATTTTTGCTGTCCCCACAAATTTTGAATATTTGGCCCACGTGTAACGTCTGGTTAATCAGCCCAGAATACCCTCAGTCAGAAATTACTGGTCAAAATTTTTTACTCTATTTTAATGAACCACATTGCTAACTTGTAACTGATATGGAGGAGCACAATATTAGCTCTCTAACTTTAACAGACTCATGGTAATTTGTGAACCAGTAATTTCCTTTCTCTGAATCTCAGAGGTGTTTATACAACAGTGAATTGATCATTTGTGCAGTAGGAATTTCATTCAAGGTAGTGTCCTGGTTATTATCTCTTCAATGTCTTCCATAGGTGTTTGGATGTATCACTGCTGGTTAGTCTGTGATGAGTGTTCATTTAGGGGTGTAAATATTGGCCAGCACTCTGCATTGTAATCACATAGCTCTCTGGGACTGAACTCACAGTCTTTCACTCCCAAGTAAGAAAGTTATTCACAGAGCCAAAATAGCACATGGGCAAATGGCATTTTTCTGAAGGAGCCAGAGCGATATTTCTTTGCTTGGTACATCTGGTTTTTTTATGACTGAGACTCAGGTGTGTATTTATGTTTGGTAAGGAGTGTTAGTGGAAAAGAGAGAAGAAAGGAATCTTTGTTCTTTGTCAAAGATTCTTGTGCTTATTGAGAAAAACATTTCCAATAATTACGAGCCAGGGAGACATATTATAGCAGGCACTTGTTTAAAGGTTTTGGAGGGGTAGGACACTTGCTTTCTGTGTTGGGCCATATCACTTGCACTTGCAGGCAAGGAAGGCAGCAAAACCTTATTAGTCTTGAAGGAAAGGGTAAAATTTGTGATTCACAGACACTACCTGCTTAGAGAACTGAATGCTCATTTGCAGTGGGCAGTGCTGAAGTGCCTGGAGGGTCACTCTGCCATCTGTGTGCACAGAAATGTCATGCGTGGCAGTAGATAACTGTAGGGACTTGCTCCTTTAGTCCTACACACAAAATTAACCTCTGAATAATTATGATTCTGGCAAAAAAAAATAATTTGCCAATCATTATCTTTTACTTTCTTTCTGTGATTTGGAAGCCTTGTAGGGCTTTTTTGAGTAGGTTTGTTTTATTATTTTTATCATCATACAAAGGATCATGAGGAAGAGGAAGTGGGACCAGGAGATATTACCTGGCTGCTGAACAGTAACCAGTATTTCCACAGAGGCTGTGGGATCCAGAGAACATGGTGCACATGCTCCCCAGATAGAGATCAATCTTCCTCCAAAGCAGAAATGCTGTTACAGTGTCTAAAAGTCTGAACTAAGGCTATTTATTAAATAATCTAACTAAGTGGTCATGAAGTCAAATATTATCAAGAACTGGAGGAGCTGAAGTCTGATTGAAGAATGGGATTGTGAGTCACAGCCTCTGCAGGATGAGGATTTGCTTCCATTTTCTTTTCTGGCTTAGGTTTAGCAAGTGCTTGTGTGTACTAGAGCAAGGAGCCCTCGGTGCAGGTGTGAGAGGGACCTCTCCTCTCTGCTGAGATGCTCATGGTTGAATAGCTGAGCTACAGGCAGCCCTTCTTCTTGCATGAGCCACTGAGCTGCAAAATCGGAGAGTGTCTGCACAAACGAGTGCATGATTGCATCTGACTATTGTACCCAGCGTGGAGGAGCTGCATATTGCCATTCTGTGGGCTAAATGATATCTAAGCCCAAGACTTAACAATGAGGCAATTCAATGTTTGCATATCCATTTTTATGGCACTAGTACATAATTGCAACAGTTTAGTATCATGGTTAGCAAAAATGAATTATGGATTTTGTGGGAATTAATTCTAAATTGACAGAAAACATGGTTTCCCAAAATATCCTATGTTTTTTCCCTGTATAAAAAAAAAATAAAAAATATACTCTTTCTATTTGCAGAATCACAGAATGAACTGAGTTGGGAGGGACCCTCAAGGACTGAATCCAGCTCCTGGCCCTGCACAGCACCATCCCCAAGAATCACTCCACATGCCTGAGAGTATTGTCCAAAAGCTTCTCGAACTCTGCCAGCTTTGGTGCTGTGACCACTGCCCTGGGGAGCCTGTTCTTCTGGGTGAAGAACCTTTCCCTAATATCCAACCTAAACCTCTCCTGACACAACTTCAAGCCTAAGGTCTTTAAAGATTCCTTTCTAAAACTAAAGTTATTGTTATTATCTCTTCCTCAATAGTTTTGCAGTTAATGCAAAAGTGAGAATTTTTGCTCCTTTATCTTGTCTGTTTAAAATGCTTTCCTACTTCTATGAAAAAATTATAATACAAGATCAGTAATATGTTTTTATAGAGTTAGGGAAACCCTCAAATTGTCAAATCTAAATGAACTTTGTGGAGATTTAAAGATAAAGAAAAATAAGTAGGACTAATCTGAAAAAAAAAAAAAATCACAGCTTTTAATAAGGACAAAATAAGTTTATGCAGAGTAAGATTTACAATGCCTTTACTGTTCCTCTCAATTATTTTTTTTCTCCCTCCTTTTTTATCCTAGGACTATCATTTGCCAGAAATGATTACCAGAAAGAAAAAAAAAAAAGATTTTCTCCTGTATTTCAAGTTCTTGTTAGCACAGAGGTCTGGGATGTTAATTACAGAACTCAATTATCTCAAGTTAAAATTCTATTAACCACATTGGAAAGAAATGGAGTTGATAAGGTAAAATGAGTTAGGCAAAGCGAAGAGTGGATGGGTTATGGTGACAGGGTGGATATAGAGAGTAATGAGTGAGTACTTTAATATTTGATTCTGTATCTTGTATGAATGCATTTTTATATCCATTTGACATTTTTCTGAATGTTTAAAAGAGTAGCATGCTGCATCCGTATTTTTAAGAAAAAAAATTATTGAACGATTAAACAATACTGCAACAAATTACACGTATCTGTGAAATTAGGCTTCACACCACATCCCAAGTTATCCGATTGTTGATTTTTGTGTCCCACATCTTTTAGTCATATTTGGATACATGTCTAAATCACTGGTTGTGCCAAACTTGTTTGCTAGTGATATTGTTTCATTTATTTCTTTAATATGTTTCTTACTAAAAGAAGGAATACAATTGAGCAGATTTTTTTTTGTCTCTGATGAATGCACTGAAAAATCTACACCATTTCTAACATAAAAAACTTTGTAAATAATATTTTTATTAAGACAATCTTTGACTGGCTACTAATAAATTTCAAATTTATTAGTAACTTTTATCTGTATTAAGCAATTATTAGACTTAAGAATTTTTTTCTGTTTTTTGAAAGAAAAGGAAACAGTAGGGAAGAAGAAATATTATTATCCTAGGCCTGCAGCTATCAGTTTAGGCTGTAAATGTGGCTTGGGGCAATGAGAACAGATGCCATTGTGGGATTGAAGGTCATAGTTTTTGGAAGTAGATTCTTATAAGATAAGGAAAGAGACACATGACAATGTTTTATTCTGTCAAGCTTTGAACTGCTGATGAGACAGAATGTACCATTTTCAAAAAAACACCTAATTGATCTAGGAGCTGTTTTTCTGAAGTTAATGGAACCTTATTTCAGAGAACATTGATGGAAATGTGGTTGTCTGATCTATTCAATGTTTTTATAAATTCTATTTTTAAATGCTTTGTAAATTCGTCTTTAAAGTTCTGAAGTCACAAACTTCAGTATGCATTAACCCAAGAATATACCTTTCCTTAATTCCATTGGACAAATTTTATTAGTAATTAAAAAAAATTCTCTAAAGGGATTGAAACAGAGTTATTGTTTTGACATATTAACAGCAGTAGTCTTCCAAAAAACTTATTAACTACGTGTTTTGTAAAGGCAGAGCCTGATTTTGAGAATGATTTTTAGTATACAGAAAATTTATCTGATCCTTGGAACACAGCTTTTACCTTCAGTACTTTTCTGAATTTCTTCTGACAGTGATGGTATAATTTATCTATCTTTTGTATTATTTTTATGTGGTATGGTACTTTTAAAATGGATGCATAGAAATTCAAAGAGGCATGTAACATTTTCCATGAGAAGTCATCAACTCAAACACTATTGACTGAATTTTGAAGTGATATGCCTTAGATGGTGTAAATCAAAGCAGTTACTTGCATGTAGTAAAGCTCTTGTCCTAATTAATTTCATCTCTTCATGCAGATTTTCTGTTAACAGATTTCCTGAGAGACAGCTACTTCTTTTCCATTTCCATCTGTCTGGGGATTTCAAGTCTTACCTTTCCTAGTCTCTATAGAAAAATCAATATAGGCAATTTGTTATAGAAGATATGACATGCATCTTATATGAGGGAGGTGTTTGTTTTCTTAGTGTAATGGAGCTTGATGGTGAACAAAATGTAATTGCAATTACTCCTGAAATTCATAAAATAAAATATGACATTTTGCAGGATAGCCCAAAATATTTTTGGCGAAGCAACTCTAGTGTGCTAATGCTAGCTGTGGTTTTAAGAAGTCAGACAGTCTCCACAATCTTGTCTTACTCTGCAGAAATGATTCCATTGATGTCAGTGTTAAAATATGTATTGACTTCAGGAGGGCCCAGGATTATTCCTCTTGTGTCCTCACTATCTACACATCAATGACCTGCTAATATTAGATAGAAGATTTGAATAGGCAGTCATGTCATAGGTAAAGCTGTGGAAGTTATTTAATTTTAACTGGGAGTACAGTAGCATTTAATCTGACTTTCAAATCCTTTAGTTGCCCAGAAATCTTTGAAATAGGACAGAGATTTTTGACCTTCACACCAGCCTTACTGAGAAACAGAAGGCAAATGCTAGTCAACAAAGCTTCACTGGGAAAAAAAAACAAAAACAAAACTAAACTAAAATCATATGAGACCCCTTTCTTCTGGGTAACCACTCAGTCTGTCCAGCAGTGAAACAAAATGAAATTGGAAACAACCCCCCATTTTTCTCTCAAAACTTGCCTCTGAACTTTTGTTTCTCTTTTACATTCCAAGTGCATTCCTGTTCCACTCAAATGCTCTTCTCATACCTATTGTGCACCCTTTCCTATGTACTCATTTCTCACTTCAGTGCTGTCAGGAGGCAAAACTAATTTACTTCTATTTCTTTGTAATTATTCCTTCCTGATTGATATTACTTATTATCACAATGTTCAGAATGACTTCGTTCCTCGTTTCAGATGAGAGACACAATCAGATACAATTGATAGGAGAAATTATCTCTTGTCTTTATTGGCAAAAATATTTCAATCCTTAAATTTAAAGTTTGCCTGCCAACTAGAATTCATCCCACAAGAGATAAAACGTGTATTTCTGAGTTTATTCAGTCCATAGCAGTGGACTTTAGTGAGTGAGAAATGGAGACCACAAGGTCAGCTAGTTCTGGACAAACAATGTTGGTCAGACAGGTAAAATATTATCTCTGAACATATATAAAGATCTGTTTTTTAGGAGACTTATGGAGGGTATGAAGAGAAAAATCCCACAAGAATCACTGCCATGTTGTGTTATTTTGCTGAAACCATGGCCATATATAACATTTTAATCCAATAGAAAGTTGCTATGTTGTTTATTTTGTTTTTCTAGCCTATCACCTTTACTTAACTCTGCCACACTGCATATACTTTTACCCAATGAGTTACTGTCACATGTACACACATATGCTTCTATTATGCTTCTATTATAACACTTAAACTTCTAGCTTAGTCTATACAATTACATTATTACACCACAAAACTCTTCACCATCTTATCTAATATAGTTTTTTGCTTACTTAAGGCATATTGTTACTTACAACTATAGAAACATAAGCCTATAAATTTTCTGTTTAATATCTGTGTACTATTTTTACATCAATCCAAGCTTCTTCCAAGGATGCAAATCAAACTGTTTGGTATCTGTGGAGGTTTCTCCCTTTCCATTTCCCACAGCCCAGATCTTGTGTAAATCTTGAGTGCTATTTTCCACTTTTTCTTTCTTATACAGTAATTTGTTAAGCAAGATGAAATATTTCAGTTGTCCTCATTAATCTTTGATGCTACTTATTCAAATTGTGTAATGTTATCACATCCACCTCTGAGATGGTCTCCTATGCCATTAGTTAGAAATTAATGACTGTGGCTCTACCTCAGGGCAAAAAAAGCTCTATCTTCATCTGTGTGGTCAGAAACAGAATTTAGAAAAAGATTGTGAGGGTAGAACAATCACAATACTAGTTTTGATTCTCTAAGCTTTCCCTGACTTTCAGTGTGTTTTGAAACATTACCTACTTATTTCTTACACCTGTTGTAAAAGAACACAGTAGCTCCAAAAGTAATAGCAGTGTAATTTGGCAAGAGTTCAGATGCAGCTTCAGGAAGTGGAGTACGATTGCAAGAGTGCTTGGAGAGACATCTAGCACTGGTCACCCTGGAGAGGAGACGTGGTCTGTCTTACACTTCTGTCTGCAGCTTATAACCATTACAGACAACTCAGAAAACCCTTGCTTTTCCCCACCAGGAATAAAGTCTTTCAGTAAAGGCATTCAACATGAGCTGCATCTAGTCTAGACATATCCACTGCCTCTGTGTGGGGCTTAGTACAAGAAGGGTTTTAGTCACCTAGGAGTTAAGAAGCTCATCTTCTCCTGAGGATCATGTCTGCAGTGGTGAGTGATAAAGTTGGCTCTTACTTTCCCCCCTTCCTGGACTCTTCTCTGGGGATGTCAAGACAGTACCTAAATTCACTTGGGAACTTTTTTTTCAGGAAAATCTCCAGTGCTTATTTGGATGCTGTTGTCTCTTGCAACCTGTCCTATTACTTTCATCACACCCCAGGGGAGATAAAGCATTCTTCCAAAGATGTGGGATGTCAAAGCTCAATTCCCTCCTCTCCTAGAGAAAATTTCGAAATTTAAGTCTAAAAAGTACTCTATTTTTTGTTTCTTTTCTTTTCAGAAGCATCTCATAGATACAGGATTATATTACCTACTGGAAGGGAAACCCCATCCTTTCTATCAGAGCTGTGCTATAGAGCAGAAAAGTTCAGTGTGTAGAAAAATGCTTGGAAAGAAAGGCTGATCAATTGCTTTAATTTTTTTCCTTGATATGTTTTGAGATCTGAGCACTGGAGAAGTATTTCTGTGAGTACTTCTATATTAGCAATTTTATTATATGCAGGCAGATATTCATGGCTGGAAGGGACAATCATAAGGATCTATTTCCACTCCCTCTCTAACACAAGTGGTAAAAATACTCCAGCGATTTCTAAATAAAACCCACTGGCTCAGCTAAAGCTAGAAAACCCCTTTTAGAAAATTGAATATTTGTGCTCTATTTGTACCTAGAAGCTAATTTTTTGCACTGGTTCTTCAGGTGATCTATTGAACTTCACACCACTGGAAAATATGGGCATGAAAGTTTGCCGTTTTATCAAACAGTACAGTGAAGCACAGACAGGTGTGACAGCATAGTAATGTCTATATTTTCTGGGAGTTGGACAGATTTTTTTTCCTTTTAAAAAATGGTTCCTAGAACACTTTCATTACCTCAGATCTAAGCAAACATGGGTATTAAAACCAGCATCTCAAGTTGTATATATCATTGTTCAGAAAAGTGCTGTCAGACTCAGACAGCTGGGAACATTAATAGCAAAGGAAAACATTTTGGCTGGATTTTCATAAGGTGTCTTCTAGAAAACTCAAAGAAAATGTTGCTAATAATTTGCTATTTTTAAATCAAGTTATTTCAGCTAAGATTTTATTTGTCTGTTATGCTTGAAAATAGCAAAAAGGATACCAAGCCTGTCCTTATATGCCTCTTAAAAAGTCATCAGTTTAGAAAGTCACAAAAGGTTCAGGTTTTCCTGCCTAGTAGTAAAGAAGCAAGTTCACATGGCAGGTCAGAGATGGGATTGAAAAAAACATAATTCTCAATAAAAATGGTCACCTGAGCTCACCTCTGCTGCTCCTGGAATTTGAGAAATCATCTCTGCTAAGATGATTGTGCTCAAAGGACATATTAATGCAATCTGCATCATTATGCTGTTTCTTCTTTGCCCTATTATCTTCCAAGCCCCCTTTGTCCAAGGACAAATCTAAACTTTGTTCACCATCAGTAAATAAGACATACAACTACAGAAGCCTGTGGGAACATAAGGGAATTAATACGAGCTTTCAAGCAGAGATGAGTGATACATCTTTCAAACTAAAAGATGGGAAAAGAAATAACATTTGGGACAGAATTTGGGACACCAACAAGAGTCCCTGTTTCTAGGAAAAGATATTCAATCTTGTTAAAATACTTATGATTAGCATAACTTAATTTCATTTACATTTGTGGAAATGTTACACTATGTTTGCTGTTGTACTTGGTTAAGTGAGAAGTAATATCTTTGTTAATAGAGTTTAAAAGGAATTAACTGCTTGGGTTTTGTAGGAGCACTGATTTCACTTGGCTTCTCGTGGCCAGCCCTATATATGAAAACAGATGAGCTATTCTAGAAAGTACTGGAAAGACTTTTGGTCTTAATTCAAACTGTCAATCTTGTAATTAAAAAAATAGTTAGGCTGGTCTGTGAAGCCTTGGAGACTTTCCCACTCCAAAGTTTCAATGGGACAATAGGCCAGCAAGACCACAGCTGTCTCAGGCAACCTGTGTGTTACTGCTGCAATCCTTCCCAGGCTCTTCAACCACCTCACCCTCACCTGGGCTCTGACTGAAAGGTGCTGTGGCTTTCTGTGCCACCTACAGAGGTGTCCTCTATGCAAACGAGAGCAAAGGTGAGGCGTGACTGGAAGTCACCAGGGAGTGGTGGGCTTAAGCGCCATCCTCTCCCTTTAGACACAACCTGTGAAATCCAGAAAAAAACCTGAAAGCCGTCAGGCATGAGGAAAGGAGTGCTTGACTTAATGAACGACAGATAAACCTACTCAGCTGTTTTCTGGTCAGTTTGTTTCCAGTGCACATAGACCCCTCCCCAGCTGGTATTTTCTTCTTCAACTCCCTTATTGAAGCTGTGTACATTGGAACCTGATGCCTGATGTGTATGCGAGGGACAGCTCTGCTGCACCACAGGCACCATAAATATCTACTCACATCAGAGGTAAGGCATATTGCTGATGTGGCTCATAATGTTAATGCTGAGTGTTAATGTCCTGCCCTTTGTCTTAATTAGTGTTGCTTTCAATTAGAAATAAGCCATTCACTTTGGAATAAAAGAACTGACCCACACCTCTTCCCTAAATTTGAATTATCCCCACAATTAAGTGCTAAGTATCTGTCATGACACTTACAGACCTTTATCACCATCATGTCTGAGTAACTGGCAATGAACTGCAGCATTCATTCACCCACCCATTCCATAAATTTTTCATATCAGGTATTAAAGATGTCTTCTGTGATGCATTTCAGGACAGCATTTTATGTGCTTTACAAAGGACTGACAAATTTCCCTTATAACGTAATGCTGTCCTTTGTACTCACTCTTTGATCTTTTAACAAGTTTCAGAAATTGATGATTTGGTGATACTGAATTATAAGCAACTTATTTACATCCCCATAGGCTACTCTGCATTCATACCTTTAGCACTGATTTTGCTTGGGCTTACAGTGAAAGGGTCACAATAACTGGAGAAAAAAAATATTGACAGATATTTGGAAAAATACCTTTTTTATATGTATAATGCAACTAAAAATTTATGTTTGGTTTTCTGTATATCTGTGCACATCATACATACTAAAACAGCTGCTAGACTATCTGAGCACCTTATACAAAAGATCCTTTACTTTGAATCAGAAATTCTCTGTCCTCTAATGTTCTGATATTAGTGTGCTGACCCTGTAATCTGAAGCCTTTTGGTCTTTCATTTGCTCTATGACATCTGACCCAAAGAGCTAGGAACCTTTGGAAACACTGTTTACCTGTTCCTTTACAAAGAGTAGAGAACTGTCAGTAATAGAAAGTGACACAAAAGAGCCACTTCTGCACATGCCCGTGCCATAACCCAAAGGTATAATGCTTTCTGATGTCCTTTGGATGCTTTATGGTTATTAATATATTTTGAAGAACCGACGGCAAAAGGGTTGGATGCACAAGTATAGTGCAAAAGTGTGTTATTTTCACAGTTTCAGGAATCTCACCTTAGGTCTGACACAGTCAGAGGAGTTTGGTTTCTCACTGTCTCCAAGAATGGAAGAAGTATCTTTACCTACAGAGATGAGCATACATATGCAGAAGGGTGTGTGAGAATTGTGGAAATTATTCTGCGTAGTAATTCTTTCTTATGCTATACGATGTGTAATAAAACACACACAAAGGATTGTAACATGGTTTTATTTGAAGGTAAAAAGAGAATACTGAAAAAAGTGTAACTGCAGACTTACAGATACTTTTTTTCATGCTTCTCAAAATGATCTCTATTTCTTAAGCAAAAGTGTATTATTTACTGTGTTAATCACACAGTCTGTATTAATTACATCAGTGATTTGAACTCTTCTTTTAGTAATGTGACTTCATTTTTTTTATATGAGACCAGTCCAGAATGCTGTAGAGAATCTAAAAGCTGTGTAATAGTCCATTTATGACTGCAGTAATTTTCTTTTTTGTAGAGCGTTACAAAAACTAAGTGGACAAAGTTGCAGAACAACAGAAAGAGTATAAGTGTTTCAAAACACTTTGAATTTGGCAAGTAAGAACAGAAAAAAAACCAGCAAAGTATGCCAAAAAAAGTATTCACAACAAGCTGAGTTAGCAAAATGTTTCCTTTACTGCAGATGTTCCACTTCTGAGACAAGAGGGCAAATTGATCTAACAGAAAATCTTCCAGTACAGTAAAAACCTTCAGTGAAAAGGGGTTTGTGCAGTCACAGGCAGTTGTATTTTGCTGTATTGTTCACAGCTGAAAACTATCCAGTACTGATGTGGACCTGGCAGACTCATCTGGAAACTGTTTCTGCCAACAAGATGTCTTTGGAAGCTGAAACAAATGAGAAACTAAATTCTTCACAGCTTGCTGAGATAAGAGGTTCCTGGGAATTGCTGAGTGTTAGATTGCTGCCCTAAACCCTTCAATTTCATGCTCTCTTTTTCTGTGCTGCATATTTGTTCCAACTGGCTCCCTACCTTGAACTCTACCGCATCCTGCTGGGTTAAATGTGATGGACAGTCTATATGAAAACCAATCAGTTATTTTGACAGGGGACTTAGAGAAGGTCAAGGCCACCTCTTCTCAAAAACCTGTCTGCCAAGTCTTCAGCTGTCAGAGATGAAATGTCTTTGAGGCTCTTCTTTGGTCTGGGCTGTGTTTTCATTTAGTCCCAAACAATCAGGAATCCAGCTAGTGAAGGCCTTCCAGTGCTTTCACCAAGGTATTTATTTGATTGCTATTGTCCAGATTTAGAAGTGGGAAATTGTGACTCAAGTACGCTGATTGTATGGTGTGCTGCCGTACCTTGCATATGAAGGAGGACAATTCAATTTGATATTCATGTGGCATACTCTCTCTTTCAGGGGTAAAGCTCTACTGGCACACAGATGTGCTGTTGTGAAACAATGCTTCCAGAGCTTGTCTAACACACAACTGATACGTGGTTAAAGGATTATGTGGGAGCCAGCCTTGAAGGATACTTAATATATTATTTTCCATTTAAAAATAGACCACAGTGAGGCTTGAAGCTAATTTCACTAAAATAAGGTTTATGCTTAATATGCAAAGAGATGAACTTTATCTAAACGATATATTTTTCACCTTCTCCAAAATGTAAAGGAAACAAATCCATATTAATTTTAGAGCCCATAACAGTATGTCCTAATCTCACATCAAAGCCTATTTCAAGCTTTATGAGTTCTACAGGATCCATGTTTCAAGCACAGATGTTCTGATCTAGATGCTTAATAGAATGAAGCTACTTAATAACATTTAATTGCAACTGCCCTAATTTCTTGAGTTTCTAATTCAGCATTGGGTTCAGGAAGAGGCACAATTCAGGTTGTAGTTGCACAGAAAGAGTAGAGAAGGAGAAATATTTTCCGGATTTGTATTCTACAGAAATTTTGACAAGTGGCATATTCTGTACCTCAGATGAATTTTTATATTTCAAGGTTTCTGAGAAACCATTAATTCAGTTCAGTCACAGGACCTAAGATTACATTAGGAATTATAAAGGAGATCTAATTTGGAAGTGTTCTAGCATTTCAGGTCATGAAGAGTTTCCAGAAAAGTTCAAATGCTTACAGCTGTCAAATTCTTTTCATTTTTGATACATCCATGTAAAGCATGAGAAAAAATTGACCAGAGTTACTTCAGAGGACTTGGTCTAAATTGTGCTAGAGAAAATCAATCAAGTAGGACAGAACAGTCCTACTGTCATATTCAAATGTTGCACTCATTTTACTAGAACTTTACTTTTACTAGATCTTTTCTTTTGAAAGGCATGCAGTAGCAGCTATACATGATCATTTGAAACAGTCAAAATTGGTAAATGAAGAATGATATATTATTCAATGTTGAAATACCCTGAGAATTGCTTAGTCAGGATGGTTTGTCACCACGGCTACTACCGGGAATGAGCTCAATTTTGTAGTCCATAAATTCAACATTCTTAATACAATATTAATTGTGGTCATTATATCAGATCATTATTGAACCTATAGGCAACACTTCTTAATCAAGAAGTTCAAACAAGGAACCTGGGCAAATGATCTAATCATGACTCCCTAATTTCATGTTGTCTTATGGAAACATACATCATTCAAAGAACTTCCAGGCTTTTCTAATTTATTGAAACCATTAAAAAATGACACAGGTAATGCAGTTGCAGCATATACATATGGGAAGAATGATAGTAGGTATCAACCCACTAGTTTAATTAGGAAAATTATATCTAGCTTACAACTTGTTGATGCTCCTAATTGAGTTTTCCCTGGGTAATACCAGTATAACTGAGGACACACAGTATGCTTATGGTGGTGTTCAGGGGCAGACACATGGACCAAAGGATGACAGCTGCTAAAATATCTATGTTCACCTGAAGAGCACTTGGGTGGCTTTCAGAATAGTATGGGTCTAGATGATTTTGTGGGAAGAGCACTAGGTCCTTATACTCTCCTTATACAGGAGACAAACCCATACAGATAGAAAATGAGGAAGAGCTGTCGTCAATACAGGTTGTATTGTACCTGTACCAGTGCCAGGACTGGACTGCGCTGCCTAAACAGCCCCCTGGTGCCACCCAAGACACCCTTAGGTGCTGTGCCTGGCCTCTGGCTGCTTCCCTGAAGGGCCTGGAGCTCCTGAAGGTGCTGATGATACCTGCTAGCCCTGTGTGTGTGCCTTGAAGCCTCAGGACTCTTCATGTTGTCCAGGTGCTTATGCATGGAATTGAGCCCCAAGGGCCACTGAGTGCCGTGGGTCTGCTTTTATGGACATTGGCATAGGCTCTAGCTTAAAAAATCTGTGCCATTCATCAGGTGTTTGGATTCAGACAAAAACAAAGCCCAAATTTTTACTCTCTTTTGTCACTAAGCCTCTGTAATTTTCTTCTTCCAAATCTCATTTTTCTTATGCCTCGTATTTAAAATGGGTTACCAATGGTAATATATCAATCCAGATGAATGTGAATCTTTGTGCTGGGCAATAACATTCAAATTTATTTCTATTGTACCATTCTTTTCCCTAAGCCAAGAGAAAGAGGAATTTAGAGAAGTCAAAATATAAAGGAATAAAAAGGATGAAGTCTTTAGGATATTTCTGATCTTTCCTATTTCTCAGAAAGGAGGACTTCTGTGACAGCAAGCTTAACTTCTGTACACACAGAGAAATACTATAAAAGAAAATGAAAGGTACTTTGAATAAGCACTTGAACTTAAACTCAGTATTTTGCTGAGGCCTCCTGACCACTAATTCTGACAGAATCATTAAGTAACACTGATGACTCTAAGTTATCCACACACATAGGGCAACATAGCATTTATCCTGTCAAATAATGCCTAGGCTCTTTGCAAACCATTAGCAAAATTAACACAAGTATCCATTTCCAATCTGCTTTTTTCTCCTTTTGCTTGTTTATGGTGCTTCTTAATAGAAGCAATTCCTGTTGAAGGTAACATAAATTAATTAAGTATCTTGGAGCAAAATGGAATCCTAAGTGTTTAATTTATATTCTAATGTCTTTTTTTACTTTTACAACAGTATTAATTAATTGTAAAAATACTATTAAGTGTGAAAGGATTTCATGGAAGTACTATGTTGATTACAACCTGAATCTATCAATTTCTTGGTTAAATACCCATCTATGTATTTAAATGGTTCTTCTGATATATTTTCTTGTCTTGAGAGACTGCTAGTAGATGATAGACTGCTGGCAAGTGAATAGGTGGTTAAAAACCAGTCTTTGTCTCAGGGGAAATTCTGACATTTCTGAACTTGTTTTCATTCTCAACTGGAATAAAGATAAAAATAAAAATGTATGAGAAAAGAAAGCTTTAAAAGAATTCATATAGAAATATGTATGTACAATTTCCTTTCAGTCAAATAAAACTAGATTCAGTGATATGGAAGGTTGCAACAAATATCCTATATATGTCTACGTGTGTTGTGTTATAATGTTTGTATTAAAATTTATATTGTGGAAATTTAAATGAAATTAAAGAAAATGAGTAAACGAAGATAAAACTTTATTGCTTGATTGAACAAAAACTATTCTTGCACTATTGAAAGAAACTTAGGAAGATGAAATAATTATTACAACGTTTCCTTGTGGAAAATTTCTTGCACCTCCTGAAATGAAAATAATGAAATTAGGAAGTTTCTGATCTGTCCTGACAGAGGAGAGTTGCATCCCTTACAACATAATTATCTGACTGCTTCACCAGCAGGACCATGTTGGACATAAATCCTTTACTACAACAGGCCTTTTCTTAAATTCAACCTGTGATTGCCTTCTTAAGTTTGTTTTATTTTCTTATGTATTTCATTCTATCAAAACCTAACATATTTGGTTCAAACTTCTTTTTTTAAGCAGGTTTGTGGGTGAGCAAACAGTAATAAATACTGAGATAATTTTTAAGATTTCATATAATTTTTACTCTGCTTTTCAGTGATAGGAAAGCCTTCTTGAAAGCTTTTAGAAACCATCATTGTGTTAAAAGGACATCTCTGTCAGAATATTTAGCCTTCAAGAAGGATTTTTGGTGGTTTAAAATGGTCTGGATTGTATGATTAGGAATTGCTCTATGTAATACTATAAAACAAGGAAAGGTTTTCCTGAGTGACCAGGAAACATAAAGGGGAAATGAAGCATGACAAAAAAAGCTGAGTTAGATATTTCAAGGACATTGAACAAATAACAAAAGAAAGCAAGAGAGATGATATGGGGCAGCAGCACAGTATTGATGGATAGGGATGAAAATGCAGCTATGGGTTTACAATATACTGTAGCTTCGTTCCTACTCATTGAGCATTTGGAGGACTGATGAGAAAAATATTTGTGGAAATGCAAACAACTATACAATCAAAATGGATACAAAAATGAAAGTGTCTTTAATGTTCAATATGTCCATAATTTCAAAAACAAATTGCACATGAAATCACAGCATGACAGCTGTATCCAGTCAAATCAGGGGTATCATCCTTAGCTCTAGGGTACATGAGAGGCATCAATAAATTAAATAAAGAAATTGAGATAAACTTTTTCTTCATTAGAGAAGTAGGGATTTGGGATGATCTTTCAATTTGCAGGGAATTTGCCTTGCTTTAAAATGAGTTTACTAAAATATTCCTTTGCCATAGATGACTAAGATTACAGAGTAATAATCCTGGTAATGTAGAAAGTCCATGCCAATTTTATTGTGGGCATTCACTTGTTTTTTTTCCCAACAATTTTCCAGCATCCAGTAACTGTTTATTTTTTTTCTGCATGCCAATTCTACACTAGATATCATGCTGAATTGTCCTCTTTAGGTGTAAATCTTTCCATTAAGCAATTAGGGTCCCTTAATCTTTCCTTGTAAGTCATTCCAAATCTTGCATAATTTTCACTACCTGACTTTGAAGATTTTCTGTGGAGCATATTCTGAAATTCAAATATAAGCCAGCTTATGCCTCTTAACAACTTATACATTTGGAATTCTTTAAGTTCAGTTTCTGGGGTCAGCATTATCAGGATGTTCAAATGAACATATTTCACACCAAATTACTCCTTTGAAATCTGTATCCCATAACACTCTTAGAGGGATGTTATGATTCTTGATGTGAAAACCCTTTGCAGTTGCTAGTGAAGTGTTTCCCATCTGTCCCAAGGAGGAAGGATTTCTTTCACTTTTTATAGCCGTTAAGAGAAACTGGTGGGTTTAGAGTGTGATTAATCTCATCTCTTTTAGCATGGGTGGATGGCCCAGGTTTCCTATTCTGCTGTAAAGTTATGATAGAGGAAGACCCAGGTGACCAGCGCAAGTGAAAATGTTTCACTTTTGATTTGGTCAACCTCATCACAGTTTTTTACCCATCTTATTTTGTCCTTATCCCTATAGAGTACACTCTGTTTTCCCACAAACTTCAAAAGGCTAAAATTCATTGCTCTTATTCAATTTTTTTTCGTGATATTGACATGTCAATGTTGCATCCAATGTTTCATCACTTTTCTGAGAGCTGGATTGGGCATTTTCTCTCTTCTTTTGGGAGGCCATTTTTCTTCAGGTTTCATCTTTCAGGAGGTTCTTATCTTCCATTACAAGAAAAGCTGTCTGGGAACAGATTTCAGACAGGCAAGGGGGCAATAGAGACCTGCAGCCTTCTTTATGCATTAACACTGTGAATGGGTTATGACCACAGATGCATCTGCACATCTCATTTCCATCTCTACATTCATTTGGCATTTGGATCCAGCACTGAAGCATATTTTATTCCCTGTAGAGTGCTCTCAAGTGTTATAAATAAGACTAGAGATATAAGTTAAACAGCTCAGTTTTGAATTCAATGGTCAAGAAAAACACAAAAAAGTACATGAACTCACATAATCTGCCACCTCTGCCTCTACCTCCAGCTGCTTCCTGACTTACTGGCCTGAGGTGAGCATTTGCTTTCTGAGCTGTCTACAAGTGGTTTTCAAACAGTGCTCCTTTAACCCTTGAGCTCTGTGAGTGATAATTAAGAAAATTAAATCCACAGTCAGTGGATTTAAATTTGCTGGTAAAAGTTTTATGCACTCCCAGGAAAAAAAGGAATACTTAGGGATCTTCAAACTGAAAAAAGGTCTTAAAAATTACTGAAATATATTTCATGTGTGAAATATATTCTCAAGTCATTACATTTTATTTAATCCTTAACATTTTATCTTACAAAACAGATCAACATCTTCATAATAGTCAGTCTTTCACCCACATATCACAGTGGCAGCTCCTCAAGAATTATCTAGAAGATTAACATTTGCTCAAGTCACTACCTCCAAGTAGGATTACTCATCCAGTAAGTCAGGAAGGAAAGAAATAGCACATGTTATCTCTTCAGCTCTGTGTTCAGCACTGGGACAGAGCAGCGTGTGATCTTTGACTGTGTGTTGTAGCTGGGGAGCGATTGAGCCTAGGGCAGCAGTGAGCCTTGGCAGCAGGGAGGGCCAGCAGTGCCCTGGGCTCCACTGGCAGGAGCACAGCCAGCAGATCAAGGAGAGCGATTCTTCCCTGTCCTTGGCAATCATCAGACACATCTGGAGCCCTGTATCCAGTTTGGGGCTCTGCAGTGCTGGAAAGGCGTCGATGAACTGGAGCAAGCCCAGGGCAGGGACACTGCGGTGGGCAGGGAGAGAGCACGAGGGACTGCAGCTTGTTCACCTGAAGAGGGAATTTCTTTGCAGGGACATGAAAAGGCTTACAGCTTCACATCTACAGCTTATGGCTAGAGTCACATGGCAGGCCTCATAAAAATATATCTCAATTTTTACCAACAGTAATTTGGCCAGTTGATCCTATTCAGCGTGCTACAGCCAGCAGGTAGAAGGCCACACATCACTGCTGGCTACATATTTCCATCTGCTGAATCTTACTGTCATGGTCAGACACTTTTTATGCTTGGACCTTTGAGAAATAGTGCACTTGGAGAAGGCAGATAACCAATCATCTCTGGAGACATTTATTGAAGCAGCTTCAAAATCTTGCCTATCATTAAAACAACTTAATAATCTGAATTGTACTTTGACTCTTTTCAGTAATTTTTTTTCTCTTAACCAGATAAATATTTGATGGGTAAATTTGAAGTTTTCTCTGGCTAACAAAATGTAGTATAGATTCTACTTTCCTGTCCTAGCAAAATGGTTTAGCTCTCAGAGCAAAATTATTCCAAAAGGAGCATACTTATTTTTTCTGGCTGTTATTCCTTGAAGGTTGTACTTTCAAACTATCTAACATTGATTTCACTAGGGAGCCTTACAGAAAGGTTGTTTTGGCCTTGTAGTGAATTAACGTAATCTCTATTCACCTTATTTTATCCCTCTCTTCACTTTGCCTGGTTTGATTTCCTCACCTTATTGGGAGCTTCTCGGTAGAAGCAGGACTGAATTTTTATTATCACTTTCTCTAGATGTCTTCTGCTGGGTGTCCAGAATTTTTTTTAATTTCAATAAATATTATAGGAGTATTTTTGTTTAGTTTTTTTTTTTTTTAATGGACATTCATTAAAAATAAATATAAAAAATATTCAAGGGTTT
Organism: Catharus ustulatus; assembly: GCF_009819885.2. Lineage (NCBI taxonomy): Eukaryota > Metazoa > Chordata > Aves > Passeriformes > Turdidae > Catharus > Catharus ustulatus. The sequence continues at coordinate 48,173,090 of NC_046224.1, forward strand.
ATGATGGAATTAGTTTGAGTAAGCACTAGCAAAAATCAGGGGAGCTCAGATAATATTTTCCTTAAAACTGAACATTTCTTAACAGAATAACATTGATATCAGGATGTGCTAGTGAACTTGTTTGTGTGTGGGCAGGCAAATAAGCTGTTGTACAGCACATATGGACAGACCCATAAGCATCTCCCTTTTTTATGTCTCCTGAAGCTGGCGTGTTGTCTCCTCATTATTGTCCTCCTACAGGAATTTATTTCTTGTCTTACTCTTCCAAGGATCACTTTGCTAATGGGGGTATATTGTTCATATGCTTTCTTCTAGATTTCCAACCTTCAGTCCCTTTCTGCTCCCGTCCATGCCAGATTGTCTTTCAATGTTCTTGGGAAAATGGGGCAATCTGGCAGTCATATTTCTTAAAAGTATCTCCATTTCTGAGTCATGTTTGGACAGAATGAGTAAATAGAAATAACTAATTAGGAACGGAGGTTTTTTTGATCGGAACAAAGCACTTAACTACGTGTTAAAACCTTAACAATTTCAGTAACATTTAGGAATATTACTGTGCATGTGCACTTTGCTGAATAAATATAATACTCAAAGCTAGAGAGAAACTTTCATAACTGATGAAGCAGGAAGGAAAGACCACGTTACCAGCTTATCCTTTATGGCTCTCCACTGTCCCACACTGCAGCTATTACCAGCTAAGGGAAGTAACAGGAGCAGCAGCCACATTCAAAACTATGAGAAGAACTAATAAACACAGCTTGACAAGATAAAAGTGCAAAGATAACCAGTATCAAACCTGATTTATCCCTGTTAAATGAGATAATTTCATGAGGTTGCTTTTGAAATGAGTTTTGGTCATCATAGCCACCAAAGTGCAGCTGTGTGCAGTGCCTGCACCATTGCTGTCCTCCACAACTTTAGGAAGTGGATCTGAAAACATTAGTGATAAAGAAAATGACATCAGGTCCAGATTTTAGAGTGTGTATAGACAACATTAACTAGGTAATTTTGCCAGAGAGTTATAAACTGTAGAACAGTCAGGGAAACCTAATGTCTGTAAAAATCATGTCTAAATGGAATTCAGTGCTAGATACAGGTTCAATTTTTGCTGATCTCAAACATGGTGAAGCCATTTGACAACTTCTGTGGTGTTCTGTCTTGCATCAGAACCATGATAATATTCAGTGCCTTTCTGTTCATGGGTCTATACACAAAATAATTAAAAGAATGGTTGAATATATTTGGCACTTTAAAAAAAAGATTTTTAGCTTAAAAGGGGGATTATTTTTGCATCTATTTCTACTCAATAAGATTGTTTTAAATTCAAATGACTTTAATTTCAAAAGTCTAATCAACTTATATTAAAATAATGAAACGTTGAAACAAAAATATCAAAGTACTAAATAAAGATTTCGAGGTAATCTGATGCTTTCCTTCATTATACATTATTGCAATTTTTAGGATACTGTTATTTTGTACCAATATGGTCAAATCTCTGAAAAAGAGAGCTGAGGAAAACCATTAAGAACTTTGTATACAGTTACAGATAGCAGAAATAATACAAATTAGATTTAGTTACACATGCTTTGGCAAAACAAAAGATTGATTATAAACTTTTATTTGAATGGAAGGAAAAAAATCCATCTTCAAATTAAAATTGTCATGTAGGCAAGAAAAAGAATAATGCAACAAATGGCTCTTGCTAGCATGACCTAAACCATGGAGATGGAAAATATGAGCCCTGCAAAGGAAAGAATAATTTGGTCTTCTGTATTTGTCAAAAATATTATAGAAGTTTCTATTAGGTGGCTGATGAACCAAAATCTTATCTGAGTCATTTTCCCCCCACACATTATATCAAAAGAATATAAAGAATTAGACTGCTTTCCCCATCTACATTTGTCTACTTGGAAATAAACAAATGAAATAAATAAATGTATTTGCATAACTAATTTAAAAGGTAGTGAAGAAAAGAAGGTATTTTTCAATTTTTTTCTTATTCCCTGCTGTTTTCTGTGCTCTACAGATTTTCTTTGCAGGGTCCTATTTGCTGCGGATAAAAAACGTGAATGAATAGCACAACCAGCAGAGAGAGAAGGTTATTAAACCAACAAATGAAGAAACAGCACAAAGAATAAGAACACCTTGCAAACAGATTTCTTTGCCTCTAGAGAGGAAATACAGCAGGGTTGTTTGGCTTAGGGGATATGCATATGCTCAAACATAAAAGGCAAGTGGCTTTAGTAATGAAAACTCCCACATAAAGAAAGTAAGAGGATCAAATGTCACGTGTACCCTCTAAGGAGCTTGCAAAGATACCACAGCTACAACACGTGTAACTGTCTTCGAACTAGTCATTCCAGGTCTGTATCCTTCAAAACATAATAGCCACAAATAATAGGTGACTATTTTGTTAGTTTCCAATAAAATGGGAGGAGGAGATGCTGTCAGGAGGAAGAGTGACTGACTGATGAAGCTAGGTAAAAAGCAAAAGGTTGTCTCTCAGACAAATGTGGTTACTGAGGGTATTACTTAAGAGATATAGGGGCAGCCTTTTGCTCTTTCTTTCTTTAAACTGAAATAGTAATAGAGCAAAGCTGAAAGGAAAGAAACAAACCACATGTAGATGAGATTTTAGTGTAAATGGTAATGTTAACAGTTTGTTTTATTTTTTGATGGTTGTTCCAATACTTCAGTGTAATGATTTTATTTATTCTATCCTCTTCCTTAAATATCCTCCTCTCATATTGCAGCATAGCCACACAGAGAATTTCCAGGGTATTCCTAGCAGTGAGAATGTTTCCAGCTGCCCTACTGAGACAGTTTGAGAAGAGCACAGCTCCCTGCCATGTGCTGTGGGTTATTCATGGCATCCTGAAGGCTTATATGGACAACAGAGGAGGCCAGCCTACAGAAAGACACTGTACAGCCATGGAGGCAAAACAAGACTTCTGCTGTCCCTGTGTGCTGGGGCAAATAGTGTGTGTTGAACCATAAGAAAAAAAAAAATCATAGAAATATAGAATGTCCTGAGCTGGAAAGGACCCAAAGAAATTATCTTAAATCCGTCCCTGCTGCATCTCTCCTCAGAGCTACCTTACAGTTTTGCAATGTTTCATGTATTCTCCTGTCTTTTATAGAAATGTTCTCTAAGCTGAAATACTTCTCTTTCTCATTGATTTTGTGATTTATATGTGCCAGCTTAGTTTTTTTCAGATTCTTTACATCTTTTCTTGATTTTGTGCTCTGGATGAAAGCAGAGAAAACACATTCCTATCTTTCCAATGCTGAAAACCCAGTATGTAGAAGTACTCTGTATTTTTAAAGCTGGAAATACTTCACTTATGACCATCTCATGGGAGGATGTTGTTGCAAATGTATTCTAATAGTTTACACGGATGAGGATATTTAAATTTTTAGAGGGCAGTTCAGACAACGTAACATACGCCTCACTGACAACCAGAGGAAGTAAAAAGCACTCTGACAGTTTGGAAAAGAGGCAGAGATAGAAAAAAAGCTATCAGTTTATGATTAGTAGGTAGTAAAGAATATGATGCCTGTATACTGCAAAAGAATGAATTATTTCAGTTTTTGGGGAACAGCACAAGGGCCTATGCATTATGAGGAGAACCATGAAGGTTTTTTTAAGCCTTTTTTTGATTTTGAGAAAACCTACCATACATTTATGTGCGCTAACTTCTGGAGCAGAAACTAGATAAGAGTATGTTAAGGTAAGTTGGGTCAGATTTTTCTGCCATTACTAACATTCTTTCTAAGTCTGATTTTAAACAGCCTTTGGGCATTTAAGGAGCGACATTTGCCAGCTAAAAATCAATTCTCATCAAGATCTCCTTGGCTTATATACTAGAATCTGAGCTTTGAAGCTCAGAGGAATTACTGAGAAGTTAAATGGGAGAACAGAGAAAAAGGGACCAGAGAAGAAGCTCAGAAGTTCAGTGGGGAAATAACTTATTTTCCCCATCCACTATACATTACTGGATTATGAGAGAAATAATGAAACCAAAGGAGATCTGAGAGGAAGCTTACGATTAAGCTAGATGTATGGCTTTGGTCCTTTGAGAGTCAATTTAGGTGTGTCTTCAGGCTGAATCTTGGAGACATTTACTGAATGCTCTTCGATTGTCTGATAAGAAAGTAAATCAAAACTGCTCTACTGGTGATGCTAAGAGAGTGATGGGTATGCCTGTCTCTTTCTAGACAGTATAACAAAACAAAAGCATAGAAGCAGCACATGGAAGAATTGAAATGGTGTGGCTGAACTCGCCATCCTAGCAGATGCAAGTTCAAAGATAGACCCTGTCCCCATTCCCAGGAATTTTCTGCCAGTAGGCCAAGTCTTTCCTTTACTATGAGGTCAAATGACCGCAGCTTTGCAAAGATAAAGAGATATATAGAAAGCAGGATTGGATTTGGTGCTGGCTTGCTGTCTCCTGTGTGATGAGGATTCATCATTTTCCATTTAAAAAAAAAATAATTCTTGAACCCACTTGCAGTTTAATGTATCACAATCACCAGTGGAAGAAAAGGTCACTGGTTTAATTCTTTTTTCAGGCACAGGGAATATTAAAATGTAAGAGGTAATGTGAGATATCATATAGGATAATTAGGATATAACTATGTTCATATATTTTCCTATAGATGAAATTACTTTGTCTGCCCTTCCTCTTTAAGAATTTACAGTGGACATTGTTCCTATGGTTACTGGGAAGGCAGCATTTACAGACACTGTGGATTTCTGTAAAAGCAGCAAAAAAAATCACTGCAACTGGAATGGTCTGCTGTGTTAAAAGTCACTTTGCACTCCAATTTTTACAGGCTGAGAGGATGTTGAAGATTTTGTTTCTAATCAGGTACAATGTGACTAATTAAACATTTAAGATGAGTAATACAGTGTAATTAATTTTGTCAGCTTTTATTGGTTTGCCCCTCCTCCAACCCCACTCCCCAAAGGTTTGAGATTTAGAATGTCAAAAACATCAAGAAGATTTTAGAACAGCAAAGGACAGACTGATCTCAAACATGGTCAGAAGAGAATACCTCATCAAAAAAAAAAAAAATCACTGCATATTGCTGTATGTAGTACTACCATCTGATCTGCATTTGAGGTGGATTTGGAAATACTGACCTCTTATAAAACACGCTCATTGATCACATGTTAATAACAACCTACATTATACATTTTTTCCTCATTTTTCTTCCTGTCCATATATGACCTGAAGGAAATTTGGAAGTTTATATTGGGAATGGAATTTCTGTTCTTTTGAAAACTTAGAATAAAATAGTCTTCAATGTAATTTTAGTCATTTAGGGGAGGACAAATTAAAAAATTGTGAAACGTTTTACCTGTCCAAGGAAAATGCTTTGTCAAGCTGATATAATGTGTTTCAGAGAGCCAGATGAGAAATAAGATTCAAAAGTTTTAAGATTTTTCAACTCTTTTTGACAGTGTCAAAAATAAGTCAAATAGAAGTGAAAAGAACTTGTTTATTTGACTGAAGTATGTTACTCTGCCCTCATGGCAATTCTGTTTCAAAGAAGTTTTCAGTCATAGAAGAATGCCTTTGTTATTATTTTGGAATAGAAGTACCCCTAGAGTCAAGCTGGAGCAAATGTCAGCTTCTATGTACCTTCTGTGGGGTCACAGATAAGAAATGATCTTATGATCATAACGTTTGGTTCTCATTACACAATATAAAACTGAAAGAATATTGTCTTTTTAATTCTGTATCATATTTATAATTTCTATTGGAGCTTCAATTTATATTTTAGAAGAATATTCAGTTTTGATTTGGGAAAAAAAACACACAGCAGAGAAAAGAGCGTATTTTGTATTCAAATTTGTTCTTCATATCACCTCTTTCTGTTGGTTTTTCCATTCTGTCTTTCACTTCCACTGGATTATTTTATTTTTACTCTCTATTCACCAGCCTAGCAATGGAAAACAATGAAATGAAGAAAAATAAATCACTCCTCAATAGTCTGAAAAGCCAAAACATTGCCATTCAAGACAAAAAGTAAAAAACATTATATTTTGAGTATATTTCAAAATTAGATAAAAGTTGCTTTGGTTGCTCTTATGGCTCTGCATGGCTATAATTTCAAAATGTATTTATTGGCCCAACCAGCAGACAGATGAGCTCATATCTGAATGTGCAAGATTGACTGTTTTTGGAGAATGCAGTGATTCAATTTTGTTTCAGCTGGGGCTGCAACACGTCTTTCCTCATTCTGGGCTGTTAGTTTTGGTTCATATGTGGATTCACACTATCATTCAAAACAGGCACCTGGGTGACATTTACTGTGAATATTGACCATGGATGCCCACTCCAATGTTCAAATGATGATGCACCAAATCTCATGTCTAAATCATGCATTCTCATAAAATGTGAATGTCAGAGCACAGCAGCCCTCATCAGTACAACAAAGCTCACTCCCCAGGCTTTCACAGCTGGCAAGAAAAAAACAAACAAAAGCAGTCTATGGAGAGCCCACACGATGACAAACTTATGCAAATGCAGTAATTAAAGCTTGGTAATTCAAAGAAATTCACTTGAACTCTCTTATGAATTTCCTGTCTCTTTTCTTTTGGTCTGAAGGATCTGAAATTTTTTGTCTTTCAGAAAATGTCTTAGGGCATGTCTGGCAGCAAAATATTGTCTATTAATGAACAGGCAGGATCATATTTTCTTTGAAGAACACTGAATTAATCACTGGGACAGGTTCTGTCATCTTCCTTAAATCTTCTTTGGACTGCTCAGAAAGCAGTTGCTACTGCATAGGACTTTTTAGAACCCCAAGATTATAACAGATTCTGCCACCAGTACTCCATTTAATGGATTCTTCCCTCTTATAATGAATTAATGGGTTAACTCTTTTAACTGGTGTAAACTAGAATACTTCCACTGGTTTCAGTGAAAAAGTATAGGTGCATAACGATTGCAGATATGTCCTAGAGAGGAAAAGTAAAGTGTAAAGTATCCAAGGTAAAATCTATTTCTCTGCTAATGACTTAGGATCAGAGTTTTTCCTGAAAAACACATTTGATGAAAACAGGAAGTGGAGTCATCAAAATCTAAGCCATATATTATGTACAGCAATTACTCTACAGTGATAATAACATCATAGGTGAAATTTCATACTTCAGAGAATCATGGAATACATTGAGTGGGAAGGGATACACAAGGATGGTGGAGTCCAACCTTGGCTCTGCACAGGACGCTCCAAGAGTGACAACATGGGCCTGAGAGTATTGTCCAAATGCTTCTTGAGCTCTGTCAGAATGGTGCTGTGACCACTGCCCTCGGGAGCCTGTTCCAGGGCCCAAAGACCCTCTGGGTGAAGAACATTTTTCTGATATTTAACCCAACCCTCCCCTGGCTCAGTTTCATACTGTTTCCTTAAGTCCTGTCACTGGCCAATGAGGGTGAAGAGATCAGTACCTGACCCTCTGCTTCCCCTCATGAGAATGTTGTAGACACAGTCTTGGAGACCTCTCTCTTCAGTCTACTCCAGGCTGAACAGACCAAGTGACCTCAGCTGCTCCTCATATGGCCCCCTCTCCAAACCTTTCACCTCCTTGCTGCCCTCCTTTGGACACTGTCTAATAACTTCTTATCTTTTCAATCTTGTGACACCCAGACCTGCCCCCAGCACTCGAGGTGAGGCTGCTCCAGCACAGAGCAGAGCAGGACAATCCCCTCGCTTGACTGATTAGTGATGCTGTGCCTGATGCAACCCATATGCACTTCCCATAGCCTTTCACTAAGTACAATGCTTTGGAAAAGAAAGAGAGAGCAGAATAGCCACAAGTGCATGGTATTCAGCAGAGAAGATGTCGTGGGAGGACTCTCAAACTCCTTACATATCATTCCAGTGAAGAATGGCAAGAACATGTCATCATTCAAAATCACCAATCTACAACACACATTGTCCATTAAAATGACTTTTAAAAGTTCAACTGCCTAAATGAAAGCTCAGTCTGAGCTTCATGAAGTTTCTTGGTAAAAGCTGGCAGCATTTTTGTCAGATAATATATGCTCTGGGTTGTGAATTATCATATAAAGATCCTGTACAAAGAGAGATGGCAAACTACTCTTTGCCACTTATTTCCACAAGAATTGTGCTTTCTAAAGGTGATTTGCTGTCTTTTCATGCGTTCTGAAAAACATGAAGAGTGAAAAAAAACAACCCCCAAGCCCTGATAGTGTTGAAAATACTCCAAACCCAAGACTAGCTAGTGCTCTTGTTTACCTGCTATCCATTAATATTTAATCTGCACATGGATAAAATGTCAACTGAGCTGTCCAGAAACATCTGGATGTTATGATACCTAACAAATCTAATAGGCATAGCTAATGAGCCCAAAGACGGAGAATGCATTATGTGGTTGCTGGTACAGCCTTCACCCAATGAATATAAATAGGCTTTCGTTGATCTTTTGTCCTACTAAAATGTAATCCAGTTTATTGAACTGGTGAATTGCATTAACCATTTTGACATTATTTCCTTATAAATCTAACACAGTGTCCTTGTTCTGTTCTTTGTCAGTACATAATACTAACGAAAAGGAAAGGACAAAATCCCACAGCAGAGAAGGGTTCCAAATCACTGATGGATGTTGATTTAAATGGGAAACGTTTTTTAAAGCTCAAAGAGAACATCACATATCTGCAGAAAAGATCTGGGGATGAGGTTGGAGGAATGCATTAAAAAGGACATATTTCATACTTGGAAGGCAATGTATTATAGACTTGGAGCACAAGTTAATGAAGGTTTGTAAGTAGAACTCAGAAAAGGTTTATATGTCTGAAAGATTGCCTACTTTTACACTACTATAGTAGTTTATCACATATTTAAAAACCTCATGTCACAAACTGAAACCAGCATGGCTACAGTGACATGAAATAAACAAGGGAGATAATTAGCAGTGGATATTTCACTTTTCCATTTTAAAATACCTGAAAAATTAAAAAGCTAGCGGTGGGAATATGACAATCAAAATTTGCTGAAGTTGAGGTTGTATGTTTAGCACAGACTCTGTTGTTTCTGTGCAAGTGACTTAAAAGGTTAAAAACACAGTTGTGCCTCAGAGCCAAAACATAAACCTTTTCCAACCATATCTTTCCCATCCAGCTCACAAAGGACACTGTCTCATGAATTACCGTATTAACTCCATTTGTGATGTCACTAGTTTTTTGCACATATATAGTATAAATACAAAAGAAAAGCTTCTAGTACCTGGATTTATAATGGCTATAGACATTATCTAGAGTTGTGGTTTGGTTTTTTTTAATTCAGTTTATGAATCTGAAGAGTTTGATATAAAACCTTTTTCAGATGAACAATTAGAACAGTTCAAACGAGGTTTTATTCCTTCTGCTGTAGTAACCACTATACTGCCCTATGACTTCCTTTCATTTTAAAAACACATACTGGCTTCCAGGTCATAGCAGCAAAAAGGCTGAGATAAAGACAGGTTACAGAATTCTTGCCTAGTATCTCTGAAGAAGGCATGTGTATATCCAGGAATCAGACTGCAAAGGCAGGAAATCTTCCTATAGCTCCTCTGAAAGAATGAGGTGGTTCGTCCCAAATACCAGAGTCCAGTTAAGTCCTTTCATCTGTAAATTTATTTTTGTCAGTATTCTGTGAATTTTCTTTTCCACAGTTGTTACTCCTGCATCTCTGCAAATTATTCAGCTAGCTGAATATCAAGGGTAAAATTTCCATTATTTCCTCATCTTACCAGTTGCATTCAGACCTTACTTATATAAGACTCTCAAAAAATATCTGAGTACAGTCAAGAACAAAGTTTGGACAAAATAATTATCAAGGAAATTAGAAGAAATTAAATCTTTGACCAGGCTCTTCCAAGAGGAAAAAAAACCCAAAAGAACAGGGAAAGCAGAAATAGTTATATATTTCTTTGCTTTTGGGTCTCCAAATCTCAGGGAAAAAAAATATTCTAAAACCTGAATTTTCACCAAACCACAGTTTTAATAACAAAACAAATAAAAAATTACCTGAATCTAACATTATTGCAGTTTTCCATTTAAACATAACTATTGGTGGTAAAAAATAACTTAATACAATTTTTCCACTATAAATAATAAGTAGAGTTTTCTAAATGTTCAGAGAGAATCACAGAAAGATAAGCAGCAACTTGCTGTATCTGGCACTGTTTTTGTGTTTGTTTAATGTCGCAGGATATCCTGAGGACTCACAGTTGTTGCAGCACAGTAGAAGAGACAGCAATAGTTCCAAGCATCAGAGAGGGGACACAAATAAAGGACATAGCAGATGAATGAGCAGCAAAATGCTGTGGTTGGGAAAGCAGCATGGCTCAGAGGGGCAGCAGAAATCACTACCTGCTTTCCTGATACCCTGAGAAGAGGAATCTGTAATTAGAATACAAGCAAATATACTTGCAATCTGTTTCTGACAATGGAAAAACAATTTCTCTACTATTTTAATAATTCATCTGTTTTGAAAGCATGAGGAATATTGATGGCTCTGACAGCATCGTGTCTACTGTATAGGAAAAAAATATGAGTAAAAAGTACAAATCTTCGTAAAAAAAGTTAAAAAATTAGAATAACGAATGGCTAAAATACGAAAGGAAATCAAATAAGATATCACTGATATCCCTCCAAGTATTAAAACCTTAAACAATCAATCCTTTCTTTAAGATTTATTGTGAAAAAAATTTAAAATTGAGTGGAAACTTAGTCTTTTAGACTAAATAAGTATCGCACTAGTAAAAGTTTACACTGAATTGAAAAACAAGTGCAGAAATGATTGTTAAAAATTTACTGAGCTTTTCTGTATGTGCACATCGGTAAATACAATTATTTTGGGCTTTATAACTTTGCATGTGCAGTATAAAGAGAAGAGTAAATATTTTCTACCATTTTTTCCCCAAATCTCTATGCCAAGTTAGCATTTCCAAGGGATTTGATAAAGAAAAGGAAGATATTAGATATTTGCTAAGCAATTCTTCATTACAATACAATAGATAGATTAAGAAAATAAATTTAAGCCCAGTGTTTAATATTGAACAATTTGGTGGAATTGGAATACATTTTGCCCTTTCAAAAACATAGATATGACAAATGTGTGTCTATTTAAGGTGGCTTTGGAGTCAACAAGAGATGACAGCGGAACTTCTGTCAACAGAACCATCTTCTGTCAACATTATCCTTGCCAGATTCAGTCCATAAATGAAACTCACAACTTAATAGTAGCTACTGTGGCTTGAAATGAGGACTGAGAAATTTGCATTCCAATATGTATTGCAGAAACTGTTGATGGGATATGAGAAAGCAAACATGTAAGAGCTCAGCTTTTTGCTGCCATTATTAAATGAACATTTCAAATTCTTGGCATTGTAGATCATAACCAAGGGAGGCTTTTTCACCTGGCAGGATAATTCATGTTAGGGAAAATTTGTTCTCTTTCATTATTTCACAGCACAGCAGAAGCTTGAATAAGTGGGATGTGACAGGAAAATCAGATCTTTTGGTTGCAAGTTGTGATTTTTTAAGAACAAAACTTCACAAGTACTGTAAAGAATAAGAATATTAATCTACTGCAGAGCAATGATTTAAAAAACCTTTCTGAAATAATAGGCCACATCTCTACTTATGTCTGGGTATTTCTTTCCTTCTCAGAATGATCTGTACCATACTGCAAATGGCACATATTTATTTTCTCATCAGATTTTTGGTAGCTGAAAATTAACTTTTGGATAGCTTAAAGATGCAATGTCGTCTTCAGATGTTTAAATTACAGTAATTTAAACACCACCTCATTACTTGTTACTGTTTGTTCTTTTTTTCTCCTTTTATTTTAACATTGTTTACTTGACACCAAATTTGGTTATAACAGTAAAAATGCACCTTAAATAGGATAATATACGTAACTTTTTCAGCTTTTCTCTGCTTGACAATTATCATTTTGGATGCAAAACTCTTGCTAATTTCTGCTGTGGAACATATGGATAATTTCTTTCTATTTCTATTGCATTTAACATTGCAATAACTGCTGATAGTTCTGCCAGTGTTTCCACTTGTCCCTTGAAATGCAGGAATCCTCTCTGCATGCTTGATGTAATGTGGTTGTTCTCTGCAGCATAGCTGATGAGATCTTCGACTGGATTTTAAATACATAAATTATGTCATATTATTTCAAGAGTTAATTACACCTTTAAAAAAGTTCTATAGCTTCTAATTACAACTAGCTTTCAGTACTGGATAATTCCTGCTTACATACAATTCCCACTATGATCGCACCCTGCACAGTCAAAAAAGTCCTGCAGGCTACCCTACAATACTGTGGAATCCTAAACAGTATTCTCTCTGACTGCCATCATTAGAGGTGGTGCTGCTGGAGGAATTCATGTCAGCAGGCTTTAGCAGGGAGATGCAAACAACTGTGTGAGTTCTGTGCACACATGCAAGCTGCTGGTGAAACCTGGTCCACAATTTTATATGGGCCCAAGTGAAGGGGTCCAACATATAAGGAGGATGAACTGAACATCATGGGACAAATAAACACAGTCCCCAGCTCTAAAGCCTAGATTCCTATTTGCATAACCTTTGTAGGCAGTCTGTACTTTTTCTAGCTGTTCAGAAGGAAAGAAATGTGTGTATTGCAGCCACCAAACCAGAGTCCTCAAGGCAAAGTTCCTGGAGAGCTGTCCCAGCATAGCTACGTGGTCGTGGGACTGGAAACCACGCTGCTTGTACAGAGGTCTGCTGCTTGGAAGATTGCTATTGCAGACAAATTTTGCCAGTGGTAGCAGGTAAACCCAGCCATCCACAACAGTTAATATAACAACAGGAATATTGCTTCAGGATCTGGTTCACCTGCTTTGTCTGATTATTAGACTGTGGGTGAAATGGGTTGCAAATGGGTTGCACCCCAGCAGCCTCAAAAGCTGAGAAGTGAGATAGGTGTCTTCATTCATCTCCACATGGCCCAAGGCAGCCCATGGCACTGAAAGGAATGTTGCAAAACCAAGTGTGTGGTCCAAGGGGCTGGGGGCAATCTCTTATTGGAATTAAACCAACTGCCTTGTAAATGTTTTCCCACTGCAAGCACAATTCCATGGCCCTGTGATGCAGGCAGGTCCACAATTAAACCCATTATTATTATCCATTAATGTGCCATAGCTAAGCAGGAGCTAAGGGTTGGATAAACCCTGCAGGTTTTGCATTGCTCTCTTGCCCCAGACACCAACACTGCAAGCCTGAGCACAGCTCATGGCACCTGCACGGACCAAAGGCCATGAGGAGATGGGTAGGATTCCATGCAGAGTCATCAGACAGCCACTGTGCCCACCCTCAACCCATCCCAGCAGCTCTGAAGGACCTGTGTTCCCAGTGGGGATGTACAGACATTCACATGGAATATCACTCTTCTCCTTCAGGTATTGCAAAGTATTTCCTCATCAGAACTGCATGGCCAAAGGATGGATCTCAATATGCTCAAGACTTTAAAAGTAATAGGTTTGTACAGCTACAAAAAAGTGCTGCAGAGAGAAAAAAAATTAGAGGGGTGTGGATCCACATCTGTGACACACTCAAAATGAGAGAAAGATACATGGGTCACAGGATCTAGCAGACAATAGCTGAGAGAGGTTGACAAGCAACAGAAGGAAGAGGTAGAACTCAGCTGCCAGTCAGTTTTATAAGCTCTTCTGAAAACCCACCAAGATAATATTTATAAAACATTTTCTCTGAATAGATAGCCCATGACCCTGACAGGAGCACCACCTGTCCTAAACTTCCAAACATCACCCTACATAGCTTTCAGAGAAAATCTCCATAAAGAAACATGATGTTTGGACAAGAATATCCTCACACAAAACATGGATAAGAGGCATAAAATATATCAAGGAGAAAGAGATGCATCAAAGCTAGGAGGGCATAAGACTCCAGCAGATGTAATCAAGAATAAAATTCTATGGAACTGGGCCAAAAAATGTTCCCATATGTTACGATGGAAACTGCAGCGCTTTGCCCCAGGGGAAGGGCCCAGCTAAGGCATCTCTTGTGGAGAGTGTTATACAAACATGAACTTTGTGAAATGGGCTTCTTTCACAGATGTAGTTTATTCATGTGCCCTGATTATAATTCTCAGTTAAGCATCCATATTTGTCCAGCAACTAATAGTAACTGTCATATACCTTTTTTTTCCCCTACTTATATTACTTTTCAGCTGTCACCATGCCCATGGAGACAATGCATCTTATTTGGAAGGAAGTGAGCTTTTTAAAATTCTAGTCATAGTTTTTGTAACATTCATGATTTAGCCTCACTTTCCAGGGCTAAAACTTTTTTTATTTTAAGCCTTTTATTTTTTCTTCCCTATTGCAATTTGTCCAGCACTGCTTGTACGGCAGCAATTTCATGGACGAAAGCCTTCCACTGGGGGTAACAGAATATATGTAACAATTTATATTGAGTTTCCATCATGTTGTACCAGTTGCCACATGTGAATGAATTTAGGTTTGCAACACCCTTGTGAGGTAGAGGCATATTGATTTTCCTTTATTATAGATTGGAAAACAAAGACTTTATGCAACAAAGCCTCAGTCAATCACAGAGCCAAGAGTAGATCCCAGCTTTCCCCAAAGTGGACTTGTGTTGGCTACTGCGAGACTATTTTCCTTCTTTCAAGATGGTGCTATTTTTCAGACAAAAAGGGACAATAATGTTTACATCAAACAGCTCACAGAAATACTGTAGTGAATGTACACGTGGACATCCTTTCAAAGTAGTTTTTATAGCTAAAAAATGTTAGTGGAAATTTTGAAATATTTATCACTGGGATCTATGAAGAGTTCCATTGGTTTTCGGTTTGTTGGTTTGTTTGTCTTTTCAAAGGAGCAACTATTTCTGAAACTTTCCCTTCCATTCTCATTTTTATACTGAAAAGGAAGTTCTAGTTATCATGAGCTATAATTAAAAGCACTCTCGAGCTCCCCACATCTCAGAGAATTAAAGAATGGCAAGTTGCTAGTAATAGCAAAACTACACCTTTTTTTCTGGCAGTAAAAAGTCTAGTTGTACCTGTAGTGGAGCATATAAATAATGTCAATTTTAAGGGAATTTTAGTAATTTTTTTTTAAATTTAATACAGTCATTAAAATCCTATATTTCCAAAATCATTATACTTTTTTGTTTAATAGAAGCCTTTGTACATGAAAAGTTTTTCTAGCATACTTGCAAATATTTTTTGGAAGTGTTTCTAGACACAAGTGAAAAGTCAGAGGTATTTTGTTAATTTCAAAATTCCTTGGGTGTTCTTCTCTTATATAGCTTTCCTCTTAAGAGTTAATTGCATCCTCTCTAAAAATCTGCAGCTGAAAAAATTATAATTCAGTAGTAGGTTTACACATGCACTTAAACACATCAGAAGTGTTCTGAAATGCTGCATATATATTGACTATATTTTAACAGTAAGTGTGTTCAAACAAATTCTTGATTTTCAAATGTTGGATGTGGAATGCTACAAAACATAATTTCATTTGATCTGATCTCTCCATATAAGCATCAACTGAGCTTCTATATGAAAACCAAAATAGAGACAAAAGTGAAAACAACAGTTTGCATTTATCCACCAAAGAATTCCTGATCCTTGTAGCGCTTTCAGTGCTTTGACTATAAGCAGTTTCACCTCAGGGACCAGCATAATGAGAAAAGCAGGGGAAAACATAAAGTAGAAAATAAGAGGCAAAGGTGAAGTAGTCAAATACACACTGTATCACATTTTTTTATTAAGTAAACTACAGAGGAGCAGCTTTCTTTCATTAGTGCAGCAGAAAAAGAAAGGCAAAATGAACACCATAGAATGTTTGAAAAAACAGAGGATTAAGTAATTACACCTGTTTTGAGAGATTTTTTAATGGAATGACTTTGTGGGCCAGTCTGCTGTGGTCAAAATGTTACTCAAGCAGGACTAGAGTTCTGGGTTGTGATAGTTATATACTGTCATCAGAATATCATAATGCTATGTACAGAACCCTGCCACATGTAGAACTCAGTCAAGCATGGATATATGTACCCAGCCATAGCCAGAAGCACAGATGAAATAGAGTCCATTTCATGTGCATTTTGTTCAGAAGATAAAACCATCCAGAACAGAGCAACAGTTCTACAATATATGAAGAGCTCCTGCTATGCTGGGAGTTAAAGTAATTTAATGGTATCAAATAACCCTAGAAAAAGGTCCTGCAAAATAAGACTTCTCACTACAATAAATCACGCTAGTATGGATCTAGTTTCTGGGCCTGATGAGAAATTAAGGGGAAAGTGGGTCACTAAGTACTTGCTATAAGCAGATACCCATTAACATAGTAGTATTTCACACAACCCCATGTTTTAATATCACACAACACTACTATGAGCAACTATATTCTAAGAACATCATTAAGTTTCCAAAAACCAATTTCTCCAAAGAAAAAAGTCAGGAATCTGCTTTTACAGCTGTAGTATAATCTCATTTTCTCTGCCTCTGCTGATAATTTTCAACTACATGCCATACTTTGATCTACATGATCAAGTACATGCTTTGGTCTGCAGCAGTACTCTCCCTTGCCCGGTGCATAGAAGGGTTAGTACCTGGCTCTTTTCTCAGTGTTCTTTTGGGGGTTGTTGGGGTTTTTGGGGGTTTTTTTTTTTGGTTTTTTTTTTTAATTTTTTTTATTTTTTAAATTTTAGTGCCTAATCCACATTCTTGAGTCAGAATTTTTAATTTCTTTTTGGTTGGGTTATGGTGCTCACCAATATGCTCTCTGCAGTTTCTGAAACCTCTTGCTTCATTGTACGTTGTTGATAAGAGTGCTCAGAGCTGGCTCGGGCTCCCTCCGACTGTACACAAAATTATCCATCTCAGTGCTGCTGCACAACCCTGACTTGAGGGATCAGTGGCAATTCCTGCGGGGCAATGTCAAACACTCTAGTTTCCTGTCAACTGTGGCATCCTCTCCCTTTTTCTGCCTCTCTGCTATCAGCAAAGGTTTGCATCAGCAGATATGTTGTCTCCTTCAGCAAGTCAGCCCTAAAAGTACTGGGAGAGTGGAGCCAACGCTCCCAACCCTCAGAACAGCAGAGCTAAGTGTCCCACTCCCCTTTTCCTTTCCCAGGAGAGGTGTTGCTTCATACTTACTCTCCCACACTCTCTAAACAGCGTATTCCTCCTCCTCTGCTGGAGGTCCATGTTCCATTGCTTCTGTGCCTTTGAATCCTCATTCAAAACAGCAGGGGTGGCTACAAGTATTTACACCCTTCACAGCTGGAGTAGCAGCTCACTGAAAAATGGATGCACACACTTCAAAATGCAGAAGAAGAAAAAAGAAAGGGCAAATGAATGAACTTGCAGATGGGATGACTTATTTGACCACCACACACGCCCCACTGAATAGCCCTTCCCACACTTTCTGTTTTATCCTTCAAAGGGACTAGATGGAGTGCAGAGACCTAGACCTGGAAGGAGACATTGAGTCTGTATCCCCAGTTCTGCCTCCTGTGCCAGCTATGGACAAAGAAGTTAGGCCACTCTTCAGCTATCATCTTATGGCCCCCATCATTCTGCACCCTGTAAAAATTAGTTACTTCTGTCTCTGTGCTTGGGAATCCTAAGGTGCTTGGAGAAATGGCATGGAATATGAGAGAAATGGAAGCAGTGGTTAACTGTGCAACACTCCAGGACCTGGAGTCTTGGAGCCTCAGGACATAGAAGCTTTTCCATTAAAATAAAGACTGAGAACAGCTCTCCAAGACTGCCTTTGCCTATGAAAGACAGGCTTCTTCCACTGTTTATCAACTGTGCAAAAATTGAGCAGGGTACATGCACAGACCTATGTTAGCTTGGTTTTTGGCCATCTCTTCAGGTCAAGTTCATTGTGGGCTGTGGTTGGTTCTGAAAATACTGAAAGAATTACTATCCCTGACAGAAGCTCATTCTTCTTTCTAACAGGGTTCCAATTAAAATAGCCAGGAATTAAAATAAGAATAATTCCTTTTTCAAAATGATCTTATTTTGTTTATATTAATTACTCAGTTGCTAATTCCACATTTAAGAATCTGCACTGAATGTCAACACCAGCCTCAAAATTATGAGAAATTTGCTTTTTTTAGAATGAGTATATAGAAATTTTCACAGAATTCTACTGGAAATGCTCATGCAGTTTTATCAAAGCTAAAATTAAGCCCAGGGGTGATTTTAGCATTGCACAAATTTACTCCAAAATTCTGGAGAAGTTGAATATCGTTATTTGTGAATTTCTGCCACATGTACTGAGAAATGGACATAAGAACACTTAAAAGTATCAAGGTCTGTTTGCTTTGCTTTTCTTCCCTAATTTGATTAACCTAAATTTAATATCACACAAAAACCAGCTGTATGGTGAAAAATGGGTATTCACATTACCATAAAACTTTATGGACTCCTCCTTGAAATAACTGGCAGTTAGGATTGTAGAGCCCTAAATCTGTTTTATCTTGGCCCTGAGAAACAGAATCAAACTGAGAAAACCTAGGAGATTTAAGTTTCTCTAAACTTTATTGCAATTCCAGAGTTTAAAAAAAATAAGAAAAATGTTTTTGAATCTCTCTTTATAAAGTATATATATCCATGAGGTGATAGACCAGAATTGACAGTCTCACAGGGTAAGAGTTTATCACCCTGATTTGCTTCAAAATTGTATATGGGCAAGAGATATGAAATACAGTCTGTGAGAGTAATTGAAGGCTTCTCCTTTTCATTTGAGACTAGTCTTTCAGTCTAGAAGATAGTTTTCTAAGATGAAAATGGATAGGTTTTCAAATTTAGGGTTATTTATAAAAAAGATTTTTACATAGTGTAGCTTCACAGTGTTTGGAAGACAGTAGTAAGTTTTGACGAGATATCTGAGACACTTAAAAATACATTGTTATGTGTTTAAGTAAGTATCTTAAAGCACTGACTGCTGCATAAAACTATCTGTATGTATATAATCGCTTCCCTACTTCATTGCTTTTAATAGAAAGTGGTGTGTTTCAGGGCTATCATCATGTGGTGTGTAAAGCATTAATGTATTCCACTGTCTACCCCTCATTTTATATAACGATCCCTCTACGTTTATAAATACTGGACTTCTGTGCATGATGTACAAAACATAAAGCTAAAACCATCATTCCAGTCAAATAAAGAGCTATGCTTGCAGTAGTCTTTGGCACTATCAAGTGCCGGTAGATAATCTGCTGCCACTTTGCCTTATCTTCAGTAAGACGAATTATGGATCACAATTTGTCCTTTAATGTTTGCATACACTTAAAATGTTCATCTATCAGACAGATAGCACAACTTATTTGAGAATGCACATTTCTGAATGGGCTTTTAGCTCACAACACATTTGACAGTAAACAAAATGAAATAGGAACTTTTAGACATTACTCATGTGGGGATAACGTGTAGATACACATGCACATGCTGGGTAAATGGCATTCATCTCCTATGAGAGTATGTGACTTGTGGATTTCTTAAATTTTCAGATTCTCAGTCCAGAAAGCACCAATTCATCATCTAGTCAGGCGTTTGCTCTGTTGCTAGCGCTGGAGTTTAATCCAGTTACCCAGTGCTGAAATCAGTAAGTTGGATTTATGCTGCATTGCAAAGAGAGTTTCTGAAACTGCATTCACTCTTGACCCACTCAGGAGAGAAACTGTCCTAGGAGGTTTCTTTCAGTGATTCATCATCTCCACTCCTAAAAGCAAATTCATTTCTTAATTCTTAACTATGTTTCTAAAATGTATGGTGCCCTTTTTCCCCACAAAGCAAAGGTAACTACGTCTCAGTTTAAGACAATTTAAGAGGTGGACACTCTAAGATTAGTTCCTTCCCTTAGCTTCAACCAATCCATTTCCACCAATAGAGAGAAAAAAATAGGAGCTGATATAAGTGAAAAAAAATAACAGTTTACTAACAAGCTAAACAGTAACAGACAAAACAACCCCAAAAACCTCCAAGTAATCACCAGACACAAAATTGCTAAATCCCAGACACCCATTGAAACAGAAAGACCCCCAAACTGCAGGGTAGCAGCCCCTCCCTGCAGCCACCGCATGTGGGGAGACAAAGGGAAGATGGTGACAGCTCTCTCCTCCCCTCCAAGAGGGCATTCCCATCCAAAGAGAAAATATATCAGTGAGAAGAAACCCTCCTGGGAAGGCAGGGCTTTGCCAAAAATCTACTTAGCTATTGGCATAGATATTTACTCTTGTTTTATTTGTCACTGCCTGGATGACTTCAGTGTTAAAATAGTGTGCTTTCTCATCTGTATGAAAGCAGATTGAATACTCCAAAAACAAAATCCTGGCTTCTCTGAAGGAAAATACCTTTTGAAGTCTGAACTAGAAACATCCCTCCTTCCAGAGCATCAAAATCCTAGAAAATTATGAATGCATCCTGAACTGTAGTTGAGATCCTGCTATCAACCTCCAATTCCAAGCATTTCTCCTAGTCTTCTCTCTTTCACAAAGGTCAGATCTTGGGATGTGCAAGACTCATTGGTCATCCTCTGTCTTCAGGGTTATGATGCAGCCACACCTTGGTATTTTAGACAGTAAGTACATTTCATTTCTCATTGGGAAAAAACCCACCAAAAAAAAAAACAAAAAACAAAAAACAAACAAAAAAAAACAACCAGAGAGAAACAGATACAGAAGTAGTTTTCTGAGTTTAATTTATGCCATGCATTTGGGGAAAATGTATTTTTCTGAGCTAACCCCTGCAGCTATGCAGTCAACAGGGAGTTTTCTTGCTATAACGCATGTGGTTGTACACTTTTCCTGCTACTCCAAATATCCAAATGCAAAATCCGGCATTCAGAGACATCATGCGGAGTTTTGACATTCCCAGGGTACCCAGGGTCTGGAAGCTGATGAATGGATTATAATGAGATACAAATATAGTATTTTTAACCCTGACAGATATGAGCTAGTCAATAATATTTCTCATTTAGTCTAAGAGAAAACAGTATGAACACTGATATGCTAAAGAGGCTAAAACTTGGCAAATATAAGCAGCATGTTTTAAGATTTATTAAAGCTTTTATTGTCACTTTCACTAAGACAATGGGAAAAGTAAATGTTCAAAACACAGTCAACTTGAGGAAGTTTTTAACATCTTCTGAAATTTCAGATTGATAAATTGAGTAAAATAGGGATAGCTCTCACTGTTTCAGGTTTTGAACACCACGTTGGGAAACATGTAACAGTAATGAAATTGCTTTTATAAAATACAGCCGTGGGTTGCAGCTCCCTGTGGCCTGTGCCATCCCTCTTTGTGAACTGGAAGGTGTTATATAATGACCCTTCAAAACCAGTGTTTTGTAGAGGAGGTCACAAGCTGCAAACAGCTGTCACATGGAGGACCTATCAACACAAAATGCTGCAATCTTTACAAAATATTATAGTGCCTTACACTACTGGATTACTCTCCTTAGCTGTCACAGCAGGATTATTTGGAGCAGGGTGGGGATGCAGGCGGTGGTATGAAGGCAGAGCGTTTTAATTTGCTTTTATATTTTCTGGGAGCAGGAGGGCTAAAAAGCACCTAGTTTGACTGCCTCATTGTAACAATGTTCACAATTACCACAGTAATTTTGGGATGATACCATATAAATCATGGCAAGAAATCCAGCTGTGATCTGGAAAGCTGTTAAAATATGTGGACAGGCATATAATAGCCTATACCACTCAGTGGTAAAGAGGCATCATTTCTGGTCATATTTATGAGGTTAGGTAGCACACATCACCATGAAAATTGGTGTTACTAGATAGAGAGGCAGAGGTATGCTGGGTGTGTGGACAGAGCTGTACAAAAGAAGCCATTCACCCCTTTTACTGCTGTGATGAGGAAACTTTTCTGGGAAGAAAAAATGTAGTAGCTATTTCTCTGCAAAAGCTGAAACAAGTGGTCTTGTTAATAGATAAGACAACTGTTGGTGAATTCATTCAAATTTTAACAGAAAATCTTTACATCAGTCTATAGTTTCTATAGACAACAGAAGTGTTTTAGAGTGAGGCATATTTTACAATTTTTCACTCATCTAACTCTTTTAACAAACTTGTTCTTATGTTCACATAGTTTGCGATGAAGTGAGAAAATGATAATTTAAAAATAGAAACTGAAGTTTATGTTTTTTCTTGGAACATAAGGGTTCCAAAGAAAAAGAGATAATATAATTAGCATTCAATACTATCAGTGTATAAGAAATAGATGAAGATTTATATTAAGCAGTGAGATTACCCGGTGCAAACCGAGCTATGTGACAAACCCAAAGTGCATTAGACTTCCTGTATTCTGTATAACCACATCTCACTCATCACTGAATGTTTCATTCCTTATGCAAAGTCTTTTCTTGGCAGAGAATTTCTTCAGTCCGTAACCTTGAGTGTGCAATAATCTAACTTCTAATGATGATAAAACCTGAAATTATTATTATTACTTAAATTGTTGCTTCACTAGTTCTGATTCCCAGCTGGTTCCATTTTAGGCTCTGACTCCATTGTGTTAACTGTGCTGATGAACAGAGACAAAAAACATTTTCAGCTGAAAAGTGCCTTCTACTTAATTTATAACAAGTTTCAGTAAAGCCACTGTTGCAAATACAGCAGTGAACGGAGAGAAAACAAAAACTACCCCCTGCATCTATACTGGTTGGTACCTGCACTGCTTCATGCTTCCGCATAAACTGAATGTGTTTTTTAAATTATATATCCACAATTTTCAGTGGCCTTCTTTCTATCTATATTGTAAAAAATTACTGATTTACTATAAGAAATATGGAGTATGACACGAACACTGATGAGAATCTCATGTCTGATATATCCATTTGCTTGATTTTGGTTTCTTCTTTTTAATTTTGCACACAACTTTTTTTTATGGTATGAAGGATTAATTATGATTTTCTGTTTGAAATGCATATGTGGAATGAAAACAAACTCAAAACAAAACTATTTTAAGGAAATTACTCCTAAAAAATCCCTGAAATATTCAGTTAGTTTTATCTGGTATGCTTATGATACAACTGATCATGAGCAAGATAACCAAGAAAACCCTGTTCCAGGGTTGGCTATCTTTAAATTTTTTAGTTTTTCAGGTGACAGATTCCTCTGTCTTTCTCTGTACAAATAACATGCTCTGAACTAAGACATGAAAAAAGACACTGTCTAAATAAAGAATTTGACGGACTGTATTTATCAATTTATTGGTGTCCTGTAGAAAATAAATTAATGAATCTATCACTTCACTTTTTTTTTTTTAATATTATTGCTAATGATTATATTCTACCTGCACTCCTGGTACCTCCCAAGCATAATGGAACAAATACCATGTCAGGAAAAGTGACACAAAAATGGGACCAAAATATTTGATACCCTGACAGGATATTAAGCAGGAAGTTTAGAAGGGATTATCTAACTTCTTAGGATTTTTTTCTGGTTTCCTTGGCCTTTACACTCTTTTTTCTAAATAAATATCCCCTACTGTGATCAGCTGCTAGGTCTTGACTTCATGCCATTCTCTCATTTACAAGCTGAATTTCATCATTGGAAAAAATACTGGGGAGGATCTACTGACTGAAAACTTCAATGGTTTTGCAGCCATTGTAATACTAAAAAGTAATATGTCCTAGTGAAGATGTGCTGTGGTTCATCCAGATAGGCCTGTTAGGACAACAAGGCTTAGTAAAAAGTAGGACAACCATCTGAAAGAGAGCAGGTAACAGGTAAAGGAGGAAAGATAAACATCCAGAAAACTCTTTGGAAAAATGTAGTTAGAGAGTCATGTCAGTGCTATGTTCCCAACTGAAGCAGTCTTTCCAGAGCTATTTCTTTTCAGAACTTGAGTTAATGACCTTGGAAAGTAGAGTAGAGAACAAAGAACACAAATTTTAAAACTTGTGAACCACTCCATGTTCTGAAGGCTTGCAAACACTGTGAAGGACAAGATTAGAAGTTAAAATAATTTTGAAAAACTGGAAAAGTAGATGCAATTTTAAAAAGATAAATGTTAAGTTTTATACTATGTAGAAATAATAATTTTACAGACAGAGGATGGGGAGTACCTGGCTAAAATCTGAGACTTTTGGTTCATGGTAGCATGAACACATATAAAAATATGATTTTGTAAAAAAATAAAAATCACAATAAAGCAAAAATTAAATAATTTATTAATATCACACTGTATGTACAAATATTTATACTTTAAGATTTGGAATAATGCTGTTATTTGGATCTGATGTGAATTCAGTGAGAGAAGATTGTAGCACAAGATACAATTGGAGAAAAACAGCAAGAATGATCAGAGGTCTAAACAGTATGATTTCTGAAGAAAATCTGAAGGAGCTGAGTTATCTAGTTTAGAGTAAAGAAGTCACAACAATAGATTTTAAATACATGGAAGGTGAGTTTCCAAGATTATGATGATAAACTGTCTTGTCATATTCACTTTAGCTGGAACAAGAAGCAATGAGCTTAATTTGCAAAATGGTCAGGGGTTAGGAAATGAGTTACAGCAGGCAGAATAGCTGAATAGTAAAATGCTGTATACAGTAGTATGTGGGGGTTGTATTTGTTTGGTTTGCTTGTTTTAGTTTGGGGTTTGAGGGTTTTCTTGATTGGTTTTTTTGTCCTTGAGAAATGGCTAGAATAAGCCAGGTGCTTTCTAAGGTCTAGAGACAGGGAGAAAGCTCTAGTCTTTCTGTAGGGTAGATGATCTCTTAGCCTCTTTTCCAACTCTATTTTCTATTATTCTACCTTCAGTCCATCTACTCATAAATCCTACACTTCTGTGTCATACATGGCTGACTGCAAAATGTAATGATGGACACTATTTTCCAAAGAAAGGAAATAGAGGGAATAAAATGGAGGCTATGTTCCAGCTTGTGAAGTGAACACTTTCCTGTGGGGCCAGGGGTGCAGAACCAGAGCACAGCTCTAGTGTCCACCATGGTTATAGCTGGAGACCAATGGAAAGTGCAGGGAGGAAAACAGGTCAGAAAAACATGATATAGGTGCATATGGATTAGATGCCTTTAGAAGGAAACCTGATACAATCAGGAGTCATAAATCTTTTATATAAAAAACCCTTTTTCTATGAATAGATAGTAGGCATGCAGCCTAATATATGTATCTCTCTTTAGATTAATAGATGAAAAAATGTGCATGGTGGGAGGAGAGTGTACATGTGTGTTTGTTTGCTCAGACATAGAAATAAGGAGCAACAAGACATCTCTCTATGGGGAATGGTGTGATTCCTCATTTGTGTCTTCTTACATGAACAATTATCAGCAAATCTACTGAACAAAAAGCTTGACTCGTCCTCTCATATGTATAATCTGTTCCAATCTTTACTCACAAGTTCCAGGAAGAAGCTTTTTCTCTTGAGGCTGCCATTGGCCAGAAATTTTCCAGTAGGAACTTTTTCTCACTATAAAATTAAATCCAGTAAAAACTAGCCTTAAAAGACTCAGTGCAAAATCTGAGTCCAGGATTAAAATGTTTTGGGGGTTTTTTTAAGTCAGAGAGAGACAGGAAGGACAGGAAACATTACAATGCTAATTTGAACATGCTGTTTCTACAACAGATCACTTTCTTTGAGTTCTTGCTTTCTTTTCCTCATGTTGCACAGCTCTGCCTCAACTGCAGCCCTTGGCACACTCTGATGCTGTCTTTCGTGCTCTGTTCTGTTCAGGGGACAGTGAACAACCTTTACCTTTGTCTGTGCAATGGGGAGCTTGAGCCTTGGTTTACCAAATGGCAGTAAGTATCTCTTTTCCCAGACTTTCAGGATATAACACAATAAAAAGCCTAGACAAACAAACCACCACCACAACCAACCAACCAACCAAAATCTACCAAAAAACAACAACAACAAAAAGCTGCTCCCGAAAACAACTCCCAAAAACAACTCACCAAAAAACCCAAACCAAACAAGAACAAAAAAACCCCTCGGAAGAACCAATCAACCAAACAAACAAACTAAAAAAGAAAAAAAGAAAATACCTAAAGTGAATGAGACCTTGCCCTTCAGCACTCTGTTCAATGTCTTAACTTATTTTGCTGATTTGAGGAAATGGGAATGCCTGAGATTTTTATACTCAGTGCTTCATTTTTTTCTGACCAAAGATTTTCAAAAGAAAACTACTGGTACCTCAGATATGTAATAAATGCATCTGTAATATAAATGTGTACTTTTAATTCAAAATAAAATCCATGGTTTTCCTCTTTTTGTCTTGTGTTAATTCTGTTCTCTAGGCTCTCTTGTCTACCTTTCTTTATATTTTGGTTTAATGATTTATCTTGAGTTTAATTAACCTTATGCTAATGTCTCTTTCTTTCAAAGCCCCAGATGACCAGAGGACCACTCCTGTTATTATTTAAGTACATGACAGCAGTCATATTAGTTTCAATGGTGCAGGATACAGCTTTTTATGGCTTCAGAGCACTAGTTACATTTTGTTCAATTTCATACTAGTAATACCTTAATTTTCTTTAGAAAATTTAGAGATGAACTAATGTACAGGGATAATAGTAATGTGTTATTTAAAACTGAGTTCTTATATGTCACAGCTGAGTGTGAAAATAAACATGGTAAAAAAAAATACATTGTTATATTGTAGCTGCAAGACTGATCGGGTGCAGAAAAGTGGTGATTTTATATGACACAAACACTACATGCATATTCCCACTTCATTTCATTAACTGACCTGGAAAAGAAAAATCCTAGTTTTTCATTCCATCCATAAACAGAGAAAAGAAAGTTTAAGAACTGGAGAAAAAGACAGATAATATGAATCTAAATTGCTCATCATAGGACAAATTTTTCATTATCTTTTTTTTCCCCAGCTTTTCACTGATAGAAAGCATTTTGCTGTATTTGTAAAACTGCTGTTTGAAGAGCTGCATTTGGCAGTGAAAGTATATAAGTATATCTGAAAGCACCAACCAGAAGCAGACTTAAAGAGGTTTGATTGGCATGACTCACTGAGACCCTGAATTCAAAGGACTGCTGGGATTACCACTTTTGGTATTTCCTGAAAAATAGCACAGGGATACAGCTCTGTGCATGGTCAAGATGGACCCCAGAAATGAAAGTGTGGATGGTAACTGTACACACTGAAACTTGTCACCCTGGGCTCTTGCGAGCACTAGATCCTATTTTTATAATATTCATCTAATACTGTGAAAGATGAAAAAGTTGGGACAGCGGTGCTTCTGGAACCACTTTCTTGACTACTAAGTAACAATCAGATGCCTAAAGGAGATAGGGCAGTTCTGAGAGCTCAGGTGCCTGGTAGTAAGCTTTATCTCTTATCTTTTGGAGTCTGAAAACAGAGGTCTCTCGGAGTTCCTCAGAGACCAGCAAGATCAGAGACCTCAGAGATCAGCAAGTCCTAGTGAAGGTTGAAAAACATAGTCCTAGATACTAGTGTTGCAAATAAGCTTCCATAGAGGCTCCAGGAACATAGTTTTAGACATAATAAAACTATAATAAGAATATTGCTTACATTTTTTAGATAGAACAAGACAGACCACATGCATAGTTTGTACGTAACCTGGCGTGCTAAGAAACTAAAATTCTAATAGGTTAAGAAGAAATGGTTTAAGTTTGTGTGTTGGGAAGTTTTGTATATAAGGATCTATACCCTGGGGAGAGATTTGCTTTTGCTTTTCACCTTTTTGTTTTAGCTTGTGCCTTTTGCTTTTGTTCCCGCTCTCCTCACTGCCATCAGCAATACCCAAAGGCGGTAGGAGCTGCAGCAACATCAGCCCTGCTGGGACCTCGACAGGAGCAGCTTCTACTTCTGGTTGGGAATTTGCCATTTAGGAGTCTACACCAAAAGTTTTAGCACGGGCTTTAACACTTGTGACTCTCTGCCTTTCCAGACGGATGTGCCTTTGCAATAAACAACTTTATAGCAGCTATTAGCTGCAGTCTCTTTAAAGAAAACAACCACAACCCAACAAATGGTGCCCTGAGCACCGAAGAAATAACCTACATTTCCCTGCTTGCCCCAGGCCAAGGTAAGGAAGCTGTGTACAGCTCTGCTCTGCTCCTGTCCTTCCTTCCTCTGCAATTCTTCCTCTTGCACCTCTGTACCTGGCTGCAGCAGTTGGGTACCATACATTTTTATATCCAGCGTAAGACATATATTTTGGTGCCAGACTTCTGTTCTTTCACTGTGCAGATTGCCTCCCATGCATTCACTGAGTTATATTTTGGCATCTTTTCTGCTCTGAAGCCAGCAGTGCTAGTAGCAGATAGGGGGCTACAGACCAGCAAAGAGGTTACAGAATTTTAGGTCAGTGGGAGTGCACTTTTGAGGGGGACTGGTGCTTGGAAACATCTCCCCTGATAGTCACATTAGCACCCAGTGGGCTTCGTGCTGCAATTGCTGTGCTTGTGGCAGATACTCAGGCACAGGACAGCTGGTCTAACATGCTTGGAGAGAGGGTTCAGCTTTGAAGTGTTAGGGCATTTCTGCAATTGCTGCCGAATTGGATCTTTTAAACACAGGAACACAGTCTGGTGATTGCATTAAATACTAAAAGCATATAACCATACACTGTAGAGAAAAGTCACTTTTCAAGAACATACTTTAAAAAAAATCAATGGTTGATTTGCTAGATAATTATAACAGGATAGAGGCAAAGTACTCCCTGACTCCAAGAAAACATACAACAACAAAACCCCTGGATTTCCTTCAGAAAGTACATTTGTCACTGTCACAACTTGTCTATATGCTGAACAAGGCCAATAAATCTATTTCAGACTTGTGTTTCTGACACAACAAATCATATTTGTCCCTTTTTCCTGCAGCTCTTTTTCTCGGTTTCTTGGGCAGGAACCATATGGTAGATAATATTAATCTGACCTTTGTTTTGTCCTGGTATGTAAAGTTTTTTCTCTTCTTTTTTTATAACTTTTATATATACAACTAGAATAAATGTCAAGAGCTGATGAGCAGTAAAACAATTTGTTCACTTCCAGCTCTTGTGTAAGTCAGCCAACAGAAAAAAAGACATCTTACAGTAAGATATTTTAAAAACAAGTATTTTATTCAATGTTTATGAAACAGTGAGTGACACTGCTGCTCACACCATCCTTTTCTATAATGAAACAAAACAGCAAGTAAGGAGCACTCTTCTGAAGTGCAGAAATAAAGCAGTGCTGTCTCAAAGCCATGCAGCAAGTCATGCTCATCTCATCCCTTTTAGACCAGTCTTCCAGAGCCACCCACCTCTCCTTAAATTTAGAATGTTCCTCCCATGTCAAAGACTAGTCTTAAAGAATTATTTTATTTAAAATCAAAGGATTTTGTAAATGTTGTGCTTTGTTTAACAAAACAGAAGAGCTTCTCTCTTTCCTTTCCCTCTCATTAAAACAAAACAACTTTAATTTTTATTAGCATTAGCTAAATAAGTTTTCAGTTTTTTTAAGGTAAGCTCTGAATTTGTTTTTTCTATCACAAATTTATTCTACCAGACTTTTAATCTGAGAGTACGTATAAATGTTTGTATAAAGTTAATAAATTATTAATAGATCTTTCAATAAATTTTTAATCGGCTATTAAAAATCCCAGCAGACTGTTAGGTTACTTACCACACTAGCTTATAGACTTGAAGTGGTGGGCATATATAGCAATAAAGCAAGTATTGCTCATACCTGCAATGTTTAATTACTTATCAACCTCTCATTATTGCAAAGGACTACATGACTTCTTTTCCACCCATTCTCTACCTTTCCAGTTTCTTGACTAATGAATAACATTGATACCTCTTGGTCCTAAGGAACCAATATTTTTTGGCATTGCCTTGCAGAAACTGTAGGAATTTTGCCACAATTTTTTTCCTCTAAGTGAGAGTTTTGTGTATGACGATGGGGATATGGAAGGACTCAGAGCAGGGGCAGGGAATGAAGTAGCTCACAGCTTTGGTTTCTAGGACTTTACTGACAGCCTATTGACATTTCTAAAATATTCCCCCACGGTGGCTGCCTTTCTCACTTCCCCCCTGTCACTTGATTCAGAAAGACTAAAAATAAAGTGGAAAGTTACTCAGAGGGTGTGCTGAGTCTATCTTCTATAATGTTAGTGAATGTCAGAATTTAAAACCAACTGGTTGAAATAATGTTAAACTCCTCAGAGCACAACATTAGTGCAGCTAGTGGAAAGACTTCCTGGGATAAGCCCTTACACCTACACCTTCTCTTCTGCTCTACTAGATAAATGGTTTTGGATAGGATATTTTAGGCAAAATTAACCAACTTTTCATGTTTAAGAAAAATCAAGATCAGAAACAAATCCAAAAGCAAACCTCCTTTCCAGTTTGGGCTGATAAGGTGTTCTCTCCCAGGTATTCTCTTGTTAATTTTTTGTTTTCTACTTATTAATTCATAAATAAAATCTATTTAATTGCTCAGTAATAGGCAGCCTGACGCAGTGCAGATCTGCCTAAGCTTAACTTTTTTTTTTTTCTTCATCTAGAGAGGGAAAAATGGGAATGAGGGGCTATGGACACTGGAGTATCCATTTCTTGGAAGCATGGAAATATCCCATCTCACAGGCAGAGCTATTTTTCAAAATAAAGGTAATTCCATCACTGTAGTGTTGAAAAAAGGTGAAGGAAAGACTTCCTCATTTAAAGAAACCTGTCCAAAATCTGTGTACATGGAGATAGAAAATATATGTATGTATTTTTCTTTTAAGAAGAGATTTTTTAAAAAAAATCACCGTAAGAGAAAATTTACTTTTTTTTCAGAAGGTAGCTGTCTTCACTTTGAAAGTATAAATTGAGAAAGAGAATTTTAGCTGCCAAATAACCTTTCTGCAACATACCCAAGTAACATAACATTTGCTGGAGCATATAAAGAATAGAACAACTGGCGGGCAAAAATAGCCAGTCTTAGAAGTCCAGTAACCTGGCACCACAAAATCCCACTGAAGTAACTCCATCACCTACGAATATCTGTGTTCATCTTCAGAGCCAGGAGCTAGGAGCAATCCTCTCCTGAACCCAGGAACTCAAAAGTGCACAGGATCCTGCAGTCAAACAGCCTTCAGTGGATGAAACCTGCCTGTCCTAACTGAGCTCATTCCATCCATGTCATACTGGCGAAACACTGACCACCTGAAGGTGCTGCAGTAAATGAAGCTTCACTCGAGGTCTTTGTTTTAATTTTCCACTAAGTTTTCCCTATGTATTTATAACAAACGTGGATTATAAGTAACTGCACCAGCATAATCATATTGATAAATAAATTCAACAGCTCACAGTGAGATTGCTAGTGTATTCCAATTAATTTGTTAAAACTATAAAATATTGTCATGTTTAAACAGTCTTAATTTGTGCACAAAATATTCAGGAAAGTAGCAAGTTCCGAAACTGACATAAACTGAGAAAGGGATTAATATACCAATGGAACACATGAATTCTATTTGTATGTAATCGAGCTAAAAGCTATTAATAAGACATTTAGATACACTGAGAGGGAAAACCATGCCAAAGAACTCCTGATCAAAAAACTATCCCAAAGAACTCCTGACCAAAAGCAGTCTATTCAGTTAGTAGTCCAGCATCTTGTGACTTATTACAGAAGACTGAATAAAATTAAGTTGCTTCTTTCTGGAAGTGAGAGCACAACAGATGAAGTAATGTCATGTAGAAAGGTCATGATAATTCGATTGTCACATATTTTGGGGGTATCACATTTTATTTGAGAGTGACAGCCACAACTCTCGTATCCTTACATCACATCTCACATTCGTCTCTAATGTCACCTAGCTGATATCTGACAAGCTGATTTCACAATCCTTATGTCACTTCCATCCATAAGTCTCTTACAAACATGCCCAAAAGACTACCAGAATTCTCAGTGATTCCTCTTATTCATGTTCCAACTGAATTTCAGCCTCATGCTGTAGTTCCTAGTCTGCCTAATCATAGCTACCCAGAAGATAACATAGCATTTACCCTACCCCTATGCAGAATGAATGTTTCTCCTCCAACTTCATTGATTTCATGCAAGCTTTGGATTCATTTTCATATTGAATCTCTTGTTGTGAGATATCAAGTCTGTGAAGCTCAGTCTGCTCCAGAAGAACCATCTTTTAGAACCCCATTTCTAGCCAGCTCCCTTCTTACTGCTGCCTCAGGGTTGTCTGGGGGATTTGCTGTTGATGCTTTGTGTGACAGGCAGCTTACCCATTCAGGCTTGAACCATGAAATGTTTGCTGCAGGTTCTTCCTCTTACCTTTACTGCCTTATTGTCCTTTTTTTTTTTCACTGGGAAAAAAAAAAAAAAAAAGTTAGCTTTGTGCCATCACAATGTGGGCATGTGAACATATACAGGACTTTTGTCAGTGGTGGCTGAGAAGAGCGCTACTCAAAATAGATGTAGGTCTTGGAAGAGAAGGGTTCAAGGGCAAGAAGAAGAGAACAATGCCCAGGTTGCATAACCCAGAAAATATTTATTAGAGGTATTTTTCCCCATAATAATTCTCTCTCCAGAACTTTGGTTGCCAGGATAAAGCAGCATTTTATGTTTGTTGGTACTTGCTATCTCTCTATATTTGCACAATTTGATGTTCTCACATGACCTAGGAATAGTAAGGAGATTTAAGGATCATACACATGATGGGGATATTTTATAGTCATTTGGAGATTATATATAAACTGAGAGCAGCAAACTTTTAAATGTACTTTTCAAAAAATCTTTTTGCAGGAGATACAGGAGAGAACAAGAGGACTCCATCTACTCTCTGTTTACACCTGTCAGGGACAAAATGAGGAACTTACACATTCTGTACACAGAAAAATACTTTAAAAATTCTTTATTCTGTGTAAGTATTATTGATTAATAGATAAAATGTCCCTGTGCTGTCAGCACTGTTTTGGACACAAACATAGTCCTATACAAGCTACTATGAAGAACATTAGCTCTCTCTCAGCCATAACCACTACTCTGATAAAACCAGCTTTGAAGTCCTCTAGGGACTTTTGAGAAAGTCCTTTGGCTGCTGCTGAGAAGGCAGCATGCTTCACTTGTTCATGTTCATGTTCATGTTCATGTTCATGTTATTTCACAGTCCCAGATGATAGTCTGTGGGAAAACAACGTCTTTGTCCTGAGTGCAATTACAGTATCAACAACCCTGCAGGGGCATCTCTGCTCCCTGTTCTGATTTCCAGGTAGGCAAAGTTTTTGAGGGATATAGAACTTGGATACTGACAGAGTTTGTATGGTTTCATTTGGACGTTAAACTTTTAATGTTTTTCTTGGTGTGAATAAATGCAGTGAGGATTACTTACTGGGCAGACATTTCAGAACTCAACCTCTTCTGAGACTAGTGGTATTCCTATTCAATTCCATTTGATCTGGTTTGATTTGATCTTATTTCATTTTGTTCTATTATGTAAAATATCAGAGCGTCCGGAAACATACACTTCTTTCACCAAGTGAAACTGGTCTTGCTCAGTGTGGCAGGATTGCATTGAGTGATGCAGTTTATACGACCACAACAGAAATATTCGTTTCAGATCACAGAAAGCTGAGGCAAAACTAGAAGCAGAGAAAAGTAGTGCTTGATAAACAATGATCTGGTTGTAAATCCTTAGGACAATAACATTGGACAACTGAATTGATGACCTGGAAAATAAGTTCAAATTAAGAAACGTAATACAATAAGAATATTGGAGGCACAGCAACAAAAGAAAAAATGTAATGCGTCATAAAAATGAGGAGACTGAGTAATTCTGAACTCCTTCTAGATGGTACAGCAGTGTGTTGTAATCATGAGAAACATAATCAGGTAATGCCTTGCCAGTGCTTCCAAAATGTGTGTCTGTTGGAATGAGGCATCATATTTCTAAACTGCCACATAAATTTGAGTCTAATTTTCAGGGTTCAATACTTTTATTGAGATTGTAGTTTTTCTCTGTCAGTGTCAGAAATGTATGAAAGCATTTATGAACATTAAAAGAAGAATGAAAAATATATGACCTTAGAAGGGGCACTGCTTGGGAGTCTGTGATGGCAGACTAATGGATGCTGAATTCTTCTTTGTCACATACAAATGTCATTGCTGGGAAAGGGAAAGCGTAGGAAGCTGAATGGAAGGCCCTTGCTATAAACTATATAGTGTGCTCTATCCCAGCATTGGCTCAGCTGTATCATATTGCCATCATTCCAATTTTACTGTACCCTCAACAAAGGGCATTGTGTTCTGGCCCACTGATTTGCTGCCCAATCCAGTAGTGGCGCTCATCTTGCTGGTGCTCTTCTGACTTTGACAACTTTTACTTTTATATGCTATTCTACACAATACTTTGATCTTTCTCCTGGTGTTAGCCCCTTCTGTACTCTTCCTTGACCTTTTTTTCTTTTTTCCTTTGCCATTTTTCATTATCATATGAGATTGTTCTCAAAAAATTACAAAAAATACCTCTGGATCATAGCCATTGTCATTTTAACTGTTGGACTCAAAAAAAGGCTGTATATTTCAAAGAGTGTAATGCTGGGAGCTGTGATTTAAAGATTTATATTTTTTTAATGTTGGACTTTGTTTTCATGTTGGATTAATTCATAGAAACAAAATGTTTTTTAAGTTGAAAACTAAATAACTGATAATCTGGGAAATGCTGCTCATCAGAACCATCACCTATACTTCTCTTTATTTGCTGTGTTACTGCACTTCAATAAATAAATTTTTTTATAGATTTGTTGTGATGTTCTGGAAATTTTAAAAATGTTTTTTAAAATTTTAACAGAGCTAGTTATGTTCTGCAACTGCCTACTTGCACCCTAAAAATGCAAGTTTCCATCAGAAAATAAACTGACTCCTCATCATTCAATTACATGAAATAGATTATATGGAAAAAAGCATAGAGAAACTAATATAGATTTCTGTCCTTTTCTGATATACGATTAGGGCAATAAGGTACTGTATGCCTTAGAAGAACAAGGAAATAATGTCATTTGTGCAAAAAAGATATGTTGTTGTGGAAGTTGTATACAGCTGCAGCAATGCTATCAGTCAGTAATGCAAGTGTGCAATAAAAACCAGCCACTGAAATGACCAGGCTTGCTTTTCATACCCAGTCTTATGTCCTATAAAAGCTGTATAAGAAAGAATGAAAGCCAAACTGAGGCAGAGTTCCACATAAAAAGCAATCTCCCTCTATTCAAATTGTTGCTGGATATAGACCTCTGCATAAATCAGGTCTATTTGGTAGGTTCCCAATGCTTATCCTGTTAAATGGCTTTGATCTGAATTTCCTGAAATGAGTATTAATGGTTGTCTTCACAGAGAAAATTTGAAAATACCAGAATGTATGCCCTGTTGCTGCTACTGCAGTCTGGGGACATGTTGCTGAGGCAGTCTACAGCAAGGCTGAGCAGCTGGATACATGATTTACCAAGATATGAGTATTGGTCTAATACTGATACTCAGCTGTGACGGACAAAAGACTTTCTAACAATTTAAAGTTATAAAGTGAATGTTTATTCAGCACTGGGCAGCAGCGTGGGGTAGCCCCCTAATGCGCACTGCAAAATTACAGGTGGTCACAGAGTCTATTTATTGATAAAAGGTTTAAACAAATACATGTTCATAATACCAGCCCCTCCCATCCCCTGCTTCCTATGGCAATTAGCTTGAATAGCTATTACGCATGCGTGGTTGGCTTCTTGAATTAAGTCTGGGGTCGTTTTTGTGAGGGAGGGGTCTTAAGAGGAGGAAGTAAGGCGAGTCTTCCTCGCCCTGACCTTTTCTATTAGTGACAATACAAATGGCTTTTGGGGCAACTCCAGTTCTGCAAAGAATGAGTTTCTGGTTGCAATTGTTTGTGTTCTTTGGACCTAACTACTAGTTTAATCCTTTCCCATTGCAAGAACAGCTAAGCAAACATAAATTGACAGGCAATCAATTATTTAAGTTTCAGGTAACTATCTCAAGCCCTGTTTCTTCTAACCTTTAACTAAAATCCTAATTTCTTTAAGATTAGTGTTTCATATGACTCTAACTGTTCATTAGAAGGAACATTCATAAGAAAGAATACTGGAGCTACCATGTGCACAAGCATATCAGTACCAATTAAAAATGAGAAATAGTGGTACAAATGAATGATATATAAAAAAAAAAGCCTCAGAAAGCTAAACACAAATTGCTATAGTGAAACAATGTCTACATCTTGAAAGTAAAAAAAAAAAAAAAAAAGAGAAACATTTTTCTTCTATTTGTTTTCTTCTTGCTTTGGTTTTTGCCTTGGTTTTGCTTGCTTGCTTGCTTGCTTTTTTCTGTTGGGCTCCTTACAATTTAGCTTGTCCCTATGGTTCTATGACTCTGAATTTAGGATGATAGAGATAGCCACTCTTTTAAAAAGGAACTGAGATACCTTCAGTTAATCAAAATAGTTTTCATGACTACTATGACTATTTAGCTGAAAAAAAAGGTGAATATCTGCTGTTGTTTGGAGCCACTATTCTGTAGGACTCCTGAGTCCCATATTACCAGTTATGAAACATAATTGCAGTGCCTCATCCTGAAAATAAAGTAACTGAGAAATGAAGTTATTTATTTCTTGTGTAGGATTAAAGACAGTGTTTTGCAGCTGCCAGATATACACAAATTAATTAATTAATTAATTAATTAATATAGCAGCTGAGCCCTGATACAGTGGTAGGTTCAAATGCAGCATGTATCATCCTTTCCTGTACTTTCCTTTGCAAAATATCTCTGGTGCCTTACCTGAAAAAAGACCAGCATCCCATAACACTTCCTTTGATTTCCCACCTCCAGAACAGCTTCAGAAAGAAACTAGCCTGGCAGGAATCCAGGTTCTGTATGAAGCCTGACCTATTGTGATGTATGTGTTTAGGGAGAACAAGGGCAGGATATTGATCTGAGCATATCAAGTGCCATTTACTCTTAATCCACTCACTGGTAACTTGATTTTACTATAATTTATAATGTATACTCCAATCCTACACTGATCTCAGAAGAGTGCTTGGCCTGGACAAAACATAAACAGGAGCTTCAGATTGTTGTCACTAGCACTAAGTGGATTTTGTGACTATGGTAATATGAATGGAAAACCAGTGCATTGTATTTTCCCAGATTTCCTCCAGCAAACAGAATCCCATTACACTCACTCCAGTGAACATAGTTTTTTAGATTCTTCTATTTTGGGTTTTCTCCCCGTAAGCAATGTGATACAGCTCATATGTGTAAAGCAAAATTTCTTCACTTACCCCAAGCATTTTTATTTATTATATGCTCCTTTAGCTATGTTATAGCTCTCCCTTTGCAGTTAAATCTGTGTCTCTTTATAAATGTTTCTTTTGGAAAAACAAGTCTGTTTCTCCAGGCTCTTTATCTGCAGGGTCCAATGACCTAATGACTTTCTGAATCCAATTCCCACATTTGGCATTATTTTGCAACTTAACTTCTGAAAATGGGAAGACCTCAACATAGAAACAGAACAGTTTAATTTATTCTGGTAGGTTCTGCCAGTGGAGGCCTCTGCCAGCCCTCATCCCCCTGTTTTCCTTCTCTTGTGTTTCCTTTAAGCTGAAACTTGCATCAAGCTGAATATTGAAAAAGTGCAATGTTTGAAAGGACTTAGGGAGATGCCTGAAACGACAGAAATAGAATAGAAATAGATGTGAGAACCACCCACTCCTGCAGATGCAGAGCATCCTGCTCCTTTCTCTGCAATAGTAAGGGAATGGATGTGCCCACCTCTTATCAGAAGATGTCAGTGTTGCCCCTGGCGTCCCCTGTGCAGCAAGGCTGAACAAACAAAGCCCATGGGCCCCTGGTGAAGTTTACTTTCGCCCTACTAAAATGCCTTTCAACACCTGCACATATGGCTGAAATATCTCAGACGGTATTTCTGCATACCAGTTGGTCTCTGGGTGATGTACAGTACTGCTGGTAGAATAAGGTGGGGGTGTCAGCAGTGGGGGTGAGAAGGCTCAATTTAACAGGGCTGAATATGCTTTTCATACTGCTAACTTTTGAGCTTCCCAGAGCACAAAAATATTTAAAGTTTGGTTCAGGTACCTTTTGCTTCTCAAATATGAATGGTGCGTATACTCAATTTTTAAATTTCCAGGTGCTGAGAATAAGTTATGGCTGCCCAAAAACAATTTATGAAAGTCTACCAAAATGCATTTGAACCCAAAATTTCTGTTCCTTATTTTCTCATCCAGATCATTCTTACATTGTTACATCCAGCTCAGGGAAAGGGAAGGAAAGAGAAAAATTAGATTACTCCAAAATCCACAAAGTATACAAAAGGCAGAGGAATGCAGTCCAGAAAACTCACAGGCGCCTGGTTCAAAGGTGTAAAATCTGGGAACACATCTCTTTGAAGCCTCCTAGATGGAAAGGAGTACTCTTACCTTGTTTTCATACCTTGTTCAAAGTTTTTTCATATTTTGGTTCTTGTTGGAAACATTACATTTATGTCTATTATACTTTATCAAGTTTACCACACACACACACACATAACATTTATTTTTTTTTTTCGAATTACATTAATTAGGTAAAAGGTAAAAAGGCTTTGGATGGGTTTGATTTTACTTCAGACCTAAACTAGGAAAATTTGCAGTTTTTGTCTGGGATTTTTAGTGAACAGATAAGATATTTAAATTAATCCTTGTATTCCCTTATGTTGAATAATGCTTTTGCATCAAATTAATTTTTTGAGGAAGCAAATAAAGCAGAAGGAGCTTTTTATGCAGACGCTTTGACTTTGGACAGCTTCTTCTCTTCCTATTCTTGATCAGATTATTTCTAAAACATAAGAGAATTTTCAGTGAATTGAATTTTAACATTGCTATATTCTTATCACGGTTTGCATGTTTCCAATTAAGTATCTTATTCTGCTGCCACTGGAGTAATTGGCAAATTTTCCTTCAGCTTCAGTGACTGCAAAGTGAAGCCAAGATGTTTCTACTCTGCTAGATTAATAAAGCCATTTTGACATTTTTACCTCCTCATGTAAGGAACCACCAAAGAAAACTACCAAACCCAACTGCCAAAGCCCAAAAAGTTTAGGCGCATGGTAGTAGATTTTTGTTTTATTCACTGTCTCTTGAAGAAACTAGCAATGCTGCTTTAAGGACTTCAACAATTATATTTAGCTAACAGAATTATGCAACTCATGGATTGAGACATAAAACTTTTTCCTTCATTCTTTAAATAATTAGTTTATGCCTTGAAGAAAGTGTTGTGATTATATTTAAGTCCAGTTTATGAAAAAAAATCAAATCATGTTTATCTATAATGCTATTTAACACATTGAAAATGAGAGGTCAGATAATTAGATTCTGGCCTCCTGTAACACACTGTCTCAGCAGAACATTTCAAACAAAGGCTTGTGTCTTCCCTTGGTTTCGTTTGAATCCTGCAAAGGGAACTCTACCTTCTCTATCCACTGACGAGACCTAATGCTTAAATAACTGTAGCATTAGCAGAGATGGTCATCCTCCCACTTCTGGCAGGCAGTTCACTAAGAAAAGGAAAGAACATTTGAACTAGTTTTTTGTATGCATAATACTCCTCTCCTGGAGTTTCTCCAGCTGGAGGAACTCTGATGGAAAGGCTCTTTCCAATGCGCAGGTTTCAGAGATAGAAGGAGAAAAAGAGGAGATAGATTATTTTTATATCAACACTACCTAATCTTGGGCATTCAACACCAAGCTGTCATAGGGCACTTTGACCATACTGTCTAACAACTCTTCTGACTCTTCTGGCCAGGATAAGCTCCAAGCAAAGCAGCAAATGAATAGATTTTCAGTCATAGTGGTAAAAATGAATCTTGCTGTCTGCTGTATGGTACCAGTTTGCCACTGTTGTCATTAGGGGGGCTTAGAGGGAAGTTACTCATGGCACAGTAAGAGGAGCAATGGCTTCTGTTTCAGGAAGAGATAAAATGTTCAGCATGTCGGTCCAGAGTCAATGTTTGACCTGCTACGCCTGAGTACCTGTAACACACTTGCTCTGTGGATCCCTTTTAATACCTCCCACTTCCCCATGGTTCATGTCTGGTCTAATATGTCCCAGCTGCATAACCTTGACTTGGGCTGATGAAGAAATTGTTTAGTGCAGAAGAGCTGTGAAACAGTCTGTAGGGCAGAGCCACATGAGATAAGAAAGGTAAAATTGAAGAGGCTGGATTGTTGAGACAGTGGTCTTAAAGATTAAAGAGGAAAAACATGAACATGAAAACCAGAAAGTCAGCCACACTGAAAATCAACTCCAGGGAGCAGCAAAGGCCAGCCCTTTGCCTCCTAAGAGACCTTTGCCTGGTCTCCAGAGAACGCATGGTGAGGATTCTACTGTTGAACCAGTGGTTCCTTAATCCTAGCTCTGCTGGGTGTAGAACTGCCAATATACCTATAAATAACTGCTTGGTGCTTTTAGTTAGAATATACCTTGCTTATTACTACAGTGTGTTTGTGCAATGCTCAAGGTGCCTAAAGAAAAGGCTCAAAGCAGGGATGGTTATAGGAGAGACCTTTCTGGTGCAGATTCCTGCATGCCACACACCCCATCTTTTCTCCTGGTATCAGAAGCATTCAGCTCAGCTTTCCAGGGAGCTGCTGTGAGCAAAACAGAGCACAGAACCATGTGCTGCTATCATCAGCTCTCTGCTGCCCTTGACAGCATCTGGCTTTGACCATACTTTGCATGAGCATTGCCTTCAAGCTAGCTAGTTTGCATGCTGCTGGCAGTGCAGAAGCTGGTTATCACAGGCTAGCAGAGTTCCTCTGCATCTGTCACCACGGCTACCCACTGGACAGTATCCACATGATTGCACTACACAAAGTGAAGCTCAAATGCAAATTAACATACAGCCCCTGCTTTGGGCTCTGGATTTTATTTGGATTGATTAGATAAGTTTAAATTGATAACACTTGGTATTGAAAAACTGCAAGAATACCTGGGCAAGCAAATGGGAATAACATAGGCTGGACTGTTCAGGTAACTTGGGGAGGTACCTCTGACCTCAGGAAGCCGAGCTGCAAGCTAAAGAAACCAGCCACTCCTCTCCTCTCTATCTTGATCCTAAACCTGCTGTCTGATTCTTATCTCATTCCCATCTCAAATATTTCGCATACCTATTTAGCATAACTATTCTTGGGCATTTGACTAAAAGGATTTCTGTTATTTAAGTAGGCTTGTCATCTCATTGTGATCTTAATTATCACATATAAGTGTAAACATTTTATTTTTTACTTAACATCTGTGTGAAAGGTTGCTTCCCACACTACCTGCATATTAACTGACAAGTTCCACCATATTGGGGATGTTATTACATATTTTCCACCCTCGGCAGATGGTAGTTCAGGAGATATTAGTTCACTACCTCATAATAGATATCCACAAATTATTGGAAAGAAAGCTAAATCAAACATTCTCTTATGCAAAATGACTAATAATTTGCACTGACCACTTTGGTGGGCTCTTTACTATTTTCCTTTCAAAATGGTAAAATAGACCACAGAAAGGGAGAATTGCTTGCTGCAGCTTAAGTAGCACATAAATTGATTGATGGTAGACTAAATTTCACACATTCCTCTTATTTTAACTCTACTGGACTACAACATAGAGGACAAGTAGGACAATGCCGTTGTCTAGAAATCAAGTGCCTGCTGTGTTTGGAATTGACTGTCTCTGCTAATTTAATCAATTTACTTCAATAGAGGTACCACTAGAAAGGATGAATACAGCAACACATTTGTGCAAGAAACATTTCCTTTCCACTCACAGACTTGAGCTTTATAACAAGAAACAGTCAAAAAACATTGAAAGTGCAAAACTAAACCAACACCATCAGATCTAAACTGGGGACAGCAGAGAAAATTATAGATTTGAAGAAAACTAGTATGTGGCTGATTTGTGGATTTTTTTCTTAGGAAACCTTTATATTGTTGATTACTGTGATGGAAAAATACTTGAAATTAAAAAAATCAGGCCACAGTTTCCTCCCTTTAATTCCCACACTCTCAGTGCTGAGCAGATCTTTAATTGCACTTTATTGAATGTGTGGTCAGGCTAATCAGGAATAAAAGACTCCTGAGTGAGACTTTGCCCTTTGAAAACTAGTCCACAAATTGTTTTAGTGCAGCTTTCTAATATATCAGGGAAGAGGAAAGGCAAAGGAAAACTATTTGAAGGTAATTTGGTTTTAATATGCATTAACTACCAGCACAAATACTTAAGGGAGGATATGTTCTCTTTTCTGAAACAGTATTTCTACTTCATCAGCAATGAGAAGCCAACTGAAAAGGTGAGAGAGAAGATGGGGCAGAATGGAAAATGGAAAAGAAAGAGAACTGCTCTGATATTGTCCCAGATACTCTGAGCTTCCTGATGTTCCAATGTGGCTAACTAATGCTGTCAGTTGTGGTGATAATGAAGGCTTTGTGGAGGCCCATTTGCAGTCAAGCTTTCTGGATGTCAGGAAAACCAAAGAGGAGTGATATCAGAATTTGAGAGGGTACATACTAAAGAGGAGTGTAGCTGTACAGAAAAAGATCTAATAAAAATGACAGAAAACAGAAATCAAATAAAGAGAGGATGCTGGGAACGAAGCAAAACTCAGAGAATTCTACCAGATAATTTTTTACAACCCCTGACACTCAAATTATTTTCACAGTAGTTTGAAAAGCTGAAATTTTAAACTGTAAAAGATGAAACATTTTAGTTATCAGTAGTTAATTTTTTAAAAATCTGTTAGAATGGAATGGAAAGTTTTGCTCAGATTTTTAAATGCCATTTCCACCTTTCTGAATCATTGCTAGTTCAATCTGTTTTCTTTTTCTCTCCTTGGTACAAATATT
This sequence comes from Catharus ustulatus, assembly GCF_009819885.2. Lineage (NCBI taxonomy): Eukaryota > Metazoa > Chordata > Aves > Passeriformes > Turdidae > Catharus > Catharus ustulatus. Next base: position 48,216,016 of record NC_046224.1, read on the forward strand.
TAGAAATTGTAATGACTTCTGTCTTCTCTCTCCTATGGGAAGGTATGGTACCCTGCTCCTGCTGCCTGGTGGTAATGGTAGGAGATTGGCAGCAGTGAAGCTTACATACCATTTTTCAATTCACTAATTTTTCAAATCCAGTGCTGCTGAAATTCAGAGTGGTGTTATAAATGGAGATACAGATACAGAGGAACCTTTCTGACTGTGTGTTCTGTACAGTGACCATCTCCTCCACGATGATTATAATCACCATCCTGGAGATTTTGGTGTAGAAAACAATTTTTACTGACTGACAGAAGGAGAATTAAGGAATTTCAGTTGGCTATTAGACAGCTGTAGGCTTCAGACATTCATGGGTATATTCTACACTGAAGTTGCAAAACCTGTGTAATTACTTTTATTACACATTGACATAAAGACTTTTTAATCTCCTTTGTAGTCACATGACAATTTTTTCTATTCCATTATCTTTTCAAAGAAAAACCCCTCTTTCCATGGGTTCATGGACAAATATTCTTGTCCGAGATAGGTTCATTAAAATTTTAATTATTTTCTAATTGTATGATATTTCCTCTCATTTTTTCCCTAACTGATGAGTTTCACATTTCCTCTTGACCTGATCTTAAATCCACTATAATTATTTTTATAATGGTTCATTATATTAAAGTATGTACCAAAGTAAAACTATATAAGAGAACGTGTCTGTGTGCATGTGTGTGTTGCATACTCCAGGATAACCTTGGTAGTAAGGGTTCTTTAGAGAGAAAGATTTCAAGGTCTACTGAAAAGGTGTATTTTTGTTCCGAGTAATACAACTGTAAAATGTTACAATTGTGAAACAGGCTGCATGTCTTCACATGTATCCTCACTTGCATTCAGCATGTCTGCAGGGGAGGATAATCACTTTGCATGCCCAATCACAACACTTCCATCTGCCAGAAAGCGTGTATATGCACTCATTTGAACAACAAACTTTTATTCTCAAAGGTAGTAAAATATACCACACGAATTCAAGCTTATGATGCTGTCAGACACAGGGATTTTACAAAACAAGTGCTGGCATTTTAATCTGTTCTTCTACATTCATCATGTCACTGCTAGATTTTTGTGCTTGTAAAGCACTGTGCACATTTGAAGTATATCTTATTTAGTCTTAAATAAAATATTCCCATACCTTCCTTTTTTTTCCTCGTATTTTCTATTGTTTTGTCCCTATGAATGCAAAAGTGTGTGTTCTTTTCTATTAAACTGTGTGGCCTGTGTGATTTTAAACTGAAACTATAAAACCTGTATTTTGTTGTCTGAGCAAGTTCCTGATTCCTGCTGCTATTTATGAAACATATTTTTATTGGAATTCAGTAATTTGCCTGAGACCAGAATTTATTTGTCAGGTGAACACTCCTACCCCAGGATAAGACTTCAAAAGTTGTCTCCTTTTCCAGAGTCTTTAAGGATTTGAATTAATCGTTTTGAAACTCAGCATTGTGTCAATCCCAGATGAATATTGCTCCTGCAGGAAAAAAAAAAAATCCTCCCTATGAATTGTGTGCTACTCTGGAAAGCTGTCAACTCCCATTCAACATCAACCAGGACTCGGGCGACCTTTGATTAACCTCATGTCACCCTCCAGTTAAATGAGTTAGTAGCTATTAAAGCTGAAACACACAACCTACCTTGCATTATAAAAGAGTATTTAGTATTTATTCAGCTATAGACAGCTTCTAATACTAGTGTACAAAGGCACTCAACCTATAATGATTTTTCCACTTATATAAAGCTCCTTCTTTGATCTGATTATTTTTGGCAGTGGTGAAAAAACAACATTTATTTTAATTATAACATTGAAAATAAAGATTCCATTGACCTTACTGCATGTCCCAAATTGCCTTTCATTCGCAATTCAGGCAATGCTTAAAACACTATTAATATGGACTTTAGAAGTGTAGCAGAGCATACATTGAGGGCAGAAATTTCATTTTGTGTGTATACTGTTTTCTTGGTTTTCAATACGGTTTTCTGCCTTATGTTCTCCATAACATTTTCTTCCTTTTAACCTGCAAAAGCCCTGCAGTGAGAAACAACGTGCAAAGAAGTAAATGGAGGCTACAAAACAAATGCATAGACCAGATAATGAAGGAAGGCTAATGTTCTGTTATTTCTAACTTAGAACAAAACACTGAAAGTGCTTTCCTACTGAGAAGAATAATAGGCAGGTACAAATGCTTGTAAAAACAAGGGTACTGCTGCAATTAAGCCATGGGCATTAGAGCATCTGTCCAAGATTGCATGCAGAGTCTGTGTCATTCAGCATCTTGTCTCTGATGGTGGCCAACAACATATTCTGAGGGGTAGTATGAAGCAGCACAAGCATGCAGGGTGAGATATTTTCCCTGAACAGTGGGAACAGTCCAGCCTCAGCAATCTGTGACTGTGGACATCCTTAGAGCGTGGTACCAGCAATGTCTCAAGAGATGGAGATACTCTTGAGGCACAGAGATGCATTCCACACACCTTTTTCTCATCACTGGTCAGCACATACTTCTTTTTTGTCACCAGACACATTGCTTTTCTTCCTTAGTCAGGGTGACTGCCCTCTGGTCCTCCTCCCTGCTTTCCCCAAACTTCTGGATGTCTTCCTTTGAACAGAGCTGGCTAGGCACACTTACACACCCTGTGCTGGGATTCCATGCTGTACTGCAGTCCCCCAGCAGTTCCACCCCAGAAACTGAGTACCTGGAAGCTGACCACTCACCACAGCAGTCATTGTGTAAAAAAGTGTAGATACATAATATTTTTACTTAGTTATCGATTAGGTCTGGAGGCAACTGAAACCAATAAAACATGCTTCCCTAATGTTCCCTAAATGCTTCTCTAGGAAAGGTCAAAATCTTGAGCTGCTATATAGTCTTCTTGCACTGGATCTATTACGGGACCTGAAAATAGGCTTGAAGCTCTGCTTATTTTTATCTCTAGAAGTTCCTTAATTCAGGAAGCCCAGAACACACTTTTCAGGTCTGGCATAATGCAGTATCTGACCTAAACCCAGAAGTCCAGTTTTAAGGCCACTATCTGTAAGCGTAGTCATTTCAGTCTCCGCTCTAAAAATATTCTGAACTGTATCACCTGCCTCCCAGATAAACATAGCTTCTCTGACTCTTTCCAGCCAAAGCTATTCTGTTTTGTAGGCATTCATAAAATACTTACTCTGCCAGACAGAAATCATGACCATAGTGTTTTATGGTTAGGGTGCCACAGGAGAGAAAGAAAGCACAGCTTACAGGAATGACTGCTGAAGATAGTGAACCTTCAGTCCTTTGCTCTTCCTAATTATTTTTGCTAAGCAGTTTGACTGTTCTGCTAAGGATTTTTCTTATTATTTTCCAGAGAGCCCTTTTTTACTTAGCTACATCTGGGCATCTAAATGTCACAATCCAAGAGACAAGTTTACATCACGCGTTCCCTTCTGATTTAGCTGGAGTTGGGATGCAGCTAATGATGTCTTCATTTTTTCATATTGGATTTTCTCTCAAAAACCAGAAGAACCTAATACTTTCAACCATATTATTGATTTTCAGTTCTCCCAGCTAGGTATTAGCTTTTCTATTAGAGAAAAAAATAATCAGCTTTCTTCTGCTGTTGTATATTTCCTATTTCTGTGCCAATGTAGCAGGATAAAACTCTACAGAGAGCTGGGTTTAGAGCTGGCAATAACAGTGTGAAAGGAAAAAGAGACAATAATTACCATGAGCCAAGAAAACTCTCTAACATGAATGAAAGAAGTGGAGAATACTCCCAAAGGTTCTTCTTTGTGACACCTGGGTAGAATAAGATGCTTAAGCCCTGATTCTATTCTGCTGTTTTGCACTATCTTCTTTTGTTCTTCACAGTTGCGTTTCAAATTACCTTTGCTTCTCCAGAGTGTAGTGTTTCTTCTGTATCCTCTAAGAGTTTTGTGGTTTTAATTAACAGGAGAAGTCTTGTATTCTCCAGACTGTGCTGGTCAACAATTGGTTCATTAGGAGAGTGATGTCAGGTGCATTTTAGCACCTCTGTTGTGATTTAGTTGGCTCTTGTTTCCTTTTTTAATGTCCTGATTTCTACCTCTACTTCAGACACCACAGTTTCTCCTATAGAATGTCAAACTGTTTGAGTTTACATGTCAGCATGTGATGTTGAAGTGGGATCTTGTAAACACTTTTGTAAACTGTTCCATCTCATAGCTTTTTGTTCTGAATTTTCCCTGTGGAGTTTTAGACACTTTGGGAAATTATCTGCAATCTAGATATTTTCATCTGAGCTAGACACTTCAGACTCTTTTAGCTTTAGACAAAGAGACACAGGAACTTTTAAGTCACCACTAGTCTGATTTACTTTGGAAGACTTGTAGAAGATGGGGTGAGATGCACTTCATAAGTGCTTACTCCTCTGAATTGCTTAGAGAGGAAACTAGGTGAGATTAGGTAAAATTAATCTCAATTTTTATTGTGTTTCTCTTTTCCTACCATAAAAGCAGAGACTCCCGCCAAATCTTCAAGAAACCTGTGATTATTTTTTTCTTGCAGGGACTATCTTCTATTTCATGCTCCTTTACTTTTCCTTTCAATATTTTGCTGAAATTAGCATTTAAGAAAATATCCTTCCTGAGGTGTCTTCTATATTTGCTTGAGGCATGATATTTCTTCTGCCATCATGCAATTTTGCTCCTTTTCTACTGAAATATAGTTGTGTAGCTTCAAACACGCTGCCCCCAAAGATGGCTAGTTTTTACTCAGTTCCAATCTCTAGCTGATATTTCCATGTCTTTCTCACTCCCTAATCTGTCCCTCCAGTCAAAATAGAATTTCCTAAGGTACAGTTCTCGTTTAGATTTGCACTGTGCATTTTTTTTTTTTTTACAGCTCCTCTTTACTCCCTAAATTTATATTCATTTCAGCATGGAAGGGCTGTGACAGATGCTGTTTCTTGTTTCCTGATGTGATCTTGAATGTTTGAGAGAGGAACTGAATTTTATGTTCCCAAAAATGCAATTTATCCAATTTTTTTACTGTGACATTTGAAGAGTTCTGTGCATTCCTGTGCTGGAATGAGAACAAGGAAAAAAGCATGACTTGGCGAACAATGTCCAAGACCCAATACTCTTCCCATATTCTTACATGTTTCTTTGATGTGGTACTGGCGAGTTACAACCCTCTATGACACCTGTCACAAAAGTAAGTGGTTGGTATTCAGCTAGTTTCTTTCTGAATGCAAAATACTTTTGTCCTGCTTTCCTCACTGGGGCAATGATGAACTGACTCACACTATTCTGAGATCAGGAATATGATGCCTTGATTCCTACCCAAATACTGTCTATTCTGTAGAGTGTAATATTATGAGCATCACCTCCCCTAACTGCTTATCTTGACTTCTGCCTGAGGAGCTGAGATAATTATTTTTTATAAGCACTTTTTATCTGCAACCACTCCCTCTGATGTCAAGGGTTTCAGATTGATAGTTTTCTCTCCTTTGGCCTGATTTACGACCTCTTTGCGAGGTTTGTGGGTTTTCTTTTTTTTTTTTCTCCAATGATATCGTGCTCAGATCTGGCAACCATGAAGTAGATGAACAGAGCAGAATTGGAGGGAATGTGAGTTTCCTACCCCACATCTACAGGAGAGAGGTGATAGGGCAGGGATTTTTTGTGCAAGAACAGGTAAGGAGATAATGGAAGAATTGTCTGTTAGCAGCTGATCCGGAAAGCTGATCATGGGAGGAGAGAGAATTCCAACTGGGAAAAAAGGACACAGTTAGAGTATGGCTACACTTTGCAGCAGAACTCTATGGCATGTGAGAAACATAAGTTTATGTTACTCCAAATGGATGAGAAATCAAATTTTCATAGGCAAAGCCCTGTGGGAGAGAAAGTTATTGAGTTATGAGGCTCAGTCCCTCCCCTGACAATATTTTGAGAAAGAGTTCAAACGGATGACTAACTTTGACAATGAGTTCATAATTTAAGCCTAAGCAGTGCTACAAATAGGCCATAATTACAAAACTTAGTCTTTGATTCTGAAGTACTAGTTCTGTCTGACTAGTTCTGTCAGCAATATGGCAAGCAGCTTCTCCTAGGTGCTGCATGGGTTAAGATGCTGGGTTATGCTTGAGAATTACACTGGTCTAAGTAGGAATGCAATGGTCCCAAGAGAGGCAGAGATGGCTCAACTGGAATTTTCCAGGATATTTCTTTAGCCAGGCACATCCCTTCCTCACCTGCCAGGACAGATGGAGGGGCCCTTACTGATGTAAGATTTCGGCTTGTAAATGTCTATTATATTTATTTTGTCATAGTTTTTGTATTTGTGTTAATGGAACATCTTAGAAAGTCATCTCTTTAAAGGGTTAGTAAGAATATATTAATTTAAAGAAAAGTTCTCATGATTTTCAGGTATCTTGAAATACCCTTGAAAAACACAATGATGCATCTTTTGGGTGTAAAACATTGGAAAATCATTAATGGAATTCAATGTGAAAATAAAAGAGAGGAAAAGAAAATAAATCTGGGGGAGGATATTATGTTTCAAATGTAGGCAATGGCACTGATATTTTTTCAAATTTCTGCATCTGGTAATGACCACTCCTGAAAGAAATCTCTGCTCCCTATGTTCACTTGCATTTGGAATTGCTGAGGCCTATTACAGTGTCAGCTTTTGTGAAAAGCATAAGGAAAAACAGGTGGAAAATGGAAACATTTGTCATTATAATTTTCACAAAAATGTGTCCCTTACATCAACTACCTTTTAATTTCAAATTGTATGGCTGACTCTAACATAAACAGCTAAATCATTCTTTGTGTAAATGTATTCTCCTCTGCCTTGTTTCTTTTTGCATTGAAATAAATCTTACATTGAATCATTTGAAAGGATGGAGTTTAACATTTTTTGACAATTTGAATATTTCAGGCTGCTTTTTCTAACAACTGAAAGAATGGAGCTTTTGGGCTGACAGACAAAAATCATTACTATATATTAACACAATTAAGTATGTAAAAAATAAAATAACTGCCTCTTTGCAGTAACATTCCTCTACTGATGAGTGGTGAACATGAGCCATATAATTTTCAGAGGTAGTCTTCCAGACAACTTTTCTTGGCTAGCTAAATCTTGGCGTGTTACAAGCTGAAGATTTACAGAAGGCAGGAGCAGCAAGACAGAGCCACTTGGAACCCTAAAATATAATGCAGAGTTGCATTACACAACTTCTGTAGGAAAATTGAAAACATTAGAACCTACCCAATGCTGAAATAAAACTTCAGGGGTGGAAAACAGCTCTTTTTTCTTTAACCTTTTGAAGCATGGAGGGCATTCATCCAGCATTTTGCATTTCTGTTGTTATTCCTTCCTTTTCAATTATAATGAATTTCCATAATGCTTCACTGTGACATTTCCTTAGCCTCAGCTTCCTTATAAGCATCTCATTCTTCCAGAAAAGAAATCACAGATAAAGTGGAAAACTACCAGCAATGCTTTATACCAGCAGCTCTGAGTATGAGGAGTTCAGTGGAAAAACACAGCATTTGGCTGTAGAAACACAAAACAGGTGGTTATAGGTCAGTTCACGTTCTTGTTAGCTGAAATTACCTTAAAAAGCAATTCCACAGTGCTTAGTTTCTCAGCACATTCCATCTATAATGTCACCACCTGGACTTTGGGCACCAAGTAATTCATCTTCAGGTTATTGACATCAGCTAGAGTGATCTAGCTGATGCCACCCAGACAGATTTAAAAAGCTTACAATTCTCTTTTAAATAGTAAGTCATCTTCAAAATGAAACTCAAGCTCTTTCTTCTTCCACAAACTACCACAGGCACTGTTGTCTTTTCTGTCAGTGTGAGTAAATCATTGCTATAGGACAAGAATAGTAATCAGGTGGGTTAGGAAAGCACTTTCAGAGAGAAACCCCTGAATACTATTCTTCAGAAGGAGTCATAAGATGAGTGGTCTAAAGCAAGCCATTAACACCTTTGGGTGCTGCAATTTAAAACACAGAAATTATAACTCCTATACCCATTCCTCTACTGTTCTTCATCATCTTCCTACCTCCCCTTCCCTACTGTGAATTGGGACCAATACAAAAGGTAAAATGATAACAAAGTGTTCATGGTGAAAATGCATACAAGAGCAACGTCTGGCAGTAATGCTGTCTCCTATAACTTGTTTTACTCAACTGCAATCACTAAAGGCTACAGTAATTTCACGATTACAAGCCGCACTGAGTATAAGCCGCACTTCCGGGGTGTCAGCAACGTTTCGTTTTTCCTCCATAAATAAGCTGGACTGGATTGTAAGCCGCACTTTCGTTCGCAGCGAGGATCCCCGTGCAACTTTCACAGAGTTGCCAAATAGTAACAGAATCGCGGGATTGTGGGGTTTACTGGCTTGGCTTGAGGTTGGGTGGTGCCAACGGGGCCGGGTAGCCCAGCTTGGTGCTGCCGCTCGGCGGGGCCGCTCGGGGCTGGCCACCGCTGCTGCCGCGGCAGGGTTCGCTCGCCCCTGCCCAATGCCTGCACCACCACCACCGCGTTTGCTCGCCCTAGCCGGCGCTGCTGGCCAAGGCTCTGCCAGGCTTCCCCATGCTGTCAGGCTTCCCCGCCTCTGCCAGCCCCTCCAACACTGCCAGGCCGGCCAGCCTCTGCTGGCCTGGCCCGCCTCTCTGTTGGCCCGGCCCCCCTCTGCTGGCCTGGCCCGCCTCTGCTGGCCCGGCCCGCCTCTCTGTTGGCCCGGCCCGCCTCTGCTGGCCCGGCCCGCCTCTCTGTTGGCCCGGCCCGCCTCTGCTGGCCCGGCCCGCCTCTCTGCTGGCCCGCCTCTGCTGGCCCGGCCCACCTCCCTACTGGCCCCTCCGCCTCTCTGGGGCCGGCCGGACTGCAGCTTGGCTTGGGGTGGCTGCAGGCTCTCTCTCACGGGTTGGCAACTTTCAGAACATTGTCCATATATTGGCCACTCCAGATTACAAACCACACTTCTGGATTCGGACCAAAATTTTAGTCAAAATGGTGCGGCTTGTAATCGTGAAATTACTGTGCTTTCATCCATTTAAGTGTAGAGCAAAGAATATTAGCATTAACCTCAGCTTCTTTCAGATCGTGCTCATTTTCCTGAGTGGAGCACCTGATCAGCAAAGCAGCCCTTCAGAGCTGTGCAGCAAAAGCCATGTTGCAATATGGAATGTATTTTAGCTTGCTGCTGTGGCATAACTTTGTGTCTTTAAGAACAAATGGAAGCAGTTGACTTCAGATCCTAAAGAGCTACCTAGTCATAGGGTGTCTAACTACTGGTGTGCACTTAATGGAAACCACTGGCCTAAGGTGAAGGAGTCTTACTCGTCATCCTCCTCCTTCTTGCCCACCCTTTCACACAGTGGTTTGCCCCCACCCTTTGCCTGTAGTTCAGGGAAAGGGATGGATTTAGGCTTTCTTTGCACACAGCTATCTGAGTTTACAGAGGATGAGCTCTTCCTGAGCTAATCTATAAATACAGTTATTTCTGATCAGGTTCTACCAAAATATTATACTTTATCTTTTGGACCTGCAAAAAATAATCAGTTTGGTTTTTCAGGTCTACTTTGTATATTGGCTCCCTGCCAGTCTATCAGATAAAGGTAAGGAAAAATACTGAAAATACACTGCAGATAGTTGGAGAGGAAAACTGCTGTTTTTTTGAGAAAGAATGGCAGTTTTAATGTTCTTAATCTAAAACTAAATTTGTCAGGCATTGCTAATAACATGTTAACCTACTGCTTTCCAGCTAACTTCCTGTAGTTTCTCCCACCTTTCTTTCTCTAGCACACAGTCCCTTGTTCCACTAGTGTTTTAATTTCTCTTTCTCTTTGTTCTTTTATCTGTCTTATTTTCTCAGGGTATTGTTTGCTTCTTTTTAAGGTTGTGAGATCCTGAAGCACAAGCAAGAAGATCTCTTCTGTGAAAAGCATTCACTGCTGATAGCAACAGTGATGAGAGCTGGTGAGAACTCTTTGAACTGATCATTTTATGCCAGGAAAAGCTTTTTTTTCCTAAAAACAAAGACGGTTCTGCACTGTTGATTTTAAAAACTTTTCCCATAGACGTGTTTCTGAGGATTGGGATGAAGTGTCCAATAAAAGATGAGACAGAAACCTCATCTTTCCTGTCTAAAAATGGATATTTTCCATACAGCTCAATTTTGCGATTTTTTTAAGACCTCCTCTCTTCTCTGTGGTGACCAGTGATAGGAACCGAGGGAATGGAATGCAGTAGAGCCAGGAGAGGTTTAGGTTAAGTATTAGGGGAAGGTTCTTCACTCAGAGGGTGGTTGAGCACTGGAACAGCTCCCCAGGACAGTGGTCACAGCACAAAGCCTGACAGAGTTCAAGAAGTGTTTGGACAACACTTTTGGGCACATGGTGTGATTCCTGGGGCTGTCCTGTGCTGTGTATTTACACTGGGAGACCATTTTCTGTCCTAGCTGTGAGAGAAATGTAAAATTGGCGCTCAGTTAAATTTTCCTATTCACTAGAATTCATTGGATCTATATGCATAAAACAAAGGCTGTCCTATAAACCTCCATTCCCCCAAAGTCCAGATCTGGCACAGGTTTTCGTGGCATACTTGTGCCTTTTAGTAAAGCAAGCTAGTTTAAGGCGATGGTATGAGTCCCATATGGCTTGTTAGAGGGGTCCTCTCTGACAGCAGATGCCTTTTCCTGTCCCTTCTCTCTGGTTCTCTTCCCCTTCATTTGCGTTAGCATCACTGCATGACAACAGCGCTAGGAAATGAGTTGGGAATAGAAACCATGTTAAGATAACAACTTAAGGAGAGAACAGGTATCAGGACTCCTTTCAAATCCAGATAGCTTCACCATCCCACTTTTACAGTGCATCCTCATTAACAATTGCACAATTATATCTGAGGCTGTGTATATATACGCTAGTCTGTGTATTGGCAGGATTAGAAGCAGAAACCTCTGGGACAGCTTCATCACCAGGCAAAAGACCACAGGAATATAATAAGGTTTTTAAAGGAAAAATACCGCATAATTTGAGACATGAAAAATTCATGAGAGCTAACAAAATTGTCCCTTTTGTTTTGGTTTCCATCAACCATATGATGCTTTTTCTATTTCCCTACCTTACAGTGGTGTTACAAGGTTTTTCACAAAATGTTTGCAATGCACTTTGGGATATTGAGACAGAATGCAAAATCTGTACTTTTATAAAGAATGAGTGATTATAAAAGTTTAAATTAAAGAAATTATGCATGCAAACTTCCATGAAGCTTTTTAATAGAGTACTTAATAGTTTCATTCTTTATACCTGAACATGAGCTATGTAGCTTTTTATGACATCATTTATTTCACCTGCACATCCACTGTTCTACTCTTTACATAAAATGTACATGTTCTTAAAATAAACCTGACCTCTCAGTGACTCACTGTTAAAACCAGAATGTTTGAAAAAATGTTGATATGTTCAGCTCTTTGAAAAAAACCAACAAAAACAAACAAAGAAATAAGCAGGAAGGAAAAGCTGTGTGGTTTGCAGACTGATCAGTATGAAAGAGCTGTTCATTTGCCCTCAGCATTGCCATGTAGCCTTGTGTTGCCCTCTGGCCAACAATCAGAGCAAGCAGATTCTTCTAACTTCTGCTTCGCTGCACCTGTTCCAAGTGCTGCCATGCACAGAAAATTAGTACTCTTGAAATAAAAGTAGTAAAGAAAATAAGAAAAAAGTGGAACAGGTGTTCAGGTCAATAGTTTAATTTCAAATATTGATGCTGAAAGTTTACTCTCTTGAGACAGTGAAAATTAACCAGAGTTCACCAAACTATTAAACTTTCCCTGAGTAACCATTTAGATAATGAAACGAATATGCAGAAATGTATTTCCACGTGTCCTATTTGTCAAAAGTCTATGAGTGGTTTTTTAAAAGCTTTTTTTGCTGGAATAAGTACATAAATAGATCATGTTATTTAGAGGTGAACAACAGAACTATTTTAATCAACTGTGACTCAATAGAAGCAAACCGACACAGACGTGGATATTAAAAATAGACCTATTGTATGGTCATATTATGTTTAATATTTTGCACAGGTACAAACTTATATTAATATTAAGCCTTCACTATTTGTATGCCTAGTGTAAAACCTGTTTTAAAAAAGCTTGCATCCCTGGATAGCCAGTGACAGATCTGATTAACCTCCCACATTGACTACTCTTGTTTTCTGCATAAAGCAGGCTGCCCTGTAGGCCTGAGGTAGAAATTCCTGCTTTGGGGGACCTCTTTGTGTCTTTTAACTATTTTGGGAGAGGTATGTCTTTGCAGAAGACATGCATTTAAGTCAGGAACCTATCTTCCACTGGGAGCTTACAGGATGAATGGAAAATTGCTGATCCAATCTGAAGGAAGACTTTAGATGAAGAGAGGGATGCTGCACTTTCAGTACTCGACCTGTGTGTTAGAGGACTTCCCAGAATTGGAATCTCTCTTTCCCAGAGTTCAAGGAACCCTCTCAGCAATCGTGTGCCATCCCCCAGCATAAGCAGCAGGCAGATTAGTGTCAGCCTAAGTGTGTGCTGTCCTCACAGCTCTCCTCACACACATGGCACTGTGAGCAGCCTTAGGGGACCCGTCAAGCAGCACTCACACAAGGCACAAATGAACCTCACTCCTGCATGGCAGCCAGGCCACTTGTTTGGGAACAACAGCAAACTAAGGGTCCTGCAACGTATTCCTAGCACACAATCATTTTTGTTTTGCTGCCAACTGTGGGCTAAGACAAAACTTATTTGCATTGCAGGGTGTTTTTATGGCCTGCAGGGTCAACAACGACATCTTAAACCCAGGAAAGCTTTAACTTCAGCAGGGGTGAAGATGTGGGTGTGATGTAGGTCAGCTGAACCTGGATCAACACAGAGTTTTAACAAGCAAGCACATGACCAACCCAAGCTTCTGCAGCTCAGGCTCAACTGAAGACCTTTGAGATGTGGGTGGTGGAGGGACAAGCACTGGAAAGCAGACATCCTTGACTGCCCTCAAGGCCTTGCCCTTTTTAAGACTTCTAAATCCTAAATTTTGTCCAACTGTAAATCAACTCAGTGGCTAAAACATACTAGAAAGCAGCCCACAGGAAATTATTCACTGCTGGGTGGAGGTCTCACAGACGGTTTTGACAGATCACATCAAGGCAAGCGACTTTTTCCCAAAGGCAATGCTGTTGGGTTAGCTAGGTTCATTATCTCTACTGAAGAATCACTTTGTACAGTATCACTTTTGGTTGTAGTTTGGGTAGGACAGATTTAGGGCAAGGCATCTTTACACAATTTCACACTGGGCTGTGTGGGTGAAAGAAGATCCTAACTCAAAGGAAAAGTAATTTTTAATCTTCACAGTGAACCGCTGATTTTAACAATGACAGCTGCTGTACACACTTTGTCAACCTGAAGTTACACTGCAAAACCACTGTGACATTCAATATTGCAGCTCAGATTCTGGCTGTGGCTAGACACAGCCCTGATGTACAGGATAGAAAATTTTGCCCCTCATGCTGCTCTGTTGGAAGACTGAATTTTATCTTTGTGAAACTCTTGACAAAAAAAAAATCATTTGATCTTTATTACTAAAGGTAATTGTCTGGCACCAGAGTGGAAGAATGTGTAAAATTCATGTAAAAATCACTTATCTCAAACAAGAAACTTTATCTTTCTGAGACCAGTTTTGTGCCTAAATAAGCAATTAGCAAGATTCAGGGTAAATTCCCTGGATTCCTCAATTTGAGGGAGGAAATGAAACTGTTATTTCCCTGTTTTATGCAGGCATCTTAGCCATTAGATTTACAGATTTTCATACTGCAAAGTAAAATAATATTTAAATGTAACAACTATTTAATATTTAAATAAAAGAAAGGGCTGCTTAAATCACAATAACGAATAACACAGATATATCTGTATTTCAGCTGCTGTTTCAAGCCAGTCATCTTAACAAATAAATCTATACATTAAATTATTCTGGTGTATACCTGGGAGGAGAGTACACATCACATAGTAACCAGGAATTCTGTGTTTTGGAAAAGGCGTGGTCTGGTTGTGCTGGTTTGGAAACTGCACTGAATACAACTCCACCAGTACAATGATCAATAGAATATCGAGTTTGAAGATCCACCTGAGTTTATGTCAGTTGAGAACTGCCAGAGTTTGTGTAGTATATGATATAATGAGCGGCAAAACCAGATCTGCCATTAGGAATGGTCAACATTTAAATGCCCAAGTGTTTTAATCAAGTCCAGGATTACGTAGCAGCTGAAAATACATACAAATAATTTATTAAATTGTTTATCTCATCTATCGAAGATCCTTATTCTAGGGTATTTCGGAGAATATCCTAGAATATTAAAATATCAACATATTTCTTAACATAGCAAAGTCTGAGTCTGTTTTTCTAAAAAGGCCCAAGATTATGCCAAAATTTACAGCTGAGGAGGTTTTCTTCTGCCAGTTCCCATTATGGTTTTGTCATCAGCCTTGTCTTTTTGCTTACCACCCTACCCTTTGATGATGGCCTTTGTCTTCTCAGATTAATTTCTTTTTGATGCTAATTACATACAGTTACTTTCAGCCTGACAAAATAATCAGTACAACTGAAAAGAAGCACCAAGATATTGGCATTCTGAAAATCATTGACAATTGCATCCCTCCTGTAAATTTACCTGAAAACTACCCTTTCCCCTGTCCCAGACCTGAATACTTGCTGAGTGTTCAAATCAGATCTCCTTTTTCTGACATTCACAAACTTTCTGGTTCTGAACTTATTTTTATCCTTGGGCAGATTATAACTGTCATTTTCTGTTGAATCTTAAATATGGATGACTTCACATTTTATCATCCTGATTTATTCACTACCAATGCAAACTCAACACAGTTTAAAAAAAAGAGTTTCTTATTTTCCACATGCATATTCATTAGCAGGTGGAAAGGATCATACACAATCACAGTGCTTACTGATGCAATTTGCCTGCATCTGCCCACTTTTTATTGTTTCAGGTCACCTGTCCTTTAGAATTATTTCTATCCCTGCTGTAGCACAGAACACCCTGCTTCACTAAATACCATCTGTACATATGATGAAAGAGTAAGTCCTTCAGAGAAAGGAAGATGCCAAAAGGAAGGAAATAATTTATTAAAAAAAAAAATCCATATTAGAGATCAGAGGGCAACTTGTGAAAAATGACTGACAGTAATGCTGCCATGCGTGATTTGTTCCACTTTGGCAACATTGGAGGCAGTTCTGCCATCTGTGTTTCCAGGTGGGAATAAAGGACATCAGAGAGAAGAATCTCTGGTGCTGAAGAGTAGGAAGTGTGTTGTGGGCAAGAGTGATAAAAAACTGGTTGGACAGCTGGAATAAGCTCTTCTCAGGGAAGAAAGGAGAGGGCACAGTTTTATTGTTTAGCACAGAACAGAACCCATTACATCAAATTGCTTTGGGCATTTATTTAACATCTGATTGCCTAAGGCCAGGCATCTACAGCTCTTTACAAGCAGACATTAAAGTCTCTGTTATGTTGCACATGCACTGTAGGGCCTCTAATCCCTTCTTCCTGTTCATTTTGTTGGGTTTAAGTCCACTGGTTTTAGTGCAACTACACTGTCACAGAACTGTAATAAGACAGGACTTGATGGTGTCATAAAAGATAACCACCAAACACTGCACCATGTCAACTTGAGTGTACACTATTTTGGTACTTTTATGCTTAATAAGAATTGGATTTCACCTTTTCTCTAATTATTTTCCAAACTTCAACCGAAAGAAGAATCTATCATTCAGAATGAGAGTGAGCACTAAAAATAAAACCACAGAGTAAAAAACACACCCTTAGCTTTTCTCTCATTAGAAGGGATTTTGCCTTGTAGTGGGCAAAAATACACTTTCTCAGCTGTAATGGGAACAAATTTACTAGACTATTTACAGCACACCTGGTAACTTGCTGTGCCAAGAAATCTTTTGGAAAAAGGAATTTTTTCTGAGATCCGCATTTTAATTCCCTGGTGTTTCTCTCTGGACTTCTGTGCTGTACAGTACAGATGTTCTTCATAATCATATCTCTATTTTTTCATGGGCAGGGAGATGTCACATTTTTGATTGGATGAACAAAATTTAATATTAGTTAACCCACCTTACTTCCTGCTTCAGGGAGCCATTAGATTTAATGGAGCAGTAATTCTAACATTCCTGACTCAGACTGACAATCAGTTTCTTATAGTTAGATTAGGAGCATACTCTGGGCTAGAAGATCCTCTGACAATTTTCATAGTTATGCATGCATTGTTTCACTCTGCTTTACATTCTGAGTATTTCTATTTTGAGGGTTGGCTTGAGTTTTCCTAATGAGATGTAACCCAAATTTCACTACTTAGTGTTCATACTACTCCAGTTTTGTGTCCCTTGTCTCTGCATGGTTAAGGGATCTGTGGAGGGATTTGCACAAGGAGGCACTGGACACGGCAGACTTCAGATGCCACCCCACAGGGTGGCTTTGCAGTTGTAAACTATTTCATAATTCATAAGATAATCTAGTTTGGAAACATAAGGTTATTCCTTTCTTCAGAACACAAAGGTACCAATCTCTAGCTGAACAATAGCCTATAGTGCTTCTTCTAAGACCTTGTCTGAATTTAGCTTTTGTTTACCTATTGGTAGTGATCTGCAGATATTTGAGGAACTACTTCCCTTTTCTGAAAGTTTTCAAGGATTATTTCTATCCTTGAGCAACTAATTCCACAAGACAACTCTGACTTTCTTCACATATATTTCAGGTACTGCACCCCTGAACAGATAACATAGAACACACTGCATTAGCATACACCATGGTAGCTCTCTAGATGCCTCTGCTATGCTTATAAATTCCTTTTTTTATTTTCTGTAGATTGATGAAGATTATTTTGTCTTCATTATCTATTTGGTACTGACCTATTTCAAAAGGAGTTTGTTATCACCTTGGGGTGAAAGTACTACTGCAAACCCAATAAAAAAGAATATTCTGAAATCTATTTTCTTAGCTTGAATATTTTTTTCTGCTGAAAAAGTGGGCCTCTGCAGAGGTTTATTATAGGACTGACTTATCTGCAACAAATTTATTAGCATATTAACCACTTGACCTGTCTTATATAGCCAGTACGTAAGATGGCATAAAATTGACCTGGAAACACCTAGAAGAATTACAAATGGAGCTGGATCACAGATCATGGTAAGTGACCTGGGACTTTGCAAAACACTTTGAAATATTAGCTAATATATTATGCTCATGGTTTTACTGAAAACTAGGCTCAGCAGAGGCTGGAGATATTTTGCAACTGCAGTAATCATAATTAATCATGACAGACAGTGTTGCAGTCTTCTGATAGGAACAGGTTTTGAATAGAAGAAGTTCCCAGCACTGATGTAACCAGACAAGAGTTAAAGATTGCCCAATCGGAGCAGTATTCCTAACTATGTTTTGGCAAAGGGCAAAAGCCTGAATCTGGACTGAAATTCATTTATGTTGGGAGCTGAATATACTTGGAGAAAGAAACTTTCAGTCTCAAGAATCTAGCCTTGCAGCCTAGATTGTGGGCTGTTGCAGAGACCACAATTTCTTAGCTGAATTGCTTTGTAACTAGCAGAAAATCTGCATCTCTTACACATCTCTGACAGCTTTGCACAATTTTGTGTAAGACTGTCAGAATTTGTGGTTGTCCATAACATAGGCTGTTTATGTTTAAACCCCTGTCCTCCTTTTAGTATTTCATTTCTCTGAGTGTCTCATTGATCTCTCTTTACTCAATTTAGGATTTAAAATACCTCTGAGACTGTTATTTTAGAGATCGAGCTACATTTTGATTAAGCTTTGTAAAACATTTGTAATAAGAGCATAAAACACTGATGCCAAAAGGGATGACACCATTGCTGGGAGTACAGCTTCTTCCAAGCTGTACTTCCAACCACTATCACTTCTCATGCAGAGACTTTTCACAGGGTGTTTTACAAGGTGCAGGTTTGACACGTCAGAAGTCCATCAATGGATTTGTCTGCTACCTGTGGAGAGATTGAGTGTAGGTGGCCATGGAAGGCAATGGGTCAAGGGCTTTTGGAGGGCTTGGGTGTAGGTGTAGAAGAAGAGATTACAGGCAACCTTGCCCGGTTAAGTCACAGTTGTATGAATTACCAAAGAAGAAGAGCAGCTTTGCCCTGAATGGGTTACAACTATGGCTAATAAGCGTGATAAAAGGAGTGACTTGGCTGGTCAGGAGGATCTTAGAGGCTGAGGGCCTGGAGAAAAAGGACCTTGAGGAGGTAGAGGAGCCCTGAGGAAGGAGGAATGATCCAGAGAAGAATCAAACAAGGAAGAGAGTTGCTGCAGTAAAAGACCTGCTGTGAGGTCTGATGGAGTCAGAGCCTGCTGTTGGAGCCTGCAGTCATAGCTGAGCTGGGTGAAAGCTGTGCTCAGTCTGCAAACCAATCCTTGCAGTCACAGTCCAGCAGGAAACAGCCAGCAGAGTCTGCAGCTGAACCCTGCAGTAGGAGCTTGCTGTAGTCAGAGTCAGGATGGCTGAGCTGTAAAGAACAATAAACTGGGATCCTTTTTGTGTTGTTGAAAGAATGTTGAACGGCTCATTTCTACCCTCTAATGAGAGGTCTGCTGCAACAGGCTTAGGTTGCCATGTGCCATCACTCAGGCAGGAAAGGTGCAATTCTCTCATTTAATTTGTGTTAAGGACCTGTGGCATTAAACCTATGCTAACTCTATTTTTTGTTATTTGGCTGTCCAAATTGCAGTTCAGCTTTGTATAGTCATTAAAACCTGGAGGGAAAAGACTGAAAGTATAATATTTTAATTTTTTCCAATATATGGTGATAGGACTTACTTTTTACAGCCTCCACAGAGAAGGTGGAAGACTATTGACACTCTAAGGTGTCAATTGTAACTAAGAAGTTAAAATCTCACTTTAAAGGCACTTACATCTATGTTTAGGATGAAGAATATTACTCTCAAGAGTCTCAGAATGTGCCTTCTATTGCCCCTATGCCATGTGAGTGTGTGTAAATATAAAATAAATTAGCCTTACTCAAAAAGGAGGGAACAGGTTAGGATATCTTCTTCATGGCTTATTTCACTTGCTACCAACTTACCTGCCTTCCAGCTGCTTAGGTCACCACACATCAAAGAAAAAATTATCATGGCAAGGCTAGGTATGATGACATCCGTAGCATTATTTCAGGTCAAAGTCTTCACAGTCAAGTTTATTCAAAAAAATCTGCCTGGTAGTCTCTACAGACTGACAACAATTACTGGCTGGTAAAGATAGAAAAGCTTGCACAAGTGAGTTTCAGCTCTAGTACACCTAGTAGTGATCTGCACACTAAAATTTGCTCTATATATTTGCCTGAGGGTAATAAGCTAGTTAAGCTAGAAGCAACACCTTTAATTCCTAATGAAGAGCATAGTACTGACACTGTGCTTTCTTTTAAGTCTTTGGCTTCTTTGTTAGTACCTGATGCAATGTCTGTCACATAGTTCCTTCTCTCCCCATTAACAGCAGCACCAGCCTGTCACATTATTTTTAAATCACAGATTTGCCACTTTCAAAGAAAAGAAAGAAATCTGCTAGCAGTGAATAGAATGGTTATGTGCTTTGAGGCAAATGCCCTGCTTTATTTGAAGTCTCTTTATAAAAATGTATAAAACAAACTTAAAATTTATATGTGATATTCTGGCTTTCAACTCTGAGACAATGATTTCCAGTTTCCTCCCGAAAATGAGAATCTTTTCTGCTGCCCCTTCTTTGTCTTCACCTGAAAATCAGCTTTCATAAAATACTATTCTGCATATTTTAATGGCTGATGTAATCAAGAAAATGCATAAAGTTGTAATTGAGCTCACTCACTTAAGGCTCTGCATTTGCAATTGCTGTCTAGATCCCAAGTGCTGTCACAGCAAAAACACTGCATCAGTGGCGGTTTTCTCATTTTATCTGCCCACAATGGGTAATTGTAATTCTGTCCTGGTGGGTTTACTAAAAATGTCTTTGTGAAAGCCTCCTCCTCCGTATGGTGACAGATAAGAGAATATGCTGTAATCCCTATTCTTTGTACAGGGAGCTGCTTGCCACTTTGACAGAGAGAATGAACTCCAGTCTCTCAAGCCCATTTTTTTATTGTTTAGCTGGTCATTGCTCTAGATTCATTTTCTGAACTATCAATTTCTTGTTCCTTTCATTTTCAGCACTCATCTACTGAAAATGTTTTGTTGTTCAAAATGCAAAGACGTTCTTAGAGGAGTAAGAGATATTTTTTCTATCTGTTCTCCATGACTTAACTGCAATCCTCTCAGAAACATTAAGCACTGTTGGGCTTCCATTCCATTCAAGATAGTGTGTGTAGAAAAGGCTCAATGTGCTATGTCCAAAATATTATTATTGACCTAAACTGGGAACTAACTCTCTAAGTCCTAACCACTAATCCTTAATATGAGTGTTCAATGTCCAAAATGCCCTGGGGGAATTCATGTTCCCTATGCACCTTTTCCCAATATTTGATTTCCCTGGTACACCTTTATCTTACCACGCAAAAAATTAAATCGAGCATCATTTACCAGTCAGGACATAGATTTATTATAGAGGTTATCACCAGAGTAGTGCAAATCTGTGATCTTTACTAAATAAAGTGGGAGCTTCCTCTTCAAAAGAGAAAAAGATGTCTGAGGAAGGTCTTTGTACAACAGCAGTGTTGCTGTAACACTTCCTTCAATTCTGTTACCTGCTGAGGAGATTGAGACCAGGCTTCTTGTCAGTACCTTTCAAAGCTGCCCTACCTACAGGAATGGGGTTAATCTCTGCTGTGTGGCACTGCTGGTCCACAGCTGTGCAGCTCTGGGTCTGCTTTGGAGTGGAGGAAGAGAAGCACTGGGTGTCCCACTTTAAAGAGATACTGGTGTTTCTCTCGTTGATCAGGAAATATTTGCAGGATGGGGAGGCTAGTTTCCAGCCCCTTGGCACAGGAATACATTCTTCTTTTTGTTCATATAATTTAAAAAAAAAGTATTCAAATACTCTGATACTTAATCTTCACCTGGAAAAGAATATATCCTTCTGCTGCTGGGTTTCAAAGGGTAAGACAGGCTCCTCTTCCATTTGTGAAGGGAGTTAGAAAAGGAGCTGAAGGCCTTGTTTTAGAGGAGGGTTCAAAATTACAGACACCAGTGAGGGTGTGGTAACTCTACACTATTATAAAAGTCTGTATTTAGGACATATGCTTAGTGTTTCTTATTAAAAAACTTTAACCATTACCTCACATCCAGGTTTTTCTCTCCTAAACATATGTGAGGTGGGTTTTTTTTTGGAACTTCCTTCAAGGTGCGTGGATGTGTAATAATGCAAAGAAACTAAAATAGTTCCAATTCAAAGCCAGGTATTTTCAATCTGACCATTGTAATGCTTAGCATCATAGTGTCTAAACACATTATTCAATTTCATTTATTTTAGTTCACACATGGGTCTGACTCATAGGTCCATGAGTTGAACTGGTTCTGTATTGAATTTTCAGATTGACAGTGACATTACTGCGACAAGATATTCAGTCTCAGAATAGCATATGTGTGGGGAAAATACTAGTTTAGAAGGCTATTTTTTATAACAAAAACTTATTCTTTCAATCATTTTTGAAACAAAAAAAATGTTTTTAAAGGACAAATTTACATATTTCATCATAGTAGAGAAATATTAAGTGATTTAATGGTTTTGCTTTATCTATTCTTTCCTATAAAAATAGAGTAAATTATATTCACAGAGATTAAAAAGATGGTAGTAATATAGGTATTATCTTGCCAATTATTTTTCACGCACTCAAAATTTTGGTTCTAAAATTCCTTAAATATATTTTCTCTACATTAAATATTCAACTGATTGGTATATTGCCTAAAATCCTTGTTAATCTCCTGTCTTGGTATCTTCCATGTGTTCATAACATCAGCAAGAAGTTCATAACATACAGGAAGAAGTCTGACTGTATCTTAGTTGTTACTTTTGCTAGAATATGTCAGGCCCAGAATTCAGAAGCCTGCTGCATTGAAATGGGTTACATTATCATTGGTCTGAAAAAAGTCATCTAAGCAGTATCATTTGGAAGCAGGGACAGAAGTCCTTGCTGTCAAATCTGCATAACTGCAATCTTCTGCCACTGGCAGATAAAGACAATTATATTTCTGCTCAGGTCGAATTTTTTCTGCTTTCTGAGGGAATAAAGGGAGAGTTCAAGTCCCTGCCTAACTAAAAATGATCACAACAGATCATGAGGGTGATCTGTCAATGGAGGCACTTCTAAACTTTCAGGCCATTTAGGAAAATACATAGTAAATGTAAATCTCTATCAGATCCTGGGCAGAAGGTGAACTCAACTGCAATCTACATTTAGATGGTATTTAAGAGGATCAGACCTCAACCAGACTCCTGAAGAAAATTTCGTATTTGATCTTGTGCATTTGAAAAACTCTGATGTGTTATTAGACCCTTAGATTAGAACTGATACGAATTACACAGCAAAGGAATAAGAATCTGCAGCAAGAAACAATTTCGAACAAATAGATAGCAGCTATTCTGTAGCACATTTGATGTCCCAAAATAGAAATGAAATATGATCCAGAAGGTGATAAGTGAACAAACACAATTGATTCGTAGGAAGAAGAGGAGGGAGATGGGTAGGAACATTGCAATTGACTTTGTTGTGTTACACCAGGGAATGGAGGTTGAGTGAAATGTGTTTATCTTGAATCTGAGCTGCTACTTGCAACCCTTTGATTAAAAATAAAAACTGTTGCATCATGACATGCAGCATTCTCAGTCTACTATTCCCAATGCAAAAGCATTTTATGTAGCTGCACTGCATTGCATTTCAGATGTCTAGTTTAAGGTTATGTAAATAGGCATGATAAATGACTAGTTACTGAGGAGCTGATATCTGATATTACAGAAAAGGAAATAAAAGATAGAAGGAAAGTACTCCTACAAACATGGGTTATCTAATATCAGATATGAAACTTGCTAATGACAAAGTGCTAAATCATTTCTGTACCTGATATTATTTGTAATTTTTAAGTCCCAACATTTCCTACTACCATCAACCACAAAAGTATCTGATTTCTACAGTGAAGTGCCACAGCAGCACAGAAGGAAGATGCTTTCTCAATTCAAGAGTATTTTTAAGAAACTGAGTTTCCTCAAATGACTAAGTGATACACAATTGTTTTGAAGATTACAGTAATTTCAAGACCATAAGGTGCACCGGACTATAAGGCGCACCCCCCAGGAGTCGGCACATTTCGCAACTTTGTAGATCAGATAAGGCGCACCGGTCTATAAGGCGCACTTTTTTTTTTGCAGCAAGGAGCTGCGCGGCGCGCAACAAAGTAACGAATTGCTGGCAGGTGCTCAATTTGTAAACATTTTTCAAAGATCGGTGTAGCCTTTAAATGCAGCCCCAGGCGCCCTCCCCGTGCAGCGTGCCCCGGCACTCCCGCCCGCCCCCGGCGCTGGCTGGCACGGCTCACAGCACCCGGCTTCCACCGCGCAACCGCGCTGCGTCCCGGCTTCCCTGCGGCCGGCAGCGGCAATGCTTCCCGTTGTTCCCCATGGCCGCGCTGCTTCTCTCTGCTTCCCCAGGGTTGCGTCACTTGTCGCCGCTTTTCGGCGGCTGCGGAGGCTTCCCAGCTGCCGCTCCTCGGTGGCCGCAGGGGCTCTGGCAGTGCCGCTTCTCGGCGGCCGCAAGGGATTTCCTCGCCGCCGCTTCTTGGCAACCGCGGGGGCTCAGCCGGCGTCGCTTCTCGGCGGCCGTGGGGGCTCGGCCTCCACCGCTTCTTGGCGGCCACAAGGGGCTCGGCCGCCGCTGTTTCTCGGCGGCCACAGGGGCTCAGCCTGCGCCACGATTCGGGGGCCGCGGGGGCTCGGCCTGCGCCGCGATTTGGCAGCCATGGGGGCTCCAGCGGCGCCGCGATTTGGTGACCGCGGGGGCTTCCCCGATACCGCGATCCTACGGCCGCTGGGGCTTCGCCGCCGCCGCTTTATGGTGGCCGCAGCGGCTCGGCTGGCGCCGCCTTTTGGCGGCCGCAGGGGCTTCGCTGCCGCTGCTCCGATGCCGCCGCCGGGCGGGCTCTGCTCAGGGCTGTTGCGGGCTTGCACTTCTTGTTCCCTCCGCGCCCGGGCCAGGGCCACCCGGCTTCTCGTTCCCCCAGTGCCCGTGGTGGCGCCACCCAGCTCCTTGTTCCACCCAGGCCAGGACTGGCGTTGGCTGCCTCCCTCCCCTCTTGGCTCCTGCCGGCTGTGGCTGCCTGCTCCCGCCCCACCTCGCGACTCGGTGCTCCCGCGGCACTGCCCCCCCATTGCGGTTCGCACTTCCGGTTTGGCAAATTTCGCAACTTTGTCCATCAGATAAGGCGCACCGGACTATAACGCGCACTTCCGGGTTCAGGAAAAAGAATTTAGTCAAAAAGGTGCGCCTTATAGTCGTGAAATTACTGTATTTATTTCTATCATGTTGATAAGGCATTCAAATCTGTTAGATTTTTGCTGAAGATTGTTCTAAATTAACATCTCAGGGTTGTGATGTTTAATTAGGTGAACATCAATATTAATAGCCATCTGTGACTGTCATCTGCACGTTTTCTGGTTTAATACTATATACCATACTGGACTGAAAAATGCACCTATACAATTGAAAATTAAGGAAAGAAAGCAACAGACTTTGAAGAAAATACATTAGAAACATGATCTAATTGCTAATCAGACTCACTAAAAATCTAGTATCTACAATGATTTGTGTGCTCTTATCAATAGAAAGAAATTATTCATTTTTACATGTATTTGTGTCAAGTTTTGCTTAACAGTACAATCAATCTTTCAACTTAAGGGGGGAATTGTTTAGTGTACATTTTCCCCTTTCTTCCCCGATTGAGATGGAGAATTCTGAGTGTCATTCAAATAATACAATTATTCTAAGAAGCTGAAGTTTTATCTGCCATCATTTTCACAAGGAATTGTGAGGGCAAATTTTAGCTGACCACATATTCAACTTTTTAGAACAGAGCTGTTTGCCATTATGTTTGTAGGAAAGACACTGAAGGAAAGTAATTTGTGAACTCAGGAGCAAGACTTGGTTGAACAACCATGAGATTCTGTCAAGAAAGTCACCACCACATTTCTTCTGGACGCAATTTCTTCAGCACTGCTCTTTTGAAGCCCTTGCAGTGACACAGTTACTTGAACTTCCCAGAAGAACTGCTGAAAGAGCCTCCATACTGACACATAATAAATAAGGAAAATAAGGTCAGAAGAAGGGTCAGTAGAGTTATATCTACAGTGACAGTGACCCAAGGATTCTGAACACTTGGTAGGTTTGGTTACCAGCTCCTGCTCAGACTGCCTGCAGCCTAGCTGCCAGCTCCCATCCTTAGGATGTTGTTAATTTTTGCAGCCTGGAGGACTTCTCTGCCATACAAACCTGGCATCATCCCCCAGCAAGCTGGGGATTTCTCAACTTGCATTGCACTTTCTCAGAATGAGAGAGGTAAAGAGTTATGGTCAAAAGAGTGCCTAAGAGTTCAAGTGAGATGCCTCAGTGCAACCCTGCAAATTCATAAGCTTTATAAGCTCCAACATTTAAACTCAAATGTTCTTCAACCAACCACAGCCATTTTAACATACCTGGATGAGTTCTACAGCTGTCACAGGACAGCTGTTTGGTAATGATTTTAATTAAATACATGTGAGAACAATTTATTTCTTCACTCTAGTGGTCTGTGGACTTGTGGACTCTAGATTGTATGGAACATGAAGAGTATATTTTCAAAAACAGTGACTTTTCCAAAATGGATATAATTTACAGAGTGTTTGTGTGTTCGGGGGTTTGTTTTTTCTGGTTTGTTGGGGGGGATTTTGTTTGGTTAGTTGTTTTTTGTTTGGTTTTTTTTTTATTTAGAGGGATTTTTCTGGTGATGTGTGAGGCAGGGCCCTAAAACAATCATGAAACACATAAATATTGTTTATATTAGACAATAATTACAGGATTTGGTGGAGAAAACTTCTCCAGGCCAAAGCATAGTAACAATCTTGATGCTCCATGCTTTAACCATCTTTGTGCCTCTTCACTGGCCCTTTCAGTATCTCTGTATCCTGCTTGTACTGAGAACCCCAAGAATGGACTCAGCACTCTACTTTTGTCCCACTGGGGGTGAATAGAAGCAAATGATCACCTCCCTTGAACTGCTGGCAACATTCTTCGTCATATAGGAATTTGTTCTTCCTCAACTCCCCAGCTGCAGTTGGCCTTCTTTGCTGTGAGAATGCATTGCTGGCTTGGTCTCCACCACCAGGACCCTCATGCCTTTTCTCATGAAGCTGGTTTCCAGTCAGGTGCCCTACAGTGTGCACCAGCCCATGAGATGATTCCTCCCCAGGTACAGGGCTTCATGCTTCCCAGTGATAAACTTAACGAGATTCCTGCTGTCCCATTTCTCCAGTCCTTCAAGGTTCCTCAGAAAGACAGGGCAGTCGTCTGGTACAGCAGCCACTCCATACTGCAATTTTGCATCACCTGCAAACCTGCTGAAGGAGTGTTCTGCCCCATCACTCAGATGCTGATGTGTTGTTCACAGTATTGACCCACAAGCTATACCACTTGTCTGGTTTCAAGCTGGACTTTGTACCATTGGTCATAACATTTTGAGATCAGCAGTTATTTTTCAATCCCCTTCACTGTGCATGTATTTAGTCTGCACTTCATCAGTCTGTCTAGAAGTGTCCAATATTGAAATCATTCCTAAATTCAAGATAAACAATATCCATGGGTCTCCCTTCATTCACTAAGATAATAATTTCATTACAAAAGACTATTACATTGGTCAAGCATGATTTCCCCTTTGTAAATCCATGCTATTCTACTCTCAATCATCTTCTTAATACCTTTGGAGATGGTTTTCAGGAGGATTTGCTCAATTACCTCCTCAGAGATTGAAGTGAGGCTGAAAAAACCTCACCTTACAGGCTAAACCAAAATAGCAACCAAGGAAAACCTGCTGGCATATGACACTTATAAAGACCACTTGTTAAGATGGCACTTGAGTAATGGAGCTGCACTCTCCCCTTTCCTCTGAGCAACCACAAGAAAAATCACAGTGCAGGACTGAGTACCTTTGAGGGTAGATACCGAGGTTCACATTTCACAGGTACAAGAGTATGACTGCTCTTCCAGTCTCTGACAAACGCAAATTCTAGCTTTGGTCATGAGGAAAATGAAATATTGCAGCAACTGCAATTTAACAGGGTTTGTGAGTCTGATACAAATGCAGAATCACTTTTAAGAGATTCCTCTCCTTGTTTCTCAGGGAAATTGTAGGAAAAGTTGCTGTCTCTTGCTTCAAAGAACAAGAGGGTAAAGCCACCAGTACTAAAAGAACTGCAGAAGAGAGGACAGACTGGGTGGTCCCAGTATTTGGTATGACATGAGAGCCCCACCACTTTTAGCATGGCCTTGAGTGCCAGAAGTGCTGGATTTAAATGCAATGGCAATCACTGCAGGGATATAACCTATAGTCATTGTGAAAATCCTGGAAGATCCTACTCATAGTCTGTTTATGGTGTAGCTACTAATTAAGTCACACTGTATTTAGAAGCAGGTGAGAAAGGAATACAAACTGTACAATAGGGGAGAATCAAGCACCTCTGTGCGCTGGAGAAACACTAAGATAAACAGAAAAATACTGAAGGAGAAACCTGTCTATCTTCTTTGTGGTTAGTTTGTTGCATGCTGAGTGCATTTATATGTAATACTCATATCACCAAAAGTAACCACAGCTTTGTAGTGCCATGCTGAGAAACATGCCCTCAAGCAAGTGACTTCCTAGAAAATGATGTTACAGCACCCGTGTATCAATGGCTTTATTGCTACACAGTGTAGTTTTCAGCAGGCTGTGCTTCTGGGAGCAAAACAAGACACTGCTTTCTTGGCAAAAGTGTTCTTGTAAAAATCTAACAGTATAGTTACAGGCTAGAAAATAATTCCCACTCTCGGGTGGATAATTGCCACCTTTCTTCTTCAGGTCTCTTCTCTACCCTGTAAGTATTCCCAGTTCTCTCTGCAAGCAGATAGATCTTCTCTGTATTTAAAAGCATGGGTGACTGGCTAATAATGTTGGAGTGTACATTACACTTGACTCAACAAACAAGGGTAGATCTACTGCTTCTTGAGGGAGGAGTAACATATGTTTACTGTCTGGTTGTAGTCACAGTTGATTAAATCATTGGCTGATGCAGAATGGATAGCACTATGTAAGCACTAGAGATGCTTAGGGTTGTTTTTGCTTAATCACGCAGAGTACAATATCATCTATTGCATTAAAGCATGAGGTCTCTGAAATCATATAAGTGTGCTCTCTGCCTCTAATTTTGTGTAGAGAATTATCATCGACATTTTTTCCTTCATGGAAAGGCCAAAACTAAAGTAAAGCAAAACAATAAAACAAACCCTGCCCTCCACAACTTTGAGCTCGCTTTCCATAGCGGGGATTTGGACTTTTCAACTTTTTAGATTTCAATTGCCATATGTATCTAAGAATAAAAGTATGTTTACATTAAATATTTAAATTTTACCCAGAAATCAATTTTAAAGTAGAACAATAAAATGCTTTTGCAACACTTTTATTTTTGCTGTACAACTCATACTACTGTCAGTCAATTCAAAGTCACTGTTAGAGGCATCACTGAAAGGCTATAAGGAGCATAAAACCTTGAGAATTTGCACAACCCAAGGTATGTACTTGAAGGCTGTTCCCTCAAAGATTTGCAATTAAACTAATATGTACCTCATTTAACCAGCTAGGTGACAAAAGCACGGGTCATGCAATTTTGTGCTAATGTGTGTTCCCAGAACTGACTGAGGAGACAAGATGGTAGTTTAATCCCAGGGACAGAGTTAGTGAGACATGAAAGAGAAAAGGATCTTGAAGGATGTATCAGGAAAGTGTTCATATAGGTACTGATATATATACATATACAGTAGTTTCACGAATACAAGCCGCACGGATTATAAGCCGCACCCCCGGTGCCTCGACAATGTTGCTGTCTTTGTCAATAGATAAGCCGCACCCCGAATATTAGCCGCACTTTCGTTCGTAGCGAGAATCCGTGCGCAGCTTTCACAAATTGGCCAATTAGTAACAGGATCGCGGCATAGCGGGCTTTACTGGCTCGGGGCGGGGCCAGGCAGGCTCGGCCCGCTCATGGTGGCCGACGGGGCCGGGTGGCCCAGCTCAGCGCCACGGCTCGGCGGGGCTGGCCGGGTGGTACTGCCGCCGCCGCCGGGCTCGCTGGCCCCCCTCTCCCGTCAGCACCGCCCCGCTGCCGCGTTCCCTAGCCCCGCCGGCGGGCTCGCCGACCGCGGCGCGCCGCGTTCCCTAGCCCCGCCGGCGGGCTCGCCGGCCGCGGCGCGCCGCGTTTCCTCGCCCTGGCCGGCACTGCAGGCCCCCGCACCGCCAGGCTCCCCCACGCTGCTGGCCCCGATTCTGCTGGGCTTCCCCCGCTGCCAGGCAGCCCCACCCGTCGGCCTTCCTGCTTCTGCCATGCTCCCCTGCACTGCTAGCCCCAGTTCTCCCGGGCTCCCCCGCCCTGCTGGCTCAGGCTCAGCCGCCCGCCCCCAGACTGCTGACCCCGCCTCTGCCAGGCTTTCCCACCTCAGCCGGGGCCGGCCGGGCTCCAGCTTGGCTTGGGGCTGCCGCGGGCTCTCACTTCCGTGTTGGCAGCTTTTAGAATTTTGTCAATGTATTAGCCGCCCCGGAATATTGGCCGCACTTCCGGGTTTCCACCAAACTTTTGGTCAAATTGGTGCGGCTTGTATTCGTGAAATTACTGTACTCATATGCCACTGTAACAATAAAAAAGCTGATGCCAATGCACTTTGGCAGAAGGTGAGTTCTTAAAACATGACAAAGAAACCCAAGTCATCCATTCTTGACTGAGGGAATAAATTTAGGCTGCAGCTGGATCCAATGATACTTCTGTTTTAACAATGACCATATCTCCTGAGCTGTGTAGGTCTCTCACAGCCAGGCTTAATTTACTGCATTTCCCCTTCAGCTCATCCGGGCAATCCACTACAGGAGAACACAGGGCAGGCTCTGGCTAGAGGGACAGGGTGATGGCAGTGTGCCAGAGCTGCAGGCTGCTATCTGCTATCTGTCACACCTTCACTATGGCAGCTGGCTACTTGCTCCCAGATGCTGAGCTAACAGGCTCTGTGTGGACACCTCACCACATTTTGCACAGTCAATCTGCCAAGTGGTTCTGGGCCACTGCAGACAGCTGAGGTGACCCAGTGCTTCCTTCCCAAGAGTATACTGGGCCTGGTGTACCCCTGAGAGACAGCACACCCTTGGACAGCTATTCTCCATTCAGCAGGCAGTCACTGCTCCTGGATGCCAACTCCAATTTAGAGGAGGCTCTTACAGGGGTAGGAAGCTACATGCAGCTCAGAGGGGTTACATTAGCAGATGGCACAGCTTGCTCTGCAGGAATTGAACAATTCTTCTGCTCCCTCTGAGACTCAAGTGCACTCTCAAGGTCAAGGTACTGTTGCATAGTGGGAGTCCATCCTTGACACAGGGTATCAGAGCTGATTATCTCACACCCTCAGATTCAGCAGATCATTACTCTTCCTCTTAGCCTGGAGGATTATAAATTTTGGACTCCATCATCCAAATCAGTTGCTTTATTAAATGTATATCAGAACTGAAGCAACAGCAACACAGTGCTCCCTTGAAATGATCCCTGTGAAGTAAAGAGGATGGGACAGCAGGAAGTCACAAAAATATGGGCACTGGAGAACAGGATAAAACGTTATTCACTGCACTCTTTTCCAGTTATTTGCTCCTCTTTACAATGAGTGTGAATAGCTCCAACCAGTTTTCTGGCAGCAGAGGCAAACTTCACTGCTGGAAGTCCATTCAAGATTAAAACATAAATTAAAGCTGTGAACTAATTTTCTAGGATCCCATTATAGTGTATGGGTTTTGCATAGCAGGTTTTGAAAGCAGAGGGAAGGGGTGGAGGGGAGTGAGGGGCTGCAGGGGTGGCTTCTTCCAGAAGCTGCCCCATGTCCCATGAAGATAATTCCAGCCAGTCCCAAGATGGACCTGCCACTGGCCAAGGCTGGGTCCATCAGTCACAGTGGTACCTTCTCTTGGACAACAGATTTTTTTTAGAAAAGGGCAGCTGCAGCTGGTGGAGAGACTATGGGAGAACAAAAAAAAGCACTGCAGACACTAAGGTCGGGGAGAAAGGGTAAGAGGAGATGCTCCAGGTGCCAGAGCTGAGATTCCCGTGCAGCTCATGGTGCAGTCCATGGTGAGGCAGGATGTGACCCTCCAGCCCCTGGAGATCCACAGAGGAGCAGAGATCCACTCCACCTGCAGCCCATGGAAGACCTCACAGTGGATCAGGAGAGGAGTGTGAAGAGTCCTGACCTTGAGGAGCCAGTAGCAGAGAGAAACTGATGACAAACTGATGCCAGCCCTTATTCCCCATCCACCTGCACTGCTGAGGGAGAAGGTAGACAAAATTGGGAATGAAGTTGATCCTGGGAAAAAGAGAGGGGTGGGGGGAAGGTGTTTTGCTTTTATTATTATTATTTATCATTGTCCTACTTTGATTGTATTGGTAAACAAATTAAAGTTAAATCCACTTTACCATTTTAACCAGAGAAGATCTAGTCAATACATCTGTGGAGGCTAGTGAGCAGTTTCCTATCTGGTATCTCAGGCTTGGATGATTCATTCTGGGAGTGATACACGGCACTGACTTGGTCTCCTTTGCCTGCTGGGAGCCAGAGGAGCTCACTCTGATGCACATTTTAATACAGGTGTCTTTAGGGGGCAAAGTTTCTTTCCAGGTCTCAGTATCAGAGGAGAGCTGGAGTGGAGGGGCACTGACACACAGGGGTGGTCAAAGTCTTCATGTAACAAAAAAATGAGGAGAGGCTCCAAGGTTCCTGTGGAGGCAAACATCTCCTCAGTGTGCTGAGTTGTTCAGCTCGTGTTTCTGCATTCAGTATGCAAGCACTCCCACACATATATATACATGAATAAATAGTCTCTATGGAGCCATATGTGTATTCCCATTAAAAGAATGCAACCTGTGCAGATAATAATTTATGAACTATCAAACCCACTTTCGAAAACTGGTCTACAGAATATGGCAAGAGCTGAATCCAGAGTGAATATTTATGACTGAGATTATAGCTCTGTGAAAGTGGACGCTTGTAATACAAACACTGTCAGATGTTTTAACTGTAGCTTTGCCCAGTGACCCCCTGGGAGTCTGATCTGAAGCCCATTTAAAGCAATGGAAAGCTTCCCACAGACTTCAGTGGGATTTAGAATCAGGCATCCAATGTGACTTGCAATGCTTGTGTGTTAAACATTCATTTATCTCTCAGCTCTAAATCAGTTGAAAGTCTATAATACCAAATTTGTTTTAACTTCTGGAGCTGGGGGAGCAAAATACTTTCAATGTAACATGCAGGGAGTGATATAAACAACTTTCATTAACAGTAAGGGGCAAATAGTGTGTAATTCTTAGTGTGTAATTCTGAATATGTTACAAAAACTTTGCCTCATAAAATGTCCTGCATTACAATAAAAAATGTTCTTGCTATTTTCAGTTCCTAGATATTTATTGGACATTTCTACCACCAGACATTCCTTTCTGCAGAATGGTCTTCTATCTGTTTTGGTGAATAGTATATTGACACATAAATTTTGCCCAAAATATGCAAGAGCCATATTTTAAGCATGTGGCCTATTTAAGAGACAGTCCATACATTTAAATCTTCAACTTTCTCTGTGAAGTGAAAATGAATTGTACTTTTTCCTTTTCATTCTATAATGCAAGTGTTTAATTGTTTCAGTGAAAGACAAATAAAAGCAACACATTTTATGTAGTTCTTTCCCGAATGAACAAAAGATGACTAAATAGAATTTCAAATGGGAAATTGTACACATAAATCCAAAAGCTTTTCCATTTGACATCAAATCTTTTCCCATATTTTTATATGATTCTGTGAAATGCTGTGTTTTTATTTTCTCTTCAGTGCAGCAAAATACTAAGGGTTTGTAGAAGAAGCATGAATAGGAATTTAAAAAAAAAAATTATATTTTTTCCAGTATGTGGAGTACCCAGAATATCTCACTTTGTTTTTCAGAAGTAACTCCAGATTTGTATCACAACTTTTAGTGTGTCATCATATAACTGTGCTCAGTAGGCTATTCACTACTTATAAAAAAGCTGTATATAATATGTTGGAATGGAAATATCTGAGGTATTTGGAGGCAAATGCATTTTAAATGCTCTCAGTAGAACTCCATGATGAACAGGGGTGATGCGTTTTGATCTGGTTTTGAGCATGACATCCACTAATAACTGATAGCTCAGCAGGCAGCTCTGAACTCTTCCAGACCAAGTAATATCAGGCAGGTCATTCATTCATGTTCATCATCTCTGTCAAGGGGAAGAGAATACTTCATTATGTGAGATCTTTTTAATGGTCACTTCTGACCCACCTGCTGGGCCTGGGCAGCATTCTTTTCATAACTTCAACTTCAGGCTAACAGACATTCTGAGAGAGAGGCTTCTGTAATTCTCTTTTTCTCTACATCAATGTCTGCAGGGTTCATTTTGGGTTGGGTTTTGGGTTTGTATTTCTGAACTGCATATTATTATATCTTGTTATAAGAGATACGTATTTATTTTTGAACATTACTGTGCAACTATTGATTATATTAATGTATGTTTTTTCAGGTTCCAATTGAGCAATTTTTCACAAAATAGATCATCAAGAGCAGAAATTCTGCCAAACTTTCTTCATTCTTTAGAATTCCTTTCTTACAGAATAAATAGAAAATCCTGTTTCTGGTGTGTCAAATGGGGGAAAAGTAGCAGAATTTTACATGTGATTTTGTAAAAAGAATAATCTCTAAAAACTCTATATACTGAAAAAAGTTCACCTAAACTTATTTAGAGTCATTATATGTTCAGTTTGACCCAGAAATTAATTATACCAGAAGATCTCATCATCTGCAGATTGTTTTATCCGCCCATCCTACACTTTTACTGTGGAATACATGGTCTACATTGCCTCTTCCATCATGCCCTCTGGATAAATAGATAATTGTACAATCTTCTCTTATGTAGTTCCTCTGGTAATGCTGAACCTCACTGCGGTAAGTGTCATGGCACTGGCACTGTTACTTGGTAATTATGAGGAAAAAAACTCTAATAATTGAAGGATTAAGCTGTTCAATGCCTAATGGGGGTCAGGGTAAAACACCAGCTCTTCCAGCTATTTTTCAGCTCTATATATATGATTTTTTTTGCATCTGAGGGAACTGAGGTTCCCATCATTACTGGATTTTGTCGTAGTCTTGTTTTGTTCCAGTACTCTTTTCCTCTCATTTGATCTGAGATCATAGAAATCAATTTTTTGTGCACTAGTTTGAAGCCACTGGCAAAATTTTTTAGGAAGTGGTATCAGCCTCTGTAAATAAGAAATGCAACCTCTTCCATGCCTTTAAAAGGTATGTTTAGTGACTGGGGACTAGTTTCTGTCCTGGAAGGAATTTCTCCAGCAGAGGCTGAAATAGGGTGTGTGAGATTTTTAGTATGAAGCTTGTCAGCAAGGTGCAGATAGAGTAGAAATTCAAGACAATTTCTAAAAGAGGGAAAAAAGGGGTAAAAAAGGTCGGCAGTGTTTTTCTGGCAAGAGGATAATGCATGAGCAATGTGCCAGCTGCTGTGCTTTTTGGATGGGACTCACCTTCTGCAGTAACTGTAGGGAAGCAGTCATGTTTGCCAAGCCAAACAAAGGGTAGATTAAACAGGCTCCTTTGGGGCACTCAGCATCAGAGTGGCCAGCTCTGGGAAGGGACGGGCACTGTGCTGCAGGAGACAAGCCTCTGCTGCTGGGTGATTGCTTCTGCCAAACTGGAGACACAAAGCAAACCAAAACTCCTAGACATGCTCATCAGGACTAAGCAAATATCTAACAGAAGGTATGCCTGGCTAACATATCTACAAGAGATCTGTACTTCATCAGAGAGCTTGAGAGCTACCTGCCTCTTCCTTGCCCTATGTTTTTCCTGATGCAAATAATGGAAAAAAAACTTGCCTGTGAATTGTTGTACCTTGCAGTCTCCAATTTGTTCCTCACAAAAATGCCTTACTGTTTTTCATTTTCCACATTTTCACTCCCCATGAGAATCTTTCAAACTCTAATGCTTCCTTAAAACCTTTTATCCTGCCTACATGCAAGATCAGTCAAAGAGAAAACACGCAAAATATTTCTGAAGCATTGTAAATGGTGTCTTCTTTGGGATTGCATCTTTAATATCTAACCCTGCCTGTTACAAATAATTTCAAAGCTATATTATCTTTGGTTTGGCCCAGATGACCCTTTCTTTTTCTGATGTTCATCACAGTATTGGGTACAACCTCAATAAACTGTCAAATACTCATAGCCATGAAAGTAATTCTGTGCAAGGTCTGGAGCTCCATCACATTAATGCAACACTTGAGAATATATTCACAGCCTCTTGAATCACACTGTTATTTAAATAACATCTGTAATTCTGCTAAGTCTTTCCTACTGCCTCTAAATTCCCTGAGATTTAAAATGGGGGGTCAGTTTTATTCCTAGCATGACTGTTCTCTAATTGTTGAAATTACCCCAGGGATGAATTTGGGTCAAGGTCTTTTCTTCACATTATTTTCTTTAATAGCTCTATTACTGCTGTATATACATGACATTAGAAATATCTCAGAATTAATCATTTTAGAAATAACTGTAGTTCTTTCACAGAAGAGGTGTCTTGGAACCCTGGCTTTATCAATACATTAAGTATAGCTAACTAGCCATTTCTGCCAGCTATTTCACGAGTTAATCAAGTAAATCACTCATTGCTGTGCTTTACTGAAACTTATAGAAGAGAATGCACAGAAAAATGGAGAAGATGTTTCATTTCATTTAGCTTCTAGTTTGTTGCCTACTTCATAAAGGAATGGAAATAAGAAGTCAATCACAGGACTATCTCATTTTTCAAAATTTTGTCAGCCATAAGTTGCTGATATGGGTGCAAACTTCCAGAGTGCCAAGATTGTCCACCAAAAAGAATCACAAAGTTCAGGCAAAATAAGTTATATTGTCAGGATCTTGATACAGCCAGAATGCCTGGAGCTCAAAGAATAGAGTATTTTCTTTATATGAGGGAAATAAGGAGAGACACACATGAGGGAAATAAGGAGAGACACACATACATTACAGATTTGCTTACAATACATGTAGGTCTTGCTAAGTGTAATCTTGAGCAGTGTCACATTGAAAAACTGAATCAACAACCTGAGTACTGGATTTAAAACCTGAGATTAGAAATTAAATAAACTCAAGAGCACTTAACAATTTAGGTGAGAAAAAAATGTTGAAACCTAAGACCAATTAACATTCATGTAGTACTTTGAGCTTTACCAGCAGCTTTGATGAAGCAATTTCTTTCCACAGAGGGATAGAGTTCTAAGTATTTTGATGAAGTACTTGCAGTAGGAATGATGCTGGGATGGGTAGAATCAGATGGGGTCTCTCTCCTGCAAGGTTCAGTCAGGGATGGCAATAAACTTGAGTCTTATTTCCCTTTCTGTCCTTGTTTCAGCGTTCTACTTGACTTGTAATCACCCTCCAAGGTCCCTGCCTTTATTAAGGCTGACCAAACCTCCTTTAGTGAATCAACTCCTTGTAGAGCTACTTCCTGTAAGTACTTGTTAATTATTCAGGGATTTTGAAACCTTTAGGCTAGCCTAACAATTAGGAAATCCTCTTCCTAAAATGGTGTACATCATTGCTTTTTTATTCCAAAACAGATCTCAGCCAAAAAGCACTAGTTTCAAACAAGAATTTTTAGATAAAACCCAAACAAATAAATGCTTATTTTTTTTCTTTTTAACAGTTACACTCTTGCAAATCAAATCCCATTGTATAGTCTTTGCTACATAACAGATTATTTTAAGCTTTGAGTAAAAATATATTGTAGTGTGATTTTTTTCCATCTCAACAAAACTGCATATAAAATACTGCTTGAAATTACACTATCTGTAGATATATTAAGTAGAAGAGAGCTCTAAAGCAGCATCTTTCTACAGCAAATGTTGAAGCTTTAAGTTACAGATTATTAAATGGTGCAGGCTTCTGAGGTGTACTCATCTATGATTTTGGTAAGCTAAACATAGCAAATCCAAATTTAAAAAAAATTAGAATACAGATCCAGGGTGAAATAATGGTTATTTAGTTATGAGTCTTTAAATTCAAGGAAGTTTTGAGTTACTATTCTGAATTAAAATGCTGGCTTTTTGATTGGTGGGTGGATTTGTGTATTTATTTCCTGCTGTTCAATTCATTTAGTTATAAGATGAACACAGCTTTGTCAGTAGTTATTCATTCTTGCCATTATACATTTTACCAAGGAAAACTAAAGCATCTTTAAAATTCTGGTAAATATGTGTCCCTTATGGATTACTGATAGCATCTTCTGGATGGAAGAGAGTCAGAGAAATAAGAAAATGATAAAGTAATATTCTCAGAAGCTGCCTTGTGGATGATGATTCAGATTCTCATGAATTTGATGGCATGTGTCATACTGTAGTGGGTTGACCCCAACTTGACATCAAGTCCCCACCAAAGCCACTCTATCTCTTTCCACATCAGCTGGAAAGGAGAGAGAGAATACAACCACAAGTTCCTGGATCAAGTACACAGAGAGAACACTCAGCAACTTTCATCACAGGCAAAACAGATTCTACTTAGGAAAATAACTTTAATTTATTACCAATCAGATCAGAGATGGGTAATGAAGATTAAAACCAAACCTTAGAAAACACGTTCCTCCTAACACTCCCATCTTTCTGCACTCAGCCTCACTCATGATCTTCTCTCTACCGTCTCCATTCTCATCAGTGCAGGGGAATGGGCAGCTCTGTGGTCAGTCCAGCACGTGTTGTCTCAGCTGTTTCTTCCTCCTCAGGGGGAGGATTCTTCACGTGCTCCCCCTGCTCCAGCCTGGGGTCTCTCCCATGGGAGACAGCCCTCCACAGACATGAACCTGAGTCCTTCCCGCAGGCTGCAGCTCTTCACAAACTGCTCCCACAAGGTGCAGTCCTTCAGGAGCAGACTGTCCCAGTGTGGGTCCCCCACAGGTTCACAATGTTGCTGGCATTGGTTCTGTTTTTTCTCATAGAAGCCACCCCCTCCCACCAAAATCTTGACAACCAATCCACAGAGATGCTCTGGCATAAATAAAAGCAGCAAAAATGTATAAACTCAATGTCATAGTAATCTTACTGTGAAGATTTTCCAATTAAGAAGATGGCCTTATTCAAATCAACATTCACCTTAAGAAAATACCACTTCTAATTATGGTCAGGGAAAATATTGATGTAAAGAGTCACTTATCTGAAAAACACAACCATCCAACCAAACAAAAGGTTTCTGTCTGAAACTTCTTGTCAGGAGAAAGATAATCTGTTTTATCATCAACTCTACTATCAACATTAATACTGTGTTACAGCAGTAGCATTTTATAGTGCTTGAAGCTCTGAGTTGGTGAGGCAGCAATTTCAAAATTTTTTAAAATCCAGAATGAGTTGCAAGAAAGGATTAGAAGAAAGGTCATTGACTCCAGAGAAAGAATAGTGAACAACACCTGTTTTCAGGAACATTGTGCATTAGGAATAAATGGAGAATAAATTGTTTGCATTTCCCAGTCCATATGCTGAAATCATCATTTCTGCATAAAATCTAAATAAACTGAAGACATCAAATAGAGAAGTGTTTGGTGCCCTTCCCTAATGGTTGCAGTTTAAACTGAAATTAATCAGAGCTGTAAAATACCTGACTTTTGGTAAGGGAAGCAGAGAAAGATGTAGATTTTTTGGCTCCTAACACAGCAGAAAGAAGTAATCTCACAATAAAGGATGTTGATATCCAATTTATATGAAATATTCTATCCTTCTGTTACCTGGTGCATTCTGTGGAAACAAGATACACCTGAATGGATAAAAAGGCAAAAGAGGGATTGAAGAGGCAACAAAGCATTTCTGTTATGGAGAGCCACAGGTAAGGGTGATGAGAAGAGTTCATGCCCTTTATGGATCTTGAACAAAAGATCTGAGTCTACATTCCAACATAATACTATAAACTAGATCAAGTTCAGTTGCTGTACATTTCTACTCTCTCAGTGTTGCAGCTGGGAAAGCTATAGATTCTTGAAGTAGAAAGCTTGAAGAAATTCTAACAGGAATAAATCCAACTTTGCATTTGACTTCATAACTTCATCAGTCTGTAACAAGGTCTTGGCTTTGCTAGTAAAAGGCAATAAACACTGTACAGAGTTTGCAAACAAACAAATCTGTCAAGTCGACCCTTACTGAGCTTTTCTTGACCTGCCTGCAGCTTTGTTTTACTGGACTTAACTCCAACACCATTTTTTATATTTGACCAGGTGTCTAAGGGGAGTTTGTTTGCATTCTGTTTGTACGTTGCCATCTCTAACAAAGAAGTAACAAGTAATGTGGACATGGCAGAAGCTTTTCTGCGGTAGCAGAACCTTTGAGAAGTGAGGCTATAGGAAATGAGGGGGTGCAAGCATGGAATGGTAGGAGATGAAGTACAAATTTGATACAGAAGACCCCATGCTTATAAACATCTCAAAAATGGTCAGCTGAAGGAATGCATACCTGAAGATGGACAAAAGTGATTTTTCAGGTAACAAAAAGATGAAAATTTATAATACATAACAGTTAGCACATTTAGTAAATGCAGATGCAATGTGCAGTTACAGATCAATGAAGAACAAGGGTGTAAAAGCATGCTGTCAAATGTATAAGAATTTCCCTAAGTGAACCCTAGAGAGGTGAAAGAAGAAACTTGTAACACCATATGCATCCTGCTGAGACATCAGAGGTTGACATCTCATTGTAACACCATCTCCAGCACTATGGAGATACTGACTGTACAGCCCACTGGAGCAGTGGAAGGGTGAGCATAACATCAGGAAGGGTGAAAAACTCAACATGTGTCTTTCATTTTTAACTACATTGTTACTATTATTGATTCTTTTTCTTAATGAAACTATTCTTAATATGTATTATATTTTTTTCTTTTAACAACTAGATTTAGATTAATATGATTACTTAATTCAATTTTGAATGTAGTAACAACAGACTCTAGGCTGTATATGCTATGGGTTTTTTTCTGCCTAATGTATTGAATGTAAGATTTTATTAGGAACTATGTTACCTCTGACTCATAAGTCCACCTAGCTCAGGTCCCCTTTCTGGCCATACAGAAGAAGTTGTGGATGCTCTTAAGGATGCTCTGTTTAGTGTTAGAAATAATTACAAGATTCGTTTATTAAGATGGATACTGACCTTACTGCAATCACAAGAGTTTTCTGGATTTACTACTGACTTATGATTCTAAAAACTGAGACAAAAGCTCTTAAACTTGGCTAAAGTTAGGTGACAACAGGAATAATGAGGCACTGTGGTCAATACCCCTAAGACAAAGCCACTAATCTTTGATGTGTTCTTCTGGTACATGTAATAATTCTCTCATGCTCTGCTCTGATGAGCTCATCTCTTTGTTTCCACACCACTCTCCACTCTGCCAATATTTCTATTCTCTATAATTCCTCTTATTTGCCATGTATCTTACCATTTACCATTTCAAGCATTCCCAAACACTAAGTCAATTAAAAGCTTAGTCTCTACTTCTGTTGATGCTGAAAGCTGCTATTGCAATTCCATTTTTTGGAAAGGGCCTTTCCTTTATTGTCAGGATCCTGAGCTACAGGATTATCCCTGCCTCACCTTTAGGCTCTGATAGCATAACAGAATTTTTGCGTTTAACACTCAGTCTCTTCCCTTTCATCAAATTTTTGTTGGTTTTTTGTTTTCCTTTGCCTTTCCAATGATTCTGCATCATTCATTTCTCCACCTGGATGTAGTGTTTCCAGAAAGGGTCACTACTGTATTTTAGATTGTACTAGATGCTTCCTCATCAGTTCCTTTCTCTCCATCTTCAGACATTCCTTTTTCAGACAATATCTTTAGAATCACTGATGCACTCCAGGTGGTCATAAAAACTTTTGTCAGGCCTCATTTCACAGATGCTATTTTATTCTGACAGCTTTGCCTGTGCTTAGGCAAACTCTCCCTGTAAACAAGACCTGTCTTGCCTTGGCAATGTAGAAAAGCTCTCTAGATATAAAAATGTGTGCTGGGAAAACATCGCTTCATGTGTTTGACCCTGCAGATTCTCTCAAGCTGGTTAAAACAGGGTCAGGGTTACATTCAGGCAAAATAGTGAGTTCCCTTTCTAAAATGTGAATTGTGGTGCTTGTGGTAAGAATCTAATATACCCCTAGAGAGATTAGATCAACATTTTTGTAAAAACAACATTTCCTTTCTCACAATGCTCTTCTTCCTCTCTCTGGCCCAACAGCAGCAAATCCAAACAGAAACACCCCCAAACCAAACAACAACAAAAATCAATTGCAAAGTCAGACCCATGCTGCTTACTGGCTTGGTTATCAGGCTATGCTATCATAAAGAATGTTCACCATAAAAGGTTTGTACAACTCTATGAAATTCCACTCTATTTTTGAAATATGCACATGGTTTCTTCATGATTTCTCTCCTCAGCAGGATCTTTATTATAATTTTCTGGGATAATTTTCACAAAAATCTCAGAATTGTCAGCTCTTCATATGAGATGACAGGGGGTCCTTTCCCTTTAAAACACACACACATACCTGTGTCTACAGAAATGCACACATAAAGGTTTGCATGGTTTCGTTTCTATAGCAATAATCAAAAGAGGTATTGTTTGTGCTGAGAGCACTGCATCTTTCTGCTCAGGGAAAGAGACTCTTTCAGATGCTACAATAATGGCTTGGATGGCTCAAAATGAAAAGGGTGTCTTTGAAACAGGGATGACAGTACACTGTCCTCAAAATATCCGTATAAAAATAAAAGCATTGCTCAAATGCACTACCCTTCAAATGACTGGCTGGCCTTTTTATTGGGATAAATAAGCTGAAATTACTTATAATGGATTACAGATTCACAACTGGAAGACTAGTTGCTCATGAGACATCTTAAAATTAAGAAAAACAAACCCTTCACCTCTGTGTAAAGCTTAGAGGCTTTATGAAGTGGCAAAAGAAGACCACAGAAAGGAATACCAACAGGTTATGAGAGCAAGTAGGATTATCTTCTGGGATGTGCTCTTTAAACTGTGATAATTGACTTCTCACCAGCAGATGTGATATTTGACACCTCTTTTCCCACAAACCTTGCCCTGAGTCACCTGCAGGCACATGGCACAGATAAATTTCAGCAGACTCTACACAACAGCATTGTAAAGTATTGAAAAAGGAGCTGTATTATGCAGCTGATAAATTCAACACATTTGGAATGGAAATGGCATTATTTTCAAATAGCTTTTTTTGCTGCCCCTCCCTGCTCTGCAAACTGACATCCCATCATCAAGGATTTAAAAGTCTATGCCAAAGAAAATGTATTGACCTTCAAGTTAATGCTATTAAAAATGTAATTTGATTCAAATGAATGGAATTGAAAAGAATCTCTGCATAAAGTGCAATACTGTCTTAATTAACAGTGCATTAATGTGCTGAAGCAGAAGGTCAGAGGCATTAATGTATTTGCAGGAAAAGAATGACCAGAAGTGACAAATTTTTAAAATACTAAATGATTTT
Organism: Catharus ustulatus; assembly: GCF_009819885.2. NCBI lineage: Eukaryota > Metazoa > Chordata > Aves > Passeriformes > Turdidae > Catharus > Catharus ustulatus. Next base: position 48,258,908 of record NC_046224.1, read on the forward strand.
ATCTCTAGTGTTATGCCAAAGTCAGCCATTTTTTGTACTCATCTGCTTTAGCAAACAGAAGCAAAATCTATCCACTCCACCTAAGTGCAAACCATGATCTATTCTAGCCTTTTTGACTTCTACTCATAGCAATATCATTCCTCCTTTCCATTAACCCCCTTCATTATATTTTGATGGCACAATCAGCTCTGTACTAAGTGCACTATCAGGATTACCATTGGAAGAAGTTAGAATATTCGGTCTATTGTCTTTAATTCAGCTATTGCCATAATAATTTAACTTGAAGTTAAAGCTGTATCTTAGTAAAAATCTGTCTTCTTGAATGACTTGTGACTTGACTATAAGAAAGAGCAAAGTATCTGCTATCTGCATTTGATTGTCTGTTCCAGTGATTGATTGCTGAGGCTTTAAATTTAAAGCTAAATTCAGAATTTTAAATTTTCTAGCTTTGGATTCTAGCCATTCATGCCTATTATATTTCATGCTTATTATACTATCAGTGTAGTATTATTAGAATATTTAGGCACTTAAACATATTACTTTAATTTTATGGTGAACCAAAGCAAATCCAGATCTTTTAGATGACCACTCTGGTAATTTTTGCCTGGTCATGAAACAATGATGCTCTTAAGATACCAAAAATTTAGGAATGTCATTCATATTCTCATGGCCTGTGTTGCTGAGCTGCATCTGAAGCTTACTGGCTTATTCAATTTATTCTGTGTATTAGAACTTTGTAATGCAATAGTCACAAGCATCCTTTCCATGCATTTTGATAATCTTTGTATTACCTCAAGACCAAAAGCTGTTGAGACCTATAGATCTTGTCATTCATCTGTGTGTCAGTTATTTCCTAGCATGTGACAGGCTTTCAGAATAATAATGAACAGAGTTTACTGCCCAGATTTCTGTACAAGAGACAAAATAACAACAGAGGATTTGACTCTATAAAAATTGTTTGCTTTCAATTTTCTAACTTTGAAAACAAGCAAATAATAACTTCTTATGCATTTCTGAATAGCTCAACTCATAACAGTACAAAATCTGTCATGCTGAAGCTTGTGAAAAATCCCCTTGAAAGCAAGCATGCCAAAATGGTACACAATATTCTATTAAATTTTTTATCTAAGTCAAGTCACTTCTTTTCACTTGCTTATTTTTTTTTGCACTAGCCTGATTTTGTTATAGAAGAACACTGAGCTGTTATGTTGAGTTATTTTTCCATGAAGACATTTAAAATCTATACAGGCTCATTGGTGTAGAATACATTTCTTTTTCTTAGCACAGGTTGCATCAGCGTTTCGCTGTATTAACAATTTTTTTTACTCATAGCTCCCAGATTACAAGTGAAGGAGGAGCTGCCACCTGTTGGGTCACAAGATATAGGAAGCTGTTCTTGGAAATCACTCTTTTTTCTTGCAAGGATTCATCCTGACCCATAGCTCTGGTTTAAATTCTGTAAGTCGACAAAGATAATTAAGGGACTGGATGTTTCTCCTATGAGGAAAGTCTGAGATCTGTTCAACTCAGCAAGAGATGACTGAGAGGGGACCTCATCAATGTCTATGAATATCTGAAGGGAGGGTGTCAAGAGGATGGATCCAGGCTCTTCTCAGTGGCACCCAGCAATAGAACAAGAGAAAATCTGCAGAAACTGGTGCAGAGGAATTTCCACCTGAACATCAGGAAGAACTTTACTCTGCAGATGACAATGCACTGGAATAGGTTGTCCAGAGAGGTTGTAGGGCGTCCCTCACTGGTGATCTTCAAGAATTGTCTGCATGAAATCCTGTGCAATGTGCTCTTGATGACCCTGCTTGAGCAGGGGGACTGGACCAGATGATGCACTGTGGGTCCAGACTTATTCGTTCTGTGGTCCTTGGAAACTGGGCTTTCAGTGTGCCACCATGCAAGATTGAACCAAGAATATAGCTAGAGAAGTGTTTAATTCCATGCTTTGTCTTTTCTAAAACAAAAAGGAAACTAAAAGCAGAAACAGGAATTCAAACTACTGACAAATTTGTTTGTATTCTTCTCTGGCAATCCTGTGCTTTTTCACCCTGAGAGTTTGTGACCAAGCTACAATTGAATCCTAGATTGTTAGTAAAATGTCTCCATAAATGCACACCTTCAGTATTGTTAAATTGCCAATAGGTGGTTTAGATTTCTACTTGGAACTTTATGTGTGTTATGGAAATAGTATACTCATACAGGATAAAAGCACTATTGGTGCATAGTAGAGCTGTAATGATTCTAGTGAAATAAAAAACTGTCTGAGAGCCACGGCTCATAAAGGGGCTAAAAAGCAGAATGACTAAAAGTTACAGAAAAAACAGCAGCACTGTGATACCTCTGGAGGTATTTTTCTGTAGAAGTGAGAATTGGAGCAGAATCTTCTTTAGACTCTATAAACCTACTATGCACAACGTTTTCACTACTCAATTCTGTATAAAATAGGGGTATATTGTACTGTGCAATCTGTGATGAGTGGAGTCAGTTAATGTGTGCAAAATGACAGTCAGTCAAAGGTGAGTATCTGTGGGGCAAAGAGGAGGTGAGGGCAGGAGTCAGAACGTGTAACTAATTTATTATTCCAAGGATGTCACACAGTCTCATAATATTTAGCACTAAATCCAATTTTGATAGCATGCGATATTTTTAAAGGAAACTTTCCAGGGAATTAAAATGTTCCCTTACTTTCTGCTAAGTAAAGACAGCGATTTAGTCAGATGTTCCTTAATTAAATATAATCTCCTTTCTCTTTTACCTATGTGAGAGACTGAAATGTTAATGGCTAAACACTCAAACAATTGACCATTTGCAAAACCAGTGTATGTTTTGCTGACAGTGTGCAAGGTAACAGCTCAGATGCAGCACCAGAGGATGACCACTACATATCAACCTTTGTTTAGCAAGAAGCTCAGATTTGAGCCAGGTAAGGGAAGAGGTTATATATTTAATAAATATACCCTTGTACTTTTCTTTTTTGTTTTTTGTTTGTTTGTTTGTTTGTTTGTTTGTTTGTTTGTTTTGTTTTTGTTTTGTTTTGGGGGGTTTTTTTTTGGGGGGGGGGTTTTTTGTTGTTTTTTTTTTTTTCATTTAATCATATGTGCAATTACATGCAGAACTAATTAGCAATGGTCCAGTTGTGTCTTAGGGCATAATTTCAAGAGACACCAGTACCCAAACTGGGGCCAAATTTTCCAAACTGCTGTGTTCTCCCACAGATGTAGATAAATTGTGTCAACAAGTACAACAAAAAGAGGGCAATGAAAAGCAAAAGGCAACAAAGAAAGATGGAAAAAAGCACATCAGATTCACAAAAAAAATCACAGAACAAAGAGTATTTTACAAAAGCAATTTAAAAAATATTTTACATTAATATAGTTGAAAATCTTTGTTTATAACAAAGGGAAGGGAAGTTGAACTTACTCTACTCTTTTTCCAGTATATAAAATATCATCCTTCAAAAACATTAAAATTAGCAATGACATTTGAAACAGATATAAAACAGATATAAAAATACATGTGCAGAGATGAACAAGAATTTTAATGCAGATATTTAACACTGAATCTTATCCGTCTCAGGTCTTAGATTTAATATGTGACAAAAAAGTCAGTATATTTGCTAGGGAAAACTAGTACGTGAAGAGAGAGCATAGTATTTTTGCAACTGAATGTAGTAATTAGATTTGGAGTCCTTGAAACAATCACACTTAGAGAATTTAGTTCTCAGTAGAGAAAGCTTTAAAAATGTTAGAAAACATATCAAAAGAAACATAAACATGGTGCATGAAAATATTTGGGAACAATTTATAAAGTCCTAAAGCACTCTGTCTTAGTTGGGAAGCTAAACTAGAAGAAAAATATTTATTTAAATTTATTTAGAGACTATATTAGTAAAACAGAATAGCATCTGACTGAAAATTAAATATTTAATTTTATTATAACTCTGCTTATCAGACTAGTCTTTACAGTTTTGATTATTACATTGAAATTTGCTAGAATACTTTCTTACTAAACTGATATTATCAGCATCAATGACTTAAAACTATTGCTTATATGTTATAAACAAGTTTAAAATTAATTTCAACATTCGCATTCCAGTCAAGTTCTTGTTCTTGAAAAAATAACCAGGCTATGTATTACTCCTTCACAGATGCAAATGTAAGACATCTTAGAATATTATTTGGCTTAGAAATCTGTTGGCAGTGAAATAGTTGTTGATGATTGATAAACAACTTAGCATTTCCCAAGTTAGCCCAAGAAATCTATTAGAACTAATGATTAAAGAAGCTGTATACTAATAGCTGACATAGTGATATAGGCTCTTCCAAAATACTAAGAAAATTGCTGCAAATCTTTCTATACAATAATTTTAATATTGACTGAACTAAGGCATTTTATAAGAGAAATATAAGAGAAAGCGAGGCATCACTTGCTTTATTCAGGCTTGTCATTGTGTCCAGCATTACCACAAATGATATAATGCAGAATCCCAGGGAAGGAACTATCCTATCACTGTCTGATACAGACACACTGATGTGATATCTGTTTGGGTTTGTACTACTAGGATAGTACAGTGCACATTGGTGACACTGTTGTAATATTGGCAGAGCGACAGGAAAATGTTTACTACCCGGTCTCATCAATAATGCAACAGAGGGATGAGACAACTGTTATCTCAGTGTGTTTTAGCTGTCAGACATTCAAAGTGATTGATGGTAAATAAGAACTAGAGTACCATGATATCACCAATTAGTCTGCAAAATCCAGTGCAGAACTTGGAAGCCAACTGGTGAAAGGAAGGTGCAGGTTTCCTGTGAGTAGACCTTAAACACATGGGTTTTTGACTGAAAACAAGTGGTCTGGAGGTACTTTCCACTATTATTCATTTCTTTTAGTCATCTTAGGTAGGAATCAATTTGTCTAACTAGATTTCTAGACCATAGACATTTTATCAGGTGAGGCTCAGTGGAGAGAAAAAGCCAAATACATTTGCAGGGCACCTCTTCTGTTTTAGACTTTAAGGTAAGATTACTGATACACAGAAAGTGTTTGTTTTTCTCCAGCAGTTGAGAAAGGGAGTGAGTTCAGATGTATGCACCTTCATTGTAGATATCTGCATTTGGTAGGATTAATTCTTCCTGTGTTTTATAAAGAAGGAGAAAACAGCAGCAAAACCCTTCTCTTGTTTCCCTGATGAGCATGTATGAAGCACTGTGTCAATAAGGAATTAGTCCTCCATTAAAAGCAAAACCTGAAATTAGCTCTCCATGTAAATGACGCTTCAGTAAAAAGGATGGGTTACTGCACTTGCACAAATACACTGAAAAGTGGCGCTAAGCACATGCCACACTAGAGCAAGGACCTTGTTTTGACTGAATTAGAGAAAATCTATCAAGACTTTTATAAAAGTGGTCTTCTCTGGCCATGTTTTTCTTCTACAGAGAGTTGGACAAAAAAATTTTTCATACACATATCTATCTAGTAGACGTGGGAAGAATATAATTTTTCTTTACTGGCGTGGGATCCCAGGTCATTTTCAGTACTATTTGGCCTCCAGAGCCTTTCTCTGCTCAAAATAACAAAACATTATAGTCTTCTGATTTTTTTTTTTTTCATTATTGATGCCATTACTGACAATATTAAGCATAAGGATTATGTCAGATCAAATTTCTGCATATTCTGTGTTCTGGATGATATTGTTCACAAACCTATTCATCCTGCTCTGGGTTTGGCACTCGAGGTCAGAAAACAAGCATTCTTGACTTCCTTATGTGTTCATGCTCTGGCCATGGTTTTACATTTGGGAGAATTTAGTGGCTTTTGGTGCAAGCCAGAGAGTAGCCCAGAGCCATTTGCAAACTGTTCTCAAGACTGTATCTCCAAAACAGAATTGACATCTGTTTTATTTCCAAAATCCAATTATAATCCTTACATGGGTTCAAAAATCACAGATGAATCATCGAAACAGAAATCACCCAAGGTCATTTTCAACCTGGAGAAGGGAAGGCTCTAGGAAGACCTTATAGCACCTTCCAGTACCTAAAGAGTGGAAGACTGGAGAGGGACATCTTGCAAAGTGATGTAATGGTCCTATAATGGGTAATTTTTTTCTTTATACCAAGAGTTGGTGTATATTAGATATTGGAAAGAAATTCTTTATTGTGATGGTGGTGATGTTCCAGTGAACACTAGAACAGAGAAGATGTGCATGAGGCAGCCCTGAAAGTGTTCAAGGACAGGATAGGGCTCTGAGCAACCTGGTCTAGTGGTAGGTGTCTCTACCCATTAGGTGGGGACAGGATCTCTAGGATCCCCTCCAACCCAAACCCTTGGGACCGAATCTCTAGGGTCCCTTCCAACCCAAACACTTCTGTGGTTTTATGATTAGCCTAAAAAAGTTACTATACTGGGTTTTGAAAACTCCTCGACTTTCTGGAATAATATTCTGGGAAAGTAGAAGGACATGACTGCACTATCCTTGCAGGGTATAGGGCTATGGTATGGATTGCTTCAAAAATTAGGTAAAGCGAGAGAGAAGTCATACATGCCTAGAGCCTTGGCAATCCAAGGTGTCCCAGAGAGCCTCAAGAGTTTCATATATTTTCACTGATCACATCCACTGGGACTGCACGACAGCAGATTAGAATTGCTTGTATTGATCCTGTGCCATGCAAAAGAAGTATCTCAGGGACATGCATAAAAAAAAAATAAAATTCTCAGCAAATTGTTCTGGGCCTGCCTTATTCATATCAGAGGCATGGCAACAGAACACCAGAATTAGGCTTACTGGTTTTAATATGACTATAAATAAAAGATAAATACTGTCCACTTCTGTTGTAAACAAGTAACTGTGGACCCAAAAGTCAAAAACTCATCCAGACTTTAGATATCTATGTTCCTATCAATTTCAAGTCATGCTGTTAAGTCACACATTAATTGTTGATTGATTGTTCTGAGTTAATTATAAGTGATGGGAAAGACAGATTTTATTTTTTTTTTCCTCCAACGATATCATTCTCTCTTTCAGCTAACCAAATTCTAAATGGTTGACCATGTTATTCAACCTCCTACAACCTGTCACTCAACTTGAAGAAATGCCATTTTTTCCCAACAATAGCTCAAGATTCTTGGACATATGGTGTCTCCTTCTGTAATTGCATTTGGTCTTGATAAAGGTTAAACCATTAAGGAGTTTACTGTTTCAGGAGAAAAATAGCCCCAAAGAAATATAAAGCTTGTTTAAATGACACACAAGTATCATGAGGTTGTCAATGATTAAATGTTTGAGAAAAAAATGGTGTCAGGTGGAGTTGAAGATTTTCAGCTTACTCTTGTGATTTAAAAAAAAGTGTGAGTGGTTTTTTTCCTTTTCCTAGAGTACATTGAAATTCATTGGCTCTAAAGATGTGTTTGCTTTAGGACTGAATGGGTTTTTTTCCTCATAAATGGGTCTAGAACACAGTGTTGCCTTCACCTTGAAAACAAAGTGTGCAGATGCTATGTTCTCCTGATGATGTGACCTGAATCACAAAGACATATCAGCTTTCATTTCCAACTACAAATTTTCTTCACAATTTCTCTGTAAAATGCCTTGTGTAGATGATTTCAAAATGAGTGTATCTGGTCTGGGTGAGATGGAGTTAATTTCCCCCATAGCAGCCCTTGCAGTGCTGTGTTTGGTATTGGCAGCTAGAAAGATGTTGATAACACGCTGGGGTTTTAGCTACTGCTGGGAAGTGCTGGCACAGCATCAGCAATATCTCTCCAACATTCTTCCCCTACTCCCTGAACAGTAGGCTGGGGGTGAGCACAACTTGGGAAGGGGACACAGCTGGGACCACTGGCCTCAATCCACCAAAGAGATTTTCCACACCATAAGCTCTCTGCTCAAATTAAAAAGTTAAGTAGAGGGAGGTGTAAGTGGGGAGCATTCATTATTTGCAATGTTTGCCTTCTTGAGCAACTACTGCGCATGTGGAAGTGCAACTTCCCAGGAAGTGGCCAGGCATTGCTTGCTAATGGGAAACTAGAGAATTTTTTTTGTTTTTGCCTCTTTTTCTGTGCCCACAACCTTTCACTTTTGGTTTAGTAAACTTCCTTATCATGACCTAGGCATTGTTTTCTGTCTTGTTTCCTCTCCCCTCTCCAGTTGAGAAGGCTTGTTGGGCATCTGGTGCCCAGCCAAAGTCAATCCATCTCAATAAGTTACAGGGCTTTTAAAACAAACACACTGCTGGCATGTCTTGGTGATGCTATGAACACAAATATTGTGTGTACATCTGTTTTGACTTAGCATACTAGTTCTCATTTATGTCTTTAATTTTTTTGGTGCAGGACTCATTTGAATCATTAGGTAGCACTGTCCCATTAGTGCGACAAAAGAGTTCATGGCTTTTGAAGGATTTGTTAGTCAGCCAAAAATTACACCTCCATGTGGGATTCTTCTGGATGATTGATATCACAACATTTCTGCTTGTAGTCTTAAAGAAAAGGCATCCAAAGACAATGTTCTGCCTGTCCTCAATTAATCTTGAAATCCTTCAGTGGAGTTGACCTAAATTACAAAGTCACTTGCTTGATGTGTGGTTGTGATATCCCATGGCTATAACAATACAATTGTTCATCTTAAAAGTGAAATTTATGTGCAGAAAACCAGTAATGAAACCATGATTTTTGAACTCACTTTCGTGATACATCAGAATGACCTCAAACTTCATGTGGTTTGTTAAATGTAGAACCCACTTTTTATCCTAACTTTATAGTAATAATGTCACAAAAAGCATCCTATAAATTACTTCTCTCATGTATGAAAAGCTTCAGATATTTTTCTCTAGATATTTATTATGCAAAGTATGATTTTATGATATGAAAAGAATTTAATTTTGGCTCAATCAGTTTGTATTTTGGACGGCAGAAAATGTTGTATGTAATTAATGCAGCAATCATTGACGGAAAGGCAGGGTAGGTCTGTGAAGGGATGCTGTAGTGTCCCTCAATCCTTTGAGAAGGCTAAGGAGGAGACCAGGACAATCCACACACTGCTTTAATCATTCTACCTGGCATCTTTTATTGGAGTCAAGCTGTTTCATAAGAACAGAGCAGAGGCTGCTGTATGTCTTCCTGAAGCCTAAGGACAGATCCTAAAAAAGCAAGTTCTTTCCCTGAAATGAGGCCAGGGATGTTATGAAAATGCATCATTTTTTATTGGCACAAAAATCTTGTTTCAGGGTGAGAGGTTACAGAAGGTGTCTTGGTCTTGTGTCTTGGAGATCCAGCCTTAGGAAGATAGATGGGAAGCCTCAGGTGGAAGGCTGAGCGAGACCAACAGGCAAAGGCAGCTGGCTGTGAGCCAGCAGTGGCTGCTGTGATGCCAGGACAGAAGCAAAGGGAGCTTGCCAAAGAAGGAGGTGCAGCTTCTCAAAGAACACCTTGCCCAGCTTGGCATCTGTGGCCTTCCTTTTTCAGAAGAGAAAAATGAATACTGTGTTATGATGGGTTGGAGGTTTGTGGGACTCATTCTTTTAGATCCATCAGGGGAATTCTTCAGCAAGGGTCAGGGAGCCAGCTGATGCTCTGTTAGTCAGATGGAGAATGGCTCCTGAGAAGGACAGTGGATGTTACTTGGCTGCGTCTCAAAACCTCTGGGAAAAGCAGATTCAGACAGCAGAAAAAGGAAGGAATGAGGATTTAAGGGAGCAGTTTCTCTATTGTCATATAAGGCTGAATTGCCAGAATAAAACTTGATTTTCATCATATTTTACAATGCACTGATTGTATGGAATCTATCAGTGCAACAATAAGTTATGCCTTCACTGTGATTATAGCACATCTTGTGTAAGTGACTAAATGAGAGGCTAAAATTGCTGTGGCATAGGGATTTATATTACAATAGACATTTTTGCATAATGCTATGGTGATGCTTCAGCTTTCTCTGACATCCACATCTTTAGAACCTCCTGTCAAAGGATTCTGAATAAATACTTCCTCTAGGTGAGGATAGCATTGACAAGATGGGAGTAAAAGACATGCAAAAATAGACAAGCCTTTAGCTCCTAGGAGCTAAAATAGGTAAAAATACATAAAAGAAAACTGGAAGAACCATTTTAGAGCCACTAAATTTTTGAATTTGTGTACAAGACAAAAAAAAAAGGAGAAAGGAAATAGATTTGGAGCCTGAATTTTCAATGTTGGAGTACTCACAGACACACCTCCCCTCAGGAATGCATTTCCTTTGCTTATTACTGTTTGTTTTCAAACCAGCAAAGCATCTGAATATTTAAAATTAGTGAGTTTAAAGACAATCTTTTTCCAAACTATTTCCAGTAGAAAATACAGTTTTCTGTTCTTCTCTGGAAGAACAGTTTGACACATGAAAATTTTTAAATATTTATCACACTTCCCAAAACATATCTAAAATCCCCACTTTTGAGTAAATTAGAGCAGTAGTGAACATTTAGATGCAATTAAGAAGATGAGAATTTTGCCATGACAATTAGTCCAGTATTTTGGCATGGGGGAAGGGAAGGGAAGGGAAGGGAAGGGAAGGGAAGGGAAGGGAAGGGAAGGGAAGGGAAGGGAAGGGAAGGGAAGGGAAGGGAAGGGAAGGGAAGGGAAGGGAAGGGAAGGGAAGGGAAGGGAAGGGAAGGGAAGGGAAGGGAAGGGAAGGGAAGGGAAGGGAAGGGAAGGGAAGGGAAGGGAATTTGTAATAGACACACCTCCATCTGGAACTTTGGCAATTTTAAAATAATTAAACATAAATTGACCTAGAAAGTAAGAAACAGAGCACTTTTCAGACTGGTGATTAGGGGACTCGCCTGAGAGAAAGAATTCCTGGATTTTGGACACTACTGAATGCAGGTTTACCAAAATGGGCACATTACATTGGGGGAAAATAAGCAGCACAGTGTCTGCTCTCCTCTGGAAAGAGGAAATAGGAGCTGATGGTGTACTAGGGGATGTTAGTGACAAATGTAAGCAACAGAAAGTAGACCTTGTTTTCATCTTTTGGTGATTAACAAAGACATTTCTCAGATCTCTTTCTTTGACTTTGTACTGAAATAAGAAATATGTGTAGTGAATCCAAGCTCCATCCATATAGGGAGCAGCAGTCACTTGAGCATAGCTGATCAACTACTTCAAAGCTTTACAGCATGCCTTTCCTCCTGAAAGTTGGCTATTGACAATAGTAATAGCTGGCAGGATCTGAATGTTCAGAATCACTGGCACCTCACCAAGAAGCAGAAAGACTCTTTAGAGTGGATTTGGATGTATTGTAAATGAAGCAGGATATATCATGCTTTAAAGTCAAGGACAACTGTTCCTTCTGCAGAGGAGCTAGATGAGGCAAGAAGGACTTATACAATCACTTGAAATTATAAACATTCACAGCTAATAAGAAAAGAAGCCCAGAAGCAATGAAATTTGAGATTAGCCAGGCAGCAATTATCCCAGTAATAATACGGTATATGTTTCTTCTTTACTGCTCTTGTGTGGATTACAAATGGTTTCTAAAGCAGAGCTGGATAAGCCTGGGAATATTGTACTTATACTCAGTTTAGGAGCCAGCAGGAAAATCTGCAGGGACTTCAAATCTCACTGAGGTCCTTGCTCAGCCTTATAGACAGGAAACAATAGCAACAAAACATTAAAAGCTTAAGAAGGAAGAAATAAGACCTGAGGAAAAAAACTTGCTGGATTTTCCCTGATGAGCTTGCTTATTAAGTGCACCAGATCCTTAATTTCTGTGTCCATACTCTAATGACCTAACAGCCCGCTTCTTCTGCGTTGTCTTTTACTGTATTTGTATAATTACTTAAAGAAAAAATACACAGAAAACCCACTTAATCTCCTTCAAGAGTATATTCACCAGAATAGTCTCTTACTGTCTTCCCTTAAGCTTTTCCTCTGCTTTATCACTGAAGTGCTATAATGCTCACTGCAATCTAGGTACCACGTCAATTTATTTTTGTCCTGTCTTTACTGATGTAGAAATATTTCCCATCTCATTTAGTTTTCCTATCTCCCAAAACCAATTTATCTTCCCTCCAGGCTAGAAAAATAGAAGTAATTTCATTGATCAACTTGGAAAATCTGAAACACGTCAGGTGAAAAGGGGAGATTTCTTTAACCCATAGTATTTGACTTGTCTACCAGTGTCCCAAGTAATCCAAGACCTTTGTGCCTAAGTCTGTCAGTGTCCTGCTATGGAGACCTTTCACTGAGCAGTCCTGTTGGATTGGAGGGTGGTTCAACTGGTTTACTTAGGGATACACAGCAAGAGCATAAGAGCCCTCAGCAGGACTTCCTTCTTTATGACCCTTCAGTGGATCTTCCACTTTATTTGAGTTACCTGAATTATTTGAGTGAAGGACTTGCACTAACAGTCTATAAAATAACACTCTTTATTAATATAAAATTGCCAAATGTTAAGGTTTGAAAATTGTTGGTGGTGCTATCTGACTGCAAACACACATTCAAACAATAAACAGACAGGGTATAATCTCCAACAAATTTATTTAGCATGCATAGAGTAGTCCTTACCCAACAGGTATCCCCATGCTGAAGAAATCAGATCAGCCTGTTGTCTGATCATAGCAGTTACAATGGAGTCTTCCCTAACTTTCTCCCCTTTTTAACTTAATTTTATATTAATTCTTTAGCTGGACCCTGAGTGACTCTATTAATAGATACTTTTGTTGCTGATTGATGTAAAATTCTCTCACTTTGCTCTTGAAGATATAGTCAATAAAATGCAGAGCATTTCCTCAGTGAGCAGTGGCTGTACCTTGGAGGTGGGTAACAGTAATGAAGTAAGTTTATCTGAGGAGAATTATTTTGTCATATTTGTTGGTTCAGCAGCAAGATATCTCCTCCTATCTCCCCTAGTTGACAGATGCTATGCAATTTATCAAGTGACAAGTGCCATCCAGTTCCATTCCCTCATGGATTCCAACAGAGCCTGCCCATGGTGCTTCTACTCTTCTCCACCCTCCATTCCATCCTCCTTAGAAGCTGCTTGTGGTTGTACATTGTCTGGGGAATCATTGTGGAATAGATTCTGAGCATGTCAACCACATTCCATCTGAGAAGAATCTGTATTTTAACCTAGAATTTCCATATTGTTATAACTTCTGTTAGGATGTTAATATAGCTTTGTAGTTTTCTCTAATTTTACCCCCAGCCATATTTCCACACCATGTATAAAGGCAAAAGTGTTTGGTTTGGAATATTCGAATCCGTATCAACCAATCTAAAAGTTTTAATCTAAACATCTTCATATTAAACTCAAAATGCACCTTTTGTTTTTCTAATTAAAATTTTCAATCTAAGCAATATTTCATTTTCTTCTCTGCCTGTAAGCTTTGAAGTTTAAAGGCTGTGGAATTTTGAAGGGATATGCATTTGACTGCAAATATTTTGACAATTTTCTGGTATCATACTTGGTAGAAATCACAGCATCTAAATCTGTAATCAATGAAAAGTGCTGAAAACACAAAAAAATGTGCAAAAGTCAACAGATGCTGAATACAGATGGAAAGGAACTGGCACACTGCCTAACACCTCATACCTATTATTGAGTAGCTATTTTGTCTTTATTTCCTTGTTTTCCTCTTAACAAGATTGTTCTTCCAGCTTTGTAAATCACATTTAACCACAGGTTACACGGCATTAAGCTCCCTCAGAGTTTAGCGCTCAGCTGCTTCCCTGGGCTCAGGGAGGGAGTAGTGCCCACCTGGGGGCTGTGCCAGGAGATCCCTGTGCTGCCATGGGACACCCTGCAAGGGCTGAGGTGCTACCACAGCCCATGTTGGTTTGTCTGCTGCTGCATTTCACTGCTTTATATCAGCACAGCCAGATACAATTTTCAGCTATGCACTGATTCACCAGCCTACAAGGAGTGGTAAATGAAGACTCCAAGGTTTGGTTATGAGCTGCTGTAATGAATGAGATTGTCATCAGTGCAGCCAAAATGGGGAAATATGTCTCTCTTTTCTTACTTAAATATATGTGATTAATACTTTTCAGTTCTTTGGAGAGCTTATTCTTTGCCACTCGGACAAAAAATTAGTTGATTTGTCAGTACTTGTTTACAAGACCTAGCTCCAGTCTCTAACAATAGTTATCAGGAATGTGTCTGTTTTGCTTCAAAATACTAACAATAAAAATATTCATAATATAAACTCAAGATTTTGTGTCTCTTAATTCCATCAATCCAGATGGAATAACTTTCACATACTGAGACCTAAAACTGTGTGAGAAAAAAAAATCTCACAATGGTATTTAACCTAAAAGCAAAAATAAAAATGGGGAGGACAACAAAGGACATTCAGAAGAACAATACCCCTCACACTCAGACATGCATTTGGGAAGCAGCTTTCCATATTTTGCATTAAGATGTCTCCAGTCATGGCTGTTTACTTTTTCTTTCATGTTTTGTAAATTATTAAATGTAGAATAGTTTCTGGTGTTCTGTGACTGTTTCTACTTTCATTTCCACTCTGATGGACAGGTTCATAAGTTCCAATATTTGGTTTTTTGTCTCTAAAAGTAGTGTTTCTAGAGGAAAAAAAAAAGAAAAAAGAAATGAGGTTCATAAAGTTAGCTCTGAAATCTCATCGCCAGTGTCAGTTATAATAAAAATGTCTCCATTACTGTCCAAAACCAGAATGGGGAAGTGGCTCTCGAGGAATTGAATTATATTGACATGAGAAGGCACTGAAAGCAGCAACTAATTGGCTTAGTGGTATTGTTGTAATGTATTACAGTGTTATCCCATAATTTAGACAGCTTTGGGTCTTTAAAGATACAAGAACATTCACTATTTTGTTTCTTGTAGATTTGAAGTCACTGACTTACTGAAAACAGCCTTTTGCCAATGCTGATGCTTTTGAAAATTTCATCTTTAAAGCTCTGTGGAAGTAATTGAGTAAGCATGCTGGCATGGACTGGGGAAGGAAACCAAATTACTTTTTAACACCATCTAATGCATCTAATGGACTGTAATGGACAAGACTTAATTAGAATCTCTAAGGATTTGCTGACCAGAACAAAAGAGACTCTTTACTTTTAAGAAAACAGGTATTAAGGGAAAAAGAAAAGAAAAAAAAAAAAGCAAACAAAAATAATGTCAATAACTCTTCAGCATGGATCTCTGGGTACTTAAAAAACCTCTAAACTTCTACAAGAAAAGTGTTTGTTGCACAATGTCACCTTTTTTGCCTACAACCAGTACAGAATAGGGATGAAACTTATGATTTATAGGATGTATTGTCTTGGGTTGCCAAACTAGGACATGTATAGACACCATTCTCTATACTTTCATGTAGTAAAGCTGTTATGATCAGTGACTGCCACACAAGAAATAGGATCAGGATGCATATTTTGCTTTGCAGTTGGAATGTATCCTTGAAAGATTTCAGAAAGTCTGAATATTCATTTCTGTTGGGAGAAGCTAAGGAACCTTCTGGTAGAGCAAATTTTTCTATTATCTGGACTAAAGTAAAATGGGACCTCGAAAATCATAGAATTACAGCATTTAATATTTTTTAAATTGGTTACTTGACTTGTTTGAATGGTTTTGTACAATGGCTAGAGACAAAAAATGTTTTACTTAAGCTGTTTTAATTTCCTCTAACATCAACTTGAGCGCAAAATCAAAACTTCCTTTCTGAAAATGTTATGCTATGCCATTTACCAAATCAAGCACTTCCAGTTCTCATGAGCCTTAAAATAAGATATTCTGGATTTTAAGCAAAAAGCATCTATTCTATTATGGATATGCCATTTTCTGTAAAATTGTATTTCAACTAGTGCCTGAGTATGGTTAGCCTATTTCAGATGTTTGGCTTGACAATAAAAACCCCCTTCATCTTACATTTTACCATCCATAATTTACACCATATAAATATGGTTTCTCTTGTTGAGAAGAAGCCCTATTTAACTAAATTAGCAAATAAACTGAGCAACAAGGAATGCATTAACTGTTTCCCCCCTGGGATTTCTCACTGTGCTTTCAGCCATTCAGCCTTGTTCTTGGCAATTCTGCAATCACACAGCTTTAAATCAAGGATATCCAAATATGCAGCCCTTTCCACCTCATGTCTTGCTCCAGCATATCCCTGGTTGTTTTTTCCATTTACTGAGGATATTACACATTTCCCAATTGTAAATACCCAACTGAATGAAAAAAGTGTTCAAATATCAGTGAAAATTGAGTCAATTTAACCAGAATGTGATATATATAATCTCTAACTCTTTATATCTTGTGAGGTTAGAAGGCTTCCCATTGTAATAGAATAACACATAATATCTTTGATGCATTTGTACCTTCACTGGGGCTATTTACAATAGAATAATTTTTCACTGGGATCTACAAAGTCTGACTGCACAATGCTGACACAGTCTGCATGCCATGCATGTCTTTGTACCTTATGCCAGCAGGTACACAGATGAATTATCAAGGAATCATAGGATGATTTGGGTTGAAAGGGAAGGGACCATAAAGATCACCTAGTTCCAGCCCCCTGCCATGGGCAGGATTCCTTCCACTAGACCACATTGCTCACAGACCCATCCAGCCTAGACTTGGACACTGCCAGGGTTGAGACACCCACAATTTTTCTTGGAACCTGTTCCAGTCCTCACAATAAATAACAATAATAACTAAATAACTATAATAATAATAATAATAACAACAATAAGATTACCAATAATAACATTAAAGATAATATTAACAATAATAATAACAACAACAATCACAACCATCATCCTAGTTTCCAATCGAAACCTCCCTACTTCAGTTTAAAGCCCTTCTCCCCTTGTCCTATCACTGCATGTTCTCAAAAAAAGCCCCTCTCCAACTCTCTTTTCCTTACCAGATACAGGAGGGTGCTTTAAGGTCTCCCTGCAGCATTCTCTTCTCCAGGCTGAGCAACACCAATTCTTTCAGCTTATCTTCACAGGCCAGCCATCCCATCACTTTTGTGGCTCTCCTATGGACTCACTCCAGCAGGTTCATATCCTTCTTATGTTGGGGGTAAGTATTCCTGTCTGGGCATGGAATTGTCTTTGAGCAGGTCTGAAGGAGGATTTACATGCACAGGCATTGCAGAGTCCTGCCCTGGTCACTTTTGTAAATTATTAATAATAGTAATAATAATAATAATAATAATAATAATAATAATAATAACAACAACAATAAGAAGAATGCACTTTCTCCTGAATTAAAAGAGTCTGCATTATCACTAATTTCATTAATTATCATCCTTTTCTTCCATTGGTAAATGTAGTTAGTCTCATAGAAGTCTCATATATGTTTTCACCTACTTTACAGCAAGGCCAAATAAAAGCGAGCTCAAAGGAAAAGTCTGCTTTTCAAAATTTTATTGAAGTTTATTTACTGGAGTCTCCAAGAAAACAGAGCTTTTCAATATTAACGTTTATGCCAAAACCTGAGTCAGATTCTTTTCTTTTGTTATTCTGTCTCTTCTCTACATTTTTTCTTTTTTAATGATTAGTGGTTTGCAGCAGTTGACACAACTATTTGGGTTGATGGTAGCAAATTATATTATGTCATCATTCTGACAAGACATTTAATATCTCTCCTTACTAATCATCTTCCACCTTTGAAATATTTCATTATTCATACATTGTATGAGGTTTTTTCACCAATTAAGAGACAATACTTGATCATTTTTCCCATGGTCTCAACAGAAGGCAGCATTTTCATTTCTTACTTAGTATAAAATGTGCAATGTAATTCATAGAATCAATAGCAATATTCTATATATGAATCAAAAATCAAGCTGTACTTATGAGAAGAAATCCCCAAAAGCTACACACTCAGACACTCAAGAGTATTTATTGATATAATACATTCCAAAATGCATTCTACTGAGAGCAAGGCATTTCAAGTGGAATTGCATATTCATCCTAAAAGGATGAATTTTGTTCTAAATGGTTCTGGTTTAATTTTAAATTTCTTGGTCTGTATGTGTCAAAATGACAAACCCAGAAGTACATACCCCCTGCCCAATCTGTTGACCAATTTACCCTTAAAATTAATGGTAATGGCTAAAATAACTAAAAGATTGCAGCCTAACATTTCCTATATCTATCATTCAAAAAATGCATGAATTTGACCTCTCAGGCTACCAGATGAGCAAAATTCCATTCTAGAAAATGTTTCTACTAGGTCTAAGAACAGAGCTGTTCTGCCTTGTAATATTTAGACAGAATTTAAGGATAGAAAGAACAGCCAAGAGCACTATATTTCACTCAAGAGTGAGGCTGCAATATCATGTACTTTTGATATACTACAAAATCCTTTTTGTACACGGTCTTAGTCATATTTTCTCTCTACATTTATGCTGAATTAGAAATTTAAAGTTCAGTGACAGACTGTTTCCTCTGGCAACTCCAAAAACAGTGATTCTGATACATCTCACGCAGAACTTTGATAAGAACTTGGATGTCTGCAGAAAGTCTGTATCTTTGGCATTATCACAAGATAGAGAAGGCAGTGAGAACAGATGACCTTAGTGTATGAATCCCTATGGACAGTAATTGTTCTGCTTCTCTCTTCAGTCCCTGAAAGCTTCCAGTAAGTCATTATACTCAAATTTTGTATACTGTGTTTGTCCCTCTGAGTCTATTTATTATGAACAAGATGAGCAGTTTAGGCTTCATCCCTGACTTCTGGATGAGTTCGGTTTGATGAGATGACTTTTACCTAAATTCTGCTTCATCTTCCCCCTTTATTTAAATGAAAAGGTTTCTTTTGTTTTTCCTGTCATGAAAATATACAAGGTGATCCTCTTGAGCTATCTAAGCTCTTCTATGAATTCCTGCTTTCCAAGACTCATCCTCTTGCTCCAATTCACGTTCTCAGTTTCCTAGTACATTGTCTTGGAGGTTATTGAATTAAAATGTCATTAAAATGGCAGGATTTAATTTGTAATTCAGAAAATTTAAAAAACAAAACCATTATTTTCTAGTTACCAGCCCATCAACTCCTGCATTTATATGGAAATGTACCAGAAACTCTTTTATATTTGTCACAGACATCACTAAGCATCCTTGGGGTAAGAGCTGTGTTCTGGGTTTGTATTGTGGATTCCAATGGCCAAGAATCTTCAAGGCTGAGCTGTTCCTGCTTATAAAGAAAGAGAATCAGGATATGTGGAAACCTTGGCAGTTCTGAACAATAAGCATGGCTGTGAGACCTCATAATAGTGGTCTTCATATGCCTATACTGTGCAGCTTCTCAGGAACATAACGGGAGCATGGATGATGGGAACATGGACACAGCACTGCACACATCTTTCTTTTGTTTCCTTGTAAAGAGAAATTGTTAAAATATTTGTATTTTCTCTCTTTCAAACAATAACATCCTTTGTCTTAACATTTATATGGAGCTCTATTGGAGATAGCCAGTGTAGAACTTGCCCTAAATAAAACAGGACAGTGCACTGAAACTTACAGTTAGCCAAGTCAGAGACCTAACAAATTAATGTAATACTTCTATTGTTTTCAGAAATGGAAGGCAAACCAATATTTCCCCTTGAAACTTTACCTCTCTAGCCCATGAAATGTAGAGAGCAGCTGTGCACTGACAGAAGTCTGATCTGCATACCCATATAGGCCTTTTGCAGCTCTTGCCAATCAGTCTGTTGCTGTCTTCATTGTTTGTGGGTAGCTGTAAGGTCTGTTCAACATTTATGATTCATCTTTAGCCTTTCTTAATAGCAAGCTGCCAACAATCTGCAAGAAAAAAGAAAAATATACTTGATTCAGTTTTACTCAGTCACTGTGATGTAAGTGCCTGATAAAATATCGTCTCTCCTTGCTAGCATTTGACATTTCAGTTTTACTAGGGTTCAGCCTGCAAGAAGAAAGTAATTCAAGGAATGTATTTCTGAGAGCAAAAAGAGATCTTCTAGAGGGGAAACTGCTTGTCTGACAGTAACAAAACTACCCATTATCTACACCACATAATAGCTAGAGAAAGAAAAAGAATATTCACATCAAATTGTGCTATGTTACATAGTGTTATAGTTGTTCTGATGGATTACTTGTGACCCTTAACTACAGCAATATATTCGAAGAATTAAGGAGTGCTCAAAGTTGGAAAGAAGTTCAACTTCGAGGTGGGAAGGTCTGAGATCCAGGCAGGACATTTAAATCTTTTTTAGATTTAACTGCCTTCCCGAAAGATTGAGGATGAAGATTCAGATCCCTTTATAAATTTCCTAAGTTTGTGTAGAACTAAGTAGATATCAACTGATTTTGGGCATTGTCCTTCATGGATCTTTCAGAATTGGTTTGCTTGGTCAGACCACACTCTGAAGGTCCTGGTGTGGAGTAGATCAGCCTGTCATTTGTAATGGGAGCCTCTGGATGCTGCACACCATAGTACACACACTTAGAGCAGTGAAACAAATTCCCTGAAATACAAGCTCCTGGCAACCAGATATATAAAAAGCTAATGAATCATAAATATTAAGCAGGCCTTGTGTCTGCTTATCACAGACACAGTAACTAGGCTCCCAGAGCAGTACAGTCTTATTCAAACAGCGCTCTGCCAAAGTTAATTAGCCAGGACATTTTTCTGCACAGCTAATTAGCCTGATTGAACACCGTGGTTATCATCTGCTTGAAGCCAATGATACTCCCATATTGTATAGATCTGGAATTGCTTACTCAGGACTTTATCTTATCAACAGTTCATGACCCAAATCTTTTCCTACTTGCCATTAGTGATCATTCTACTGAGGGCACCTGCTCTTCCTATACCATACAGAGAATAGATGCAGACACAGTACGTCAGTGCGCTGAAACCATACACCTAGATAATAAAATAAGATTTTTTCAGTGTTTACCATGTATGTGCTTGCCTGTAGGCCAAATTGCATTCTAAGTCTTAATATTGAGATGCTGTCCTGAAACATGGCTAATCAGCTGTCTCTGAGTAACTGAACACACCTTTATTTATTTTAAAATACTTTGTAGTCTCAGATGCTCTTTTTTTTTCCTATGGCTAATTATTTTGTGAATCTAATCCAACCCCTTTGCATACAATGAGTTGAAATGGCCGTGAGTCCTGTGAGTTAAAGATACTTCTTGTGAAAGGAATTTCATTTGTGCATTTTGAATAGCCTTTTGCTTTTATACCTGTTTCATGCATTACAAGAAAGGTTAAGTGGAATCTCATTTGGCTACATTTCCTTTTCTCTTCCTGCAAAGAAACATTTACTATTTTAGTGTTCCTATCCTTTATGATTTTAAAATTACACTTATGATATTTACTTCTTTATTTTTAGCTTTCATGGGTTATAGCATCATGGGAAAAATTTCAGGTTTGCACATCCTGGTTGTGGAAAAATCTTTGTAAATGGGACTTAAGTGTACTCTAAATAAAAGCAATGCCTCTTTCCTGTAATCACCTCAGTAAATTTTATGGTTTTTAATTCAGCCTTATGGCATTACTTCCTAGGAATGGAGGGAGGATGGTGCCTCTGTCTATACAGAACAATCCTGATCTGTTCATGTCTGCAGTATGAAGGAATTTCTTTGTGTTTCTTCCCTCTTTGTTATCCCTCTCTGAACACATTCTGCTTCTGCTATAACCATTGCTCAGCCAATGTTCTGAGAAAATGGCTTATGTGAAAATAGCATCATATTGTCAATGTATCTTTGGGTTGTATCATTGTAATATCTACATATATCACCCATGTCTTCCCATTACTTTATATTTCACTGGCTGAAGGTTTTATGAAAATGCATATAGTCTCTATTATAACAAGGAATGGAAAGAATTTGATATATTCCACAATGGAAGAAATTAATGAACAAGGTCAGAGACTAGAAAATGCATGGTCCTGCTGGAAGAAACGGAACCAGGTTCCTTCATCTAACCAATGACAAATCTTGGTATGTCAGTGAACTGGCACAAAAAAGAGATAAGGACATAGACAAAGCAACACACCCTAAATGAAACCCTAGAACAAATCCTATATAAAGCAAAAGGAATCTGTGAGTATGAAGTGTATTGGTGCAAAGTACCAAAGGACCTGAAGTCTTCCAAAGCAAGCGGAAACTGAGGATACCTTTAACTTTGGATGTTATAATGTAACATATATTATAAGAAATAAGTAATATTTATTTGGTGGACAGTTCTGTCTCTGATTGTTTTAGGCTCACTTCCACGAAGTAACCTCAGTGTGTGTCCTGCCCTTACATGAAGCAAGGCAATGCTTCAAGTTCAGCTCTGATTAGCTTCATAAGAACTTGGCAAGTGAGTTTTGACTGCAACAACTAGAGGAGCTGCAGTGCTCTAAAGCAGAATTTTAGAACAATAATTTGCTTACCAAAACACGTAGGTTGATCTACAGGACAATGCATTAAATTAGATCATAATTGAGTGAACTGCTTCAAACCATCCAGTTCAACATTTTCCTAATGTGAATTTTTCATAGTTTAGATTGATAAGGGCTTACCAAAAAGAGGGGCCTTAAAAAAAAAGGACAATAATCTATATATATATAAATCCCCCAATTTCTTTTACCAACAAACTCACACCACGGTTTTGTGGATAGAATCACAGCCAATAAAAGTATAATCTGAGTCTTATCCCGTGTTTCTGAACCATTAAATCCAGGATTATTTTCCAATACGCTAGTGCAGGCTTTGGACTTACACACAAAATTTGCTGGGTATTTTTTCCTGAAGCTGCCGATTTTAAAAACATTTTTTGAAACCTCATTATTTTCCAAGTTTTTTAAAACTGTGTTGCAAGATACACAGCACCTTGCAGTATTAGATCTTAGCTAGAAAATTACAGTCTAGTCTAATATATGGCTTAAATCTGCATTTTGTACTAGGTGAAATTTAAAATTTGCCATCAACATAACCAGAAGTCATAGAGTTAGTAACTTTTGATTGCTTGGAAGAAAGGTAAGAAAAGGTACTAAGAAAAATTTTAAACTTAATTTGAAGTTGATTTGACAGGACCAGTTATGCAACAAGTGTCTTATTGGGCTAAGGAGAGTAGAAAAACTAGAGGGACAGATAAAGTGTACTACTAAATAATCACAGCGTAAGTTCATAGCATGGTATTTCTTGCTATATAATAGAGTTCTTGCTATCTTTTGATGTCAAACTTTTAATAAAACATAATATCCAAAATTTTATAACTTGATTAATACCTTCAAGATTATGGTGTTTTTAAGATTGTAAAGTGGGTATCATTCTCCTTATTTTCTTCTACGAATGAAAGATAAAAGTTTATTTATTAAGCAAGTTCCACAAATTACCAGCTAAGTCGAGGAAGTAAAACCAAATCGGCGATAATTTGTTGCAAAGACACTATCTCTTGTTGAGAAATTCTCCTGTCTATGTACTGGGAGGAGAGTTGGGAGATTATTTTGGATGCATATAACTACCTGGAAGAGTTTTCTTCAAGCACACTTTCTTCAACTAGTGTCTTCACCTTTGAGTTTTGTGATGTAAACATTTTTAATTGTTAATCTGTAGGCTGAGATCAAGTAAAACACTTTGCCATCAAATTAACTTCAGCACAAAGATATACTATTTATACTATTCATTTTGCTGGGACTGTTCATATATTTGAACACGTATTGAAGTTCATTCTTTTACCATTACACTAATGTGGCAGCTGTCACAACAAAGGTAGTCTCACATTTTTAAAAATTAACACTTTCAATAAGTCACATTGAAGAGGTCAAACATTTAAAAAACAGTTAAATCACGGTACTAATTCATGGAATGGTTTTTTACATGCTTTTTAATGCTTAAATAATTAATAGATAATATTTGTGTAATTATTTAACAGGTTTCAGATTACAGCTGGCATCATTTAAATTTTATGTAACTATTAATTTAGTGAAAAATATGGTAAATCATACAGTAAAATGCTTAAAAATCTATGCCAATCTGCTAAATGTTTATATAATTATCTGTAAAATACCAAGAAGAATTGCAACATTTTCCCATAAGATATCAATCTGCTGATGGCATATTACAAATTAGCACAGTGATGTCTTCTATAATTAGTTAAATATCTAACATAGATATACAAAAATCTATACACGCTTACATAGCCTTTTCAAAGCAATGATTGGGCTTTTTTAAATTCAACTTACTATATGTATGAGTATTGAGTTATTGGCTGATATTGAAATATGAGGTATTGTTTGTTTCTTTCACATGTATATTAAAAGGCTTTCTAAACATCTTAAGTACAGACCTTGAGTTCCTTAACTCTTCAAGAAGATGAATGGTGGGATTTGAAGACATTGGTTTGGCTTTTTTCTCACTGAAATTGGCTGTAAAACTTCCATCAATCCTGGAAGTTACAAATTTATATCTGTTCAAAGTGCATTCAGACAAACACCAGGAAGATAAATCTACTCGTGGGCTATTAAACACTATGCCTTTGTCTGCAGGGATGAACTAATCAGAGCGATGGAGCTCAGGTTTGAGTGCCAGCATGAGTCAGCCCACACTGCTGCTTTGTTAACCTGGCCTCTGGCACAGTTTAAGGGGGAGTAACCCAGCACTGGCCCTGCTCACCCCCTGCTGCTGGATGCAGTTGTCTTGGCAGCATCCTGGGGCTGGGCTTTTGTTATGCACTGTATTTCTAACAAGTCCAGCGGTGGTGCAGCTGGACAGGGCTTCACATTGCGAGTAAAGAGCACAAGATGTGCCTCTGTGTAGTGCAGCACAGACACAAAGCCTGTACCTGGTGATATTAGACACTTCAAAGTCTCTTTAGAAGGGATCCGTACTCCTCACAGCTGTAGCTGTGGGAAGATCTCCAGATGTACAAAAAGTGACCAGAGATAGGAAGTGCACCTTACCCTGGATTTTCTTTCACTGCAAATGGGTTTCCCCAAAGCCTTTTTTAAAGCTTTCATTGAACTCTGGACCAAGTGACAGCTGTGAGATATTCTCATTTGAGGGTAGATTCTCTGAGGATAAGCTAACGAAAGAGAGAGACATGTTCTTCTGTAAAGTCAGCCTTCATATCCCACTTCCAATGCCAAAAAAATATTATAAAAATAATAGACTCCAGTTTTCACTGATAACTGAATCCTCCAGTATGGAAAAGTCATATTCAAACAAGCAAGTCAGATACACTTAGTAAGACATTATTTTGTATCTATTCCCACAGCAGATATGTGGTTTTTTACTCATACACAGTCTGTGGGCATTCTTTAGCTTCCTAAATTAAAGGAAAAAGCATTATTGAAATTACATGAAGGAAAATAATGCATTAGCTGTTGTCAAAAGACATAATGAAAGCTGTATTTTTTCATTACTTCTTTTCTTTCTAGTAAGTAAAACAGATTATTGCATCATTTGGCAAATACTCATTTTTTGTAAATACTCAAATTGGTTTACATTAATCTGCATTGTTCAATTTGCACTGCGCATGCACTGTGGAACTGAAACTGTTCTCAATGCTGCCAACAAATTTTTGGTTCATATTGTTGCTCTGTACATGAGGTCAGTACAGGAAAAACAAGCATGCAAATAAACTTGTAAATATAAAGTTATCTTTATTGTCATTTAGAGGTTTATATTTTTGTTGCACTTAGAAGGACATTTCAAGCACCATTTTGTTTATTTCAAATATTTTACTAAGTATATGGCATGTGATAATTGCTAATTTTATTGTTCTTTCAGAATGCCATGGAAAAATGTGCCTTCTACTAACACCATTCCATGTTCTGTGCATTTTTTGTTATAGACTCCGTGTTAAAGGACAATCTTCCCACTATCAGGATGGGGTGATTTGTATTCTCAGTTTTGTGCGACTTTTCTCATAAACTCTAAATTATCTGCAATGAATTATTAATTCTATAAGAGCATGGACTCTCTTATTCTGCAATATTTGCAAAGAACGAGCAGTAAAATTTATCTTAACATTGGTTGAATAGATGTACTGTGGTTTGAAATATGACTTAATGGCTTATACTCTAGGATCCTCCTAGCTAGGAAAGAACCTTCCACAGCTGCCTTAACCCTGTGTAGCAGTAATGTCTCATACCTGACACAGCAAAGTTGCTAAGATTTGTGGAAATTTCCATATGTGGTTAGCCCTGTTGCATTTTATAAGAGAAAGCTTGCAGTCACACATAAACATTTATTAGAAATGGATTTAAAAGTACAGTAATTTCACGACTATAAGGAGCACCAGATTATAAGGCGCACTTCCAGGTGCCAGCAAATTTCCGAACTTTGTCCATATATAAGGCGCACTGGACACTTCCAGATTTTGATCAAAATTTTAGTCAAAAGGGTGCGCCTTATAGTCGTGAAATTACTGTATTCTAAAGTTGTTATGTGAGCCACGTATTAACCAATTTTTATGGGGTAGCTTAATTCAGTGAATAAATACAACTTTGCTTCCCATGACATTTTTGGTAGAAACAGCTGACTTTAGAGAATACAATAAAAAGGCTCCTAACATCATCAAAGAGATGTTGATTGTGGTTTGGATTTTTTTCTTATTTTTGTAGAATGCATTTTTTGTGAATATTCTTCTGCAATATTTACCTATACTGGCTCCAGCCCTCCTACAGTAGTGATATTAATACAAACATCACATTTTGAATTAGGATCAAAGACGTACAAAGGCAGATTTTAGTACCACTGGAAGGAGTTCATTTCATCACTGTACTATTCCAAGGGTTGGCTGATTGACAGTGAAAAGAAAGATTCCTATAATCATATTTTTATATTAGTCTGTTCATAATGGAATAAATATATTGGTTAGAAAATCACGAATATGCATTTGTTTCAGTAGACTTGAAATCATTAAAGTTATCAAATTAATAGTTCTTTGTGGATTTCTTTAAGCCTGATAAAGGCATCCAAGCAGAATATCCTGTAATTGCTTATTCTCCTTAATGAAATTTGGAGTCTTTTCACATCTCATGTAAATAATAGTAAAAGTAAATAACTTAATTAATTTACTATTGATGTTTCATTCACTTTGTCTGAAGAGATAAGCTAGTCATGAGTAGGGGAAAGGGAACATATGGGGATGGAGAAACCTGGGGACATGTGAATAAAGTGATGAGTATGTTATTAATAAAATTTAGGGCTGTTCAATTACAATGGGTTGTTTGCCAATTACCATAAACGTGGAATTGGCTGAAAAACAGTACTAATTAGGGAAAGATGATGAGAATTATAAGGTACTCTGAAAACCAGTGTCAAATATACTGGTTTATCCTTTTGTGTGAAAAAATATGAGACAAATTTGGCTTTCTGCTCCCCGTATGTGTCTGTATACTATAGTAAATAACAGAAACAAAAGTTTCTATTTTGTCTGATTTAAAGATTTAATTTTGTAATTTACAAGCTATATGATATACCTACAGGTATTCCTATTACATGGGGTAATTCTTTCACTCCTTGCTCCAATAGCTAAATGAAATTGCTTTACTTCATGAAATTAACACTATTGTATTTTCATTCAGTTTGTTAATTGTTCAATAAATAACATCAATAATCCTACAGAGATGTTACCATATCTCAGAATGACTGCATCCTTAGCCATTTCTCTCTATTTTAGCCACACTTATTGCCCTCTAGGAAACAAGGACAGAGCTGAGCAGATCTCCTATCCTGTTATGAAAGTTTTGCATTTTGCTTGTAAATTTTCTTGCTTCCACTTGGCTTAAATAAATTAATCACAAAATCACCAAAGTGTTTGAGTACTGGCAGAAGGATGTACTTAACTACATATTTCCACAGTTCAACTAAGCAGATTTTATAGCAAAGGAAGGAAAACCCAGTATTTTTGTATAGGAATCATATCTATACCATTTGTTACATGTCACCCCTTTCTTTTTCTTTCTACTGTGTCTTTTTTCCCTTTTAATTTTTTTTTTATTATTATTATTTTAAGGTGGAACTTTGGCCTTACTTCTAAGTTCAACACAATCACAATTTTCTAAAAAATGCATACTTCTTTAAGAGCCTCCTTAGTTATTTAAATGGAGCCTGGTTCTAAAATTAGGTTTATTACTGAAGTACATGATATTGAAACACATCAATTTAAGATGGATAGAACCAGTTAAGAAAAGCTGATATATCTTGATTTTGGACCTAATGTCAGGTCTGTCATTTTGATTACTCTGTACATCAGCTCGTTCAAGAGTTCTTGTGTGTTGTGATTGCTATCAGTACTCTGCAGCTGTCAATACATACATCAGAGATGATACTACAATTCAAATTGGCTTCAGGTTTAATATTGTCTGCAACTGCCATATTTTACATAGCTGTAAAAGCAGAATCTCTTCTGCACCTTGAATAATCTTATTTAAAATTGGTAAGAGTAGGGTTTATCAGTCCCCATTAAAATTTCCTCAACCCTTAGGAGTGTGAGTTTCAGAGGCCTGTTTTAAAACATGTTTCTAATTTCTCTTCCAAACTCAAAATATTTGCAACCCCCAGCTTTGAGACAGCATTCGCCTAATAAAATTTCTTTATTTCTGTAAAATAGAACCCTCTAATTATCTTTTAGATTAACCAACTAAAAAACATAGAGGTGTCCAACATAATTTGGACCCAACCCATGTAATTTACAATAGCTGCCACTCTGTAAACAATCAAGGAACAGAGCACAGTCAGTCTTAATGAAAAGTTTTACAAAGGGTCCTGATGCCTACTGAAAAATCTTTTTTTTTTTTTTTTACTTGAGGGATGGTAGATGCGCATATTACGCAGATTCTCAGAAGATGTAACTTGCTGTTAATCCATAAAAAGGTACTTATAGAGTTGCAAAATGTGTCATCTGAAGACCTGAAAAAGGAATGCCAGGGATTCACAGCAGGTATAAAACTGTACTTGCCATCTTTGTCCTTCACATTTTTCTGTACATCTTTTGGCCTGCAGTTCTTTACTCCCTGCTTAGACCACATTTCAGCAAAACCCAAAAGCTTGACAGAGCATTTTAAGCATTTTACATATGGGCAAATATAAGGACTGTGCTAGACAACAAAATTTGTTATATATATTAATGGAGTGGCAGAAAACACCTTTCTCCTAATTTATTTCCAAGGTCTTGGTAAATGAGACATGAAACTACAGGAGGTAATCACCTTGCAGGTACTTCCATGGAAAAATGTGTCCTGTGCAAAACGTTTACAGAAATATATTCTTTTCTGCTTTCTGGATTCACACAAGGATTTCTGACTTATTGAACATATTAAGCTGGTAAGTAAGAAGGCAGATCATTTTTCACACTTTTGCCTTTTTTATAAATGAATTCCCTTCATGATTTAGCTGATCACACTTTTAAAACAAAAATATTTGTTGTATTGCAAACATTGTACCGAAAAATGTAAAGAGTGACTTGTTTGAGAGTTAAGATTAATTTCAGAATTTTTGGGGGAAGTTTTCTTCAGCCATCTCACTAAGTGCAAGACTGAAGTCTTCTGACATATTCTCATGTATCAGAGATTCTCATTAAAAGAAGTTAGAGCAACTGAACGCAAAACAGAAAATTTTAGATTTTTTATATTTCAGCATGAGCATTTTTCACTAGATCATTTTTTTTCCCCCCAGCACTTGGGTCTAATGTGGAAACTATCAGGCGCTCCACTTGCTTTTATGCATGATAAAAATGGCTCACTGCTTTTTCTCTGTTATAATAGGCACCATTAAAATCCTTTAACCAGCACCCCACTACTTGCAATAACGACAACATCCTCCTGTATTTAGAAAGTCAAATGACACTTTAAATGATGAATGCTGAGCTCTTAATATTTTCAACTCTATTAACGTATAAAGAATATTACTTCCTCTGCATCAAGATGCTGTAGGAGCTGTACTAATAAAGTGTTGGTAAGATATATCAGTTTTACTTCCCACTGCTGTGCCATACTTCTGGCAAGCCAGAGAAAGCCTGTGAGAAGATAGTTTTCTTCCTCCTCCAGTGATGATTGAGATCCATCTCTGCCAAAATGCACCAGTGTTACTGTGGAGAGCAAAGGAAGGGAAATAATTGTAGGTTACAGCTGTAGCACCTAGGATGAGGGGCACCAGTGGTTTTAGCAGTGCTGTGAGCTTCATTTCATCACGTGAAAGCAGATCTCAAGTGTCTGTCCCACAGATGTCAAGTTGTCTCTCCATGGAATCTCTAAAATGCATGAGAAAGAAAGTCACACCCTTGCCTCTCTTTCTACTGGTTTAAAACCTCTCCTATATGGTGGGATTTCATTAGAAAATCTGTGGTCTGCAAGAAGAGATTTTTAGTGAGCTGGACTACCTATGCACATGCCAGAAAATTGTTGTCAAATGTGCTGGGATGTGTCAGGACACTTACAAACTGATGAGGACAGTGGAAATGTAGTATCTGGGACACCACCAGAATGAAAAGAGATTCTGCATCTCCTGAGAATAAATGGAATTATAATGTCCTGGATATGAAGGTGTCCTGAAAGAAAATTTTTTCAGTGAAAGGAAAAGACCCTGAAGTGATGAAAATATCAAGATTGATATTAAGGAAGTATATAAAATGAAGAAATGAAGCTTGCTTGTGACTGCAAGCATGGAATCTCCTTAATTGAGATAAGGAAAATATTGAACTTTAAATCTAAAAGCATAGCAAAATATGTATGAACATTTGTGTATCGTTTTTGATGAACCCTAGTGTGAGATCCCAGTATAACGATCCGAGTTGCGTGAATGAAAGGAAATTAGAAAGAAAATAAATACATTAAAATCCTTCCGTTTACTTAGATGCAGTCCTTATTGAACTGCAAGGAGTAAAGACTAAAGGATTTGATGTGCTCTGAGGACACAAAACAGCTACATCCTAATCTGGCAGCGTAGCCCAGCCTTCGTCAAAAACACACAGGTGGATCGAGAGGCATTAGCAGGATTTGTATGATGAGCAAGTGTTAATGGAAGTTTTATGCAGAAAAGTCTTAACTTTTGAGTATGAACTGCCTGCCTTGAATGCCAAAATAGCATGGACCAGGTTCAGCTGGTGTCACGTATCATAAATCTCAATTTTACTTGCAACTACACTAAAACTAGACCTTATCCTCAGTGCTCTAAGTGATGTTGGCCACAAAACAGCTCATTTAAACATAAGACTCTGAGTCCACTAGTAAACAGCTGAAGCCCAGCTCGGTCTCCTGATTCAGCTTCCATTAATTACACTCCACATATTAATTAAAGAGAAAAAAAATGCCTATATTAATTAAAAGCAACACTAATGTCTCCTGTGTATTGTGATGCTATATTTCATAAGTAGCCAAATCTTGGAATTAACACAGCATCTTCTTATCAGAGCACAATTCCTCAATCCAAACTATTGCTGCAAATACAGAGAGCAGAGAAATAGTATAGTATGATTCCTAAAATGCAGTAACCTCAGTTTATCATTCAGCTCTGAAACCTGTACTGTGGCACAGCTGGCTCCATATGTTAATCTCTGCAACTGACAATTGCTTGAATAACCAAAGACTAAACAATTAAAATACACCCCTTCCCCCTGTTACAAGATAGAACATCTAATTCTGTACTCTTCATATAAGCAAAACTTCTGTGGTTATTATCAGAGGTACCTGTCACCTTTGTAACATTGCAATGTCATTAGCTGTGCCAGGTCCAGAGGTTTTTCAGAAGTTTTAGGTTATTTGGTGTCTCACAGAAAATACAGTGGTGTTCTACAACATGCACCTGTTTTCTCTCACCTTTTTTTAGTTATCCCTTGCAATGAACTGAAAGCTACACAACCTCTTTGTTTCCAAGAACAGAGTTCTAATAAAGGCATGACATTGTATATTTATTGGCCCTCATTTCTGACAAGGCAAAGGGGTTTTTTACCTTATTATTCCCACAGCAGGAACCTTTCTGCTTTGTTGGTTAGGTTTAAGTTCCCAGCCAATTTAGAGATTCTCAGCCTTTCTCCTACCTTGATGTTTTCTCCAGTGATGCACTTATAAAAAGATACCATATCTCTTCTCAGCCTTCAGGCTAAAGAAGACTAAGCCTTTCAGTTGCCCTGTATGAGACAGATTCATTATTCCTTTTTCATCTTATCACAGACCTTCTTGACTCTTTTTCTTCTCAAGAACATATTTATGTGATATGAGTGATTGGAAATGCATGCAGCACTTCAGCCATGTTTTCTGCAATGAAACAAACTTTTTCCTGCCTCCTGCCCCTAACTGCCTTTCTCTTCAATACTCCTACCCCTTCTTCAAGCTGCCCTACTTGTCCTTGACTGACAGCACAAAAATGCCTGGCTGACACGAAGTGCATTGGACAGGCTTACACGCCTTGCATCTCCCAGCTTGCCATCACAGACTTATGTTTCTCACCATGGTGGCAGCTGCCAGAAGGAGGGTCTGGCTCTGCAGCTGTGTGAGGCCAGGGGAGGAGGAGCAGGCAGCAGGCTGTGATACTGGGATTTGGCTGCACCTGCCACAGGGGCCTCAAAGCTGCTGCTCTGCAGGGTGGTTCTTCTGTACCCACTCATTGTTTCAGAACATGAAAGCTCCTCTGCCAGCAGCCATTCAGTGTGAACCTGTTCCCCTGCTTTCATTGCATCTGCTGGGGGATGAATATACAATGGCAAAGCTTTGTTGTTTCCCACTCTCTCAGTCCAATGGGGAGCACTCGTCCCTGCATTATCTTCCTGCTCCGTGTTAGATGTGATTAACTCTGTCTCCAGCCGAGTGCCAGGTACACATGCTGACATCAGTGGGACAGCTTCTCAGCCTGCCCAGAGGCCACTGTTCAAGCTGTCCTACGCAGTGTTCAAGTGCCAGCTCTTCTCCAAGTGCCTGCAAGAAACACTGCAGCTGAGCCCACAGCTGGAGAATGGTTCCACAACCTTCTGACACCAGCACAGCCACAAGTGTCTCCCCCATGTCTTTGAACACCCTCACAGGATGGGCCCCAGAGGGCAGACCTGCCCCTGGCTTGCAGGATTTCTGCTTTACAGTTATGACTCTAAGTCAGAAACCTTAATGTGCCAAGTTAACTGAGGGGCCTGAATATGTAATTATTTCTAGGAGATGAGAAACATATCATTTGCTAAGTAATAGGGTTCCCAGTGGAAATCTAAAATTTCAACATTCTATTTCCTTCACAGCATTTTTCCCAATCTTTAAGAAACAAAGAAACCTGCAACCAACAGTGTGTATTTTCTCATCTCTAATACACACCCTCAGCTACTGTTTTGACAGTAGAGATTTAATCAGATTTCTGTGCTTGAAGTGACAATTTAGCTACAGCACAGAGCACAGGGCAGTGATTTTGACACAATTCCACTTCCACCACCGGAGCCCTGCATTCAGTGCCCAGTTAGGATGTAAGTGATTTGCTGTCTCATTCAAGACTCCCTTACTTCCTTATCTGCAACACAAAATCTGTGGCATGTGTCACCATCATTTCTGTTTTAAAGGTGCAGTAAACAGCTTCATTTTCACCAGATAATTCTCATGAGTCACTTCCCCAACACATTTGTCATTTTAAATACTCGATTTCAGTTGAAACCAAATGTAAAATCAGTGTCCTTTCATGAAATTCAATGAGCTATTCTGATTTATGTCACAGAGCATAAATCTGCAGATGAGGGACTTGTATCTGTTATAGACTCCAAGCCTCTCAGATATTAACACCCAGAAATAGTAATAATTTCAAACTCAAGCCCTTTAAACAGACTATCCTCTTCCCTAAAACCAGGACTCATTTACATAAGGTTGTGACCTTAGTTGTGGACTCTCATGCAAGCAGGATAACACTGCATTTTTCAATTTGTCTCATATAGCAGAAGAAATTGGAAATATGTTTGAACAGATTAGGGAAAAACACACCTGATGAAGTATAAAACTGTATATACTTCTTCAGTTTGGATATATTTTGCTTGAAGTTCAGACCTTGCTTTATGCCCACATAACTGACCTGGCTGGGCTGCCCCAGTCCATTCAGAGCCATTGCCAATTTGTCAATGCATGCAAAGGAAGCAAGACTGGAGTAACTCCTCAAAAGATGTAGGAAAGCAAATTTAAGCATTCACCTCAGCTGTTGTGCAAAAGCATAAACCTTTGCTAGGGTCATCTCAGAACTGACTTCCAGGTTGATTTAAGCTTGATGTTAGGGCAGAAAAAGACTGCTCATTCAAGAAGACAGTGTGATGTCTTTTATCCATTTTTGAGCTCTAAACATTTACTGGGAACTGGAATATGGAATTACTAAGTAAAATATTAATACTATGCTTAAATTTGCATCATAGCTTGCATGAGTGAAGCTTACACGAAGTTCTAGGTTATTTGGGGAATGAGTTGGACCAGTGTAATAGTTTTTTGCAGATTAACTGGCATGGCGTGACAGAGGAAAGACATCTTGTCTTCCTGCTGAAGTTCACTCTGATGCCCACAGTAGCTCCTGAATTGCCTACTCTCTAACTTCCAGTTTGCAGAAAAACACTTTTTTTTTGTCATTGGTACATGAAATGGAAAACAGTTATACCATATGCAGTTTAATATTTATATATAAGGTTTGGAAAATGCATCTTCAAAAAAAAAGGATTTTTTTTGTTACTACTGAGTGCTGAGTCTCTTTTAATCTTTCCTTATGCAGCAATCTCTCCATCTTCATGATTATTATCCATTGTTTTTCTCTGAACTCCATGCAGTTTGTCTACATTTTTCAAGAAATAAGGTGTCTAAAACTCTCAGTGCAATATTCCACCTTCATTGTCACTATACAGATAGGGTCTATTATCTTCCTGCTCCATGTGAGGCATAAATATCTCTGCTTTATGCAGCTCAAGGTTGAAATGGTTCTTTAGCTGCCATGTTACTTTGCAAATATATCTGATAAATAAGATTAAAAAAAGGTTTAGGAGGGAAAAAAAAGAACAATAAAAAGCAGTATGTGCTGACACAACTGACAAGCAATAATTACCTCTCTGACATTACAAGAAGGTTACTAGCCTTACCTCCCACCATAAAAAAGCCATACTGTTATAAGCTGTTTTAATCAAATTAGTTTTTCCTTGTGTTAGTGATCTTTGATTTAACTGCTCCACAAATTATCTAAAAACCTTCATAAAACTCAGATGCATTTAAAACTCTTGAATAAACAAATAATATAGATTAATAATTATTAAAAATCATTGGTCACAGTAGAATAGTGTATGCAGCAAATGTGCACATTCCCAAGAACTCTATACTAGATAACCTCGGATATAACAACATTTCAGTGTTTGAACAAAACTGTCCCAAAGTCTTTTATCATATTGCTAAATAAAGAGATTAAAAGAACCTTATGAAAAAGAAATTCTCTCTGAGATTGCTATTAATTATTGCAAGATACAAACCCCTCAACTCGAGACTCCTGTTTTGGCTCATGTCCCGAGTCTTTGTTCTGGGAAGAAAATCCTACTGTGATCCACCAGTGGGGCTCAATGGACCTACAGAGAATGGGAACTGAAATTATTTTTGTACAATTTCATGTTCATATTGCAGCTGAATGTTTCATAACAATGCATATTTTTTCCAGTGATTGAATTTAGATACCAAAGGCTGGTGCAAATATGCCCAGCTTTGCATTCCTCACCCTGCAAGGGACAACACAAGGGACAATCCCCTAAAGATTGTTACATCATTTACTGTCTCCACAGAGCAGCCCATGTAAAGCTAACACTTTGTACCTCAGTCCACTGGGTTCCTAGAGAACATCAGGGAATTCTAAACAGGTCCATCCACAGGTTCAGGTCCAGCTGGTTGTTAAGGGAGAGCTGTCTGGGTCAGAAGCACACTGCCTTTCCTTCCATTTGAAATGCCTGGCAGGCGAGGCGCTGCCCGCTCACCCACGAAATGGATGAACTGGCTTCTGGACTCACCACAGCCCCAGGCATCTGCATCCATCTGCCTGCTCTGACTTCCCCACTCCCTGTCCTTATGCCAAAACACTGCCCCTCAGTGATCCAAGAACATGGGCACGGTGGGGATCCAGAGGGAGCTGCCAGGAGTCAGATTTGGGTTCCAGAGTTTGGCATGAAAAATGTGTGTTGGTATTTTCCATCTGATCGCTGCTGGAATTAAAAACAAAAGCACTTCTGGATAAAGAGGCTATGATGTGTAGCAGCAATTCAGTCTCATTCACTGGGCTGCATCATTTACTGGAGAGAATGGAGCTGTTTTGTTCTGCTGGAGTTTAAAGAGGAGTAATTTCCCATGCTCTCCTCTATCTGTAATGCCCATGTGGATGAAGCAGCAATAAAAACACAACTTCTCTCATGCTGAGGAGAGGTACCCAGGGCAGGCATACACTGATTTATATGTTGTATTTCTACTTTCCATCACATGGACTTTATGAGGAATCATAAAATGGAAGGTAGACTAATTAAGAAGGAAGTCATATAAGATATGAGACAGTTGTTGCTTCTGCTGCTTGGTATCTCTGCATACACAACGAGTACATACATTAATTCACTGAGATTCCTATTTATTACATTGGTGATTCTGTAGTTACAGTAATTTCACGAATACAAGCCGCAGCAATTTGACAAAAATTTTGGTGGAAACCCGGAAGTGCGGCTAATAGTCGGGTGCGGCTAATATATTAATAATTTTCTGACATTTACAACCCCAGACGTGCCAGCCAGAGTGCCGAGCCAAGCACCGGCCAGTAAAAGCCGGCATTTCGCAATTGTTACAGTGTTACCGTGTTGCCCTGGCTCCCTGCAGGCAGCACAGGGGGCGGGGAGAGAGGCGGGAGAGCTCTCTTTCCTCCTCTGCTGCAGCCCAGGGGAGGAGGGGGGGGGGGCGCCGCCATTGCCGCGGCCCGGGGAGGAGAGGTGGGGGGGGGGGGGCGGGGAGCACCGCCATTGCCGCGGCCCGGGGAGCCGACGGGAGCCCTGCGCAGCCATTGCCGCGGCCCGGGGAGGGGGGGGGGGGAAGTGCACGCCGCCATTGCCACGTCTTGGGGAGCCGGCGGGAGCCCCGCGCCGCCATTGCCGCGGCTCGGGGAGGAGGTGGGGTGCTTTGTCCGCGCCTGCCGCCGGCGCCACGGGCGCGGGAAAGCTCCGTCCCCGCCCGCCGCCGCTGCCGTAGGAGCGGGGGAAGCTCCGTCCCTGCCTGCCACCGCGGGGCAGCGCCGACCCGGGGTGACCGAGCCCAGGGGCAGCGGCGGCCGGCCCCAAGCGGCAGCACTGGGCTGGGCCACCTGGCCCCGTCAGCGGCCCCTAGCGGGTCGAGCCTGCACAGCCTTAGCTCAGCCAGTAAACCCCGCCCTCTCGCGGTTCTGTTACTAATTGCACGCGGGTCCTCACTGCGAACGACAGAGCGGCTTATATTCGGGTGCGGCTTATCTATGGACAAAAACCGAAATATTTGCCAACACCCAGAGATGCGGCTTATACTCAGTGCGGCTTGTGTTCGTGAATTTACTGTAATCAGAAAGAAGTATAATTTAATTTTTTTTTAAAAAAAGACAAAAACAAGAAAGGGAAAAAAAACCTCGTGAAGTCTAGCCAGCAAAGACTAAAAGAACAGAAGAAATTTGTTGTTCTGTTTTGGCAGTTGTCACAGCTAAACTCCAATAATGGGAAGAAAAGAAAATATTTTCCTTATAAATAAACTATGGAAAATTATTCTCTACTAAATCAGAAATAGGAAAACTAGATTTAGACATTCCTGAATTGCAGGTAATTCCATGGAATGCTAGCGCTAGCTAATGTGTCTCTGCTCTTCTCCTTATGCAGTGCAAAATTTTACAGCATTATCTTTCCTTAAAAGACTTTTCAGTCCTGCAATGCAAACAGTGTTGTAAAATATTGGTAAGTCCTGAAGTGCAGTGAATTTTAGAAGATAATTCAGATGAACTCAAAAGTACGCTTACAAGATTCTATTAGCACTCACCTACTACAGAGAAGGGCAAAGGTGGAAAAAGGATGATGGAAGAGACTGAATAGAAGGTCTGTTTGCTGTCAAGTTTTGTATTAGTAAAGTTCCTGTTGTCTTGTCCTATCAGCAATGAACTATCTGTCCTTCAAGGGATATCATTTAGTGTCTGGGCTTGGGAAGCAGTGCAATTTATTGTCACGTGTTGCAGAAGATTGGCACGGGTAGGAAACCACTTTCTTGAAAAAAAGAATCAGTATTTTAAATACTTTATTCCTCCAAGTATAGATTTCAAGTGTTCTTTAAGAATTTAATGTGAACTGTATATATTCCTAAAATCTATTTATATAGCAGGAATATTAATATTTTTGTAAATTGGAAACATTCTATTTTCATTTAGATCTTTGCATACTTTACTAGATTACATATGAAGCTATTCTAAGAGAAAAATGAACTTTTCAATTTGAAAATGCGATACTTTCATGACTATGGGGTTTGGGGTTCTTTTTCATTCTATATAAGAAATTTTTAAAAATTGGAAATGTAATCTTTCCTGTTTTGTTTTTGTGGGGTTTTGTTTTTTGTTTTTTTAGTTTTTTTGGTTTTTTTTATTTTAATCCCTTCACTCTCTATAGACATCCAGTTAAATATTTCTCAAAGAGTTTTATAATTTTTTAATGCTTTATCCACTTTTAAAAGCGCTCTTTGGCAAATGCCACTGTTAAAACTATAGGGAACCCAGTTAAACACAAAATTTGCTTATATAAATGATTACATGAAAACATCAAAGCAACTCACTCATTTCATCCCCATTATCATCATTCACTATAGTTGCATATGTAATTTAATTCTCTCAGAAGCAGCTGCACGTTTTGTGCAGGAACAAGAAAACCAGAAAAACAGTGGTAAGATTCACTAAAAGGTAGAAAGTAACTGACAGTGAAACAGAAAGTCCTGTCCTTTAGATGAAGGTTGCATTTGAATGTACACCAATTAAATGCAAAAGCTGAATTCCCTTAATTTATTCCAAGGGCTTCTGGCCTTTCTTTTCATGTCGGTAATTTTTCAAACCAATTCCTATCCTGCAACAAAGATGTGATATGATGTTATGCCAAATACAGTTGAGGTAAATAACAGAAGATGTGTCTTTTCCAAAACATTTTCCTTTCTTTTTTTTTTTTTCCCTTTTTTGGGTCTTTTAAAGGGGATATTCCTATAATACAGCTTTATGTCTTTATTTCTGTATGTGACAATGGCATACCTTTTCCCTGCTAATATGTCAGTGTGATTATTTTAACACTAAACAGAATGTATCCATCCCCACAATAGTGCTCAGTGACTGCACATGTGAAATATAGCAGGTTTGGCCCCACCTCTGATCCATGCACCTCTTCCATGAGTCATTTGACAGGCTGTGTAACATGCAGTTCACTTAAGAAATTGCCCCAAGCAATTTAGGAGTAAGGGATGGGATTTTGGATTCAAAAAAATTGTGCAAAGGTTTGAAGAAAACATGGATTATTTATGTGGAAGGGTACTTCTGTTCATTCTCATGGGTTTTTTTTCCACCTCTGATGAGTGCTGTTCTTTGGCGTCACCCAATGGGGTGCACAGCCTTGTGGAATATTCAAGTGTAAGGAAATTGTATGGGTTGTTCTTCATATATAACTCTAATCTTCTTTGATTTCAGGGTGCATGTACAAACCTGTCTAGCCAGGAATTTAGAAATTTGTTTTTTTCTTCAAATCCCTTCTGTCAATGCCGTGGCCTGATGTGAGGTGAAGGAGTGTTTTGCCATGCATGTTGTTTTCCTGAATTGTGAACTGTGCTGAAAGTAGCCAAATATCAGGTTAAAGCAGCATTACAAGAATACAGTATATTTACTATATACCAAAACCTAGCAGTTTTAAAAAATATTTTCTCCTTCATTTAGTCTGTAAAATTAAGGTTTTAGTATTTTATTTTATGCTATCTCAAATATTTTCCTCTTCTTCCTTCTCACAAAATGTAATGTTATCAGCATACGAAGAGGCACAAGAAGACAGAAAACAATACCTCTAATTCAGCTTTTCAATTGCACTGCATTGTTGGGAATACAAGAATTCTTCATGCAGATTAGAGACCCTCTTCCAGGAAATTATGATTCATTATAATCTCATTGTTTTAGAGCAGATGGAGAAAGTGGAGAACTTTCTCATATGACTCCATTATGCTCATTTCTGCAGTGTTTTAAAGTTCATTTGTTTTGTGAGTACTGCATATAGTCTCTTCCTGTTACTGTGCAGAATTCAGGGAGGATAATGCAATGATGGGACTGGCAGACCTTTCATGGGAAACCAGAAAAATCTTATGCTTTTGCTGCACCCTGATCTTCTTACCAGAGTTAGCATACTGTTCTTATTGATTCCTTACCTTCATGACTCACTGCAATAAATTTGAGTCCTAAATCAAACTTCTACAAAAACAAAAGCACTGATTTCCTGTTCCATTTCTATTTCTGTACTCACTTATAGTTGAGCCATTACATATTTAGCATCCTGATCAGATATGGTAATCTGTTACACCTTATTCACCTTATTTGTACTCTCTTTGCAAAGCAGCAAAGATGAACCGAACACAGAGTATGCAAGGCAATAGAAAGAGAGACACAAAGGAAAGTAGAAACAGAAAAAGATTGGGCACTGGGGGCAGATTCTGGCACAATGCTCATTTATCTCTATCATCTGTAATGACATAAGTGAGTGCATCTAGCTGGGGGCAAAAAATGCTGTAATTGCTAAAAATAATACAGTTTATATTTTCTAGATGGCCTCGCTAATAAAAGAGATACTTGTGTTTCTGAACATATTGCCAATATTTCTATGCCTGACTTTATCACTTAGAGGGCAGAAGGAGCAGTTATGAGACTTTGGTAAGAAAACAAAGGATATGGTCACCTGACATCGGTTTGTAATTTTCTCCTTTAGACTGAATATATATCATAAAAACATAAGAGAAGCAGGCATCCTAATAATAAGGGCTCTATGGCAAAATTTGACCACTTGATATGAAAAAAGGTATCTCAAAGTGCCTCTATTAAATCAGCCTACAACTCAGTATAAGAGAAGAGGCAACACCTGGTCTACCTATAGCCTAAACAGATGATAGCACAATTTTAATTCCATTGAATTTCTACTTTTTAGAATTTAATTTAGAATTTTGTTTGAGTAACAAGATAATTGTCTATTTCTAAAAGAAATATTAAAAGTTCAGGTATGTACTTGAGATGTGCCTTTAAAATATTTTCTTCTGATCATCTATCCAGATAATAAACAATTTCCTGTAAGGAAAATAATTCTTAGAATTAAATATTTTTTTTTTGTCATTGATGGTTTTCATTTTTATCTTCTACTAGAAAGATTTTATTTTCCTGTATGCAAAAAAGGTTAAAGGTAGGGAAAACACAGTAACTTGTACATTTCTAATTTGTTGTGTTTCAGAGATTATTTCAATAACTGAGCGTCAGGATACAGATTAACTGATGTGTGCTCACTTCCTAAAGGTATCTGGTTTGTCTGTAGTTACTGGGTATTTAAGTCCTTGATTTAGATAATTATTTTTTCCTTATAAAAATCCCAAAAAACACAAAGCCATCACACCTCGAAGCAGCACTGCTATAGGAAAATTAAAATATTCAAATTCTAGAAAATGTATGCCCTTTCTTATTCTCTTAGCATGTACTACATCAAAGTTTTCAAGATAAATTATCAAACAGGTCAGCTGCTTCATGACTGCAATACCAGGCAGAGGCAAAGTT
Organism: Catharus ustulatus; assembly: GCF_009819885.2. Taxonomy (NCBI): domain Eukaryota; kingdom Metazoa; phylum Chordata; class Aves; order Passeriformes; family Turdidae; genus Catharus; species Catharus ustulatus. The sequence continues at coordinate 48,300,617 of NC_046224.1, forward strand.
ACTTGGACAATGAAACTGCAGGAAAAATTGCAGTTTTCTAAACGAGATACAAATAGAAATTGATGTAAAGATTTTTAAGGCACAGATTCTAGACCCAAACACTTCATTACTGAAGTGACTTTTCTGGTGATATATAGATCAGCAAAAAATTCCATCCTTCTCCTGCTAATAATCTTGCAATATTTCTAGATTGACTTTAAAATTGGCCTTTGGGTAGATATTTTTCTGCTGTAAGGTTGGAAGAAAAATCAGTTATCCATGTCAACGTTATGGATTTAGTAATTGCTGTACCTCTTGAATGAATTCACCAGTGCAATAAACATGCCCTACATTTTTGTCTTAGAACTATGTGAATTCACATCTGGCTGAATTTACAATCCTCAGCTTGTCTCCACGTAGCTGTTGCACTACTGAAAATGAGTAAGAGTTCTTTTGTTATGCTATGCAGTGTCATTTTTATATGTGCTCAGGAAGAACTGTACGGTACAGAAGTAAAACTTCCTGCACAGTAACTGCACAAAGCTTTCACGAAAGTGAAACACACATTTACTCTTGCTTTCTAAAGTACCAATCTCATTTGAACAGCGACTGTGTCAGGATGAGCCATGACCAGAGGATAGCTGTATTTTTAGGGAAGACTAGTAAGGATCTAAGCTAAATATGGTGATTGCTTCTCACCATGAATGGTAACACTACTGAAGAGAAAATTACTCATGGGTGTCATGAAGAATATCATTCCTTCTCCAAACTGCTCTCTAAACAACTGCAATAGTCCAGGGTGTTTTCAAATTACAGTAATTTCACGATTATAAGCCGCACTGAGTATAAGCCGCACTTCCAGGTACCAGCAACTTTTCGTTCTTTGTCCATACATAAGCCACACCTGATTATAAGCCGCACATTACAATACAGTGTGATAAAAGGTATCTATTCTATCACCATCTGTTGAGGGTGGGGGCAGTGATCCTTATCTCAACTGCAGATATTCTGCTAATGAGTCATCCATTGAAACCAGGCAGGGCATTGTTCTTTATCTTTTCACAAACCATCCTTCCTCCAGGTCCATTGAGTCCCACTGTGGGACTGATAAAATTACTGCATCCCATTGGAAATTGCTCCAGCCAGGGGGAAGAGCCCAACATTTCTTACCAAGATAAAAACAGAGGTTTTGGGACACTAAGGGAACCCCTTTTTCCACTGGACTCCAGAGGAAAACCGGATTTCTCCACATCACCACTGCACCTCTGGAGGGAAACTGCACCTTCTGCAGGAGCACTGCTCCAACTGAGCCACATCTGTCACTGCAGGAGGATGCAGCCACCATTTAATCGAACTGCTACCAACACCCTGCCTGACAGGGTGTCAGGTTGTACTCTGACTTAGTCAAGATTTGGAGATTGTGTCTTTGTAGTACTGTATTTCTATTTTAATTTCCCTAGAAAAGAACTGTTATTCCTAATTCCCATATTTTTACCTGAAAGCCCCTTGATTTCAAAATTATAATAATTTGGAGGGAGGAGGTTTACATTCTCCATTTCAAAGAGAGGCTCCTGCCTTTCTCAGCAGACACCTGTCCTCCAAACTAAAACAGCAACTTTCATTCTTTGTCCATATATAAGCCATACCTGATTATAAGCCGCACTTCAGGTTTGGACCAAAATTTTAGTAAAAATGGTGCAGCTTATAATCGTGAAATTACTGTAATTGCTTTCAACCCAGAATGCACATAGATGCATAATTTCAGATAAGTTTAAAGATTTCGATCTCAAGTTCTTTCTAAACTTTAGAAATCCTAGTATTCCAAAAAGCAGTGATTAATTTGGCTACATCTTGCTGAACCAAAGTAACAATAATTTGAAAATATGGGTTATTTTTGTCAAGCATTATGCTTGCTTCTGTTTTGCGTGATTTACAGTCTGTAGGTATTTGGTAACAAAGGATCATCTATGTGGGCTGTATCATTCCTGCCAGAGAAGAATTCAGGCCAGGAACACATTGCCAAAGTTTTCTTAAGGAGATTGCTCATAGGGATTATGCTGACTTTCAAAAGGGATTTTTTCACGAGAATAGTAAGCACAATAAAGAGATACTGAACTCTGAAGGCTTGGTGTTCTCCTTCTGTAAATCACACTCAACTCTTTTGCAAGCATTGACAGATTTAGCTAGCCACAAATCCAAACATTTCTCACATTTAAGAAAAGATAATTATCCTCATGACACAAGTTAATGTCTGCTAGGCAATAATCTTTTTCTTTAGCGAAAAGCACTATTGCTACCAAAAACAACTATAACTTTTCTGAAGTCAAAAAGAAAACGGAACCTGGTAAAACAGAAATCTTCTTATCAATCCTCTCCTTTTTTTCTGCTTTTGCAAGAAATAAAAGTGACAACAAGACACTGCAGATATACCAGTTTCTACCAAACCTGCTTATTATTGAGGTTATAACAGGATTTTTTTCTAGATGGAATTGTTCATGTAGAGAGGAAACAATATTTTAGTTATTCTAGGATGATGGAAAACATAAAAGATTTCTGGTCTAAACATCAAGCTAAGGAAGAGGGAAAAAAGGCTATAATATGCAAAAATGAAAAAAGAGTGTCCAAGATTAGGCTTGGGCTTGTGCTCTTCTGACTGGTTGTTAATTCACATCTAATGGTTACTTTTTCCATCAGCAACTACCACTGCTTATGGCTTCATCTCAGAGGTGATGACAGACCAGGAGCTATGGCTGCTGACTACTATGTAGATTGCAGTATTTGCAGCCTGATTTTTTTTTTTGCAAAAGCGGAGGGTTCAGGAAGGGACACACGATGTGGAAAAGGACAGAAGCATTATACAGGACTCAGGTACACTTGTTTGTAACCACAGCCCCTCAACCATTTCATATCAGCACTTGCTGTGCTGAGAGAGTTGCATATGCAATAGTGAAGCCCCCGTGTATATTATACAGGTAATTACCATCAATCAGCTACTTAATGCACTGAAAATTTAAAATATAGCAGTGGTATGAAGACAGAATCTCTAAATGCAACACAAAATGATTTTATCCCTCAAGAATACTGTAGGCAGACTAGGCAGTAGCGCACTAGCTTGTCAAATTTTCCCAAGTTTTTTTCTTTTGATAGGATGCAAGACAAAGAGGTGTGTTAGAAGCAAAAGAAAGCAAGGCAACAGAAATCAATAAGCTCTTGAGAGTTTAGGAGAATAAATATTTGTATGTATATGGGAAAAGCAAAGTTGCTCCAATAAAAATTGTTTAAATTGTTTTTAAGGCAAAAGCAATAAAAAAATATTATGCCTTTCAGTTAAAATAATTCCTTCATGAATTCTTCTTCAGCCAAATGGCAATAACAACAAAAGAAACAGGAGTTTATTCCCCTGAAGCAGTATTTTAGAGCAGTTGCCTCCAGTCAGCCAGTCAGTCACAGAGCCTGATCCTTCCCTAGCTGCTCTCATTCCTTTTCTAAAAGCCATCACAATTATTTCATCTTTCCAGAGATGTTTGGTTGGATGCCGTTTTTCTTGGCACATTTGTGTATGTGTGTCAGCCAAGGGATTCAAACATCTATACTTGAAGTCTTCTGTAATGCTACATTGTGAAAACTATACTGGGCACCCAAAATTGCATGTGAATGTGGGGAGAAACAACTCAGTCTTTGTGCTGCTGAATGCCATGTTGCCATTCCACAATAAATACCAGAAAAGAGTGCTGAAATTCATCATCAAAATCAGAAAGAATTTCATATTAGCATTGTCATTTTTCTCCTTGATTTTCCTCTTTTAAGCAAAAAGGCTTCTATGATTCATTTAAAAAAACTTATCTCTAAGATGAAGTGATATTGCACTACACAGTAATTTGTAAAATCTAATTAATTTTTTATACTCAGAATTATATTTTGTCACTGAATGGAATGCGAAGGTTGAACTTTTAGTCAGTTTACTCAAATCAAGAATCACCTTCTGGCTTTCTAATCAATAGGAGACAGAAATACTTTTATATCTTATAGTCTGAGGCCATATCCATATAAACAGGTACAAATAAATTGCTGACAAATCTCTTAAACTTTTGAAAAACTTTTTATATATATTTTCATTTTTAATACTTATTAACTTGTAGATCAAATAAACTTACTGGCTTGATACAGTGGACTTGATGCCTCTGTACTGAGATTAGCTTTGAATAGTATTTAGGATTTGAGTTTCTGCAACTAAACCTGAGACACAAACGTCTAAGTCATCTAACCTAAGCCTTGAATCTGGCATCCACCTTGTAGTTATTGTAGAGAGGTGATTTCTCAGAATAAATGTTAGGATTTTTCTTGTCTGAATAAGCTGATGGTACCCTTGTCATCATACCCAATCAACACATGAAGTAAAATTTGCTTAGAAATCTTCACCAGGTATTGTTCTGGATTGCTCTAGACTCTTGAAAGCTCTTTGAAAGATAAGCAAAATCCAACTAATAGGGTTGCATTCCATTTCTTTAATTATAAAATTCATTAATTTAAAAGCATGTAGGTATCTTTAAGACAGAATTGAAAATGTCACACAAGATGAAGGGAACACTTGACTTCTAAACTGCAGGGGTCTACCATTGGAGGTTGTCATTCTGGATACCTCAGAAAGGCCACAGAATGTGATAAGAATCACTGGCAGTAAAAATGCTTTCCAAGACCCAAGTTCACTAACTTTAGTTCTTGTAAAAAGTCAATAATCTGCAGCCGTTCTGTAACAGAGGAAAATATCACTTGGATTCAAAGGCATGTTCCACCATGATCCGATGTCTTAAGTGTCTGCAATAACAAGGAATATTTTAAATAAGATTATTTTAAATAAGAATAAGGCATGTTCCAAACTAGAGATGAAGAATAATCCCAGTTCTTCTTTCTATCTTCCATTTTAACACCTTGTAAGTGTTTGGTGTAGTCATGACCATAAATACTAGAAAGCCGAGGAAATACAGTGTGCATAGAACAATATGTTTCCTCTATCTGTTTCCTACCCTCAGCTGTAGTCTCCTGTGTTTCCCAAGGACAAAAGTACAATCAAGAAATTTGAAGGGCAACGTGACTTCCAGGGTCAGAAGGACCTTGCTGGTTCACAAAAATTCAGAAGTTCAGAAACATGGAACTCTTACAAGCACAAAAAGAAGATAATTCATTAACCATCTTCTCTCAGATCCTCTTGGAGATATAAACACATTAGATGCCCGTAGTTTCATGCTAGAAGTTCAATTTACCAAATCAATTGTGTATATTTGGCTATATCTTTTTGTTACATGCTCTTTTCCATATATTTATGAACAAAACAAAAAAAATAAGAGGAAAAGGAGAAATTTTGCCTTGCCACTACTAACTTTTCAAAATGTTACTCTTTGGATGTCAATCAAATTAATTCTCAACTAATTTTTAAACATTTGTTCTTCTATAACATTATGTTTAATTTCAAAAATTGTTTTGTTTTCTCTACTTGCCTCAAATATGAAGAATTGTCATATAATATATTAGCCTTATTTGGTCAAAGTGGGCCAAATAAAGCAACCTCTTTTAATATTTCTTCATAATATTGTTGTTTCAGTGCTCAGATCACATTACCAACTTCTTTTAGAATATATTCCAAATTGCTGGTACATCAGAACAGAGAAAAATTTTACCAATGTCTTGTAGAACGATCATTCCCACCTCTGACGCTAAAATTATTTCAACTACTCCATCCTTGAATTTCATGTGATTTTTTCCAAAACTGTTTATAGTTTATAGTTGTTATATGATCAGTCAGAACAGATAGGTCTCTTTCCCCTCCTTTTTTTCTAGCTATTTAATAGTTACTTCAGACTAGAAGTGTTTGGATTGTGAGATTTTTGCACTTTATGCTGTTAAGTTTCTAACCCTTCAGTCAGAAAGGGCATTTGATGTGTCTTGTACAACATTTTGGTCATCTTGGCAGTGCCAAGGACTCCCACATTAGAAAACCCATATTAAAAAACAAATACAGTTTTGTATTTGTTCATAGCCTTCTTAGGCAGTTTCTCATACAATTCCTAGTTCTTTTATCCTTTTATCATTTACTTTCCGCCATAGACAGATATTTACTTAAATTGATACAGATGAAGCTCACTGAATTAATTCCATCTAAGAAACTTATCATTTTACAAGAAAAGACTTAACATTAATGAAACACCATTCACCTTTGATGATCAACATTTCAATTTATTTCACTTTACCACTTCTCAATTACCTCCATCCTTGATTGTTCTTTGTTTCAAAAATGTCTTCTCAGTATTGAGGTCAACTTAATAGATCCATTTTTGCTTATATCACTTTTTTATCTTTTCAGTACCATTTTTTCTTATTTTCCAGTCATCAGGTACTATCCTTCCAAAATATAAATAACTATAACATTTTATATACTATTGTGTTTTGTACATTTAAAAGACAGAGTAGGAGGCAGAGTGCTAAGTACTTTCTGAGTTTGTATTTTGCTAACTTCTAAAAGGTATATTTACAGAACAGGAGCTGCTTTGAAATCTATATCAAAATGCAAGGAGCTTTGCATAAGATCTATCTTGCATTCTGTTACTTGAAACATAACAACTCAAGCTAAATTTAGCTGTGATTAAGTCATTATCACCACTGTAATAATCCTGGAAGCATATAAGGCTAAAGTACCACTGGTGGAAATCTTTCAATGAGCTGTAATCGCTTCCTTTTAGGTCATATCTTTCTGTACTGAACTAAAAATATTTTTCTAAAGACATTGTTCTTACTGACTAAATTACCAGAATTAGAAAAGATTTCCATTAAAAAAACCTTGTATTATTAAAAAGACATTGTAAGTTTTTTTCACAGCAAGCAAAATTTGCACTTAAGAAAGGTTGAATTTTTTAAAGAAAAGAGAGACAATAAATAATAATTTTGTTTGGGTTTGTTGGTTTGGTTCTGTTTGGTTTTAATTAATTTAAAATTAATTTAATTTAATGTTGATTAGCCAATAACTATAAGAGTTTGAAGAAAAATATTCCAGTTAAAGTAATTAAAGGAAATTTGTAACAAAAAAGTTTTTATTTTTGGCACAGAAAAGCCCTGAGAAGATCAATAAGTATTGCAGGGGGGTTTTGCTTCATTATATAATCTATCATTCCAATATGAAGAAATAATTTATTTAATCAATTTTTCTGTTGTGGTAGGTACATTAAAATTAATCTTCTACTCCCCATGTCTGTTGTAGCAGAACAGAATATTTCAAGGAGACAGACTCAGTATTTTATTCCTCTTTATAATTAGTTATTACTCACAGCAAACATTGAAAGGCACAAAATATGCAATGTACTGGCTAATTGTCCCCTAGTGGAAAAACATAGCTAACTACATCAACTAAAATATTAACTTCATTTTAAATGACCATTTATATTTCATATTTAAAAAACAGTCAGTTTCCAGGTCTGAGAAGAGGCAATGAAGAAATCACACATATTGAATTTAACAGGACACTGCAGTGTTTTGCCAACCAATAGCCTACCATAGGCTAAAAGTTCACTATGGCTTTATTTTCATCTGGGAATAATGGCACAGCACAAACCCCTGATCTACATGACTAAATTACCTCTTTCCAGGCAGCCTGTTATATCACATCTGTCTCCTGGTCTGGGGTCTTGTCTTACAGTGGTCACACAATGTGATTATTTTAAATACGATTTGAAATTGTGATAAAGCCTTGAATTTACATCTCTTCCACCCTACAAAATAAATTTCACTCATTTTTGAAAGAAAAACACCAGGTTTTCTGTCCATTGCCTCCAAAACCTTTGGAGTGTTTTCTGGGGTGTTTTGTATTTTTGGTGGTTTTTAAACCTGAAATCTGTTGCTGGTACATACCTATAGAGAAGGCATGGTAGTCAGTGTTTTCTTTTGTACTGCAGAAGTATCCAAAGTTGCTTCATTGCCATCAGTAATGAAATGCAATACAGGAACAAGTAACATCACACATTTTAAATTCTGGTCTTTATATGAGCATCTGTCTTGTTTGAAAGCAAGTAGCTATTGCCTTGAACCCCAGGTTTGTTGCATGCCTACTATGAACTCTAGTTACTTTAGGAATTTGAAATTAATATTATTTTTAGGGATCCAAAAGTACAGTTCATCAATACTGTTTAACGACCTTTGTGACAGAGGGAGACATTGTCTGTGTCTCAATATGAACCTTTCCCCTCACTCACTCTTCAGTACAAGAGATGATTTCCCAACCTTACACAGGTGTCACAGACAAATTCATTAATGAAATGCCCCCATTCATTTTCATCTCTGTTTACCCCTGTAAAAGAGAAAAAGGACTGTTGCCAAAGACCTATCACAGATTCATCCTAGTTTTTACACAGTGAAATATCAACTCATGGACCTGTTAATCACAGCTTTTCATTCAGAGTAATGTGGAAATGAATAACAGATGCAGAACACTAAGAGGAACCACTGTTGTCTCTTTTTAGCGCAGATATCTCACAAGGACACAACAGTCTTAACTGTACTCTCAAGAGAGTAGGTGATCATTCAAAGGGTCAAAACTATGAGGATATAAAAAGCTTTTTCACCACAGTTATAATACAGAATTCCACACTAACTTAATCTGGATGCTTACTGAAATTCTACACTAATTTGCTAAATTGCTTGCTAACTTAGATAATCTCTTGCCTTCAGAAATCTTCTTCATAAGTATAATTTCAACAATATACTTTATCTTGTTGGAGGACATTCAAGAATTCTTTTTTCAAGCCACAGGGATATGATTTTTTTCAAACTGTAATCATAACATTTGATATGGTATAGCATAAAATCAATAAAGTAATATAAAATAAGATAAATGATTTATCTTTTTGGGAATCTTTTGGTTAAACGCATGACAAGCTTTGTGCAAAAAGTGACTGGCTGATGAAAATCTCTCTTGAGCATGAGCAAATTGGATTATCAATTAGGCGTCTATCTTCAAAAATCTCCTTTTCTCAAGTCTTCTTCAGTTACACCCTCATTTGTCAAGTGCCAGAGAAAAATGTTTGTGATGCACAGAAAAGCCTTGGTTGCCGACTGCCATTTTCTTTTACAAACTAAAGCTTGGTAAGCTTCACTAAACCCATCTAGTAAAATCCCTTACAGCAAAAACAAAGCATGAAGAATTTCTTAAAATTAATTATTTCAGTGATTTAAAATAATATTAAAGTCAAGCTGAAAAATTGTCAACCACTCTAAGGACTCAGGGCAAATCCTCAAACTTAGGCAGTAACAAACTCGGATCACAGAACACATTCATAGAGCTGAAGCCTACAGGTCTGGGGTTGTTAAGGGATGGGTTTCAACTTCTATTAATGCCCAGAAGCAAGCTATCCTCTAGTTGCCTCACGGTGGAGTGACACTGTTTCTTCCTTTTTTCCTGAGTCTTTCTGTATGTATTTTATATCTTATATTAGAAAAACTGGTATACCTCAACAGCAAGAAATATAGTAGCTTTCATATGGGCAAAATTTAATTTTGCATGTCAGAGTTAATAGAAAAGCTTTGACTTAACGATTCTCTTGAATCTGGGCATTACCATACTCCCTGGGAATTCAGATTGATTTGTTTTTTCCTCACTGATATTTTTAAGGTATAAAAGCACTGAAAACCATAGTGTTTGCAGTACATAATGCTAATCTGCTTTCTTTACATTTTCTACTGCCAGCAAATGTTTCATCAAAATAAGACCACATCCATATGCTAGCTGGGAAAGAAGAAAGCAGAATTAGAAAAAGATTAATATTGTTGTTAACCAAATCCTTTGACTCCCTCACAAGGAACAATTTTAATTCCCCATTTATTTATTGACATGAAATTTCTCTGCAATTTCCCAGCTTGCTTTTCATAGTGAATTTAATGGCACACCAAGGCCTGTAAAGCAAAGGCAGCCTACTGGAGAAATGGCCATAAAGCTGTTATAACTTCATCACACTTCAATGGCATGCTATTTTTAATTTTAAACTTCATGGCTCCTTGTGCCTCCTGGATAGCTGTGTCTCCAAGACTACAGTTACCTCTTCATCTCATAAACAATTGGAATAACAGCTGATCTTAGCTCTGCATATGCTGTTTTATTTTAAACCCAGTTTAGTATCCATAAAATATGTCAGGTTAACAGCACTAGAAATAGAAGCATTTTGATTGCTCTGAAACACGAATATCATAGAGGGTGAGGACAAAATCTTACTGACAGGGTCACGAGATCAAAAAATCAGAGAATATCCTGAGTTGGAAGGGACTCGCAAGGATTAGGCAAGTCCAGCTCCTGACCTTGCACAGGAACACCCCCGAGTCACTCCACATGCCCTAGAGCATTGTCCAAATGCTTCTTGAACTCTGTCAAGAGTGTGTGCTGTGACTATTTCTCCATGGAGTCTGTCCCAGTGCCCAGTCCCCGTCTGGGATAAGAACCTTGTTGTGATATTTAAGGTTAATTTTCCCTGACTCAGCTTCATTCTGGTTCCCATCACCAACCATCAGAGTGAAATCAGTGCCTGCCCCTCCTCTTCCCCTCACAAGGAAGTTGTAGCTTCAATGAGGTCTTCCTTCACTCCGCTCTCCTCCAGGCTGAACAGACCAAGTGACCTCAGCCAGTCTTCATACAGCTTCCCCTCCAGACCCTTCATCGGACAACCCCTAATATTTTCATATCTTTCTTGGATTCTGGCACCCAAAACTTCACAGAGTATTCAAGATGAGGCTGCATCCATGTAGAGTAGAGCAGGACAATCTCTTCCTCTGATCAACTTTCTTCTCTGTGTTCTTTTACCTCAGGAGGAAGAATTTAAGTTTGCAAATCCCTTACTTTGTCATGGTAAAGAATTGAGTCCTATAGGTGTTCTATACCTTCCACAAATTAAATAAGAACTAATGAAATTTTTTACTGATCCTCCTTCTGAAACATTGTTCCACTATCTCAGTGCTATGAAGACAAGAGTATTTCCAGCATATCTATCTCACTCCAGTGCTCAGGAGCTATTTTACAAGTATAACATATTCATTTAAGCAATTTTTTCTCACGTTACAGTTTAGCTCAGAAAGGTATTCAGAGACAGTGGTCATAATCTTTCTCAGCCTCTCTTTCGCTCTTCTAAATAAACAAAACACTGCAAGTCGACTGTTAAATGAGAGGCTTTCTAGTTCTCTTAATAGCCAGCTCCAATTTTAAGATGGAGACTGAGTACAGTTATTTTTATATTACTGCTAGAAGAGCACCATTAAATCATGTTTGGAAGTGAGAGGTATGCCTGGAATAAGTCGAGCCTCAGATTTCTATGCCTCTGTCCACATTTTTAAACACAAAAGGACCCTTGTTCCCCGACATTAGTTTTAAGACTAACTAAGGGGTACACCTAACCAGTCCCATGTCTGTTCAGGCTTTGGCACTTCCACTGCTTTTTAAAAGTTTACCTTCATACTAATAGTATCTTGAAAATATTATTTGCCAAGAGCTGTCCTGAGATTGTCATCCTAACAGTCTGTAAGACAATACACCTCTGCTGACCTTCCTAAAGGGGTCTTGTTTTGTGCAGTGCTTTATTGGTCACATCTATCTTAATGCTTTACTAAAGCCTCTGTATGCAGGGTAATCAGCATGACAGAAGGGTAAAAATCAACAAAGGCACAAATAAAAAATTCTGAGCTTGGTAGGGCTTGCTCAGAATATAAACATGGTACCCTGTGAAGGGTCAAATAATGGATCATTTTCTTAAAAATGAGAGAAAAAATCTGAAAAAATTATTTAGCTATACCCATAGGTACAACTACATATAGATACATAAATAAATCTCTGCATCTCAAAAATGTCAGGTAAATCTGAACTAGACATGAATTTCCTGACATGGTTGACGCTAGCAAAGGCTTCTTGCTGTTTTATTGCACAGTTCAGAGAGGGACATTATAAAAACTCCAACAAAACAGTAACAACAGAAACCATGAAGACCACTTCCCTCTGGCAATTATAGCATGAACAATGTTTCAGGCTCAGTTTAGACCATATTTGTTCATGAGTATATCTGAAAGTGATTTCAACCATTATTATTATCAGTCACTGAACAGTGACAAGACCAATGTGTCAGCACCATGGATGGGAGAGCAGGATTTTTTTTTCCCCAAGAGACATACATCAATGTCTCCAAGAGAGAAGAAAAGAGAGAGTGAAATATTTCTCAGACTGGTTTTATTTGATCTATTTCAGACTTTGATATACAGAAGAAATGAGTCAGTGTTTGGCTTCATGGAACTATCACAAGAAAAACCTTTCACTCTTATCTCAGATAATGTTCAAATTGCAGCCAGACAGCAATGTAATGGAAAATCAACAGATGAAAAAGAATGGCTTGGGAGTGAAGATATGAAGGGGAAAACTATTAAAAATGCAAAGCTTAATTATGTCTAGTTTCTCTCCGCATCAGCTTATTGTCCATTAAAGTCAAATCTGGGTAGACTTCACTGCTCAGGTTAGAAAAAATTCAGTGGAAGAATGAAACATCTTGAGAATAGAAGATGCTGGTTTGAGACATATTTACAGATAAATTTGCAGATGACATGACTGGAATAAATTGACAAGTTTTTATTTTCTCCAGAGCAATTGCATGTTTTCCATAGAAAGTCTGACTTTATGCAGAACAATTATGTATAAATTACTGCTATGCAACTATTAAATGAATAGTTATGCAACCAGAATTTACAAAATTCTGAGGATGAATCTACATTTCTATGATTGAAATGGTTTTTTACTCCTAAATATCTAAAAGAACCCTCCAATATTCAGATCTAGCAAGAGTAAGAAAGTATTCTGAGGGATTGTGAACATCCAGACTGAGATGCAAATGTAATATAATTTATTTGTCCATCATATAAAAGGTGAATTAGAAACCATATGAATATTTTATAAAGGAAATGCTAAAATGTGTAAGATGGTTTTGTGCTGTCTTGCCTTGGTACTTATGTATTAACACTTTGCTGGAACGACCACATTAGGAGATGCTTTCAGTATGACAGTCAGGGTTGTTCAGCCAGGAAAAGAGAAGGGATGCTTTTGTAATTGCCTTACAGTACCTGAAGGGAGCCTACCAGAGAGATGGAAAGAAACTTTTCACCAGGGCATGTAGAGACAGGACAAAGCGAAATGGCTTCAAACTGAAAAACAGCAGATTTAGGTTAGATATTAGAAAGAAGTTTTTACTGTGAGTGTGGTAAGGCACAGGAACATGTTTCCCACCTCTGGAAGTGTAGCTAGAGGGTTTTAATGTCCAGCCCAAGGCATTCTATATTCTATGATTCCAGTTTGTGGGATAACAAAACTGCTGACACCAGTGCACTGCTGTTTGTGCACACATGTACAGGGAACTGACAAGAATAGCACAGGTCATTCTGACATCTCGCACCACGAATAAAAGAGAATGGCCACTTCTCCTTCTTCATCTCTGTGAGGGGAATGGGAACATTTTACAAAATCTTCTGGCAGCAAGAAAATCTAGAAGGCATTATTTCCCTCTGTTCTGTCTCCCAAATGCTAGCAAGCAGTTACAAAAGCAGCCTCTCCTCACTGTGAAACATCTCACAGGGGAGAAGGTTGGTTGAAGGTAGTGATCACAGTTGCTATTTTGTTTTAGTCTCTCAGCTGCCTGAGGCTTTCTGTCAAAAAAATGAAACAAAGCCTAGCCCAGAATACAGTTGTTTTCCCAAAGTAAACAATTTCCTAATGTTTTAGCTACACATACTTAGCATTTTTCATCGCGGTCTAATTCACAGTGTTCATTATGACTATGTTAGGATACATGGCACATAATAAGTAGGCTTAATTTTTTTCATACTAACAAATTAGTATCTAGGAAGTCTCCATTAGACTTCTTTAGTGTTTTCTGGATGTATGAATGATTTTTCAACAGTGAAAAAATTGCTTCTGGGTTGCAAATTCACACAGTCTCATCTCATCTTCAAACTATGTTTTCACACTGTTGCAATGCAAAATCTAAGCTTATTAGACATGAAAAGTAATCTATCAGAAATGCATATCAGGAACATAACTTCCAAGGGAAATTTCATATTTCCACTCTAAAGATAAGTAGTCACTGTTACATTTTTAATGACCTTTGAATGTAATCTATTTTGAGTTTGTGTGTTTGCCACTTTCCTGGGCTACAATAATCATATTTGGCTGCTCTTAAATCTCGTTGATTTAATTCCTAATAAAATTCCATAAAAAATTACTGAAAAGAAGCTAAGAATATTAGGAAGTAAAGAGATAAATGATTATGAGGATTTTGGAATTCTTTTGAAAGTAGTTAATAAAAATATGCAGCCTCTGTACTATAAGTACTCTGGTATTATCTAAGAGTATTTACGATGAAGTATTCCCTCAGGTATTAATTGCATGACTGTTTGTTTTACAGAAAGTATTTAAATGTAAATTAGAAATATTAACTTGCTCTATTTCAATTTTTTTACTGATAAAATGCAACCTACACAGTGAATTGCCTACAACCTACACAATTATGATGTTAATCACTGCTACACTACTTTTTTTCACAGTGCAGACTTGCTTGTTTCATATATTTTTTATGCACTTATTATTTTTTATGCTTCTTACTTTTGTATATCAATGATATGGAGTTATCCATTTCATGTTATACGAATTCTATTTCTCACTTTTTGTTGTATGAAAAGGCTAAAAAATTCATATATACAAACCAAAAAAAAAAAAGTAAATAGAAAGATTGATTTCCTTTTCCCAGGAGGTCTGTCAGGTTTGCATGAAATCAGAAAATAGTTAAAGAAATGTAGTCTTTCATTAGCATTTGATTTTCCACAAAGCACTTTCAAAAACAAAACAAGCACGAGTTCTCTTAGCTGTGTGCAGACCATTTTGTATTTAGCAAGCAGGAAGCACACTGTCATTTGTTTATGTCATATTATTCCACTGAGTGACAAGAACAAATGCCGATGAAGCACTGAAGAAAACGCACTTAAGATATGTACCTCAGCTTGCATCAAGGGGCAATGGATTGGTTTTGTGAGCTGCAATAAAATGGTGCCTGTGTACCACATAAAGAAAAAAGGACTGCCAAAGTGATCTGCAAAATTGGAAAAAGGAAAAGTTTGGCATATCCTGTATTCCAAAGGTGCAGTGAATAGTTATCATCAATTTGACTTCACTTTCTTAATATTTCCTTCCTTTTGACTGAGCAAAACATTGAATGGACAAATGGATTCTTAAGGAAAAACTGTGAGGATAATGGAAAGAACAAATAAAAAATCAATGCACAAACTCAGAAAGGCAAAAAAAATTATATATTTATATTTAAATGGTTGCAGATGAATCTTAAACCCCCAGGATCAATGATACTATCACATACTCCACCTTTATTTTCATTAAAGGAATCAATCCTCAGTCAGTTGAATAAGTTACCTTTTCTTATAGGGCCTCTTCCTTTTACACCTAAGTAGCCATAAACTCCTGCTTTCTTGCTCATTCACTGCAAAAAGGTGGCAAAAACAATTTTTGGGAAATTAAATTTACACATCTTACTGGCTTCAATTGTAACAATTACTTTTGTGACCACCCTCAAAGGACTGAAATAAAATTTTTATTCTGTCAAATATAGACCTGACACATTCTTTTGCAAATTGGACTTCATGAGCTCAATTAAAATATGAATAAGTATTGCAAACTGGTTTCCAAACAGGAAAACCTTTGGGAATACATGAATACTGCAATGGCTCTCTTGGGAAGTAAACTCTAACATTCAAAATATGTGTCATTTCCCACATGATTAACAGGAGCCATACTCCCAGAATACACATACACCCTGTCACCCTGTCTCAGATTTAGAACTTTTGCTGCACACAAACAAAAATCCTTCCCCAAAGTAGCTCTGCCTAAGCAATATTGTAAGTATTAGAGATCTTAATGAACGCATCTCCCTGAACACATTTCAAGGTTTCTCAGATGCTGCTGACAGTAAAGGTGGACAGAGACGCAGTCACTACTGTCAAGTCACTTCATAACCCATGAAGAAAATCACAGCCAGAATCTCATCATGATTGTACTGGTAGCACAGGTGGGATTTTCTCAGAGGCAAGGGGAAGAGGCAGATGACTATGGGAGTCTGATGCTGCCTTGTACAGGGGCAGAAAAGAATGCACGGCCTGGTTCAACTGACTAAAATCTGTAAAATGTCTTGATGTGTTCCCTTCATGGAAGATGGAGACCTTCCCATCTTATGCTTTTAAAAAAGCCCAGTTTACACATTCTTTTCAATGCTACAGGGCATACATTGTCAGACTGGGATAGATTTTGAAGTAGCTTTGGCTGTGTCACAGGAAAACACAATTTGGCATAGGTAAAATATACTTATATAGGTAAACTATATTTGAACAAGATTTCTTCTTCTTTTGTATCCACAAGGACATGATTGTGTAGCCACAAAGGATGTGCAAAGAAGCATGCTATCAAACATCATTGCATCAAAAATAAAAAGACTAATTTCCCTCTGTTTACCCATGATAATTTTCAAAAGTCTAAGATGCAGATAGTTTTCTCATTAGATGGCTATAAAGTATACTATTGTCACAAAAAAAAATATACATATATTTTAATTCAGAGATGGCCATCATTTGTTTCCTTTGTTTCAAAGAATTGCTAAGAAGCCTCAATAAATTAATATTCTTTGTCACAAATATGATAGTGCCAGAGAACCTGGGATATTGCTGCAAGTCCATAGTACTGGGAATGAAGAAGGCATCCAGTGACTTCTCCAAGCTCGGGAACTTACTGTCTTAAAATAAATCACAGACATGGAAATTTGGAGATGCAAAATGACTCTGCCTTGGCTCAGCAACAGGTTGTTGAGGGAAGGAGTTGTGCATAATGTATCAATTTGAACATGTCAATGAAACTTTTAAATTTCTGGAATCAATCTCAATACGAGGAAGCCATGCTCACTGATGGATCTGTCTGAAAAGATATCTTGACTATATTATCTCTCCTACAGAAGTTAAATGATTTCAATATATTTCTTTTTATTTGGTAGGTATGTTAGCAAGATGTGTTTTAATGAATGTCCTTATTTTGCATTTTCCGTATTCTCAACACTAGAAAATATTTTATTATAGAATTACGAATCAGTATTTTGTCTCATGCAACAGCTGACATTACTGTGTATAAGAGAACTGCTGTAGGTATGTGCTTGTGAGATCAAGCACTTGAACCTCAGGCCTGACATGTATGCATCAGGCCTATTTTTCTTTCACTCTTATTCTACTTTTTTATGTTTTGGTCTTTTCTTATATAAATCTGTCTTCAAACTGGCATGCAAAAGACATGTAAATGTGAATAATCCTTTCTCTTTGTAATTCCCCATGTCTTAGAGTGGAAATTGCTTAAATTCTGATTATGGTGTGTAATTATTCTCTGTGCATCTGATGTCTCTGCCAAAAATCTTCCTTAACTACAGACTGAGGTGAAAGAATCACATTTTATTTCATCAGGAGCGACATTATTAAGAGTACCAGCACGGAACTTTTATGTAGTGAAGTGATTTCGTAATGCCTTTTCCTTCTAAGCAAGTATTTTGCAAACCCTACATTCCTGATCATGAAGGATCCCTTACAGCTGGCAATTTTAGAGAATCTGTAAAAGTTCAAAAGGCCAAACTCTAATTTGAATAGTAGGAAGTTTACATATTTTGATGCACTGTGAGTACATTAAACTAAAAGTTCTAAATAGACTATTTTTCCCACCCATTTTCATTTCTCCCAGAAAGGACCCTGAAAACAAAACTTTATGTTAAAAACATTATGTTCTCAAAATAAAGCAATAAATGCTGTATTTCAAGCCCAGTATCTGGAATGTAATTCTGAGATACAATCTGCTAAGTAACTTCAAATTTGGAAAATATAAAATGCATATTACACTTCTCCCTTTAAAAAAAATCACAAAACTACACAATATTTTTGTCACTCAGGCATTTAATTAGAATTTCAAAAATAGATTAATTGTAATTGAAAATGTAATAAACTATAGTTTGGGATTTTTTTTCCTAAGGAAATCTAAATTAACATAGCTAATGAAATTACTTTAGTTTTTTGCTTTGTCAGTAAACTAAATCCCTTCCACAGCTTTCTATTTGGAAAAAAAACCCAACCAAACAGATAATCTGCTAAAGCAAATGGTCTGCTTTTTCACCCAGGGATTACAAAAGCTATCAAGGCAAATTCCTGTGAACTACATCAACGGTACTTTAAAATGAACTTTTAACACCTTACAAATGATATTTTATTGGGAAAAAATGACACCACTTTCTCTAAGTGCTAGAGGGATTTAAACAGTGGTAAGATGAAGTCAGTGGTTTTATGAAGTGTATTATCTTCTGGATACTGGTTTGTTGAAGATTTTAAAACCATTATCTCACTAAGCTCTCAAGTAATGCTAAGAATGCCTATGAGCTCATTTGAAGTTGATACACAGTGTAATAAAGAAAAACAATATATTTTCTTCCAACTGTCAAACCAGCATGAATGAACTAAGTCACTCTGGAAATGTTTAAGGAATGTGGGAAAAAAGCCTGTAAAGATCAAGCAGGAGTTTCCCAGTGATGGGAAATATGTACGAGCAGGTTTGGGTACAATTCTCTGTTCGATGCCAAGAGCTCAGCATAGAAGATTCTTCCTCTGGGTGAGCTGCTCAACGTGGTGAAAGCAAAGCTGTGCTTTGC
The DNA here is from genome assembly GCF_009819885.2 of Catharus ustulatus. Taxonomy (NCBI): domain Eukaryota; kingdom Metazoa; phylum Chordata; class Aves; order Passeriformes; family Turdidae; genus Catharus; species Catharus ustulatus. The sequence goes on from NC_046224.1 coordinate 48,319,378, forward strand.
TGTGGTTGAACTGCAACAAAACTTTGTCACAGGGAGTTTTTGTGTGGGAGATCTTGCACTGTGCTGAGAGATTCTCGTTGCTCAATTCCTCAAATGTTCAACAAAATGTAGTTTAAAAACAGAACAGAGTCCAGACAGCAAAATTATACTTGAGTATTTGGAAGGCACAGTGCACAGATAAATAAAAGAAAACTCAATTCTATTTCTTCTTCTAAATGATATTTATTTCATTTTCAAAACTCCATAAATCCATACTGCTTTAAAAAATGCATGCTATGATTGATTTTGGAACAAAGCATTTTCTTTCAACATAATCAAAGCATGACACAGTCCTGAACTTAAGAATAATTTCCACACTAACATTAAAACATTTCATAACACTAATGTCAAAAAAGGGTGAATATTATGAGTCTATCTCTTTTTCTGTTCTAAGTGACACCTTTGAAAAAATTAGGACAATTTCAGAAAGCATATGTATTTTCACATCAGTAAGAAGATGTCATTAAATAATTTCTGACTGAATTAAGAGATATAAGTGAAATTTATTTTTTAAATGTGAAAATAACATTCTTAATAGAGCTTTTGGTTGATGGTGATATTTATCTTCCTAATGATACAGTATTCATTCTTGCACATTTTTTCAGGTAGTCTGAGTACAGAGAAAAATCTCCATATGTATGTAACATATTTTATATATCATTGATGCATAGAAGAGTGATAAATATATAATAAAATTCCTTCTCTTTTAATGCTTTTACTGATTTAGTAGTCATCATAAGACACTTCTCATCACTTTCTAAAATGAAAGTGTACAGTCTTATTGGTGGATGCATTTGCATTTAAATTATTTGCTAATATAGACAATACATTACTGTGAAAATTAGTGGTTTTAAACTAATTCATCATTAAATCTGACATTTTTATGGTAGGTCTGTCAATCAAATGACAAATAGTTGACATGAAAAATATGTGCTGCTATTCAAATTGTAATTATTTAATCTTAATCTTACTTTATTTAAAAAAACAAATAAAAAACATTAGGTTAGATGTTGCACATGAAGAATCTATTTCAAATGAAACTTCTGGGCATCCTATTTGAATATTTCCAGCAGAGAACATAATCTTCTAAATTAACAGAAATGGTTTTATTTTAATGTATTTAGAACAAAACAAAACCAAACCAACAAAATTCCAGCTGGATTTATCATCAGAAACACAGTTCTGTGACTGAGTAGCTGTGGGTAAATAATAGGACATTCCTGAATGAAACATCAGGAAACATCACTTTATTTGAGGCTTCAAGTCAGTTTTTTAAAGAGATTGATTAATTTACTTTGAAAATTCTAAGCCTTGTATCGCTCCCATTTTGACAATGTGATCATTTCAGAACTTGAAGCATCTGAATGCTTTAGTTTAAAGGTTCAGTTTTGTTCTATTTTTTATTTAATAATTCAAATTTCTTTTATTAAGATGAGCAGTAGTATCGTTATTTTACATGACTATTGGAAAAAGATCTAGAAGCGTCAAAGATAAGAGATACCTAGAGATTGTACATGTGGTTTTGGTTACAGGAGAACTGATAACACATTTATAAGGAAAATGTGGGCACTATATCTATTTTCGGTAACATTAATTATTTATAAATAAAAATATTATTTGCAGTGAAATAGGTGCAAACTTATTATTGTTTCTTATTTATCTACTTTAATATCACAACAGAAAAGGACAGATGTCAAGCATTAATGTTATAAAATTTAAAATATTCAAATACAGGAGATAGCAGCAAAAAAAAGGTGGTTTTTAACAATAATAATAAAAAAAGCCACCTGCATAATTTTAAAAATCTGCCTGTAAGTGCTAGTCTTCAACTTACATGGAAGAAAAGAATGCATGTACCAAAAAAATAAAATTAACCTAGTGGTTAACCTAACTGTTAAAAGTCAATTCTCTTTACCTTTTAGTTTCATATTTTCTTAAAATAAGATCTTTAAAAACAATAAATCTGAGAATTTAGTAAAGTTTGGAAAACCATAGAAAATAAATTATAAAGAACCTGTGTGTATCCTATCTTGTGAGAAGAAAGCTGTATCCATTAGTTGGTACTTAGTCCATTATTTGTACTCAAACTGCAACCTTAGTTGCTCACTCAGTAAAGGCTCAGAAGTGTGATCAGGAAACTTTTTAAACTGATTGAATTGGCTTTATGGAAACCTGAATTTCTGCAGTGTCTCTGAACATGCACGGTTACATTTGTTCATCTCTGCCATCCTACATCTCTTTATTGTGCCTGGGTGATGAACATGAAGAGGTGAATAACCTGCTTCTTTGATAGACTGCCAATTTTAATAAAGGCTAGGATAGTGCTTTTGAATAGTTACCTAAAGAGTGCTATTAAAATCAAACTTTAATTGAGGTACCCAGGTTATTCCCATCCTGATCTCATCAGTTTTCATTCACATGTGACACGTTGCCAGCTTGCAATAAGAACTTGTAATAAAAGGTGGCCCAGTGGGAAGATAAAAGCCGGGATGGAAACAGCTTATTGCTTGAAATGAATTCAACATGGGACTGATGGCTTTTAGCACGATAAGTAGTCAAGACCGCTCAATGACAGCCATCTCTTATTTATTTACACTAAAATCCAATTTATCTGAAGGTCTTGGTTCACAACATAAATTAGCAGGTAACCAGAAAGGTTTGTCACACAGATCAGATCATTAAGATTGCTCTGTGTATTTCAAAGCTAAATTCATCTTTCCTGCTCAATTGGCAAAGAAGAGCACACGAAGTCCCACAAATCTCCACCTGGTAGGTCCCAAAAGCTGTTCCTGCCCAAGGCTAGAGTCAGTACTCATAGTCAGTTCTCAAATAATGAAGTGTGCAGATAAATCCTGGCATAGGGATGCCAACTAATAGCACTATAGCAAACCTAGAAAGGCTGAATAAAAGGATATTTAATTCAAATGAAGTTGCAAGGAAAACCTTATGCATAGGACATAAATATCCATTTCAATGTATCAAGTGCCATTAAAACAGTGCCCTGTAAATCTTCCTGCTGCTTTATTTGCCCTCTAGGTAGTCACCTACTCTAGGTTTCTCAGCTTACACTTCCCCCTCTGTTGTGACATCATTTGTGTTTGTCTCTGTGACTCATGCCAACTTTGCTACCATTTGGGTGTCTAAATGCAGTGCTACAGTTAAGATTGCATCTTGAACATTTTTATTCAAATATTGCATTCAAGATTTTCTGTAACTCAGGTATCTCTTCATATAATGTAAAGCATTAGATAGTCATGTCAATATCTAGGGCTGTCTTCCAGCTGACAAATTGAAAACATTGAAATTTTAATTCAAAATCTGCATGGAAGAGTTGTCTTCAGAAATGTGGTTTTCCACCTGCCAGGATTAAGGAGCATTCTGGCTGTGGAAAATATTCTCTGTGGGCCTGTAGAAACCTGGATTGCACCTTTGGTGGAAGGATGTTTGAGGAGATGGCTGCAGCAAGCTGATGCTTTCAGTGGTCCAGCTTTTCACAGTGGAGATTCTGAAAACACCACCCTCCATGGACACAAACTAAAGGTGGTCTGAGACAAGGCACGGCTGCAGTAGACTTAGCTTGAGGCAAGGTAACTGTTTATACCAGCCTTTGGGATTTTTGTGGTGTTTTCTTTTGGGGGGGGTTCTGGGTTTTTTGGGGGGTTCTGGGGGACTTCTGTTTTGGTTTTGGTTTTTTTTGTTGTTTTTGCTTTTTTGGGTTTTTTTTTCGTTTGGAGTTTTTTGAGGGTTTTTTGTTTTGTTTTGGGTTTGTTGTTGTTTTGGGGTTTTCTTACCTTATATGAACACGATGTTCCTTATTCTTTTAAAACATTCAAGAAATCTTGCTGCCTAAGATTCTTTCCTTTCCTGTACTATTTCGTGCTTCCTGTCTGTGGTGAATTTATAACAGCTACAAGGACATCACAATCCAAGATGGTGATTATTCTGTGAACAACCAGGGTGGCTCAAAATATTGCTCATTGCATATTGAAAGCATGACATCCCTAAATTCATGCAAGGATTGAGCATCATTGCAAGTTAGAAACTATTTTTAATAAACTAAGTAACAATGACCAAATCAGATCCCAGCTTTGTACAACTTCTGCAAACAATCTGGTACAAACTGCTACCAAATGTGAAATGTCTTTTGAAGCAAAACCCTGTCGGTTTCAGTTTCTTCCTCAAGACTTCTGTATAAGAACATTGTTGTAACAGGCAACAATAGCATCTCTATTAAGAAGAAAAACAGTCTTCAAAGTTCACATCTAAAACAGAGCTCAAAATCTTCATCTCACTTTCTGTCATGATTTAAAAATGTGAATAGATATTTCAATCACAATTTGTTCTAAAACAAGCAGGGTTATCATTCTTCCACATGTGGCTGTGCAGATGGAGGATGCCAGTCAAGTAGTACTGAGGGACTCAGAGCCTTCAGGATCACATTCCTTTACAGGGCTGGGATGTAAGGTGCCTTTTTTAAAAAGCATTTTGGTATTGGGTCAGTACACAACATCAACAGACAAAGGGATTTTTTATCTAGTCTGTATCCTCAATACTTGTCATTTTAGGTGTAAAGGAAATGGAAAATAAGTCAGATTACTAAAAGGATAGAACAGACAGTAATAGAAATTAGAAATCAAAATTTAAGACAGAGGAGAATTGTGATAAACATCAGATAGCCTGGAAACTCATTCTAGACTTTTAGTCATAAAAAGAAGGGCAGAGATGCTCATCTGTTACTCCCTGGTTTGGAAGAATGTTGCCATATGATACTGAGATGTCTGATGGTATTTACCAGCATTTTTACTTCTGCCTTTACTGAAAAATCTTCACATTAAAGAGAAGCAAGCAAATGACTATTGCAAAAGTAAAGAAATAATTGCATGGTAGGTAGTAGTGGATACTAACTGCATCAGGAGGGATTGGAGTTAAGAAGCAGAAAAAGCTTTCAACTAGCATGGCTAATGAGTGACTGGAATAATTTGTCTGGGGAAATTGTGGAGTCTTAATCTTTGAACCTTTACAAGGACAGCTCAGGCAATTTGTTGAGAGTACTCCATGATAGGAATAGAATCTGTCACAATGTGACTCTGACCTGGGGCAGAAAGAAATCCAGGCGATGCTCTTGAGGCTCCTTCAGTCCTTATTTTTCTATGACTTTTGTTGTTTACTCTTATTCAGAAAACTAATAAACAAAATCATATCTACTGGCTTTTTGTTACATGCATACCTGCAATCTCCAGAATCCCTGATTGCCTTTGGGAAGCATTATATGGCTATTGCAGCTATGTCAATAATTTTTATATCACCTGTGGGACGAGTTAGCATTTGTAAACAAACATATTGTCAGACAAATTTAAATCAGTCTTTCCTTTGACTTCAAGAGAAGTTCAATTGCATCACGCAGATTCAGACAACTAAGTTGGCAGCTGGTCTCCAGGGCTCCCTTTGTAGTCAGCACATAGATGGGCACTTTCAGGAAGCAACTGAGAGCATGAGACTAATTTATGTCCTCTGAAGACTGGCCAAATAACTGAGCAGGTTATTAAAGTAAATTAAATTGCAAACCAGTATTTGGACAGTATTAACACTCTCCTTCCATACCTTCATAATGCCTAAATTACTAAGCAATAAATAACCAATATTTACAGAGAAGATATGAAAATATATTGTGAAAATAATAAATTAATCACATCCACAGAGTTTAAAGATTTTTCTGCAATCTCTCCTCCCATTTCTGTACCATAGAAAATATCAGGGCAAACTAACTGTTTTCTCTTACAAATCAATGTGAAAAAATTTCTGAAACAAGCTGGCTACGTAAGTATGTAGTGAAAAGTAAAAGATAGCAAACCTATTCTATTTTGGCTCCCAGTCAGAGTGGTAATAAAAATAAGATTGTGTTAAATAAATATGTTTTAGGACTACTTAGATGTATTTTATTATAAGCATAAAGTAAACACACTTGGCATAATTCCTTTCAAGGTTTTTTAAGATATAGATTCCCACAGTTAAGTTACAGAACAAAATTAGAGAACACAGAAAAAGGTTTCACTATCCTTCAGCTTCCTGATCTGCATCAATTAAAATTATCCTAGGATCAAGAGTGCTCCTGTTTCCACTCATAATATTTAATATTCTTATCTAACAAGGTCTAGCTGAGTAAATCCCCAACAGTGAGAGAATATTGATGAGTGAAAACATATATTCTTCTTACTATCCACATAAAACAATTGCTCAGAAGACTGGGGTAGCCTTCTGTATATGGTTGGATTGTGTAAAGAATAAGGATGAGGTTGTGACTGAACACCGCAAGAAAGAACCCAGGATTCCCTTATTAGTTAGTTAGTTAGTTAGTTTGTTTGTTTTTGCAGAGTAGGTGTATCATAAATTCATAAAATTTTTAAGTGTTATTTATATTTCATCTCACTATTTCAACTGTGTATCACATTTCATTGACACTTTTATTCAGCACAGCCTCAATAAGCTCCAGGATAACCAGTCTCCCAGTGAGCAATGAAAATTGACAGTTTAATAGAAAACTAAACTGTTTGCTATGTGCAAATAATGGAAAAGTCTACACAGTTTTCAGGGACTTTAGATGGAACGGTGATGATAATTAGAACTACAATAATTTCAAGACTATAAGGCGCACCCTTTTGGCTAAAATTTTCCCCCGAACCCGGAAGCACGCCTTATAGTCCAGTGGACCTTATATGATGGACAAAGCTCAGAAATTTGCAAACCCAGAAGTGAGAGCTGTGAGCTGCGGGGGGAGCCGGCAGGGCCACGGTGGAGGCGGGGCGGAGCTCTGGCAGGCACGCCCCGGCCCCGTGCAGGCGGGGCGGCCCCTCTACAGGCATACCCCAGCCCTGTGGAGGCAGGGCGGAGCAGCGGTGCGCATGCCCTGGCCCTGCCAGGTACAGGTGGGCCCGGGGGCCCGTGGCTACTGGGTTGAGGCAGGGCCTCGGCCAGCAACCGCACGGGGGGAGCTGGGGGTGGATCGTCGCTGCAAAAAAAGTGCGCCTTATAGTCCGGTGCGCCTTATATGATCTACAAAGTTGCGAAATGTGCCGACTCCCACGGGGTGCGCCTTATAGTCCGGTGCGCCTTATGGTCATGAAATTACTGTACTAAGTACAGCCATGAGACAGTTTTGACCCATTTTATAGAAAGGATATGTGTCATCTTAATACTGACATTACTGTGTAAGTTAATCTAAACATCCATATTTATTCCTTCTTAAATACTCCTTTAAATACATAATTCATATTTATGCAAAAAAAAATTAGTTACTTAGCTTGCAATATGAACGCAATACTAATATTTTTTTTTTTTTAATTTTATTATCTCATCAACCAGTTTGTGAATCTTTGCCACAGTGACATAATTGTCTTTGATGGCTGTTGCCTTTGGGGTCTCCCTTGTGTTGAGGGGACTCAGAGTCACTTCCACAGGCACCAGAATGCCAGGTGCTGCATACTGAAGGGTTTATTGCACCCTGCTGCTATTGCAAGGGGACGGATTGTTTCTCCCCAAGATCTCCCACGGAAGGGCATTCCTTCTGATCTGCTGGCAGGAATGTTTAACACTGCCCATGTTGAACATCACCCATGCAAGTGCTCTGCAGAGTTATGGAGGTTACCAACTTCCAAAGCTTAGATAATGCTGCAGGAGTTGATGCTGAATAAATAATTTAGCATATACTTTCTTATGACTAAAAAACTACACACAAAACTTGTGTAATTTGACTCAGATTTAAGCTACTGTTGAAGTATGAGATTTATCACAGATATCTTATGCCTATTTATTTCTTTTGGCAAAAAAAGGGCCTTTTCCAGAGACTTGATGTCAGTATAATAGAAACTTCATTATGTTTGAGATGTTTTCTGCATTGTGGAGAAAGCTGAAAAGTACAAATTTAAGTGTGTCTTACAAGAAAAGGAATGCAGGTCAGAAAACAGTGTAGATCCTTATTTGGCCAGAAATATGATGTTTACTTTGGTTAGAATGGGACACAAATCAATAGACACATACATAACAAAATAAAACAAAACAATAATAAAAGAAAGAAATCTGTAAAGTATTCCAGTTATGAAAAATATTATATACAGTTTTTATTTTAGATAGGACAGCTAGGCCTGTCTGCTGACTACCTCTTCCTGACACACACCAGTGTCCAGTGGATGCATTTGGTTAGTGCTGCTTACTATTGCATTGCTACCACTAGCTGTTTTAAAAACAGTAGGCTACACATAAGCAATCCCAATAACCACTCTAAAATTTCCTTGTTTCTGAATATAGAGCATGTTTTTAAGGTTTTTTTTTTTTTTTTTAATAGGGTTTAGATACAAAGCTGTAAATAACATTCACTACTGAATGATGTAAAAAAGGATTACACAGGAATGTTCAAATCTTTAGGAATTAATTGAAGAGCCTGGGACTTATTTCACACAAAAATTAATAAAAATGAAAGCATGGAGATATTCTATTTCCTGCTATTACGTTATGTAACCCATTTTCTGTTTAGAAATTAGGCCACAAGAAGTTACGGAATTGCAAAGCTGTTCAGCTGGCATTTGCATACAAATATAGAAACACTGGCTGTAATAACCTACTGCTGTAAAGGTTACTTCAAATGTCCTGTTGTCATCTTCTTGTATGGCTGTCATAACATTTCTTCATATAAATATGTTGGAGGAATGAAGCCATCTTAAGAAGATTTTGAAAGAGTTTTTTTCCTTTCAAAGTTTGCTTATCCTGAAATGCCCAGATTTTAGGAGTACCTGTTTTCTCACATGAAATATTTATATAATCTGTTTATTACTTTTGTATTTTATTGAGGTATGCAGCTGTGGATTTTGGTTTAACCTTTTAGAAAGAAATCTGCAGCTTTATAGTTTTGTTACATTTAAAAATATAGAAGGCATCATCCTACAGATCTGGCAGCCTTTCTACTTCAAAGTTCATAATTTAGTTAAGTCTTCTAATAGAACTATATTTCATGTATGCTTTATGCGTGTGTTACTCCTCAGAGAATCAAAAGATGAAAATAAAGTCATTTACTGCATAAGGAATAGTGACTGTATTGGCCATTAACCTCAATATGTTGCATAGACTAGAATGGGGCATATAAAACACTCACAGTAGTGAGATTTGACAGTACAAGACATTTATTCAAGCCAAAGTATTGCTTATAGAAAAGAACTCACAGATATCAGTGCTCACACTACTCTGTGCTGCCATATTCTCCAGACAGATAATTTGTTTTCTGCTTCCTACAATATTTGAACTTCATGCCCCAGGCACCTTATTTTCTTACAACAATTTCCTCTTCTCCTACAATAATAGTATTGAAAAAAGTGTTATGCTAGATTAACTTATAAATGAATTTTTGTCTATTAGCATTGTTCTTAGAACTTTAAATGTAAGTATAATAAAATAATCACTGGGATAAGCATTATACTGCTAATATGAAGAACATTTTGCTAAAAATTGAACCTTTTTCACTTTTATTTTGCATGTAGGGGCAAGATTTTATTTTTTAAAACTGTTGAAAACTATCTTAGTTTTTCAAAACTAGAAAAAGGAGAATGCTTCCATGACTAACTTCCTCCAAGCCTCTGGTTGAATGTAAATATCGGTTTATCTGTTTCTAAATTTTTATGTAAATGCATGCAACTCCAAAATGTTTTGGAAAAGTGATTTATCTGCTGGAGCCCAATAATACAAATCCTCTTTGCTGCTAGGTACTTTTCCAAATCTGGCAGAATTGGGCTGTTTATAGATAATTCTTTTAAAAAAAAGTGCAGTGTGAAAATATTGTGTAGATTATAAATTCAAACACTCGGAAGTTAGAAACTGTCAGTTTAGTTAAATTCAGTCCCTCTGTTTTTGTATATTTGAATGACAGCAAAGGCATCTTTCCTGATAATACAAAATTTCCTACAAGAAGAAGGAAAAATATAGTTTGTTTGGAATTTTAAGATTTTTCCAGTCCTCAGAGAAGTCAGTTTTTCTATGAAGTGCATATTTGAATATGTTTTGGATATTTGTGGGCAAGTGGATATTTGACCTTGTTTGTTCATTTTCCTTTATATGAAACATAGATATATATTTTCTTTATGACATTTCTCTAAAACACTAAAGATAGTACCATTCTTCACATTTTATTAATTGGAAACTGGAATAAATTGAATAGAGACAAAAATGTAGTCTTTAAGTGGTGTAAGATCTGCAACTTTCAGAGGATCTGGCATATCTCTTGTGCTGCAAGGACACAATGTAAGTGAAAAAATACTTTGCAACTTGACATCTTGCAAACTGAAATATTCAATTTGAAATATTCAGGGAATGGCATTGCTGGAGGTAGTCCTTATATTATGAACTTACTTTTGATGGTGGATCTTTTAATTTTTGCAGAACCACTCACAAAAATAAGTAGCCTCTAGCATAAAGTCTACATTCCCTGACATAAAAAAAATGTGGCCATTTTTCATTTAAATATTTGTAGTAGTTTTGCTCACAAAATGAATGGTGAAACTTCTAGGATGAAACTTACATTTATGCAACTGTTTGCAAAATTGTAATTTTCTATACTATGCATTATTGCAATAATTTAATGGCATTCAATTTACTGAAACTATATTACTTTACAAATTATGCTCTTTTCTAAAATAGTTATGTTGTCTAGAGGCCAGGAGACATTTGCTATGTTATATCAAAATCATAATTAATATTAAACAAAAGTGTCTCCAAAAGCATAGTACATAATTGGTGTAGTCCATTTATCAGAGAATGAGTCTGTGCAAATGAGGCTTTCTTTATATACTCATATACATAGCAAATTGTCTTAAAGTGCTAACATAGTCTTTAGGAACTCTCAAGTGTACATTTAACATTCGAGATTCATTGTATCTGGCATTTGCACAACTGTTGTCTCTAAAAGCAAGTTAAGTGAATCATCACAACAATGATTCTTTGGGGAATGCTTCTTTCTACCATGATGGATTCTTTTTTTTCTGAGAAATTTTGAAAATTGAGCTGTTCATGGTAATTGGGCTTAAATTCCTCCACTCCTCCAAACAGAATTGGTTTATGTACATGCAGTTGGAGCACATCTGCACCCAGTTAACTGCTTTCAGTTAGCAAAATCATCTGCTTTCAAAAATTACATGCACTGTCATAGCATATGTGAGTTCCTGAATCACATTCACTTTATGAGATGTTACATCTATATGTAAACTTTTACGTTTTTTAACCAGTGTAGTAGATAAAATTTCCCATATTCATGGTTTCTTAAATTAGCTTTCACAGAATTTCTACACTTCTTAAGGAGATATGTAGCATATGTCATATTGATCCCAACAGATTTTAGAAGCAGGCTTGTGGCACTATATCCAGAAAAGGCCAATGCAAATACACACCAACTCAAGATGTGCTTCTGCAAGCAAAATACCTTACAACAAATACTTTGAAAAGGGAGGCACAGTACATGAGAAAGTGCATTTAGCTCACCTCTCCAAAGGTTCCAAATATGACACATACAGATAAAAAAGAAAATTACTCAGCCCTAAATCTTCTCCATTATGCTTTCAGAGAGGAAAATTTCATATGAAACCATACAGGTTTTTAGGCTTAGGGTTCTGCAACCAGGTCATAAATAAATAAATAAATATTTTAATTGCTATTATTTTTCAGCCTGGTTTCTTTTGGTTTCATGTTGCATGGTCACCAATCCAAATACCTTCCAATTAGGCACAAACTTTAGGCTGTCCTGACTGCAACAGCAGTACAAAACAGAAAAAAAAAAGCAGCAAAATACTTAATTTTTCTAGTTCTGGATAGCTTATTCCACTCCAAAAAATAGTCAGGACCAACAAACTCCTAAGTATCTGGTCAGTAAAATTTAATTTGTTACATTGTGAAAATTGAATTTAAAATACAATTTTGCACTTTGAAAATATATCAGCTTCTTTTTTTTTAAAACAAATAAACCAAATATGATAGAGAATAAAACAATGTGGCTCGTAAAATAGAAAACAATTAGATACCAATAGAATCCTTGATTCCAGAGGAACAAAATTATTTAATTTATTTCCCTGGATTTACAAAAAAAGGGAGATAATAAATTTATCAAAAGGATAATAATGATGCTATACTTGAATTTGAAGATGTTGAGTTTTCTGCTGTAGACAGTGTATACCAAGAACAGTAATGGAATACCATCAAAGCACACACATTTTTAAATGGTTTCACAAGGATACATCTCCTTAAATTATTGTTTTAATTTTGAAGGCTTTTTCCCATCAAATCCAACTTTAATGTATTGTTCTCCCAGAAAACAGCGATTTAAATCTGTGTCTGAATAAAGCATTACGAAAAAAACTCGGATTGTCTATAGAATGTGAAAAGAATCTCCACTGCATTTCATATTTGTTGAATGAGGAGCTGCCTAGTTGCCATAAAGGTTTCTACTTCTAGGTCTGATGCACCACACTTGGACCATGGCAAGTTGGAGGGTTAGTGTATGAATAGACTGGAGATCAGAAGTGATTGATGTGATCATCTGGCCCGACCACAAGTGGCAAGCATCCTCAGAAACAGTACTAGTGCCAGAAATTACAACATATTGCATCTTATATTGAAAACTGCACTGTAATAATGTTCCCTGAGAAGTCTGTTCAATGTATAGTTGCACTTCCTGCTTGAACATTTGTCTGATTTAATCAAGTCATTGGATCTATTTGTACCTTTGCAGTCTTACTGAAAAACCTCCCTTTACCCATCTTTTCCATGTGTAAATACCAGAGTAGAATGTAAGTTCTTGACCTTCTTTATAATAATGTGAAAAGAGGAGCTGATGTCAGAAGAGCAGACCAATGTGTTGTCATCTAATATCAAGAAAGAAACAGCGTCATTATATAATAGACACATTTCTATACTATGTAGAAATTTTGTTGAGCAATTGAAATAGGCACCAGTGAATGACATAAGAAAAAATCCACAGATATCTGAAGATTTTTAGAACAGAAAAGGAATGGGGAAAACATATGGAGATTCTTCACAGAACTTTCTCTCCAAACAATGTGATAGACAAGCATATTGAAGTTGAATCTCTGGTTAGGATGACAGTGTTCCAAGGACATTTTCTTTCAGAGTCATAGAAAAAAAAACTGGTGCAACACTGAAATTCTCAATAACCTTCTTTCAAAAACATGGTAAAAAATATCCAACAGTAGAGAGGCAAAATTTTTGAAGTTTCCTTGACCCAAAAGTGCTTCCCTGTTTTAAACAGTTTTTCATCTCAAATGCTTTCATCGTCTTTTTCCCCTTAAAAGAGAGAAGGCATGAACTCAATTTATAGTGGAAAATATTTCTTGGAACATGAAGAGTCAATCATATAATCACTGGTATCAGAGGTACTCTGAGCCTTTAAACATGGTGACACCATGTCACCTGCATAATCTAATTTTGAATCCTTCTGGATCATTATTATTATTATTATTATTATTATTATTATTATTATTATTATTACTACTACTACTACTATTGCATTTCATCCTTTTAAAGGGATTCTCTAGGGTGTTGCCCTAATTAACTTTTCTATAACTGCAGGAGTAGTTTTAAGCATTATAAGTCATATTAACAAATAAGCATTATAATTATAATACTTCCAGCTGGGAATACTTTAGTTAAAGGTCATTTTTTGTTCAAAAGGTATGTAGTTTAAATGTTGTCAAGTTCATAATTAAGAATATAAAATGCAATAAAGCTGCCATTTATCCCAAATGTTCTCCCTGAAACTATTCCAGGATGAGTATTTTGCTGTGTAAAAAACATAAGCAAACTCACCTTCTACAGTTACGTTTCATGTGATATATGTCAAACTTTTGTGACAGACTATTTACGTACTATTTATGACATTTTAGACAGAAAGAGAAAATAAATTTAAGAAGGAACTTAAACCTTATTACTACAAGCATATTTTAAAATTATTTAAATTATTTAATACTTTACTATTGAACAGAAAAATATTCAGGAGTGATATTCAGTGTGAATTACATGAGCACATTTAATTCACAAGTTTCTTGCTCTTTCCCATCCTTATTAAATTTTAATTACACAATTACCTCAAACTAACTTTTAGGTTTTCAAGGAATGTATTTTGTTTCCAAGGTATTGACCCATCAGCAGTTGCCATTGTATCTGAAATCTGAACATTGGAATCTACAATACCAAAAGACTCTTTCAAAACTTTTATTCCAGTATGGTGTTACTTTCATGTTCTAGGGGCAGTTTAGAAGGTGAAGGTGAAGGAAAACTGCTTCAATTTTCACTGCTTAATTGAAATCCACAAATTATTATTGTCAATGAAGTAAAATTAAATTGTTTTACAGGGAGATTTACAATTAAATACAAACGCATAAATAAAACAACAACAAAAGCCAGAAAGAGCAAGATGAGTTTATCAGATTTTAGGGCATTGGCTGGGTTGTATAAAGGGTTTATTCTACATTTTTCCAATACTTACTTCATCACTTAGGGCAAATGCCCCAAGGTGGAGGTGATACAGCAAAAATTCTGAAAACGTTATAGCCTGGATATGTTCCTGGAGAGTTGCCAGGGAGGACAGCGACAACAGAGTAGAGCAGAGCCTGTGCCAGATGTCAGTTTTGTGAATACGGATCAAGTTTAGGGAAGGAATTCAAGAGATTCTGACCAAAAGCTTGTAAAAAATGCTGTATTTCCATTTAAAACATTTATTTCAGCAAAATCTACAGTTTGAGAATGAAATGTATGACTTCTGAGAATACAAATGGAAAATTCAACCAAAGTTAAAGCCAAGCTGGATATGCTGTTGGAACACAGAATCTGCTTAAGTGCATGGCAAATGGATTTTCTTTCCTATTTATGGTTGATGTGCTGAATATAATTGTGCTGTGCATTTGGCTAATCATAGACCAATCTGCTTCATATGGGTTTGTCCGCCACCATCATGGCTGTAACTTCTATATATTGTTTAATAAAACTGCTGATTTTCGTTCTTTTGAGAGCCTCTTGCTGTCAGAGTATTTTAAATTCACTATGATTACTACTCCAGTAATAAAGCATAACTGTTTATAAGTTTTGAAAATATGAGACAGTGGGATTCAATAATTGGCTGCTATCTCTAATGTTGCCCTGATTTGATACATTAAGTTATATTTTTATTTACACTAATATTTGATTTTAAGCTCATGAGTCATATTCTTTGGCCAGTAGAGGATACTCTCCCTCCTCTGAAATCCCCTTCAAAGTCATGCAAAAGTCAAGAAAATCTTGACAAATCGACAGCTTTTCTTTCAAAAAAAGCAATTTTTCTATAGGGCCCTAAAACCAGGTGCAGCAGGTTACAAATCCCTGCACAAAATAGTGAGGAATTGCATGCACTATACACTAACAGCCACACCATGGACCCTAGAGATCATATGTTTTCATATTTGTTACAAAATCCTGAAGGACCTGTTTTGGAGTCTTCTTTTACCAATCAACCTCTCCATAAATGTCTCACCAGAACAACACAAATCCATTAAAGCAGTCCAAACATACCTTTGACAACACTTGAACAAGCATAGGGTGTGCCTTTTATGCATCCAGCCAGAAGCATTAAAATAAAAGGGTTACTTTTACTGTGATCCCCTTAACTGCAATATCTTCTAGCAATGTTGGAAACAAGGTCATCTAATGACCTAATTAGCTCATCTTCCCTTTGGGAAAAGTGCATTTTTATTCATATGGGTATGAATGAAGCTGTCACTAGAGGAGATACAAGTGCTTGGAGACATTTGGTCTAGGTACAAAAAAACAACTTCAAAGCACACGGTCAATTTTACACTATATATTTTGCTATAAGTATGCCTTATTTAGAAGAAGAAAATACAGCATCAGTTTGGGCAGGCTTGTCTCACTTCCCATGAAGGATCCTCTCTTTTCCTGATTTTGTGGGGAGAAACAAAGTCTAGGAGGCCAAAATGAAAAGTGGTTCTAGTGACAGGAGACTGGCATACTTGTTGTATTCTGTTAGTGACTTTTCTTTCAGAAGTAAACCTGCAAGGTTAAGCACTTTGGGTCACAGTACATAACTGAAAAAAATGAATTGATAGTTATGCTTGAGCACTAGCAAAAGGTAAGAGTAATGGTAAGTGTAATAAGTTTGAAACACCAGGAACATACAATTGTTCTGAAATCCCATTATGAAGATGTATTATTATTAGGTTCTGCTGTTGCCTCAGTAAGAGAAAGAATATAAAACACAAATCAGTGGGCACAATGGTTGGGATGAAATCTTAAGATGTCCGTTTTCTAAACAAACTCACAAATCACTTCCTTCACTTGGAAAGGCAGATGCACCATCTTGAAGAGCCCCAAGAAAGAGGATGTCGAACACATGTCTTGCTGTTTTAGACTTCACAATCTAACTGGAGAAACTTGCATTGTGCCAATAGGCATTGCAAACAACTCACTCAACTTCTCTGCCAATATGGCAATTTGCATAGCATTACCCATAATGCTTCAAACAGTGCCTTTGCTTTGAAAACAGATTTAATTGAGCCTTGCTGAGCTGCATTAATGTGTCTGTTTAAATTGAGCAAATCTAATTAGCTCACATGAAAGTTATGCCACCTCTGGTGCAGCAAAGCTAATGCAATTAAAGTCAGCCAGATGTATTGAGTATTGTAAACATGCAGTCTGACTGGTGGAGAATAGCTTGGTATTCATCAGAGACTGGACAGCTTGGTAACACATTAACAACAGCTGCACTCTCTACAGTGTACAAGTATATATTGTGCTGTATATATGATCACTTTAAAATTCCAAGGTTTCTGCATCTTCAACAATACTTGTTGCAAGATTAGAACAATCTCATCAATGTGTGCCTACCCAAGCCCACTTTTTGTTTTTCAATTAGACCACTACATGTTTATAGAATATTGCTACAAAATCATATTTGCTAAACATTGCACAGAAAAATCCTACCTATATTGGAAATAAATTCTAAACTAGATTTCTGAAAAAGCTATATGTAAACGCGTAACAGTGAAAATGCCTAGATACATTTCAAAAATAGTCAGAAGATGCTTAATAGGAAAAAAAAAATATTTTTTTGAGATGATTAGCTATTTTCATGACACACTCCTATCAGATACCATGTCCTAGTTAACTGCTACCTATAAAAACACTTGAGATGATGTCTTAGTCCTATACTGTTTCGGTTTTTCTTAATACTGATCTCAATATCTGGTTTTGTAGATGTCATGCACAAAAAAATATATATAATTCTTGAGGAAATACTTGAAATCATACTTCTTTGAAAACCTCACTTAGGATAGCTACAGAGTTGCCTGTGGGACTTCTTTGCAGTTATTTTTTTTTTCTGCTTTGCATTCCCTTCCCAGAATGCCAAGATGACTGAAACAAATTTGGCTTCTTCCCCGGTAATTGATAAGCTTCTTCTTCCTCATTTATTAAATTAAGCTCTAATTACTTTCAATCTGAATCAAGTCCAGTGTTTCATGCTGTGAAAAAGATATTCAGTGGAAAATAAGGTAGACTGTGTTCTCTTTGTTCTTCTTAAATCTTGGGCATGCCATTTTCTGACTTTTCAATTTTCCTGTCTGTAAAGTGGACATATCATTACCTGAAGAAATTATGAATTTGGTTTTCTTGTCATTCCCTGTCCGAGAAAGTCAGAGATACAAATACTATAGAATAAGAGTAACACGTAAAATTGAATTTTTTAAGTAGTAGGTTAAACATAGATTAGAAAAATATGTATTCAGATAACATCTTGGGTATATCTTTTAAAAATTAAGAGCTTTTGAGGGTAGAAATAACACCTATAAAAATAGGGAAATTTAATTAGGAATTTAAATTTTAAACACTAAGAACCTATACAAGTAAAGGAGCAAAATCATCTTAAACATGTTCAAGAGAAGGTATTTAGTTGTGTACCTCAAGTTCTAGACTCTTTCTTTTGTGAGAGTTTCTAAAGGTAACAAGGTAGCAAAAAACAATTTACTATTTCTTTACTGGATATTTATATTTTTTATGGAGTTTTACTACAGAGAATGAAAAGATTTGGTGAATGGATGGCATAACACATCCTTTATTTCCCTGCCTTTTTTCCTGTCTGATGTCCTGAAATAAGTAACAACAGCTTAGAAGCTACTCCAAATTCTTTGTCCGATGATCTAATATTTGTTACCCCACACTGAGGAGCCTCTCCTCAACGCACATCCACCTTAAGGAGAGACTGGGGTACCAGCACATGTACTGAGGCTTTTGTACAGTTGCTTCCCTCCCACCCTCCTCTCCCAGATGAGGTCATAGCAGAGGGTTTGCACTGGTTTAAGGATAGCAAGAAGTGGATTCCTTTAATCAGGTTGAGTTATACTTTGGTTGGATGGAGGAAGAAATAATGAGAAGGAGGAAGGGCAAATTTTGGGGGTCCATTAATTGTTTGTTTGTTTGTTTCAGCTGCTGGACACAATACAGATTCCCTTGATATTCTTCATCTTAATTTAATAAAAGTAACTTTCTGTTGGGCAATAACAAATTTTCATTGCCAAAAACTATTAACCAGTTTGGACATCTCTGAAAAGTCACCATTTTAAGAAATGTAAAAATGCTGGATACTTCATAGAATCCGAGAACAATTTGGGTTGGAAGGGATGTTTAAATGTCATCTAGTCCAACCTCTCTGCCATGGCCAGGACATCTTCATCATAGATTTAAAGATTGTGACAAGAGGATTGCCAATAACCTGACGTAATACGGCAAGAATGCTTTAGCAGTGGAAGATCTCATGTACAGAGGCACTTCAGGCTGGTCTGAGAAGCTGTATTCAGTCAATGTGATCTGGAATTTAGTAACTCTAATATATGGATGAGAACCAAGATCCTTACAAAGAAACAACAGAGGAATAGTTTTTCTAGCCATTTTTAGGGTTGAAAGGAAAGTTCTGTATAACAATAAAGAATAATTTTGTAAGAGGAATATAGAGAGACACAAAGGTGAAATTCAGACTCTGAAAATATTGACTGAGATAATAAAGAAAGTCTATCTTCAAGCTTCAGTTTATCTGCTTTTTTTGCCGGATTGACTCCTCAAATTAATGCTTATATCTTTTTCTCACCTCTGTTTTGCCGTATTTCTAACATGTATCCAAACACGTGCAACTCTATGAATATCAGCCTATTAATATTTGCATAAGTGCAATCTGAGTTCCAGATTTAGCCTTTGGGAAACACCTGCTTTCACCTTAAACACTATGCCTGCTGGCTAATTTCAGTCTTTGGATGAAAGTATTTGGTACTTCAATACAACACAGTTCACAGAGGCCTAGAGTCACATTACCTGAAAGTTTCTTCATCAGGGAAAGTAATTGCAAACAACTAAGAAAGTTCTGTGTAATTTAACAGCAAATTTTATCTACTTCCCCCAGCAGCAAGGAATCCCTCTTGCTTATCCTGCACAAGAACTGATAAGACTGAGTTTGGTCCAGACCTCAAACCGTAACAAAAACTTGTCTCATACAAAAAATAATTAAATATCATCCTTATTTGCTAATATATCCATAGAGGTCACACTCAGTTTACATATTTTGTCTCTGCAAATTGTTTTTGAACCATTTTTCTATGTGATTCTAATTAGAAGACTGCAAGTTTATAAACAAATCAGGATGCCAAGTCAGCCTGTCACACTGATTATAAGTGAAGAAGATAAATTGATTAAGCATTAGTTATAAAAGCAGAACAAAATACCACATCAGGCATCAGAATGCTACACAAAATGCAGGAGGAAAGGAGAACAGTGATGCTGGTTGAGAGAAACTGGAGAAATAAGTGAAAAAACACAGCATAAACTGAGGAAATAACATGGATAACGTACAACAAACTCAGGTCTCTTTTATTGGCACAAATACGTAATATCTGAAAAGAAAATGAAAACTTTTTTTACTTTTAGTTTATCAAAATCAATTTGCCAACCAGCCTTTAGGAATTGTGCTCATACCATTAGAGAAGATTTACTTTTGCATGATATATCAGATCCTGGCAATGACTTTAGTTATCAAGACAACACATTAAGTTATTTACACAACACTTTCTCTGAAAAACTGAAAGTGCATGCTCAATGCAGGTAACAGACAATAAAAATAATGTTTTACCTTATAAAATTTGGAACTTTATATCTAGTTCAAGAAAGTAATCCAAGTAGAACAAGACTCCCATTACCTCCATTGCAGAGCTAGGAGCAATATCAGTTTAAGTTGTTTAAGGCTGCAACTAATTTTAATTGGGTTGGCCAGTTGAAAAGCTTGCTGGGGATATTTTGATAGAAGGCTCTTTCTGTAAAATAAATAAATAAATAAAATACAGCAAAATACCCACTGACCAACTTGAGCTGCAATGATATAGGGAAAAATAAGTTATTGGAATTAATCGTTGCAAAAGTCTTTGATGTTGCTATAAAAAAAAAAAATCACATATTTAAAAACTTATTTTTTTAAACTATTAATGGGGTTAAAAAATTAAGAGAGACATTTGGAAATTAAAGTACTGATTTAAGTGATCCAAAATACATTTACTTTAATCTCTCAAGATCTTTGTTCATCTTTGAGAATGAAAAAAAAGAGCTCCAAATATGTATCCCAGGACAGCTTTTTACAGCAGTTCTCATCTAAATATAACCTCAAGTAGGTCAATGGGCTTATCAAAATTTTAAATAAGCTCCATCTAGATTTTTGACATCCCTTATACTGTTCATAGAAGTTATTCAGTGTACTTTTAACTCTTCTGTGCAAGGAAGCCCTCTGGAGACTATTCTCCCTCTCTAGTGCTTGTATTCATGGTTTTGTTAAAAGGAACACTCCCGGAGAAACTATGAGCACCACAACCATAGAGATGTAATTTCTGAGCTTTTTCTGCCCTGTTTCTGATCATAACAAGCCACACAATATCTAGAAAAATAATTTCTCACCAGACTGAACAAATACTTTCCAAAAATACCTTAGGACTTCAGAATATTAAAAAGACTTTTAAAGTAAACAGCTCCATTCGATATGCCTTTCCTTTCACACCACATGACCATTAAGAGGTCTAACTACTCCTTAGCCAGTAGTTACCTAAATCAGCATTTTCCTTATTTGAGCTCCTAAATATCCCTACCTGCATGTTTAAGACACTAAATAAAGTCCCTACTCTCATTTTCATAGCCCCGTTCTAATCAGAGGGACTGCTTGGTGGTTCCCTGGTGCATCCTAGAAGAGAAACAGCATATAACTGCTTTGAATTTAATGGAAGGGGTTTTCTCACAAGTATGGCAAATATCTGGTTTAAAACAAGAGACAAGAAAACATTATCTCTTTTTTTTCCTGTTACCAGTAGTTCTGACTTTTCCAGTTGTGAAATGGTGTTCTTGAATGTTTATCATTTTCCTAACTGTACTTTAAAGAGATATATGGATCTTGCCTGCATCTCTCTTTTCTTTGTGGGGAAGTCATAAATACTTGAAAGCTCTCTCAACAGAATAATTGTTGCTTGTTGTAATTTGCTGACTACTGTAATGCTCTGAAAGACAACAGAAATACAAAGAATGCACAACATCTGAGACTATATGCCTTTAAATAACACCAAGTGGATTGTCTGTGGTCAGAGAAAAAAATAAATGTACAAGTTCCATACAAGATTTGGCAAACAACTATATAAAGTTAAGGATTCTTTTTTCTTTATTCTCTATTTTATGTGCTATTTCCCTGATTATGTTTTTTGTATTGCAGAAGTATCCCAGCTATGACACGACAAGGTTATTTTTCAATATAACTTTCAAGAGAAAGAGTGTAGGAAATTTTTAATGACAAAGCTAAGACTGACTCTTGGTTTTGAATATTCCTCAATAACCAACGCCTGTGCTATACTCATTTCACTGGGTCAACATAAACCCCGCTAAAGAGCCTGGAGACTTTCAAAAAAATTGTCTGTGCATGTCACAGAGCAGATGCCTCTGTGAACTATATACTGGGTTTTGAAAGAAATCTCTAAAGGGGAAGGATAAGGCAAAAACTTCCATTGTCGGAAAAAGCAGCCTCTACTTTAGACTGTTGGAAGAGGTGAGACCTACCACAGGGGACAAGTCAAGGCTGCATCATTTCAAAGACTTATGGGCACACAGAGCTTTTAAAACCAACAGTGACTGTAATTCAGAAACCTTTTTCTAAGTCTTTCCTCCTGTTGTGCTGCCAGACTGGGTCAATTAGGAAGCTCAAAACAGCTGTGGTGGGATTTCTGAAGGGATGTATAGGGAAGTAGGATCTCAGTAAACTGAAGCATCAGATCCAAGGTTTATCATGATTATTGAGACTTGTACCCTCAGAAGGGAGAAAAAGTGCCAGGATTAAAGCCCAAAATGTGTCTGAAATGTTCTGAAATTAATATTGATCCTGATATCTGGCTAGAATGTAGGCTTTGTGGTTGGCTGCGCTCCTTCTGTAAAGTGGTACACAAGTGCCTCAGAGAGAAGAAATATTGGTCCTATATGTAAAGCCCACTTGGCTCTCCACTTGTTGAGATTAAATTTGGGTTGTGAGGCCTAAGTAGGAAGAGAATAAACCCAAGCTGATCAGCAGAGATTCTCTCATAAACCCGACACTCCCCGCTGTGTCTGGAATTACTTGACCCTTGCCAGATTAGGTCTGGTTTTACTTCCTGGGATTTCCAGTCCAGTTAAAGCTGAGATAAGAAGGAATCCCCATCTATGGGAGTAAATCTGTAGACCTGAGAGGCTGAAAGGAATTGCATCCATAAGGTTTTGGCCTAAGATTCATTAGCACCAGAAAACCACTTAGTGTAGCTCAGAACTGCACATTACCCAATGATGGTGCCAGGATGCTGTGCCCAGATAAGGGATGATGCACTAGGCAGAGATGTGCCGTGTTGTAGGAAGAGCACAGTTATTTATGTGAGATAACACACAGAGCTGCAATCACTTTTGAAATCAGTGTGAAATCTTTCTTTCCACTGAGCTCTTTTTTGGAATCTAGTGTGTTCATTAAATATAAAAATTGTGCACCCCTCATATCTAGGCCTGGTGCTATAAGTTTTCATATGAAATGACCTCTAGATCAGAGAAGGGCTGCAATTTCACCTCCTACAAATTAATCCTACACAAACCCAGTGCGGCACATGAATCATGTAAAATATTTCTGCAGTATTTTTAAGGCCTAGGGGGATACCTGTTCAGAGAATGAAAAAAATAACCTGATATTTGCAGTAGGATTTATTGAGTACAGGTTTTAAAGAGGTTGCATTTATCAAACACTTTGAATGGATACTTGTCTGGAGTTTTCCAAATAATTTCTAGTTGCATATAGGTTTGTGGCCCAGACCTAGACAAACACCAGGGATAGGGAACTGATTTTTTTAAGAGTTATTCTTCAGAGAATCCATGGAAGTAAAGTTCAAAAGGTAACTTCACAATAATATATTCAGAAAGTGCATGCTTAACCAGGGCAAAAAAAGGTAGCTACACCCCCTGGTATTCCTTTGGGTGTAACAGAGGGTACCACTGCAGTAATGTGTGCTGCTTTACACGGTCTTTATACCAACCCCCAAAAAAAGGACTTTTAAACAAGGGCAGGTGGCTGGCTTTATCAGATTATGTATCAAATATGTAGGACAGCACACTTATAATGAGAGACTTTCAAGTCTTGGATTTTCTTCAGATATACTATAAGCCTTCAGACACAGTAGAGTTCTGCTCACAGCAGTAGCTATGTATAAAAATTTGGAAGTGCAGATATATTTTTGTAGGGGAAGAAAAGATTCTGCTGCAGCTTCGCTGCCACTGTATTTTAATTCTGGTTACTTCACTTTCTACTTCTGCAGGTCGTGGACTCCCTCCCCAAATGAAAACCAAACTTACATTAAACCACAACACATATTAAGGATGACAATTTTCTCACAAGCAAGCCTTCAGCTGAGACACTTAGTATAGGACTACTGGGGACACCTAAAGTTGCTGTCTGATGAATGATAACCAGTTTATAGACAAGAATTTATGTGGATGAGTAATCTAATGATGAATGAATAAGAGATTTTGTTTGCTGCACTTTGAGTAAACCTTGCTCCTCTTTTAAATAGTTTGATAACAAGGCAATAAAGGGATTTTCTGCCATAACTGTTTTGCAGCCTGTGCAGCTCTCAACCAGCCTTTGCAACAATTCACCTTTAGGATTCAGTTCCAGTTTAGACAAAAGATTATCAAAGGAAACTTCCATCATAAATGATTCCTTTCATGTTTTTCTCTACTGATAAACTAAACAGGGCTAACTCGTTAGGCTTGAGCCCTGTCTGAAGATTGTTCAAACTGTTAGTGGGATCCTAGGCACATTTTTGAGCTGTGCTGGCTAGGACTTGCCCAGGCAAAACCCAGGCATTGTTTGGAGGCTAGTGCACATCAAAAACCTTTGGAATTAAATAGATTAGGAACTATGACAGATTTTGCAAAATTACTACCTTATGTCAGAGGACAAGCACTTGTAACTGTAGAGATGGAGCTGCGGCATAACAGTGGACTTCAGGGTCAGAACACAGCTCTTGATCCATTTCATATGACTTTAAATACTACAGAAATTAATATATGTAACAGTAACCTTCAAAATTCCTTGAGTTGCCTGTCTTGTTTTACTGTGCAGAAATAGAGCTTGTACTAACACAAATTTGAAGGTCATTTAGATAAACTTAGTTGTCCTCAAAGTTCAAAGGTTTGTGGAAAAGGGAGAGTCATAAGTCAGGAACTTTGTCACAATCCTTGTGCACAACTTGAGTGTGCTAGCCCTCCAGAAATATAACCTGTTGGGTTTCCTCCTAACTCAGAGATCTAGAGACATGTTTTTCTTTCATTGCAAAAGAGACACTTAGGGAGTTGTAAACGGAATCTGCAGTTGGGAAAAATAATACTTCAGCCACACTATGCTATCTGAGACAGTTCATTAATTTTTCCCAGGCTGCTTTCTTAAGGAGAATGATCATAGATTCACATCTCCACAAGAAAAGATGGGATTCTCCTTTGCCAATTCCTTCCTTTCAGTGACTAAACCATAAGCTTCAAAAACTGATTTTGACCATGGAAAATATTAATACTTCTAAGACTAATCAAGTTCTCTTTAGTTTGTTTCAGACATAATCAACTGATACCAAATTTCTTCTTTGAATAACAGAATATAATTAGAACAGGAATAACTATGTCCTTGCTACTTGTTAGCAAATCCTCACCTCATAGTCAGTTTTATATTTAGATTCTATCCACATCTTGCTGTTTCCAGTATGTCAAATATGTCTGTCATTGTATTTAAAGAAACAGCCTATTTCACATTTATGATAAGCTGCTTCACAGCAAGTCACATCAAACAGTTGCAGGATGCAATTTTATTTAATAAGTCTAATATACTGATATTAAAACCCTTGACTTGTTTGAGGGATCTCTGTACAGTACAGAAACATAATGTTCCTTGCCATGTTTCTTTGTTAAATTGAAAAAAGTAAAACCTAGGCATTGGAGTGGTCCTCAAAGAGTTTCACTTACAGAAATATCTCAGATTTCTTTAATATATGTCCTAGAATGAATTTTTTTTATTTTTCTCCAAGCTTGAACATATTTTCATAACGTCAAGTCAAGAATATTGGCAAAATTAACAAAAAATTGTAATGCAGTTCTTTTATAAATTATTTGTTTTTATAAGTGACAAGAGGGAAAATATATTTTGTTGCCAACAGGAAGATCCAAATGAGAATAAAAATACATTACCTTTAACGATTTGAAGTTTAATAATTTTATTTGTACAGGAAAAATTGTATCCTTTGCAAGTATATTTGGGCTAAAGTACAGCTTCATTTCGCAAATCTGGAATCTCTGATTCATTACCCATTAAGTCTAACATCATTTATTTTTTCTGTTTCCAACACATATTGATAAATGGCTTCCAGAATGTCTTAAAAGAATAGGTCAGGGATAGTAGAGGGTTAAGTCTAGAGAATACCCAAACCAGATAAACTCAAAATAGGTTCATAGTATATAAAAGAAATGGTCAGAAAATCAGATTTCAGTCCTCTGAATATCATCCATATTCAAGTAATTTTGTCCAACTCAAATCCCATTAATTCATCCCAAACAGATCCATATTCAAATCCCATATTCATAGTGCTGAAAATCCATTTTCTTTTAGAATTATGCCTGTCTTTTGGCTTTGCTAATATTTTTAGCTTGCTGCTTTGGCAACACAACCGCTGGTTTCCCAACATTTTCCATTTCAAAGCCACCAAACTGAAAGCAACCAACTGTGAAGCACAGCAGTGAAATTCACCAGGCATTGAAGGACAACCTCATTGTAAAGGAAAAAATGAGAAAATTTCAGCCAGTAGAAGTAGATTTCCTCCTAGTCACCAAAGTACTAAGCTCAAAGACCTGTTCCAGTCCCCTGAGACCAAGGTACAGTAATTTTTTGCCAAATATATTATCTGCTACCATCTGGAAATGGAATATATACAGAAAAATATCGTTACCACTTGTCAGGATTCCTGGATAGCTCAGGGAAGTGACAACTGTACATGAATAATCAAGGTGTGCTGGAGCCATGGCCAAGGCACAGGCTGACTCAGGTGCATGCAGACAGCGGGACAGATGCTTGCAGAGATGACCAGAGCACTGGGCATGCCTTCCCCATCATCTCTGCAGATGCACAGCAGCAAACGTCAAACATCATGCTCACAGATTACAGGGCACGAGCACCCACATTCCCAGCCGACATTTCCCACAAAGAAAAGAGGAAGAGGGGCAAAGAAACTTGGTTTGGCTCACTTTGAAATCAAGAAGACATGATCCAGAGGGGCAAACTTTATGGGGATATAGCAAGATACCTGGCATATCTCCACTGTTAGACTGATTTAGCCACACTTCAGTGTATACTCTTCCAAGAGCTGGTTACAAGGGACTTTTTATGTTTTTAAAAAAGAAAATTTCTTTTCTGGAACTTCTACAGAAAAAAATGCTTTCTGTCCAAGTGAAAGTGAAAACATAACTCCAATTGCTCCCCATGAGCCCCTTGGTCAGCTGGTGTTACAATTTTCCTGATATGGAATAGTTCTTAGAAGATACTAAGAGAGGAGAGGGCAGGCATGAGAACAAACAGATTTGCCAAATTTAAGTGCTTATTCTGATATGATGATGTACCCTGCCTTGCCTCACAGCCCCGATTCACCTTTGTAGGTCTAGTATCTCAAGTATTTGCCCTGCAGTGACTTCTTTCTTCTACGGCTCTGCACCAGATGGTGCTTCTACTTCTGCAGAAGTAGAAGTGGACAGGGCATGAAACTGCTCCCCACCCTCAGGCTACTGTCAGGGCAAGTAGTCCATGTTTACAAGGGCAAATCCTGGACATTACTTGTTGTACCTGATATCTGACCCTGTCCCATTGTTGCACAAGGACTGAGAGTCTTGTAAACGCACGTTTCCAGATTTCTGAGATCTTCAACTTTGAAAAAGGAATTTTCAAAATTGTATCATGTCTTGATATATGCTACAATGATTTAGCAATAGTTAATATGAACAGTAGTATGATAGAAGCCTGAATAAGTAATAGCAATTCCATTACCTTTTATCAGTCTGGTAATCTGATCAAAATAGATAACAAATTAATGAAATCAAATTATCCTGTCATAAGGTTGAATTGATTACTACTGTTTCTGTTAGACCTAATTTAATATGAAGTTTTGTTTTTATTGTTCTCAAATGATAATTTTGTTTCAAATTTATTCATACATTTGAACGATAAATGTCTGTACCACACATGTACAGAAATGAGTGTTTTGTGCATATGGGAAAAATAGTGAGGAAAACCTTTCTTCTTGCTCGTTCTTAGGCAATTCCTAGTAACAGAAATACAATGTACTTAAGTGGAGGTAGGACTCATTTATTGAATTCCTGGATTAATTCAATTCAGGACTTTAGTACATAAATGGAATCAAATGATGAACCAAAGAGATCTACCTAATTCTATGCTTAAATGCTTTACTGAACTGGATATACAGCTTCTAAAACTTGACAGAATTAAAACCCATATTTTCCACTTGGATAAAATATCAGATGATTTTCACACATAAGGACAAAGCTGCTTCTCAAGTCGATAGACCAAGTTCTGATTGCAGGTATATCCCAGAGATCTCACAGTTACTCCTGAGACATCATATTTGGAACAACTGGAAATAAGAGACCACACTAGCCCAGGAGAAGTTGTACGTACTTACATAGGATCAGAACTCACATATTTTTCTTTGATTAAATGATGGAAAGCAATGTCAGAAATTGAGTACATGAGAATAAGAAAATTACAGTAATTTCATTACTATAAGGCTCACCAGATTATAAGATGCACTTCCAGGTGACGGCAAATTTCCAAACTTGGTCCATATATAAGGTGCACCAGATTATAAGGCACACTTCCGAGTTTTGATCAAAATTTTAGGCTTTAAGGTGTACCTTATAGTCGTGAAATTATTGTAAATAAAGTCTAAATATTTCCTAATTATCAGTTAAAGAGGAAAAAAATAATCTTGGAGGTAACCATAGAAATGTTGCTAAAGTCAGGTATTTAGCCTCAGGAATTGTTTGGGATAGAATGAATACATATATCTAGATCTCTACAGCTACTAAGTAAAACATTGATAAATACTTACAATGCATTCATAACACAAATGCGACCTTGTCTATTCAGTGTAGATTTTTTACTTCTATCTGCTCTAACTATAATTCTTCCCTCCTAATAAGAAAGAAAATCACTGTGAGTCTGGTTGAAATAAATATTTTTTTTTTACATCCAAAACCAAAAATATTTTAAAGTTTCATAGATCAATATTAAGGCTTCTTAAAACCGATGAGGTCAAAGGTCTTTCCTCTCTGTTTGATGGGTCACACCTGAAGTACCAGGTCAGGTCCTGGGCCCCCCAGCACAAGAGTGACATGGAAATGCTGGCACAGGTTCAGAAAAGAGCTACTGAGGTGATTAAGGGACTGGAGCATCTGATGTAGGAAGAGCTAGGGGCCAGTTCACCCTGGAGAAGAGAAGACTCAAGGAAATATTTAAAAATATCTGGCAGAGGGCAGTAAAGTAAATGCAGTCAGACTGGTGACAATTGAGAGAAAAAGACACTATGGGCACAAACTGAAATTCAGGGGGGTTTATCCATAATAGATATGAAACACAGGAATTGTGTGAAGAGTTTATGGAGTCTGCATCCTCTGAGATATTCAAAGCCTGGCTGGACGAGGCCCTCAGCAACCAGCTCTAGCTGATACTGCTTTGAACACGGAGGTGGATTACACAGTCCTCAGAGGCCCTTCCCTAACCACAGTCATTTTGTGAGTCTTGAACAAAAGATTGGTTTCTACTATTGAAGCCAGAAAGTCCAAGAAAATGCAGATGTCTTGCCAGGATCAGGAATACAGCATACACGATCTCAGTTTGCTACAGGCTTCTGCAGCAGAACTAACCTGATGGACTTGTGCTTGACTAGGGGTGAAAAATCCAGCCCAACAATGCTTTCCAATTTGAGATGAGAGAAAATCATAAAAGAAGGTTAATAGTTTTCCACTTTATTTTCTTTCTGAGAAAAAAAAAATTCAATACTTCTGTCTTTATCACTATTACTTCCTAATTTTTTCTTTGCTCTAGGAGAAAATCTAACTACTTATTTTTGCTTTTTTCTTATACATGTGGTTATCCAGAGAGCAGTGCTGAAATAGACTGTGAGCTGTCCTTGGAGAGACATTCAGCCCAATTTGGAGTAAAGGTCCAAATTGAAATAGGCTTACTAGGGAAAGGGTTGAGTCACCATCCCTGCAGGTATTTAAAAGATGTGGTACTTAGGCACATGGTTTAGCAGTAAACTGGCAGTGCTCGGTTAATGGTTGTGCTCGAAGATCTTTCCAACTCAAAGATTTTCCAACTGGAAATAGTCTACAAATCTATGAAAGTCAAGTGGTTTAACTGCAGTATGACATACACAGAAGAGCTTTGTGAAGAAAAAGGACCATATCCTAGTTTTGCCAGGAATGGTTTTCTTCCTAGTAGCTGTACACTGCTGTAGTTTGGATTAAGTATGAGAGCAATATTGCTAATATAGTGATGTCTTAATTGTTGTTAAGCAGTGCTTGCACTAAGCCAAGGCCTTCTCATAACTGCCCTGCCAATGAGGAAGGTGGGGGTCACAAGAAACTGGGAGAAGACACAGCCAGGACAGCTAGGCCCAACTGACCAGAGTTGTTTCATATGTCCCATATAATATGGGGTCAGTCTGAAAAAAAATCTGTGAGGAGTTGGCCAGGGAGTGATCTGCTGCTTGAGACTGGCTTTGCATCAGTCAGAGGATGGCTGGCAATTTTATTATCCGCCATTTCTTTTGTACAGTCTTTATAATTGTAATTATTTTCCCTTCTTTTTCTGTCCTACTAAATTATATTTCTCTTAATCTATGAGTTTTAACTATTTTTCTGATTGTCTCTCCCATCCCACTGGGGGAGAGTGAGCAAACAACTGTGTGGTGTTTAGCTGCCTGCCAGGTTAAACACAGCAGATCATTACAAATGTCCAGGGTTAAGAGAATGAAAAATACCTCTTAGGTCTGTAGAGGCTTAAAGAAAACCATGGGAGAAGTCAGACATCCAAGTATGGATCTGCATATACTAGCAGGTCTCATACCTCATAAAGTTAATAGTTAGTGCTTTCATACAAAATCATAAAGGTGTGTTTAGAAATGCCACTTCTACAGCCATTAAGCTTGTCTTAAAGAGGACTATTTGCAACCTTCTTTCAAAGGTGTCTAGCTGACACTTCTACCCCATAAAACAAGACACACACATAAGTCTTTTTGCCTTGAATATGCAACTACATAGTGCATTACTCCTCAATTGGCTCAGAGTTTAGCCCACATATCCAAATAATCAAGGAGAACATGAGCAAACCTCTTAAATGTATCACAGATTCAATCAGGACTTGGATGTGGTGTAAAACAGACTGCCATGACAGAAGTTACAAAAGCTCATATCTTGCTTAGGCACCCAAATTTTGCCATTTTGTTCTCATGAATCCACCTTTCACCAAGGAAAATAACAATATAGAAATCAGGACTAATCCTACTGCTTTATTATAGTAATGTGTGACGGTGCTGCATCCACAGTATTCTTTCCAGATGTACTCATGAGCATGTTTATAAATGTTACTTTATGAGCAACTTTTCAAATATTTAAGCAGATGGAGCATCTGCTTCTATGAAGTCTATACAGAGGGTGGGGTGTTAATAAAGGCTTCATTATTGGCACAGCAAATGTGAGAAAGATTACTGCCACTTGTAAAAGCAGTATACACTCTGGGAGCTTCAGTCTGCATGTGGATGGCAAAACCTTTCCAAAGGTCTCTTCCTCTCTCATCACTAGACTGCATTAGCAAAACAGGAGCTCTCTGTTAAAGAGACAGTATCAAGGCAGGGTGAAATGCTGGGAGTAAAGACACATGGTAGTAATCATGGTGAATAACTCTAGCTGTAAAATTTCATTAAATGAAATTAACTTTATAGTCACAATAAAACTGGAAATAGGAAAGGTTATGTTCTTTCTGGAGATAAAAGCATAGCTGTTTCAAGTTTAGAGGGAATCACATAGGCATTTAGACGTGTCTGCAAATATACTATTAAGCCCTGAAGTTCAGCTACAATGAACCATGAAAAAGGAGTAGAAATCTGCATATAAGGGTAATGTAAGGTATAATCCTATTAAAATCACATGAAATCTCTGAATCTACAGTGGGTGTGCATGTGCACAGCAGCAAGTCCCAAGAGGGGAAGCTTCAAGAACATCAGTCTTTATTGCTATGGAATGTGACATGTATTATTTTAGTATTCCTTTTATATTGTTAACTTACTATTCACCTTGCCACTGCTACCTTCTCCCACATCAAATGCAATGAGAATGATAGCAAGACCTCTCTTGCCTCCTTGCATCCTCAAAAATTACAATCTCCTTTGAGAACTGCTGTTTAATTGCAGTGTTTCCTCAGAGAGTGTTCAGCATATTTT
Organism: Catharus ustulatus; assembly: GCF_009819885.2. Classification (NCBI taxonomy): domain Eukaryota; kingdom Metazoa; phylum Chordata; class Aves; order Passeriformes; family Turdidae; genus Catharus; species Catharus ustulatus. Next base: position 48,351,576 of record NC_046224.1, read on the forward strand.
TTAGAATTCTTAATAAAAGATTATAAGCCTCAAAACTTGGACATCTAAACTGGGACAGCAGTGGTTTCTGGATTCCACCCCCAACCCTGTTGTGCTGTTTGGAAACATAGCATAGGACATTTTCTTTTAAATATTTAAGACACAGCATGATCATTTAGGTGTTTATTTGAATTCACCAAAATGTTACTGATATTAGTATAGTTTGCATAACAACAACAACAATTAGAACTGAGTGACTTCTTTCTTTAGAATAAAGTTTTCTGTTTACATCTGAAACAAGGGTAAGGGAGGTCTGGGTCAGGATGGGGTGGAGGACAGGAAGCATTTGCTAGTCAGAATTCTTGTTTATAAGCACTCTGATTTCTACATATAGAACAAGGAGTGTGCTTATCAAGATATTTTCACCATTTAGGTTATCTGCTTAGTCATGTTGGCGTTCCCTACACAGAAGTTCCTCACATCAAAGGACTGATTCTCTTCAGGAGCCTCCCATTAATTTTTGGGGGGGAGGGCAGGAAGGAGGGGACGGAGAGACAGATTGAGAGATGTATGCTTATATATGTGTATATATATATATATTTTATATTCTTACATGTAAAGCCTGGCAACAATCAAACAAAATTTTGCAAGTTGATGATGATGTTTGGGAGTGACTATTCTCTTACTGATTAACCTTGTTCACCTGCAATTTAACCCCTTATATTTCCAAACACTGTTTTACATACACAGATTTAGATACAAGTTAGGTTTATTCTTCAGGATTACAGAATCTACAGAATCTAGCAGCACACCTCTGGAATCAATAGAATATCTGTAATTTGTCTTTAGACCAGCAATGTTTCCAGAAGTAAACTATCATTTGGTATACATCAGTATTTAACATGGGTGCATGATATTGTCAGCAAATACCAGTTAACTCCTGCAACAAGATAATAGAATCATAGAATGGCTGGGTTTGGGAAGGACCTTAAAGATTATCTAGCTCCAACCCCCCTGCCATGGGGAGGGACACCAGGTTTCTCAATGCTCCATCCAGCCTGGCCTTGAACACTGCCAGGGTTGGGGCACCCACAACTGCTCTGGGCAGCATGATCAGTTCCAGTGTCTCACTACCCTCACAGTAAAGAATCTCTTCCTGTTATCTAATTTAAACATTTTGTCTTTCAGTCTAGAGCCATTCTCCCTTGTCTTATGACAGGTCCTGGTGAAGAAGCTCTCTGGCTTTCTGGTATACCCACGTCAGATTAATTCTTCACCCAACCTGTACACTTCCTTTTCAAAATGGCAGTCCTCAGGACTTAATGAGAAAAAAAGAATGGTGATGTCCAATATGAGAGCAGAACAAGAAAAGTTAATGCTAGAAAAGATTCAATCCAGATTTCATCTAAATCTTTACAGCAGAGAATGATATTTTATTAACTCTTTTGTTTCAGATATTATTTTAAATATTTAAAACATACTTTTATCAACATATATACTTATAAATAATCTTCTCAATGGCATTTTTTCTTGAACTACTCTTCCAGCTTCAAAAACTTGTAGAACACATCACAGACAGTCAGAATAAATGATACCTCTGGAAGGATAGCTGTTTTAGATGTCATTGTAGCACAAGGATCATCAGAAGCTCCAAATATTACAGAATTTAATTAGCATCTTGTTAAAAAGAAGCACTTCATTGCACTTTTAAAATTTTTGTATGTGGATCATAAAACAGAATATGAAGATGTGTAAAATCTATGACAGTCCCTGGGAGATGCAGCCATGCAGTAATCCAAATTATTGCTAAGGCAAACCAGACAATATAAAGCAATGGTGGAGAAGATGGGAGGGAATAATATACCTTATATAGCAATTCTGTAATCTAAACTTCTTAGAAACCAGGAGAGATGGCAGCCTGCCTCCACTGCCTGAAGCTCCATCTTCTCAATAGCATCCCATGCAGATTCATTTGGCAATTATGGGCAGTTTACCCAAGGAAATTTTGGAGAATCCTCCTAACACACTGGCCTCCAAGCGTACCCTTCAAAATCTTTAGATGTCCTTACTTACAATGGCTACAGAAATGAGGGTAATTAGGAAACATCATAATTGTGAGAATTCAGTGATGACATATTTTTTTTCAGGCAGTCTTACATCTCTTCCATGCATAATAATAGAGCAATATGGTAGAATATGTTCAAAACAGGTGGAAAAGAAAAGGTAACACACCAAAGCGAAGAAAGTCACAACAGAAGCACTTGGAAAAATAATATAGAAAATTTAAAGCAAAAGTTACCATCACAAGTCCACTCACCTGATTGCTGAGCAACATGTTTGTTTGTAAAAATCATTGAGTTTTATAAGACATGGTTTGTCTCTTTCCTGGAGGTGATATATAGATTTCTCAGTCTGTAATCTAGAGACGGTCAAACTTAGAAAAATACACAATAAACCAGCAGGCTTCATCTGAAATCCAATTTATTTTATAGTCTCCAACAATAATTTCTATAACCAAGTGCTAAATGTTTGGTCAATATTACATCCTGCTTCATGCTTTGCAATTAAATTATGTTACTATATAGGGAAATGATAATTATAACACTTGAGAAGCACTTTGTACTTCCAAAGCTCAATTCAAAAGTTAATTACTAAAAAGTGATATAGCTTGACCCCTCTGGCTGTGTACCCTGGCAGGGCTATACACAAGGGACATTTCTGTAAGGTTAGCAGTTCAGTCTCTCCTGAACTGTGCCACAGATTTCCTGAATGAGTCTTGAGAGATAACTTAGGTGCAAATTTTGCTGATCCTGGTCACAGTCAGTCTAAACAAATAACTAACAATTATTTAATTAGGATTTCATTAGCCCAGCTGATTAACACTGTACTCTGTGAATAGCCTCAATGAGGGATCCTCATGGCAGGGTACAAGAGCAACAAATTTAAAAAATGAAAGAAAAAAAATATTGGATTTTTACTTCAAAATGATCATAATAAAAATTATTTTTCAAGACTTTTTGACCTGAAAGTATTTCCTTAAAACCTTGAAATATTCAAAGACCTACTTTCATAGTCATAATTGTGGAAAACCAGCTGTAGAGATGCTATTTTCTTAAAGAGCAAAACCAGAAGATGAATAATAATTAGGGTACCAATAGAAAAGATTTCATGTTGGCTTCATGGTCTGGCCTTTGGTTAATATTTACACACAGTACAGTACAAGTTTTAGCACTTATCAATATTTGTAAGTCAGGCACAAGAGTAACTTTTCTTGTCTTCACTACTGGACAGAAAACACATCTTAATGTACTCTCAAAACCACTTAGATTATCAGCAAAAGTATTTTCTCTTTCCTTATCTTAAATGTCTTAGAGTATGTCCAATATTGTCTGAGATTAGTCTACAAAATTGTGAGACCCCTTTTATTCACATTAAATAATAAAATATCTTTTTAAGAGAAACAATGTGTTGTCAGTTACTCTTATGAAAATATAAAACCTCCCTTGTAGATGTGATATAAAAGTAAAATTTCTAACAGCAATGGCCAGTCTATCATGTCTGTTTTTTAAAAAATATATTAATATGTAGGGGGGTTTTAATTTTGAGAAGCTTAAGATACACTTGATCTACTTGATGTTTTTATTTATTCTAAGATACTTGCCAGTGCATGGCTCTTTCTGCATTTTCAGCTGTCCTTCTGGAAACTGTGAAAAGTGTGGGACTTGGTGTGACTGTTACATGTCTGTGATTCTGCTGTTTGTTTTGAAAAAATAACACAGAATTGGATGATTTTGTATTGCTGCATAAATTCAGAACATGACTTTAGATTAACGCCCATTATCAAAATGTACAGGGATAATATAGCAGACATTGCTCATTGTGCCTCTGAATATACCTTCATACCCTTAGAAAAGTGTCTGAAGTGAAGGTCAAAAAGAGATGACTCCTTAAAAATGCAGATCCTCCAAATATTGGGAAGTAATTAGTTGTGGAGAAAAGCATACAATTCAATTACTTGAAACCTCCAGTCATGGAGACTCTACACTCTTCCAGTGATTGCTTGTTCAAAGTGTAAATGAATTTCTTCTTATGTCAGGGTGAAACCTGTATCCCATTAAATTTGTACCTTTTGCTCCATGTCTTCTCCATGTGGCTTCTTGTGAAGAGTTCCTCCATCCTATTTGCAACAACCCCTTAAAAACTGGAATATTGTGATGAGTTTCCCCAGAGCCTTCTCTTCTCTGGGGATTAAAGAGCAAACTCCTTCAATCTTTCCTCATAGGGCAGGTTCTTCGATCATCTTCTTGGGTCTCTTTTGGACCGCTTCCATTCTGTCCACATCATTCTTGAATTGTGGGAACCATAACTGGACACAGTATTCCAGGTGCAACCTGACAAGCCCGGAGCAGAGTGGGATGGTTGCATTTCTCTCTCAGCTAGTAAAGCCCTGGAGATGCAGCCCAGGATGTGATTTTTACCTTCACGGCTACAGCAGCACACTGCTGTCCTGTGCTCAGCTTGTTGTTTACCAGGACCCTCAGGTCGCTTGCAGCAAGGCTGCTCCTCTGAAATTTGATAGTCAAGCTATTTGCTTATTTTGTGTCAGATGAAGAACTTCACACTTCTGTGTGTTAATCTTCTTGCTAGCCCACTCTTCCAGCCTGTCCAGGTTTCTTTCTAAGATGGACTTCCCTTCTGTTCCTTCCACCTCACCACCCAGTTTGGTGCCATTGTCACTCATGGTGACAGTGCTGTCAGTTCCATCCTCCAGACCATTTATGAACACTGATCACCATGACCTGTCAGCCAGTTTCCTACCCAACTTGCAGACCCCCCATCTAATTTGTATCTCACCAGTTTTTCTAGAAGTTTTATACTTTTAGTAGAAGTGTTGCAGTTTTACTCAGCTTTCTGGCATGCTGGATATAAGGCAGTAGATACTGCCAAAGCTAATAGCTGCACCCATAACTAAAGGGAACTTAAAAAAAAAAAAAATTTCTATTTGTAGTTGTCACTGAGATTTGCCCCTGCAGTTCTCAAAATGAGGTGGTACATTTGACTTTTCTCCCAGGAGATTTTTTTTTAAATGCAAGAAAGGCACATACATATCTCAAATTGCCATATGCTTTAATGTTTCCTAAAATGAGTTTGGAAAAAAAATTGGCTAGAAAACACAATTTCTAGGATGTCTGCAGAGTAATATCCCTGCTTGTAATGAACGAAATCTAATCTTTGCAATCAGTTTACACTCTGCTGCTTGGTATGACACATATGGTAAACTGATGCAGCCTTAAATAAATTCCAGTAGTAATAATAATAACAGGGAAAGATCCATAGGAAAAGACAACCATTATAGCATGGTTCTGCCTTACTGGTAATTTGAGATGCTGATTCACAGCATAAGGCACTAGTGGAAGTAAACCTTGTGACCAGCCAGAGGAGGTAGATTTGGACATAATGATAACTGAATATTAAAGAGCTGAATTGAAATCCAGGGTCAGAGCTAAACTTAATTATAAACTCTTAATAAAAATGTCTTAGATAGCAATTTTGTTATGACCTAGTGACTTAGAAAAATACATGCTTTTATAGACCTCAGCTCCTCGGTGGGTGAAGGGTGATCAGTTTGGGATCTTCATTTCTTCCATGATGCACTGCAGTTTTGGTAAAATTAAACATGTTCTATGAAGAGATAGGTGCCATTGTGTGATGCCATTCATACAATTTGGATTCAATTAGGTGTTCTTACACCTATTTTCTTATTCTAATAAGATGTTCAATAAACTGCTTAGACCACTTCAGGAATGCAAGGTTATATTTGATGATACGTGACTCAAAGCACAGCATTTTCCTATAACAAATAGGTTTATAAAGATGCTTTGGTGGCACAGGTCTGTGTAAAATATTTGGATTGTGGATTCTATATTTGCACTTGAGAAAAAAAATTGTTGGAGTCTTGTTTTCAGTTCATTTGGAAGTGTGTATTAAAATAGGTATCACTTAAAGTGCTACTTTGGAGAGGTTTTCCCTACACAAATTAGACATATTAGAAGTATAATTAATAATGATCCAGAAAACTTGGAAGTCGTACAAAGTAGTTGATTTAAGTATCCATTCTCTTACAAATTAGCCATAAAAACTTTCAAAAAGAAAACTATTTGGAGAAATTCACATTCAGAGATTTTGTTTTTCTGGTTTTCTTGAGTAGTTTTATGTAATATCGTCCATGTGTTATATTTGATTTCAAAATTCCACTACTTGTCCTACTAATAAGGTGTTCAGTGAAGTTTCTAAACAGAGGTGAAAAAGTACAATGATGTTCAAGTTCATGGGAAATTTTGGACTAAGTACATGTTCTCCTGATATATAGTTAAATTTTAATTGCACCCCTTCCACTCAATTTTCACACAATACCTGTAAAGTGCAGCTTTTAAGCATTTAAAACATAGAGAAAAATAGCCACAAGACAGCAAATATAGAACATACGGGAACCCAAAAATATTAAACACACCTAATACTTACCTCAATTTTTTTTTTCCTGTTGACCTAGAAATGTAAATACAAGATCCTTTGCATTCAGATTAGGTTATTCAACAAGAAATAATTATTTGCTGATAAATTCTGAAGGGAATTGACACACTGATACTTTTGGATAACAACAAATTCACATGGACTACAATCAGATTATATATTAAGCTAAAAAAAATTCTTAATTTAAACATGTTATTCAAATTTATTGAGCTTGTTACAAATTCTAAGGCATTCCAAAATTATGTGATAGCAAAGCATAACTACACATAAAAGCTGATCTGAGAGAAACCTTTTTCTAGGTTAAGGAAACAGAAAAATTTAACCACAAGAAATGGCTACATCTCTTCTATATTTTTGAGTAAGCAGGGCTGTTACTTAGCAAAGTTGTTCAGCAATGAAATAGCTAGTGCAATTTAAACAATTGTTCTGATTTTGTGGGAATATACTACTGAATGAAGATACAGGTGTTCAAGCTGCTGTAGAACAACTATTTGAAGTTAACACTAGACCCTGAAAAAAGAAGGGAAGGGAAGGGAAGGGAAGGGAAGGGAAGGGAAGGGAAGGGAAGGGAAGGGAAGGGAAGGGAAGGGAAGGGAAGGGAAGGGAAGGGAAGGGAAGGGAAGGGAAGGGAAGGGAAGGGAAGGGAAGGGAAGGGAAGGGAAGGGAAGGGAAGGGAAGGGAAGGGAAGGGAAGGGAAGGGGAGGGAAGGGGAGGGGAGGGGAGGGGAGGGGAGGGGAGGGGAGGGGAGGGGAGGGGAGGGAAGGGAAGGGGAGGGAAGGGAAGGGAAGGGAAGGGAAGGGAAGGGAAGGGAAGGGAAGGGAAGGGAAGGGAAGGGAAGGGAAGGGAAGGGAAGGGAAGGGAAGGGAAGGGAAGGGAAGGGGAGGGGAGGGGAGGGGAGGGGAGGGGAGGGGAGGGGAGGGGAGGGGAGGGGAGGGGAGGGGAGGGGAGGGAAGGGAAGGGAAGGGAAGGGAAGGGAAGGGAAGGTAAGGGAAGGGAAGGGAAGGGAAGGGAAGGGAAGGGAAGGGAAGGGAAGGGAAGGGAAGGGAAGGGAAGGGAAGGGAAGGGAAGGGAAGGGAAGGGAAGGGAAGGGAAGGGAAGGGCTATTTAAAAGTATTATGGGTAAGATAAGCAATCTACTAAAAGTATTATGGGCTAGATAAGCAAACTGCTACAGGCAGAAATCTTCTCTGATGTTATTATAATCACTGAAAAGTAGCCTCACATTTAGACACATAAAAGAAAATCAGATAATTTGAAAAAATTAGATTCCTTGCCTATTGCCATATGTGTGAGATAGTTAAAACCCTTTTTTAGTCCAACAGATGATCTATGTACAGATGCCTCTTATTTCATTAAGATAGTTTTATGGGAAGCTGCAACTTCACCTCAGTAATGGAGAATATTTGTCCATACAGTTAATTGCTATCCGTCCTTCAAAAATGTTTTCCTTTTACTATTCTACTCCTAAGATCTAGATATTATTGAAAGGCTAATAAGGGTTAACTTATGGTATGAGCATGGTAATTCTTGTCTTTGCTACCTGAAAGCCAGCTGATATTGAAAGCCAAGTTTGGCACATGTCTATGTATTTTGATCATTTTGCTGAACACCATAGCAGTCAAAATCAGAAAATTTGTCTAGATGCTTTTAAGTAAGAACAATTAGAATTATTCCATTGTATGAACTGTCAAGTATAATCCACTCCTTAAAAAAGGGTAGAGAAATTTCTCTCTCCTGTTTGAGACACTTGCTTTAGCATAGAGTGGATCTCTATCTTAAAGGAATTTTCTTTGCCTTGAATATTGAGGGGAAAGGGACCAACTGTGATGAGATAGGTAATTTTTAGATGGGGAACATCAAACATCACATGGGATAAATCCTACCTAATAAGTTATTACTCCCCACAATGATCCTTCATCCATATTAAGCATTAAATAATGTGAAGAAGATCTCAAACTCTTTTATGTTGTTTCCTGGCTTTGTGCTCATTTAAATGGATGATAATGTATTTATTGAAAACCAACTAGAAGCCATTATGTTTTGCATTTGGGGACAAATTCTAAAATCCTTATCATTCTTCTCTTTCAGCCCAGGACACATCTGTTGCTGGACAGCCAAAGTGACTCTTTCTAATATTCTTAAGCCACCATCTGAGATAAGGCTGCCATGTGTCTAGGTTTTCTATAATACTTTGTCATTTCCAGATGGAAGTTTTATCATTCAGGATTTTGAGCACTTCTAGTTTTTGTCCAGGAATTCTTGGCATATAGCTGCTCAGTCACAGCTAACTATTTCCTTCTGAAAAATCATAGTCTGAAATATGGCAGCCCTAATGACAGGAAAACCATCTGTCATTGCTGCAGAGCTTAGATTTGAGCATAGATATATTTATCTGGACAGCTGCAACTTTGCAATTGCTGCACTAATCAATAGTTTTTGGCTGCAATTTTTGCAGCAGCAGCAGTTACATTTTCTTTCCCAGCTGCAGCTGAACCAAGAGAATGAAAAGAGAGGAACAGTAAGGAAACAGTAGAAGCAGAGGTGCTGATTCAGAAGGTATTTTCTTTAGGACCTCTTTCCTTCACGTTTTAGTGTGTGAAGCTGATCAGCACCTACTGCCTTCAAGATGACAACAGGAATTGCAAACTGCTCTATTGTGCAAGGCTCCTCTGACTTATGGAGCCAGCTCACTGCTGTGAGAATTCATTGTCCATTCACTGGAATGTGACTATTGCCACACTGGTACTTGCTGCCCAATTTGGCAGAGGCAGATCAGCTGTCATTGGTACCGTGAAAAATGCGTGAATTTGCTAAAAATATTCTGTTGCTGCAAACTGCAAAACTCTAAAATTCAAAAATTTCATTGTGCTTTGGCACACAAGAGTGGAGTTATCTAATTGCATTGGCAAAACTACATTTCCATTATTTTTCAGTGCAAGATTTGAACTGGAAGCTGTATTGCACGAAAATCCTTCATGATGCACACTGGGAGAGTAAATGGCAAAGGTACTTTTATAGAACTAATTTGTTTTCATTTTTGCAGAAAGACTGATTTTTCACCACAAACAATGTAGATATTGATTGAAACTTCTACTTTTATTCAGAAAAGTTTGACTTCACTATCTTCATGGTTTATGAAGTCTCTTAGTGGGTTGCAGGAGAGAACAAGTGCCTAAATATTTGTAAAGTTACAGTAAAAATTCCACTTCTCTTCTGAACTTTTTATTTATACCTACTGTGTCAGAGGACTTGTCAAGCTATGGGAACTACTCTTTAACTCTTACCTGGTTTAAGCTTATCCATTCCAACAAAAGGAAGGAGCTGGGAAATGAGGAGATCATAGAGACTATCAGAATCCTTTCTTTCCCTATCTTGTGATAAGTCCAGGTGAAGCAATTCCAGGGAGCAGCCTCTAATTCCTTGAAACTTCAGAGAAGAGGATGAGCTGTTGTGATCTTCTGCTTGATGTCCTTCAGTCTTTCTATGTCTATGGCCATTTAATCTTCCTCTCCCATCTCCCATTCCAGATCGTTTTTTGGTTTTTTTTTTTAATTCATCACCTGCCATAATAATTTTTGATCTTTCTCTTTTTCCTATTGCTCCCAGGAATGGGCTGATGCCTGTTTTCTGTTTTTAGAGGGAACATCGACAAGAACACATATATAATCAGGAGCATAAAGGAATTGTTAAAAGAAGACATGTACGTGTAATTGTCCATCCACAGCAAAACACACTTCCAGTGTTCAGCTTTGTTCAGCACAGAGAGCTTTCTGTGCTGAATGTGCATATTTGGTAACCCTTTTACAGATCAGTGCCCAGTGTCCTCATGAGCCAACATGAACATCTGACACCCCAGAAACTAATGTTGTCAATGAATTACAAAGGTTTAATTCTTTAGTTCTGTTTGTTCCGAATCTGGGTAATTTTCACATAATTTAATGGTCCCTATTTTTGCACAGTCAGAGAGGAGGACAAAGAAATCCCTGTCTATGCAATTTCACTCATAGTTTTTATATTCCTATTATATGCCTTTTCTGTGTTGTAGAGGCCCAGGTATAAGAATATTTTGTCTCAAAAAATTCTTACTGGTGCAACAGGAATCTAAGGAAAATTGCGATTAGAAGAGAAAGTTCTCAAATGTGAAGCAGTACTGTCCACCACCATCACACAAAATCTAGTTTACCTAACAGGTGAGCACCAGGTTAATTATAAAAGAAAGTGGATCAGTTTAACTCCCCCTTCCTGCTCTTTTTCCTCTCTTTCTCTTTTGTTTTCATTGTTTTACTGCCCCACCTCCAGACCACCCACTTGGCAGGACCAACACAGGACCTAAGGGACTGATGATATTCTTTGTCCTCTTTCTCTCTTTGCAGCCTGTATCTCTCTCCTCCCTTGCTCAGAATGGGCAAAGCACTGCTATCATATTCTACCCTGAACTCCAGTTTGTGGTGGGAATGGGGAGCTTCTGGAAGGGTGTTGTGACTTCTCAGCCCGCACCTTTGAGAATTTTGTAGCAGGAGATGAGAGCTTATTGAAGTGTACTGTAAAATTTAAGGCCTTGTTAGCCAACACTTTTTGAGTCTAAATTTGGCCTGGTTGCCAGAGTTAAGGTGATTATATTACAAGAGTATATGAGTTCCCTGACACATGGTCTGCTGTATTTGTTCAGCTCAATGAGAATTTACAGCAAGCATCACACATTTCACATCGATGAGTATGACATATGTTGGCATTTTTACATCATTTCATGACCTTTGGACAGAAAAAAAAGGAGTAATTAGAAATTATTCATTATCTATCATCACAGGAAAAATGAACAGGGCACAGGGGAGATTCAGGCACAATGTACATATGCCATGTCATGGCTTCTTGGCCTCAGAGAATGAACAGTTCATAGTCTTGCTTTCCTGACTCATTTATTTGATTCATTAGCTAGTCTTTAGGTGGATATTGAATAATCCTAGAGAAACAAATATTCTGACACCATGTTTGGTTATCAGGATCAGGATTAAAAAGTTCAGTCTTGTCATTTACAAAGAATTTAAGAAGGAGGAACAAGTGCCTGAGCAGTGTTTTTAATCAGTCACACTTCCTGCTGTCTGTAATTTGGGATTAGTCATCCTAGAGGCAGATGCTGTGAGGGAGGAAGGAGAAAGAAATAGAAGGCAAGAAAGTTGTGTTGATTGAAAATGCTTTCCACCTGAGCTACTAGAGCATCTGCTTGTGCACTTGTACAGGAAAGCCTCACTCTGCAATTTTACCTCTTTTCTTCCCCTGATCTTTTCCTCTAATATCTGAGAAATTGTGGGTAATTCTCTCTTCCCCTATGGTTCTCTTGCATGTCAATGAAACTCTTTGTCTCATGGAACAACCTCTCTCATTCCTAGAGGTTTCGTGAAGGTCTCCAAATGTTCCAGAGTTCCTCTGTCTGAGAATACCTATGCCTGTTGAGTAAGAAAGTAAACAGTTGTTTCTGGTGGTTCACTTTCTATAGATAAGAATAATTAGAACATTTTAACAAGACTGGGATGATATTTTCACAGCATCTTTCTCTTGTCTTGTGAGTCTAAAGTGATGCTGAGCTCTTCACAGCTGTTATGTGCTCTGGGCAGCTGGGAATTTCCTTAACACAAAGGCATTATAATAGCTGGGAAAATGGGTGATCACTGTAAAAGATATATTGAATTGCTGCTGCTCTTTAACATCCAAAACAACAGCATGAGCATGGAAGACCTTGGGCAAACATTTCAGTTCAGGGTTCCTGTGACTTTACATGCCCATGTTTGAGGTGAAATGGTACCTGCAGGCAGAGTACTTTTAGTTCTATGCAAACCACTTATCAACCATGTAAACATATGGGTCCAAAGTAATTTACAGGCTGATGAAGTTAATAAATGGCTTGGGCTAGATCCTCAGCTGCTACAAAAGCTAATGGAGCTAGTCTAATTGCACCTTGTGAGCTCTATGCTGCTGAGTAGTATTTTCTTTTTTCAAGTTTTTAAACCAGAATCCATGTTACTGAAGTACTATGGAGTTGGGCAAGGAGGGGAGGGAATGCAGCTTTGCCTTAAACAACAGGAGACAAACCTTGCAGAAAAGTAACTCAGAAACCAACAACAGGTTTCTTGCCTAAATGTGGGCATCACACTGTCTAGGGGTCTAAACACTATGATATTCAGGCATCACATTTCCTGGCCAGAATATGTCAGATCAAACTTCCTGGCACCTCCCAAAATCCAACAAAATATGAACCTGCACATCTATTTCTGTCCCCTGTAACACAAAACTGAAGATAAATAACTTTTATCTTTTTTATTTTTTATGTGTCAAAATATTTAATCTTTCTGGAGGTTATAAATAATATAATATATTCCTAAGACTTTACAACATGTTTTGAAGGTAGTTAGTCAGTACAAATACTTGACAATTACCAATCATTAGTTTCTCAAAGGTTGCTTTACCTTTAAATCACTCTAATGATGCTCTCATAAAATATGGTTTGTTTACTTTTTTTTTTTTAAATGTGTGCTGTAGCTTGCTCATCATTTCAATTACCTTCTATCTTTGCCATCTGGAAACAGGGAGAAGAACTTGTCTTGTTTGTACTGTATGGAAAATAATTACCAGTGATATTCTGTATGATAGCTGAAGGAGAATTTTTACATCATATCTTGATTGCTTTTTTTGCAAAACAAATCTATTTCATAATATATTCACCAAGAATTTATATATTATACTGTTAAAAAGTTGCTTTAATTTCAGGAATTAATTCTTCCAACTGGACAATAACATAATATTTCAAAAGCCATAATAACATAATATTTTTATCACCCAGATAGGATGCACAGGCTCACAGCAACCTGAGGAAAGAAAAAGTTGTTTGGCAAAACAGGTCCATCATGGCCTTTTTAATGTGAGAATTAAAAAGAGGTAATTAGCAATAATGGTCAAATCCAACTGGATTTGAAATTTTATTTAGTTCAGATTAGCAGATGAAACCTCAGATATTTATCTGAATTTAGACAATCTATTAAAATGTAATGAGTGATGATAATAAAACCTTCCAGTCTGCAGTTCAGGTTCTCAGGCAGAATCTCCCTGAGAACAGTGGGGATCTTGTGAGGATTAAAGGTCTGACCACTGCATTTTATTGCAGGAACTGTTTCCTCATGGATTATGCAGGTATCACTCTTAACCAGAAAGTTTTTGCATCATTTTTCTCTTTGTCCTTCTAATCTCAGAACTGGAAGAGAAGCAATAGGCAGACATAAGAATGAATAATGGGAGACAGCAGATGTAACCAAAATCTTACATACATCCAAGAAGAACCAAGACATTTCAACCTGAATAATTTCTTGACTCAACAACAGGGAAAAAAAAAATTAAAAAGGGGTTTCAAAAGCCTGTGCGAAAAAATGTTGCTGAAAGGATATTTCATATATACGGTATTTCATATATACCACTGTAACATTAGGGAAGAGGAATTTACATGTAAAAGCACTACAAACTACTGACTGAAAAATTGCAAAAATATATTTGCCAGCTCTCAATCACATTTTAAAACCATAAAAGGAAAAAAAAGATGCCATATTTATTAATGAAAAGAACAGTGACAAATATAAATACCTGTTTATGTAAAAATACAAAATTAATCAGATTTTGATGCCTGCAGGGAGAAAGAAAATTTATAATGCACTGCAAACAATGTCAAAGAAATAGGAACAGTCATGGATCAAATTTATTATAAAAGAAGTCGCCCCTGGGAAATTTAGATTTTTCTCATGATGGTATTACATCTTTATACAATGTAAAGATACACTTTTCATTTGGTTATCTGTGGCAGCAACATAAATAGCTTCTCATCTCTGGTCAACATCCGGTATAAAGACTAAAATAACAAACAAACATCTGCAAGAAGGCTCATTTTAAATATTAAGTCTAATATAAAATTACTTTATCTTGTCTTTCAACTATTTGGAAACATTAAATTCACAACAGCAATTTGATATTGAACTTACTTCTTCCTCTTGAAGAGACTGATAACTCTAGTCACCAGTTTCATGATCCATGACTGTAGGAACTTGCCCTATTTCAGAAAAGTGCCCAAAAACCTCTACAACACTAATTCAATGACAAGGTCTAAGTACGAAGCTCAGAATGTCCTTCTTGCCTTTTCCTCATGCCTGCCCACAGAGATGCTGGCAAGGCTTGTGTTGCCTTGCTAATTGAGCATTAGATTAAGTGGACTGCTGTATTTGTTGTCTGGATTTTAGCAAATAAGTGGAAGAAATAATTACCATCATAAGCACAGCCACAAATCCGCTTTACATTTTAATTTAATGTGTTTGTATGGGATCTTAATCCTTAAAACGGTTACACCCTACTGTAGCTAGCTATAAATATGAGGCATAAAGTTTCCTTCTAATAGCATGTCATCAGCATTTGCATTTTCAGCCTGGAAAAAATCACTTTGGAAAGGTTGATGAATTTTGAAATATTACAATCAGTATTTTGCAAGCTGATCAAATACTGTATTTTGTAGGAAGAAAACTGCAATAGCATTGCTTTTTATAAAAGTTGTTAAATGAGAAGGCCAAATAAATTTTAAAGAATTGCTGCAATGAAAGCTGGTAATGTATTTAGTTTGGTTTTTGCCTATCAAAACTATTAGAATATACATCAACAAATATTTGAACTTGAACTTATTTCTTCAGGGTATTATTACCTTATATAGCTTAATACTTTAACTGGTGGAATGAGATGGTGGTTAAATCTAGCGGTTAATAAATGTATTCATTTTTGAGACATTTTCTTTATTTTGGAAACAATTTGTTGGTCTATGTGTCAGGACCTGGAGGACTGCATGACCCCAAACAGCCTCTCAGGGCAGCATCACTGCAAGCCAAGGAGCCCAGGGCAGGCTGAGCCTGTGCTCAGCCCAGCCCTGTTGAGCCCACTGGGGCTCCCCAGAGTGACTCCAGTCCTGCTTTGGGAGCAATCCCTCTCCTACTGCTTCCTGACTTCACACTGCACAGCTTCCCATCATAACTGCTGTTGGATGCAAAAACTACATAGATCTTTTCACACTACAAAAACCTAACCTCTGTCAAAGTACCACCTAGCAAGTATTTATGTTCTTCCATTGAATAAATCTCACCTTTAAACACCCAGCTACTATATTTATTTCCATGGAAGTTAATTCATCATACAGTAGTCCCCTGCTGCTCTGACAACTGCTCTAAGAAACTCAGATGAAACTGAATCACACTGGTTTGCAATACAGAATTTGTAGATACAGAACTAGAAAAAGAATGAGAAGTGCAAGCTCACTTTACATAGTGAATGAAAGTTATAATGTAAGAATAGTAATAGAGGAGATGTGTGAATTCCTGCCAAGCATACACAGGTTACAGCTACTGAGTAGACAAATCTTTAATATCCACTGGCTTCCTAAGCATTTTTTCAATATGATTTTCCCTCTTTATGATTGGACAATCCAGTGTCTGTAAAGCCTCACAGTATCCAGAGCACTGTCTCTTGAGAAATTCTCACAGTTTCTGATAGTGTGGAACTGAAATTGGAATGTAAAAGTCCAAAAGAAAAATGACAGTCTGGACTCAAACAAATCAAATATTACACAATTCCCCTGTATCAGAGAGAAATGCTACTGTAAAATTGCAAACAATAACCCACAAGTATAAATACTTTCATAATTGAGTTTAACTGAGATTCTGGTTAAGTTCTTCACAAAAAGTCAAATCCAAAAGATATAAAATATAATCCCCTGATATTAACAGTATTAAGCATCTCTTTCATTAATAGAGATGCTATCACTATTTCACTTTTTCTTTGCAGGTAACTTTGCTTCCTTGACATGAAGTTGCAGCTGCCATTTTAGTATTGGCCCAGATTTCTAGTTCCCACAATACTGGATAGAAATTGTGTTCCAAAAAAGTGACCTAGATAGCTCTTATACATTGAGGGAAATTGAGTGTTTTATTGTAGTTCCTTCTGTAATGCTCTTAAGAGCTACCTAAATGTGATTATGAAAGGGGCAGAATTTGCAGACTGTGTTTCCCATGCTTCTTGCAAGAACAAGTCAGATGTGAATACTAACAGAAACAAGAGAAATGGACGGAGGGGGTGGTAAATACATGTTTGTACAGACAGATTAACGTGTTTGTGCATGAACATGCTTTCATATACAACATATACATATGCACAAATATTGCTCTAAGTGGGAAAATTCAGAATACAGTGGAAGCCTACTAATTTTTCCTGCAACCTTATCCTTATGTAAGCTGTCTATATTTACATACAGTGAAATCAGAGGTCAGAAAAATAATTGAAGGCACAAGCCTAACTTAATAGTTCTCAGCTCCTAAAGACCTTGTACTGAGAAACTCTTTTGTTGGATAAATACTTACAGCATATTGAACCATTGCTCCACATGCAATCAAACCAGGCACTTGTAAACTTAATTATGAGTGACAACCCAAGCCAGAACTTCAGTGCTGGCTCACTTCACTCCTTCATCTGTGTACCCTCAGGAATTACAATTCTAATGCTTCTGTCGCTAAGGAAATTACATGATTAAACTAGCTTTTACAGGGAAATCAATTATTCCTCACATTTTTTTAGTTTATTTTTACATCCCAGAGCCTTCTTCGGGGTTTCATATTGAAATGACACAACTACAATGTTATTTAATACCACTTAAATTTTTAATTTTCTTAGGAAATCTGTTTCTATTTTTCTATATTTGCCCCTCCAAAATATCCCCAAAATAAACCTTTTGGACAAAGAAATGGCACTGAGTGAGTATGGCACACCCTCTATCACCCACAAACCTTTGGAAAGGCTGAGAGATATAATGGACTGCTAAAAACCATGCTGAGAGCATTACACAATGGGGCATGGAAGCAACGGGATGCAAATTTAGCAGAAGCCACTTGGTTGCTTACCACCAGAGGAACTGTAAACCATCCTGCTTCATCCAAAACAGACCTCCTGCACACCGTGGGAGGAGAGAAGGTCCCTGTACTACACAGAGGGAAGAGGCTGGGAAAGACAGTGTGGATTTCTCCTCCCATTGGAAAAGGCAAACACAGATGTGGGATTGTCTTTGCTCAAAAGCTGGGCTTACGAGGTGGGTAATGCAGAAGGACACGGAGACCTGGTGTGCATCTCAAGGAGATTTAACTCTGGGGGAAAACCATCTGTAGCATGTTTCAGGAAGTAAGGTAGCAGGAAAAACATGAACCAAGGGAGAGTTAATTTTGTGAGGAGCAAGGAGAGTACGATGATTATCCAGGCCAGGATGGTGCTGTGCTGCTTCTCCTGTCCTGATCACCTGTCATGATGGAATGTAGCCTAAATCATGGCTGGTTTTGGTCATGGAGGGGTGGAGAAGGTCCATGGAATGGGAAAATAATTTCTGTTAACTGACAGGGAATAGTAGTTAATAGTAGTTAATCTGCACGTTGCGTATAAAGCTGGTTTAAGTACCTACTTTCAGCTGTAAGAAAAAGAAGAGGAAGGAATTAATTAAATATGTTTGCCTTCCAGAGCAGCTGCTATACATGCTGCAGACCTGCTTCCTGGGAAGAGGCTGGACATCATATGCAGATGGAAACTAGAAAACAATTTAATTTCTTTTTCTTTTCTTTTGCATGCCAGCCTTCCATTTTTCCTTTAGTAAACTGTGTTATCTCAACCTGTGATTTTTCAGTCTTATTTTCCATCCCTTGTCCAACTGAGAAGTGCAAGTGATAGAGCAGTTTGGTGGGCACCCAGAACCCAGTCAAGAACCCACTCCAGTCCTGAATATTTTTGCTTCATGTTTTACTTAAATGTCTCTGATAGGAGTGTCATTATATTTACATTATCAAATTATCTGTATTCAGATAACAATTATTTCTGTTTCATAGATGTAACATTCACTTGTGTACTCTACCACTGCTGTTATGATTATTCTTTCAATCACACTGCCTTGTATGTGTGTGCACGTGTTTACCTGTGTGTGTTTAGGTATATATAGGTGTATAATAGAATCTAATTTCTTGCTTGGTCAAATTTTCTTATGCTGTTCCTATTTATCCTGTCTAATGAGACAGCTTCTAGCAGCAGACATGTTGACAGTAAAAGTAATAGCTTTACAAAAGCAGCAACCTGTTGCTGTACATTGCTATATTGAAAAATGGATGCTGTGGTTTGGGGCACATCTTTTTATTGAGCGGCTACACTCTGTGATGGACGATACATGTGAGAGAAGAACATTCCTAATCACCAAATGTTCTGATAAAGAGGACCAATTAATCTTTGTCCATTAGAAATGAGGATAGGGATTAACTCCTATAAACTAGTGTGAAGACAAAGTTAAAATAAAACTTAACAACATTGAAGCACTTTGCAATTTTTCTTTCATATTCTGTGCAAATTACATTGCACCCATGACAGCCTATGGCTTAATACAGTTTCTGAAGTCTGGTATATCAGTAATGCTGAGAAAAGCTGAAAACTATAAATTATCCAGGCAATGAATATTACCTGAACCTGACTGCCTAGTTGCATTTATATTAGCTCATCTTTCCTTGCTGTTATCTTCAGGATTTTACCTTAAAATCTCCAGCTCTATGGGAAAGCCAGCTCTCAGACAGAAGCTCACCTGTTGGCCTTGACACTGGTGCACAAAGAACTTGGGAACACTAAGAGCTTGTGGATCTGTACCAAGTGCTAAGTGCAGTCTTTTCCTGACTATGCAGGTTGTTAAGAGGCTCTTGATTCAGTGACATGACAGTCTTGGTGTTTATGTACCAGCCTCATGCAGAGTGTTTTGCTCAAGCCTCAATGTAACAAACAAAACTCTTTCACTCACTTACTGTGAGCATACTCACAGTGTTTTGCAAATCATGGGTGGTGATTAAATGCTGCATATTTCTGAGCCCCACATGAATTCAGCTAAAGAGAAATTTAAAATATCTTTGTATGTCTTATTGACATTCATTTTCACCACTATCTTTAAAGAGGAGTCAAAAAATAACAAACAATTCACTTCCTTGCAGTATATCAGACAGGCTTTTCAGAGATTCTGTAGGTAACAATGTTATAGAAGGATTAAAAAGATAGATTAACAGTCTAAAACATCCATTTAGGTAAGATGCGCTACAATCCACAGGTGAAATTCATTTTATTGGCATGAAGTCAGCAATAAAGTTGTATGACAAAGAAGCCTGGAGGCCTCCAGGTGCTTCACTTGATCCTTCCAACCCACTGCCTAAACTGCAGAATACAGAGCTTCCACTGAGCAATACTGTTCCTACCTGCAGGCTAGAGAGAGAGCAACAGAGCCCTGGGACAAATGAGCTTCCATGAACCAGCGCCTCAGCATCCCTGATTTGCTAAAATACGAGTATTGGTCTAATACTGATACTCAACTGTGACGGAAAAAAGACTCTCTGACAATTTTAAGTTAAAAAGGGTATGTTTATTCAGCGCTGGGCAGCAGCGTGGGGTAACCCCCTAATACACACTGCAAAATTACAGGTGGTCACAGAGTCTATTGAGAAAAGGTTTAAACAAATACTTATTCATAATACTAGCCCCTCCCATCCCCTGCTTCCCATGGTAATTAGCTTGAATGGCTATTAAGCATGCGTGGTTGGCTTCTTGAATTAAGTCTGGGGTCAGTTTTGTGGGAAGGGGTCTTAAGAGGAGGAAGTCTTCCTCGCCCTGACCTTTTCTATTAATGAAAACACAAATGGCTTTTGGGGCAACTCCAGTTTTGCAAAGAATGGGTTTCTGGTTGCAATTGTTTGTGTTCTTTGGACCTAACTACTAGTTTAATCCTTTCCAATTGCAAGCACAGCTAAGCAAACATAAATTGACAGGCAATCAATTATTTAAGTTTCAGGTAACTATCTCAAGCCCAGTTTCTTCTAACTTTTAACTAAAATCCTAATTTCTTTAAGATTATTGTTTCATCCCTCTCACATCATTCCACCTGTGCCTTCTCTGAGAATGCACAGATACACATGCAGAAACATAGAGGGTTTATCATTCCCTTCCTGCAGGCATCTTCACCTAAGAAAATTATACTCTATTTTGGAGTAATTTAGGCCTTTTTCTATATGCAAAGTAATTCTTTAGAGGCCATTAATAACACAGAAATGATGAAAAAGTAAAAAAAATTATATTTTCAGAAAAAAATGTATAAGTATTGTAGATTTACAAATAATACTAGGGACTCTTTTTTAAAGCACTGATAGCAGAAACAGGCATATTAACATCTACCAATGCCCACTAATCTTTTGATTTATGAAAATATTTTCCCCCAGTATTTAGTTGAAAATATTTAAATCATATTTGAAAAACATGACTAGTCACTAAAAAAACAAACTGACCAACTTTTTTCTTTTACTGCCTTTAGAGAGTATATTTTTCAATGCAATACTACAGCTGCAGTCAAGTTTTGCTTGCAAATCACAGCAAAATTCACAGGAACTTAAAAAGAAAATCCCAGTGATGTGGTAAGCCCTAGTCATGGTATGTCATTCTGTGTCTCAATTTAGTTCAAAAAGGTTTAACAACTTGAATTTGAAAAAACAATTTTGGAATAGCAATGGGCATCTCATCCTGTTTATTGATTTTAGCCATTTCATTATGTTTTATCCAGCATGCTAAAATTTAGAGCCTCCCTAGTAACTTTCAGATATACTTACAGAAAAACATTGAAACAGGAGGATGGATTTGAAATAGATTTTCCCTGGTAAATAATAACAAACAAAAAAGAATCTAAACAGTATTTGGTTCTCCTCATTGGTATCGTCAACTATGAAGCTATAAAATATTTAAAATAACTGGTGCTGGCTCTAGAATGAAGATTTCCCTTCAGTACAAACCTGAAGAAAGAGGCCAGTTGGGTGTTTGGCCTGATTTTCTACACTTGTTTCTCAGTACCTTTGAATTCTCAATATCATGAATAAAAAATCATGACACGCACTTAAGTTTAGTTTCTCATTTTTCTGTTGACTGTGTACTTTCATTACTTGTTTTATTAAAATTTTCCTTGTGCCATCAGAGATCTCAGGTTTTTTTCCAGAGTACAAAGCACATGTTTAAGCACCCATTGATGTCTTGTCATTTCCTGAATACCTTGTACAGTAGAAATTTTATTATTCCTTTACCACAATGACTGAACAGTTCTGGGCCATTTGATTTAATATCAGAGGAGATGGTGGAAAGGGATGTCTGTTGGACTGTTAGTTTTGCGAACAAACTGACAACGTTACAGTGACAGAAAGAAATGTCCCTGAAAATAAGAAACCAAGCCACAGGAAAAGCAAAACCAAGAGAACAATAAAAAAGATTTCAACAGATTCTCAAATCTGGACTGAAGGTGGAAAAAAAAAAAAAGAATAATATAAAAATTCCTATCTGCCAGAAGGGATGATCCTTTTTTATTGCATCCATGTGAAATCAACGTTCAATACAAGCTAAATGCAACAGTTATATGTTTGCCATTTAGGATTTATATCATATAGTGGTCTATATGTCAGCTTGAGCTTGAGAGCAGGTGCTATGACATAAATCACCTCCAAATGCTTGCATAAAAAATAGGAAACTTTTTTTCTTTTTGGGTGGGGAAGCAGGCAGCAGGGAGAATATGTGAGGAAGAGAAAGTGGATGGAATCTTAAAATAGTTAAAAGAGGGAAAAAATCAGTTTTAAAAATTTTGTATCCTTCTCAGCCTTCATAAGAAAAGAGTTTGCAAAGTTTTCTGTGCCATCAAGAATTTTTGAAATCAGAAAACAACAGCCCTGCAACCTCTTTTTCAAAACTGCAAACAGAGAGAAGTACATGCAATTGTTAGTGGATCATCTTTTTTCTGGATATGACATAAGAGGGAATAATATTTGTTAAATATTCCAGAATAGAATCAGGGATAGATCTTTTTCCTGCTATTGCCGTAACCATTGCTACCTTAATGGCTGACCATGCAACAGTTTTTATATGTTCACTCAGGCTCTGACTCTTTCCTTTTGGTTATGCTGATTTTATTGTCCTTGATTCTATTTTTGTGGGATTTTTTTGCTGTGGCTGTTGGGTGCAGGGGAATTTTGAACTCATAAAAATGTATGCTGTATGTATCTATTCCATATAGGTCCCAAAGTTCTTAGCTGATACAAAATTTGGTAAAAATGCTGGCACTTAGTTTACTGCTATGATTTGTGTCTGTGTTGAGTTAGAAGTTGTTTGATCGAACATATGATCTCAAAGTTAGTAGAAGTTGAAGAGAATTTTCATCTGTATTTAATGTACCTTGGGTTCATTTCACCAAGTGCTGCCTGAAAGTGAAATAGTGTGAGCCTCCCAGTATCTAAGTGGTCAATTGACAGGGGTACTTCCCACTATTAATCTTTTCCTGCTGACTTTGGGAGCTGATTTAACTTACAGGTGGTAAGTTACATGAGACAAAGTTCGTGTTTTGTAGGTCCATTCATGAAGACCGCTTTTAGGCAACTGCTACTACAAGGTACTCAACGGACCTGTAAATAGGCAAGGACAAAATGTACCAAAAACAACGGCTTCCTTCTCTTGTTGTGTACCTGAAGTGTTGGTATATAACTTGGATTCTAGCTTGTATTTATTAACAAAATAAAACTTTGGTTTTAAATGTTAAGGAAGAAGTGGTGCATTAGGATGAAATGATGACTGTTAATGCACAGTTTTACAAATTGCACTGTTTATTGTGTGCTCCATAAAACCCAATAATTGTGTGTATTTGTTTTGTTCTAACAATGAACATCAAAACAAAACTATAAATACATCTTCACCCAATGTGCAATGTGGCTTTGTATTCAACTGTAAGAAAATTAAACAAGTGCTGGTATATATTTCACTACAGATAAAGCCATTTTTGTTGTAGCTAATTTTTTCCTCAAGACTCATCTAGACATTCATCTAGGCTCATTTTTACCCTCTCCCTGTTCTACCTTTTAACAGACAATGAAGATAAAACACATGTTAATTCAGACAACTAATGCAGTCAGCTTTTGTGAATGAGTTAGAACTGAGATCCACCTGGTCCGCCAGTGGACTACTCTTAGTCCTGTAGCAGGATTATGGGGTGCAAATGGATGTTTCATAGGGATTTGAATGGGTTTAAGATAGTTTTGATGAATCTATTCTAGCACTACTATACATTTATTTACATTTGGAGAATGAACTTGTTCCCTTGAAACTACAATGCCCCATTTTGTTATCTTACGATGATATTTCCTCCATCTACACATTTTCATTTTTCTCCCTTTTTATATTCCTAAATGTTATTTTTCCTTATTCAAGCATGGGCATGATTTTAACAACAAAATGTTTAAGAAATTGGTCATAGATAGAGACATTTCAACAAAAACACTGGTCTCCTTTTCCTCTTGTATCTCATTCACCCCTTTTCTCGTTAGTGGGAGGTAGTGGCGATAAAGCATGCCAAAACAGCTGAATGCTCTCCTATGCATGGGCAGCTAATTTGACCTGCATTTTTTCCTATGATCTGGGCATGAACAGCCCTTCAGACTGCAACCCCTCTGAAAATAGAACTGGTTTTTGTTGCAGAAGATGTTCATCACTTCAGGCACTTTATATGACTATTATTGGACATGTTCTACTAAATTGAGTTGTAATGCTTCTCTTCTTGAAGGATGCTATAATAAACAAGAAAATTGCAGTGAATGTTCACAAAAATAAATGCTTCTTCTGGGCAGCAGTGGCAGGGGGCAGAAGAACTCCTTATGTTAAGTAGAGATAAGATTGCATTCAACAGCTGGCTTCATAAAGCACGTATAAAATATGTGGTAAAAACACAGGAAGACCCACAGGATTCTGCAAGTTCCACCATGGGAGTCCAGAACTGTTTAGCAGAAACAGGTTATTTAGACTTCCTTTCTACTACAGAGAGAAAAACAATAGAAAAGTCACACACAGTCTTCATTTCCTGCACTGGGTCTATTAAACATTAAGGGTTTGTTTTTCAGATGCAAGAGTAGTAGCAGAGAGGAAGAATTTGACTTAGATCTGCTTTTCATCCTGTAAAATGTTAGGGTTTTTACAAGAATTGAGTTATATAATAGACTGTATTTACTTTTTGATTAAAAGAATAAATTATAGGCCATCTGAGAGCCACTATTAATCTTTCTTATTACTTTGTTCAACGGGAAAAATAAAATAGCAAGAAATATTTCCAGTAATATAAATAACTTTTTTCAGAATTTTGTGTCACAGATAAACTGTGAAATTAGCCTTTTTCTGCCTTCATAATTTCTCCAGTTTGCTAGCAGTGGTAAATACAGCACCCTAATTATCCATGTCCTATTAGTTTCATATCAGTCACAAAAGATCTATGGTTTAAAGTAAAAAATATAATGGTGAAATAGTCACAATTCAGTTTTATTAACAGAAAATGAGGGTTTTTTCTTTGACATGTATGAGGGAAGGAAGAAAAAGAGTGTTATCTGGATCTGAAAGCTAGAAGAATGTGTTCTAAAACATGAAGGAGCAGCCAATTTAGGGGTCAATGTTTTCAAATCTATGGTTTTCTTTTTCAGATATGCTTCTCCAAGGGCATGTAGCTGAAAGTCAAGGCAGACACATAATAAACATAAAGTGTCAAAAAGGATATTTATACAAAATTTAAGACTCTAATGTCAAGAAAAATGACCCACATTGTTTCAAGTGCACAAGACATGCTAAAGCTCCTTGTCTGCAAATGTTTTACTGATGTCCATGACCAGCTGAATCCCTTCCTTTGCTAAGCCAAATACCTCAGGTTTCATCTGTGTCTATCTGAAAAGCTTTAGGATATCTGAGACATTCATACAGGGATGACAGGTATAATACAGAATTTATGTACACTATTTTAGAGTAGCAGCTGAAAGCCAGCCTGGAGCATTCCATAGTGCCTGATATCCCATCTGCTGCAGAGAAGCAACACCAAATTAATTTGCAGAATACTGCCACACTAATCATGCAGTGAGACCACTTCTTTCATAAGAGGAGTTGTGGACTACAGGTGTCTTTGTCTAAGGGAATTTGAAATGATAACTTCATCTCCCCTGAAAGCTGCCTTTCTATCCAACTATGGGATGGATAAAATGGAAGCACGTGTCATGTCCTACTGAAGTTTGGCTAATGAATAATAGTATTTTCATTTTACTCTACCTTCATTTCTGATCACTAATCAGAGAAACTAAGTCTTTTAGACATAGAAATTTTATGTGCCTTGTATGTATCTTGAAGCTAGTATTTTTATTGTCCCAATGAAATATTTGATTTCAGTATAATGAACTAAAAGTGATAATCTGTGTGAGTAGAGTCCATAAGATGGATAGCAGTACGAGATGCCTGCAAAGGCAGTGCACTGCAATACACACACAAAATGAATTCAGTTTTGCAGGTAAAGAAAAGTGGATCTGGTAAAAAACTTTACTGAAAAAAAAGGTGGAACCAATGCTTTCAGTGAAATCATAATAAGACAAAATACAAAAGAAGAGGTAGTTACATAAAAAAACCCCTACTATTTGGAACTTGCTTATTGTTCTATTAGAAATGACAAATCTAAAGAAACAGAAGGACTTTGCTAAGGTGACTGATGCAGAAGGTTGAAAGAGTTAAAGAGACTGTTTCAGCAAGTCCACAGGGAGTTAATTGAAAAATAAGCACAATCAGAATACATTCTGCTGCAGTTTTCCTGTGGTTGTGTCTGAAATACATTACATTTCAATAGCTTCTCATAGAATGAGACATGAACATTTTCTCTTTTCTTACTGAAATTCTATTTTAATTCCTATCTCATTTTTCCACCTACTGCTTTTAGAATGTAACATAAAGCACCCCAAAGGTTATTGTGCTACACTATTTATAATTTTAATAATTTGTATTCTGTGATATCAAGATTTGTTTAAAAATGGGTTCTAGGGGATTTTTAAAGTTCTACTACAATGTTTAGATTAACTGATTTAAAGTTAAACTTGGTTTCATTTAAATAGAGGGTAAAAAAATAGTCATTTAAATAGTAAGTATTATCCAAGGATATTGTATTTCTTGTCTTTTGAGCTGTCTTTGCAATTGTGCTAGAAAACCAGATTTGAAAACCACCAATGACTCAAACCCCTTCATTGTATTGAGTGCCCTCATTATGTTGATAATAATTTTTTCCAGAGAGTGATTTTAGTATTTCAGAATCATCTAAAAAGTGTAGCAAGTTTTCATCAACGAGAAAATGTTAAA
Organism: Catharus ustulatus; assembly: GCF_009819885.2. Classification (NCBI taxonomy): domain Eukaryota; kingdom Metazoa; phylum Chordata; class Aves; order Passeriformes; family Turdidae; genus Catharus; species Catharus ustulatus. The sequence continues at coordinate 48,378,369 of NC_046224.1, forward strand.
CTTTCAGGTATGCAAACCCTTTCAGTACAACATGAATAAAATTCTTAAATCTTTTCTTCATGATAGGTATGTAATAGTTCTCCACAGTGAAAAAAATTAAAATCAATAAAAAAATATTGATTTTGAAATGGTCTTTGACCAATTTCCCTCATTTTCAAACATTATTAAATTTTATATGTAATATTTGCGGATGGCAGCAGTAATTATTGTATATGAGTCTTTCACAGGAACTTGCCAGTTTATGTTTACTCCAGAGAGGTATTTCACATATTTCTTTACTGCATTTCTAGAAATGTAATCACTGTGGACTAGTGATTAAAAGGATACTGCCTTGAGTAATGAACTACCATCCTGATCACCACTTAGGAAACAGCTCAAGGAGGAAATTGTACCACAACATTCCTTGACCTCCTACAGTAACCAAAATATTTTAGGGTGGTTATCATTAATCCTTCTTGCTCTCCTTTTGGTAGGGAGTAAATGTAAGTACCCTATATGTAGCATCTGTCCCTTCATCTTCACAACCCAAAACACTTTTAAAGTTCAGAGCTTTTATAGAGGATTTCCAAGTTTTATATTCCTCATAATCAGTAAATTTCTTTAAGATCTCCAGAGATAGATGTGCTTACATCTCCACTAGACATAGTCATTCCTCCTGATAATTGAAAAAATTTCTTTTATTGTGAATGACCTAAGAGGCCCCTAAAAGTTTGCTATAAATTGTGTGTTTACATTAGGTGCAATAGATTCCACCCACTTATTTTTATCGGTTTATATTTATTAAAAGAATGAATGTTGGGTTAGCTAGTTATTAAAATGCTAATTATATAGCACAATTTTCTAATCTGCTACAAGACAACACTGACATGTTGCCTTTGTTTCATTGCCAGAGCTTAGTGACTGGGAATGTGGTATAATCGTCCATAAATTAATATATTCCTAGAATTTTAAAATCAGTAAACTAATCTATTCCTACTAACACCAACACATTTTTCAGTAAGATGCATTATTTTAGAATTAAAAATTGTTTAACTGAGAACAGTGTTCTGCATACATTTTTTCTAACTTCACTGAATACAGCTTAGCATCTATTCTCCGTTATTTCAAAACCTTCTTGTTAGCTCCTTTGTAGCTTGTCTGTGTTTGTGAAGCATTGCCCTTTACAAAATTGGGACTGGGACTGAGCCCTAAAAAGTGTGTGTTTGCCATAAGGTGAGAAACAGCCTGAAAAATGGTAGACCTGTCACTCGTTCTACTCCCCTACTTTCTGCAAAATATAAAGACTGAGCTCAAAAATCTCAGTCTCCTCTTTGTTCAATGGCCTGGCTTCTATAAATGCAGCATATCACCTTATGCCCCAAACAGAAAACTGCAATAAATAACTACATTTCTCAAGCACACTAGAACTTTCTTAA